>NW_027362772.1:220327635-220930978 GCF_046119375.1 Phyllobates terribilis
GAAATGTGAGTTCGCTGTACAGAGAATTAGTTTTTTGGGTTACATTATCTCCAGCGAAGGTTTTGAGATGGACCCGGTTAAAGTTCAAGCTGTTCAGGAATGGCCTAGGCCTATTGGTTTGAAATCGATACAGAGGTTTTTAGGTTTCGCCAATTATTACAGAAAATTCATAAAAATTTTTTCTAGTATTGTCAAACCTCTGACCGATCTCACCAGGAAAGGTGCTGATGCGGTTCAGTGGTCTTCTGAGGCCATTGAAGCTTTTGTGTATCTCAAGGAGAGGTTCACCTCTGCTCCCATCCTTATGCAGCCTGATGTGACTAAGCCGTTTTTGGTTGAGGTTGATGCTTCCTCTGTGGGGGTTGGCGCAGTATTGTCTCAGGATAACGGGGATGGATTACATCCCTGTGCTTTTTTTTCAAAAAAATTTTCGGAGACTGAACTGAATTACGATATTGGTAATCGGGAATTATTGGCTATTAAACTCGCATTTGAACACTGGCGCCACTTCTTGGAAGGTGCGGAATTTCCCGTTCAGGTTCTTACGGATCATAAAAATCTGATATATCTTGATGCTGCCAAGCGCCTGAATGCCCGTCAGGCTAGGTGGGCACTGTTTTTCTCGCGGTTTAATTTCTCCGTTACTTACATCCCTGGTACTAAGAATGTTAAGGCGGATGCCTTGTCTCGCAGTTTTTCTCCCATAGTCGGTGCTGAGAAAGATGAGAACATTTTACAAGAAGGTGTTGTGATAGCTGCTTTGGACTCCGTTTTGGAAGATGAGATTCTTAAAGCACAGGAGAATGCCCCATCTAACACTCCTCATGGGAGGTTGTTTGTGCCTGGGACCTTTAGGAGAGATTTGTTTGTTGAGTGTCACGAATCTCGGTTGGCAGGTCATCCCGGAATCTCTGAGACCAAGAGACTGGTGGGTCGCAGTTTTTGGTGGCCTGGATGGCAGAAGGAAGTCATTAAGTGGGTGCGTCAATGTACTATATGTGCTAGATCGAAGTCCTCACATACTCCTGCTGCGGGGTTGCTTTGTCCTTTGGAGGTTCCCAGTGCTCCTTGGACACATTTGGCTATGGACTTTATAACTGACCTTCCCCCCTCTGAGGGTTTTACTGTCATCTGGGTGGTCGTGGACCGTTTTAGCAAGATGTGTCACTTGGTTCCCTTCGTCAAACTGCCCTGCGCTAAAACTCTCGCTAAGGCCTTTGTCAAGGAAATTGTCAGACTTCATGGCGTTCCTACTGACATTGTTTCTGATAGGGGTCCTCAGTTCGTGGCTCGTTTTTGGCGTGCCTTTTGTGACAGGTTGGGAGTTCATTTGTCGTTCTCGTCCGGATATCATCCTGAATCTAATGGCCAGACAGAAAGGAAGAACCAGGATGTTGAGCAGTTCTTGCGTTGTTTTGTAGCAGACAATCAAGAGGGGTGGTCTGAGTTTCTGCCACTTGCTGAATTTGCTCTGAACAATCATACATCTTCTTCTGCTGGTTGTTCGCCTTTTTTTTGTTGTTCTGGGAGACATCCGTCGTTTGGGTTGTTCTCCAAGTTGGGATCTGCCGTGCCTGAGGAGGAGAATTTTTCCGGTGATTTGGAGAGAGTTTGGACGGATGTGCGTGGTAATCTTCAGGAGGCCAACAGAAAATCTAAGGACTACTTTGATAGGAAACGACAGGAGGTTTTGTTCGCTGTTGGTGACATGGTTTGGTTGTCCTCTAGGAATCTGCGGTTGAGGATTCCTTCTAAGAAATTGGGTCCCAAGTTTGTAGGGCCTTTTAAGGTGCTTCAGGTTGTCAACCAATCTGCTGTTAGGTTGGAGGTTCCTACCTCCTGGAGAATTAATCCGGTATTTCATGTCTCTCTGTTGAAAAAAGCTGTTGTATCGGATTGTGACGCCTTTGCCTCTGTTCCTTCGGTGGTGGAGGACGGGGAATATGAAATTTCTCGCATCCTTAGCTCTAGACGGTATAGAGGTAGTTTGCAGTATCTTGTGGCCTGGAAAGGTTTCGGACCCGAGGATAACTCTTGGGTGAGGTCAGATGATGTTTCCGCGTCCAGACTTATCAGAGCGTTTCACAGGAGATTTCCTGATAAGCCTGGTCCTAGGGGATCCGGAGGATCCTCTTAGAAGGGGGGGGTACTGTTAGAACCTTGCTCTTAGGTTTTTTCCTTTGCTGGTCACATGACCTTGTTGGCCTATTTAATCCTGCTCCGCCCTTCTGGCTTTGCTGGACTTCATTGTATAACTACTTTCTAGCTAGCCTGTGCTCTGTATCTAACTCTGTTAGTTTGCTTGGTCTACGGACCTCTATGTTCTATATATTTTGTTTGTTCGTCTGTCTGCTACTATTTCTGTTAGGAGGTGTCCCATTTTCCTCCCAGTCCTTAGTACTTGTAGGGATTCCTTCCCCACATCTATAGGTCTCCGTACAGACTAGCTTAGGACTTTAGCAGGTCTGATCGCAGGATCAGGTTCCCTGTTACATCGTAGGGATTAAGCTGAGTTCTATCGTAGGGACAGATCTCCTCTCTTTCCTTAGCTCTGGTAGCAGAACATAACACCCAGCTGATTGGCCTCAAATAGGAGGTGCAGTAATCATTCCAGTACTCCAATTCTATGAACAGCCAGAGAACCCTCCACAGCAAGTTGAACCTGTAAGTGCTGTAGAAGAGCCAGCTCAAGAAGTATCCCCGAATGAAGGATCCCCGGCAGGAGCAGAGCAAGAGGGCCCAGCCAATGGTAAACTTGCCAGTCCAAGAGAGAGGTTAAGGCAGTTTTACAACATGGTTACACGTAGAACTGGTAGAGTAACTGAGGATACAGATACTGACACTCCACCAACCACAGCACTATGCAGATCAGTACGCAGCACAAGAGGTAGACCTCCAGTTAGGTACACTGACTCAAATAGTACAATTTCTGGGAGTGTAGATAGTTACCCCTGGGGTATTGTATATTAAATTGTAATGTATTGCATAGTTGTATGATTTCATGCATGCTTATTAATTAGTGCTTTTTCCTACTAATTCTTTATTTTCATAATGAACTGTGTGGCTGAGGACTGTGTGCAGCCCAAAAACTCTTAATGTATATAATTGCGCTCCCTGGAATGCCCCTTTAGGTACCTCAGAAGAAAAACCTGTCTGGAGTGGCTTTTGTGGAGGTCCAACTCAGGATCTTCATGCCCTGCAGCCACCCCAGGGCCTGCGTAGAGGGTTTAGGACAGGTCCCTCAAAACTACCAAAGTTCTCGACCTTGTGAGATGGACATCCTTTTTGGGAACCTCACCACAAGAGACTTGGATTCTGAGGACGCTTTGTATTTGTTTTAGTTATGCAACGTTTAAGATTTGTGCCTCCCATAAAGGGAAGAATGTTGAAGTATTGCTGATGTTTCATATTGTTACTGTTTTTATAAAATGTACTTCAGCCCGGGAGTGCTAAGTTTAACTAGGGGGGGAATGTGAAGCCCAGCTGTGCTTGGCATCACAGACCCAGAAGGGTGTGTTGAAGGATTCCTCCACAAGAGGCCCCCATAACCATTCACACATCTCCACCTTCCACCTCAGACCACCAGAGGGAGCTCCTTAGGGAGATATATAAGGGAAGATGGAGCCAGGCAGCCGTTAGTCTAGACTGGAGACGACAGAGAGCAAACCTGTTGTGAGAGTTCCTGCAGTGCAAAAGCCTGAGAGAGGTCAGTCTGCAGTGGAGCACGTTCTAGACTCACGTGTAGCTCAGTGAGGTGAGCTTTAGGTGTGCCGGCGCCATAAGATCGGTGAAACGCGGCACGCTGCCGTTAGTGTGAGTAGCCTATTGAGGGTCCGAGTAGGCCGAAGGCGAAGGAGTAGAGAGCTAATACATAGGGGGCAGAGGAGCTTAATTAGCTCACCCCGAAGAAGAAGCAGTTACCGGACGCCGGGTCCGAAGCTTGCCGGGATCTCCACGACCCAGTAAGATAAACCGGAATCCCTGGAGAACTACAGGTCCCAGGATCGCTAAAGTGCTGATACGTACCAGAGCCAGGAGACACATAGGCCCCGTAAGTCGGGAGCGTGCACTCCAAGAGAAGGCCCTAACACAAGGTCAGCCAGCACAGGACAGAGACCAAGTTAGGCCTAGCTCCAGGCAGGTCAGAAACTTACTACGCAGCAGCAAGAACTAAGAGGCCCAAAACCTGCTCATTGGGGAGGATCAGGACATACACCCTTCAACCTACAGTGCTCCGGGGAGTGCCTGAAATTCCACCAGTAAAAGGTACTGAAGTGACTATCGTGTCCGTCCCTGTTCTTGCTCTGGCCCCGCGTAGTCTCTTTGTCCTGCATCCCCGTTCCTATATTGCCCTGAGGCCCAGCTCTACCTGTGGGGAGCTACACCATCAAGCTGCCTTATCATCTGCCTCAGTGGACTGCGCAGCGCTGGTGATCCTCACCAGAAGCCACAGGTGGCGTCACAAACTTTCTTTTATAAACAATACAAACACCAACCCCCCCTTTTTAAAGAGCGGCCCAGAGTACGGGCCCGGTAGCCGACAACCGTGACATCCCTGAAGGCCAGGCTAAAGGCCCGGGTACCGAGTCATCCCCATTCCCCTGGGCTAGACACATATATACCAGGATGGAGGATACATATATAAAACTTATTCAGGATGGGGGGAGGTCCCTGGTCCAAATCTTGCATCGGGGCCCATCAGACTATAGTTACGCCACTGAGTATGCATATCACATACTTGCGGTCACGTGTCCGCTTAGTCCCGCCGCCAGCACTGGAGAATCCTCATAGCGTGCGCTGCTTGCGATGTGAGGATCCACCAATTTGCAGACACGTAGAGTAGCTGCAGATTTTTTGGAAAAGCCTGGACAACCTCTTTGACTATTAAAGGTAACACATGTAGGTCGCTATCATTGTGTTTGTCTGTTGTGAATGATATCTAATGATCACATAGTTCTAAGCATTTCTTCTTCGATTGTTTTTCATCCATTATTATATATCATGTATGGAATTATGGAGGATTCACTACTAGCGGTATTGGAGTATTGTAGTGTCTCTACACAAACCACTTAGTGCAACTCCAGACAATGTCCCTGTATCCCAGGCTTCACTAACAACTAGTTATAAAATAGTGATGGCTAATCCAAGCGGAAACTGCTAGAAGAAAAGACCAATCCCTTCTTTTAGCCACTTCACAGATTTTTGAAGCATGAAGCAGTTAAAAGAAGGGACAAAAGACAGATCATATGCTCAGCAAGTCATTTTGACTTTTCAGTACTTATGTTCATTCATTTTGATGTTTGTACAACTATTTTTTTTTTTTACATTAGACATTTACCATCTATCCACCTGTTTTGCGCACCATGTTATAGTATTCTCAATATGCATACCATGCAAATAAGGTAAAAGAAACAGAAATAATATAACTGGTATAACATTCTTTATTACACATATATTTTAAATAATATATATATATTATATATTGTATACCACAAACAAGGTCATGTGACTGAAACGTTGCACATTGCACACGGGCGTTTGCTGATGGTTCTCGTAGTAAACTTCTAACTTTCAGTTTATATTGGAGCGCCTGGTTTGCTGTCTGTCTACTTTCAAGAGCGTCCTCCAGATCTCCTCACAGAAAAGAGAGAAGGGGGTTCATCCAAAATCGCCATGTGCAGGAGCAGGTTTCTTCTTTGTGAAAAAGATAGATGGGTCTCGGAGACCATGCACAGACTATCGAGGTATCAACAAGATCACAGAAAGAAGACTGCTGTTCACTGATCCTCAGCTGAGAACGGTGTGACAAGAAAATAGGTGTTCTTTGTAATTGTTGGTGGTAGTAGCCCTTTGTGCTTGGTACGATGTTACCTAAAGCTGAGGGTAAACTAAAGAAAAAAACAGAATAGAAGTAAGGGTGATTTTTTTTTTTTTTAGCATTTGAAAATAATACAGTTGTAATCTATATCTTACAGAAGAAAGGCAAGCTGGTCGGCACGCCGTATAATTTCGTGGTGCACGTGGAGGAAATGCAGTTCAGACCAAGAAAGATCCCGGAACTCACGTGTAGAATAATTTTCTGTTTATCATGATAATTTTGTGTTGAAACTACAATAAATAAAAAATGATTCTACACATCAGTGCTGGGATCTTTCTTGGTCTGATGTAATCTATATGTTCACTCTTACCTGGGCTGAAGTACAAGATAGACTCTTCTGCTGTCACTGCCAAACTCCTAACTTCCATGAAGCTTTAAGATGTTCCTCTGAATTTTAAAATGAAGCAGTGGCTGCGACACAGAGGGCACCGAAGGTTGGAGTTAAGCCTACTACAGATGCAACCCTGATGGAAGCAATGATTGCATGGTAGCACAGTGACTTCCTCTCCAGTCTCATAATCCGTCATGCAGATGACGCACGACTTGGCCTTCTCCTGAGATGTTACAGTTCTTGTTGGGAGGTTTCTAATCTGCTGAGCTCGCCAAGACTGCTGCCTTTCCTGCTGAAGATTATATTGTGCGGGTGGTGATGGTGGACGCATTTGTGGTGGAGGCGTCATCACTCCCATTCCCTGCCGCTGAAAGATGATGTTGATCAAACTGTTTGCCTGGTGTAATTGTACGGGAGATTGACTTGCAGCTGGAAACTCCCTGGGTCTGCGGCTGGGTGGAACGGGAAATGGCCGTCTGAACTCAAACTCAGTGGTGGTATCTGAGGATCCACTGCCATCCCTTCTGCTCTCTGATGTTTCTCTGGAGGGCTCTGCAGGGATCGGTCTAAGTGGAGAGCGGCTTCTTTCCCTGCTCTCTTGTCCTCTTTGCCGCAGAGGAGTTCTGGCCTGTCTCCCTCTCGCAGTGACGGCAGTGCTGTCTGTTCGGTGTCCATCAGTAGTAATTGGTCTCCTCTGATCCCTTTGAGAAGATCTCAATTGATGGACAAGTATAGCCTGACCTATAAAGAAATAAAATGTAATATAGTTATGCAAAATTTGATAAAAAACACTTTTGGTTCAAAGGGATAGAACCTGCTGTCGCTTTGGGTTTTTGGGGAGAGGAGGAAAAACTGATTTATGTTTGGGCTAAATAAACCTGCTCAGTGTATCCTCTCTGCAGACCCCACAAACCAGGGGTGGAACCAGACTGCAACTAACACAGCCCCCAAGGAATATGAATGGGAAGGTGGAGGATGCACTGAGTGTCGTGAAACTGCTTATTCCATGGAAAACTCCTCCCACAAAAACTCCTATAAAGTGGGAATTTACTCTCACTTACCCTGATTTTCTGGTTGGCTCATCCTTGTCTTGTTGTCAGTCATAAGCTGATGCAGCTCCTGGGAAGTCATGGCTTACTTCCCCTGGACTGCGATGACAGAATGTTATAAAATGAGAACTAAGTTCTCTGATGGCTCAGATGTTATGGTGCCAAATATCAATAAGATGCTGTAGAAGTAAAGCACTAGATGTATGAAACAAACTAGCTCGCACATCCAAAACCAAAGTGGAGTCTCAGCGAAAGCTTCAACTCTGAAAATGGCGCTGATGTCACCGTGCGCAGAGATTGTATAACCTCACAGCATTCTATGTCGTTGCGACATCACATGTGAGAGCAACAACGCGCTGTCATAATGGCTGACTGTCCAATCTGTTATATAGATTATAACATTTTATAATATATTATAAAATATAATATAAAAAGATTACTAGCCATCTGATACTCTTAAGTATATAGGTCTTAAACATCTTAAGAATATTATATATATATATATATATATATATACATCCTAAGAATATCTCATGCGCTGATTAATAATCTTATACTCACATTTAGACCCCCAGTAGTGCTGCTGTCAATGTCCCCCGCCGAACTTATGGTTTCTCCTTCTAGCGGGGGCCATTGGGTGACCGCTACAGCCAATACGTTAATAGAAATTTCCCGTTTATATGTTTCATCTTGATGTAAAAATAAACATTTTTGGACCTTAAATTTTCATCCGGCTGCCATGAAGCATCAAAGTGGTGATGACAGTGGCCCCCTGTGTAACTGCTTAGATACCATGATGGCTGCTCATCATTTAATCTAAGGGGTTAACCTGCCTCAATCAGAGTTAGCTTGAATTGCAGCAGTTACGGGTGGGTGTCTGCTGTGTAAAACAGCCGGCACCCACTGAGTATGGAGAGGGCTTAGCATGTGAGTCTGCTCCTTTATAAATCATCCTAACTTAAGCTGTACATATACTGTATAATCAGGGGATGGGGCTATTCCCTGTTAATGCGAGCCATAGCAGTCTTGCAGTCTGCCGCTATTGGCTGCATGCTACTGAGATCATACATAGCCGTAGCTAACTATTTCTAAACTAATTGCCCCTCTAACTATCACCCTACACCTAACTAAAACTACCTAATGATGGATGGATAGAAAGTTAAAATTACATTAAAAAAATAGAACCATATAGGAAAATAATATACAGTATATTTATTCGGAACAGAGTTGTGCTGCTGTTTACGCCTTTCTCGCATCGGATATGTGCTGTGATTGGATATTTACATTCACTACCCAATCACAGTGATTAGAGAGCAGGGACCGTTGTATTTGGTCCCTGCATTGATAGCCAACAGTGACAGTTCCAGTACATGATGGGTATAGCATATCATATTGCGGAAACTAACATCTGCTCATGGCGTACTATACCCGTAATTCAGCGTTGAAGGGTTAATAATGTTTCCAGTTATCACCAACTGCAATGCTTCTCTTTTGCTCCACTTACGAGAGATAAGACCTTCCCGTTGGGTACACCTTGTCGTGGTCGATGGCTTTTATGATTTTTTGATCAAAACAGTGTTAACTAAGTACTGTATGTTATTTACATGTACTATTACTGTTTACTTATTTCCTTGCTCATTTTTGTTTTTTTTCTTGGGTTTTCTAAATAAAAAAGATGGTAGGATTTTAAAATCATGGCCATCATCCTCAATACACCTGAAATGGCTGGAAATGCTGTTCAGCCCATCACAAGCCTCACCGATGTTTCTGTCCATTTACAGTGAGGCAAGGATGGGACCAGGAAGCGCAGACCAGTGAGATGGGTCTATAGTTTGACCACAAAGTTTGGTCTGAATTTGGCTTGGGTTTCATAGTCATTGGGGCCATAAAGGGTGGCTGTACCAGGTGCACACCCATTTCTTAAGGAGTTAAAATAGCTAGTGAGGTGGGGGCTAAGGATAGTCACTTTATATAGCATAGGGCCGAAACCCCACATGGGCCTGGTTTTCTTTTGAAAACAAGTAAAAGGATATTTTTTTTTCTACTTCAGAAGAAGCAATAAGTTGGTTTAGAAGGTTTGCTAAGGAAGGATCCAGGCCAGGGAGCAGGATAGAGCTAAGGAGAGAGGCAATCGTGTGTTGATCACAAGAGGAAGGGTCACCGTGTAGTTTTTAAGGTTTAGTGGCATATAGTTTATAAAATGAAATTTCAATAAGAGATGATAGAGGGGCAAAGACGGCACGGAGAGATATTTCTATATTTGTGCAGGAGATAATTACGTCATTAACATACAATCCAATAACATGTTCAAAGTTACCAACGCTAACACCAGAAATGTCTGATTTGGAAATAATTATGGAGTACTTGGCAGAGTCCATTAACGCAAAAAATATTGGGGATAACCAGCAGCCCTGGCAGGTTCCATTCATGCTTTTGAAATCAGATAATAAGGGACTGGAAGCAAGAACCATGGCACTGGGGTTGGAATATAGGGATATTATAGACGATTTCCTAAGGTCAGTGAACCCTATCAAAGGGGTTTTTGGCATCTAGAGATAGGAATACTGCCTTTATCATGGGGATCTGCTGCATCCTGTTAGTGCGTTGCTATTCTGACCTGTTCTGTGATAGGACTTGATGTAACTGTTTAGTAAGCAATTTAGAAAAAAATCTTCAGATTACAGTTTAGAAAAGCTATTGGCCTGAAGTTCCCTGGGGTGACTGGAGGGTTACCTGGTTTCTCTGATGCTGCTAGTAGACGTAGCTTTTCCTCTGCAGCATCGAAAGACTGCGTAATACAGCAATACGGCCAGCTTCAGAGCAGCGCTCACAAGTTCTATAGCAGATCTTGCCAAGGTGGCTAGTACTTTAGGCAATGAGCTGTAAACTATAGAATTAAACAGCCAACTAGAAAAGTTGCATGTTTTTAGAAATACCGTATTTTTCGGACAATAAAACGCACCAGACCATAAGACGCACCTAGGTTTTAGAGTAGGAAAGTAGGGGAAAAAAAATGTAATAAAAAAATGTGGTCATGATGCACTATTATGGGGGAGGAGGTCTGCTGCAGACACTGTTATAGAGATAATATCCCCCAATTCTGTACTAATATGCCCCATCCTTCTATATATATGCCCCCCTGCCTGGTATATATGGCCCCCTTTCCTGTTTATACGTGGCCCCCACCCCCATCCTGGTATACAAGGTCCCCCCCCATCCACACCCTGGAATACATGGCATCCCCATCCTGGTATGCATGGCACCCCCATCCCCATCACGCTGCACACAAAGAAAATAAATTATTCTCCTCACCTTCCCTCTGCTCCAGCGCTGCGTCCTGTTCTGCTGTCAGCAGCTGATCTCACAGTGTAAGTGACGCACCCCCTGGGTCGTGGAGTACTTGGTGCTGGGTCGGTCTTTGCTAGGGGAGATGTCACAGTGGCAGTGACCCAGTCCGTGACCCAGGGCGGTCAGTAAAAAGGGGATTTTATAGTTTTTATGTATGCAGTTCGTGACGCCACCTGTGGTATGCGGCTATGTGGAGCCGCCGCTGCTGTGCAGAACCTCTGGAGCTGATGTTAGTGCAGCAGGGTTGGTTCAGCTCTCCACAGGCAGAGCTTAGCTCCAGGGCAGTGTAGATATTGTAGTGAAGTAGATGATGCTGGGCGTTGTAGTGCAGGGGTGATGGCACAGATAATATACACAGACAGTGGGGTGCAGTCTTCAGGGTCTTTACTCACCGTTGTTGCTGTCCAAGTTACAGGTACCAGTGTAACTTTCCTCGTCGTGCTGCACTTACTCAGGGAGGGGTTCAGTCAACCCTCAGATATCTCCGGAGTACTTAGTGGGACCCCCTTCTGTGTGTTCTTTCTCTGGCCGTCTCCCTGCACCTCATACCTAGTGTCCCAATCCAGTACCCACGGGCCTTGTCACGCGACGTCTGTTACGTCCCCTGGGCCCTCTATAGCTACCTTCTTGGTGAGACTGGTATGGACTGTTGACTGCAGGCCTTGAAATACTGCAGCCTCCGGTTTCTAGTTGAGACATAGTCTTCCGCTAGTTGAGGGACCGGTCCCCTTTGTGTGGCCTGACTCCTCCATCTCCTGGTAGATTCGGGAGTACGGGTGGCTTCCAGCCCTGCCCGTACCCCTGGGGTCCTGTCTTCGTTCCTGGAGCCCTTCCTTCCTGCTCTTCTCTCCTTCACAGCCCTGGGCCTCTCGGCTAGGCCCACTCTGGAGCAGAGCTCGTGCAGAGCCCCTGCTCCCTCCACTCCTCCTCTCAGACTGGCTTACTCACTTTCTAAGATGGTTCCCTCTTTTATATCCCACCTTCATGTGCTCCCCTGAGCTACTTCCTCCACCCACACCCACTACATAGCTCCTCCCCTCAGCTAGGGACCAGTTCATAGCCGATGAGCTCCGTTCACCTAATACTGAAATCGCTCACATCGTGAGTTCTGGATGAATGTTCACAATAAATTGTTGATGTAGGGGCAATTTTACAATCAGTATGTCCTTGCCTGTAAAGACATTTTGATGCAAAGAAATAATGATAGCCATGGTTACCTCCAAGGAAACATATGCAAACAGAAAGACAATGATTTCAAGCACCAGCCCCCTTTTAAATAACCTATGTGCTGTTGTAATTCAATCAGCATGACAGATTTATCAGCTGCCTTATTAACTCTTTCTCCTAATCTTACTAGAAGATCACTGAAGTGATGTAAGCAGATCATTTTGTGGCAGGGTTGAAATTCAGTGGAAATGGGATTTTGTGATGAAGTTAATTTTTATGCCACTGTAAGATCTGAAGCAGCAAATTCTCTAAAAACTAAAATTTGTGTAAGTTTCAAAACTTTTGACCACAATTCTATATGTGTGTTTGTTGTATACAGTGCATATAAGGCTATATTCATATGTTACTTTTTTTTCTGCAGGCAAAACCTGCTCTCTGAGCAGTAAAGAATCTGCTTAAAAAGCTGGTTTTTGGTGCAGTTTTGCTGCCTTTTTTGTCTGCATTTTTTGCTGTTTTTTTGGTGCAGATTATGTGTCATTTGTCTACAGAACATGTTTAATAAATTTAGCTCTTATTCACAAAAAATGCAACAAAAACGCAGCAAGAAGCAGGATTTGCTTTTTTCCAGCGCTTTTACACTTTCTTATTGCTTTCTATGGTGAAAAAATGCTGCAAAACACTGAAAGGTGCAGATTTTAAAAATAGCAGCAGTTTTCCAATTCAGTCAGGAAAAAAAAAGCGTTTGAATGAGATTTCTGAAATCTCATAGGTTTTGCTGGTACTGTAAAAAGCAGCTTTTAATGTCCATAAGGCCTTGTTCACACGTTCAACATTTGGTCAGTATTTTACATCAGTATTTGAAAGTCAAAACTAGGAGAGGGTGATAAATACAGAAGTGGTGACGTGTTTGTATTATACTTTTCCTCTGATTGTTCCACTCCTGGTTTTGGTTTACAAATACTGGTGTAAAATACTGACTAAATACTGAACGTGTGAACGTGGCCTAAAGTCGCACTATGTGACCATAGCCTAATAGTGCCTATATAGTAACATATGTAGTATATAGTGCATATAATAGTGTATATGACGCGCCCCCTGGGCCATATTCTTTAGGGGGAATATCCGGAGCCGGATCAGATGGGAGTTGTAGTCTTCCGAGTGGCTGTGACCCGGTCCGTGCCCAGGGTGTCAAACTCAGTTGTATGTGGCAGTCCTACAGATGTTAATAAGTTCTTAATGTCGACTACGCCACCCGTTGTATTGCGGTCACTACGGCCGCCGCTGCAGCAGGGTCCGCTGAGGCTGATGGTGTAGGTGCAGCTTTGGTGATATAACCCCCAACGGGTGGGGTATAGCCTCAGGGGGATCAGGTGCAGAGGATGGGGGTTGTGGTGATGCAGTGTAGACGGCAATCAGAGACAGAGTCGGGTTATGCAGTTTAGGATGTTTACTCACTGCTGATGTTCCGGTCACTCCAGCTTCGAGTGACCTCCCGAGCCGTGCTGCGTCCACCAGGTTCTGGATCCAGCCAACCCCCAAATAAGTCCGGAGCGTGACCCTGAGCTCTCCTTCTGTCCTTTCTCTGGCCGTCCCCACTATTGATCCACCCAGGTCCAGCTCCCTCGGGCCTTCTGTTGGTAGACCCTTGGCCTTGGGTTCCCTGACCCTCCACGTGGTATGCCTTCGTGGTGGATGTGGTGGGTGGCCGTGGCAGACGCTGCCCACGGCCTCCGGTCTCTGGCTGGGGTGTGTTTTTGCCCCCACCAGCTTGGGTTCCGGTACCCTGATGCCGATTCTTCACCCGGGGATTTAATTTGGGTTCTTAGAGTCCTCTCTTCTGTTTCCCCCTCTGGGTCTCTCTTTCTCCTCTGCTCGCTGACTTTCTCTCTGCAACTGACCCTGTTCTTAGTTGGTGCCCACCTTATATACACCCTCTATGTGTGAGCTCAGGTGACCAGCACCCAATGAGCTCCTATCTTTACCCAGGCTGCTCCCCCTATCTGCCCCTACACTACTTGGGATGTACCACCCCCCTCCCACTCCAGCCAGGAACAGACTCGGTCGTACCTGCACATTTCTAAGTGGGAGTACCGTCGGCCTGTTCCTCGGAAATGGGATGTATGTAGTGCATGCAGCCTACCGTGCTCAGTTCCACACTCCATCCTTACCCGGGAGTGGAATATCACACCTCTGGGTTGAGGTGCAATACCCCTGTAGCAGCCGAATCCTCAGGGTGCTACATTCCCCCCTGGTAAATCACAGCACGTCCTCGGGCTGTAAGACATAACACCAAAAACATACAAATTTTTGCATGAACATATAAAACATATAAAAACATTATATATATATAAAACATTCTCGTCGCCTCTGGCTCCTCCTCCGGTCACTGTGCAACGCGTGACTGGGTAAAGTGCGACAGTCTTTCTGGAAAACTGGTTTTCCTATAAAACCGGTAGGGGGCGCTTTAGGAAGCGCAACTATGTACAAGGGACAGTGTGGCCGCTCTCAGTCCTCGGCCAGGTATTGGGGAGGAATGACCGCTCTCAGTCCTCGGTCAGTGGGATTAAGGGAAATACGGGTAAACAGTTCACATCAGCTGGTCCCAACGGGGACTATATTTGCAGTAACAGTTTCTTTGTACCCCGGTCGGGTAACTATTTACAGCACCTGCTCCGCTGAACTTAACGACGTCTTCCTCCTGCTCTTTCTTTGGGGATCTTAGCTTCAGACCCGTCCGGGTCCTCTTGCTCTTCCTCCTCACATCGCAGCTCCTCCTCTGTCAGGCGATGCACATGGAGGGCGTAAGGTCCTTTGGCACACTTGTGCCGGGTAAAGGTGACCTCGTCCCCGATGTAAAGGTCACGACCTCTGTGCCCCTCCGGCAGATGGGACTCCACGTCTCTGCGCGTGACAAAGACGTCGCCGGGGGTGTTGTGGTCTCGGATGAAGCCCCACCCGTGCTGCATGTTGAACTTGATTACAGTCCCGGTGGTGCGGGGACTGTGCGCTGCACGGGGGTCCCTCCTGGTCCGGCTCTTCTGCTCGGCGCTCCTTATTTGGGCCTGTTGTTCCCGGACCCGCCTCTCTCTCCGCTCCCTCGCAAACTCCTCGAGCTGCTGTCGGCAGCACTCAGCACGCTCCGCTGCAGCTGCCCGGGTTTCTTGAGTGAACCCCATTAGATCTTCTCCGGTGGGGTCCCACTCAAATTGGGTCTCTTCAAGCGGGGGCGAGATCCTTATCACGGGCTTCGGAGCCGGAATCAGGGGTGCACACATGGCCCCAACCCTCCTCTGGTGCTCCAGTCCATAATATTCCTGGGGCCAGATGAAAGGCTGCCCGTCCGGCCACGTGTGCTGGGCAAACAAGTCCTCTCCCAGACGCGGCACCCTTGGTTTTACGGGCGCGGGCGCGGTGGTGGTGGCGCCCGGGTTGCCCAGGCCTTGCGGCCAGGCCTGGGGCACCTGGAAGGTGAAGGGCACCGTTAGGACGGCGGCGCCCTGGGCTACCTGGCCTTGCGGCCAGGCCGGAGGCTCCGCGGAGGTAGGGGGCGCTGTTGGTGATGCGACGCCCGGGAATTCTAGGCCCTGCGACCAGGCTGGTGTTGCTTCCTGTTTTGCCACGCTCAGGGTCGTTGCGCATGGCGTCACAGGGGTCGCGGCGGCGGCTTCCGGTTGGGGCCTAGTCTGCGTCGGTGACATGGCGTTTTCGGGCACAGCAGGGGGACTTTCGGGCTCTGCGACGGGGAGCTGGGGCAGGTAAGCGGTTTCCCGGTTTGGGGTATAGACGTCCCCTTTACCTGCCTCCATGCGTTCGGCTCCCTTCTCGGCGCCGTCTCCGGCCTTGGGTCCTCCCGCGCCATCCTCAGAGGCGGTCTGTCTCCTCATCTTGGCTGGCGTGCTCCGGGTCTTGGTTTGCTGGGCCATCTCTCGGCTCCACTCCGCCAATGTCTCTCGTTGCACCCGGGCCATCCTCCGTGCGAGGCCCTCCAGCGCAGTCTGTGCACACTCCCGGTCTCGGGGGAGCTGTGCGAGGACCTCCACTAGGCCTAGTGGGGTCGTGGTTTCCAGCAGGCTCCTGACCAACGGGTCGGTGCTGCTCTGCTCTTCTTCCAGCAGGCTCCTGGCCAGCGGGCCGGTGCTGCTCTGCTCTCCTTCCTCTGTCTCTAGCAGGCTCCTGGCCAACGGGCCGGTGCTGCTCTGCTTTCTCGCCATCTCCGGGTAAGCTCCTCCGATATTCTTCTCCAGGCTTCTTGCCTCCGGGTGCGCTCGCTCTAGACTGCTCCAGGCGACACCCATCTTTGCTCTCTTCTTCTCAGTCCTCCCACTTCGAGGGCGGTCCCGGGGCCACTTGGTGATTGTCAGCTCCAGGGGCAGTTCTTTCACGCTGACAGACACCTCTAGCATCACAGTCTCTGTTGGTGGGGGCGGTTTCCACTTTTGGCGCCATTTTCGGTCCTGGCCCACGATGGGAGGTGGCCTCTTGCCACCCTCTGGCACGCCCATAATGGCGTCCGCTCTCCCAAGGCGGGAAATCTTTGGAAATGGCGGGAATCGTCTCCCAGTGGCGGGAAACTCTGCAGATGGCGGAAAAAAGCTGTTAATGGCGGACAACCGGCGGGAATCGACCTGTGATGGAGTCCGATGGCGGGGACCCTCCGGAACCGGCAGGAGACTTCTTTTTGAGGTAAACTTGTTCTTTTCTTCAGGCACGCAGTACCCGGGTGTTGCGGGCACGTAATCCTGCCGACTACGCCAAAGTTGACGCGCCCCCTGGGCCATATTCTTTAGGGGGAATATCCGGAGCCGGATCAGATGGGAGTTGTAGTCTTCCGAGTGGCTGTGACCCGGTCCGTGCCCAGGGTGTCAAACTCAGTTGTATGTGGCAGTCCTACAGATGTTAATAAGTTCTTAATGTCGACTACGCCACTCGTTGTATTGCGGTCACTACGGCCGCCGCTGCAGCAGGGTCCGCTGAGGCTGATGGTGTAGGTGCAGCTTTGGTGATATAACCCCCAACGGGTGGGGTATAGCCTCAGGGGGATCAGGTGCAGAGGATGGGGGTTGTGGTGATGCAGTGTAGACGGCAATCAGAGACAGAGTCGGGTTATGCAGTTTAGGATGTTTACTCACTGCTGATGTTCCGGTCACTCCAGCTTCGAGTGACCTCCCGAGCCGTGCTGCGTCCACCAGGTTCTGGATCCAGCCAACCCCCAAATAAGTCCGGAGCGTGACCCTGAGCTCTCCTTCTGTCCTTTCTCTGGCCGTCCCCACTATTGATCCACCCAGGTCCAGCTCCCTCGGGCCTTCTGTTGGGAGACCCTTGGCCTTGGGTTCCCTGACCCTCCACGTGGTATGCCTTCGTGGTGGATGTGGTGGGTGGCCGTGGCAGACGCTGCCCACGGCCTCCGGTCTCTGGCTGGGGTGTGTTTTTGCCCCCACCAGCTTGGGTTCCGGTACCCTGATGCCGACTCTTCACCCGGGGATTTAATTTGGGTTCTTAGAGTCCTCTCTTCTGTTTCCCCCTCTGGGTCTCTCTCTTTCTCCTCTGCTCGCTGACTTTCTCTCTGCAACTGACCCTGTTCTTAGTTGGTGCCCACCTTATATACACCCTCTATGTGTGAGCTCAGGTGACCAGCACCCAATGAGCTCCTATCTTTACCCAGGCTGCTCCCCCTATCTGCCCCTACACTACTTGGGATGTACCACCCCCCTCCCACTCCAGCCAGGAACAGACTCGGTCGTACCTGCACATTTCTAAGTGGGAGTACCGTCGGCCTGTTCCTCGGAAATGGGATGTATGTAGTGCATGTGTAGCACCCTGAGGATTCGGCTGCTACAGGGGTATTGCACCTCAACCCAGAGGTGTGATATTCCACTCCCGGGTAAGGATGGAGTGTGGATCTGAGCTCGGTAGGCTGCATGCACTACATACATCCCATTTCCGAGGAACAGGCCGACGGTACTCCCACTTAGAAATGTGCAGGTACGACCGAGTCTGTTCCTGGCTGGAGTGGGAGGGGGGTGGTACATCCCAAGTAGTGTAGGGGCAGATAGGGGGAGCAGCCTGGGTAAAGATAGGAGCTCATTGGGTGCTGGTCACCTGAGCTCACACATAGAGGGTGTATATAAGGTGGGCACCAACTAAGAACAGGGTCAGATGCAGAGAACAAGTCAGCAAGCAGAGGAGAAGAGAGACCCAGAGTGAGAGAGGAGAAGAAAGACCCAGAGGGGGAAACAGAAAAGAGGACTCCAAGAACCCAACTTAAATCCCCGGGTGAAGAGTCGGCACAGGGTACCGGATCCCAAACTGGCGGGGGCAGAAAACACACCCTAGCCAGAGACCGGAGGCCGTGGGCAGCATCTGCCACGGCCACCCATCACATCCACCCCGAAGGCACACCACATGAAGGGTCAGGGAACCCAAGGCCAAGGGTGTCCCAAAAGAAGGCCCGAGGGAGCTGGACCTAGGTGGATCACTGGTGGGGACGGCCAGAGAACGGGACAGAAGGAGAGCTCAGGGCCACGCTCCGGACTTGTTTGGGGGTTGGCTGGATCCAGGACCTGGTGGACGCAGCACGGCTCGGGTGGTCACTCGAAGCTGGAGTGACCAGTACAACATCTGCAGTAAGTAAACACCCTTAACTGCACAACCCGACTCTGTCTTCATTGCCGTCTGCACTGCACCACCACAACCCCCATCCTCTGCACCTGTCCCCCCTGAGGCTATACCCCTCCCGTTGGGGGTTATCCCACCAAGCTGCGCACCCACCATCAGCCTCAGCGGACCCTGCTGCAGCGGCGGCCACAGTGACCGCATCACAACGGGTGGCGTAGTCGACACAAAAGAACTCTTAATAACATCTGTAGGACTGCCACATAACACTGAGTTTGACGCCCTGGGCACGGGCCGGGTCACAGCCGCTCGGAGACTACAACCCTCCATCTGATCCGGTGCCGGGTATTCCCCTCAAAAAGGAATATGTCCCAGGGGGCGCGTCAACTTTGGCGTAGTCGGCAGGATTACGTGCCCACAACAACCGGGTACTGCGTGCCTGAAGAAAAGTGCAAGTTTACCTCAGAAAGAAGTCTCCCGCCGGTTCCGGAGGGTCCACGCCATCGGACCCCATCACAGGTCGTTTCCCGCCGATTGTCCGCCATTTCCAGCTTGTTCCCGCCATCTGCAGAGTTTCCCGCCACTGGGCGACGCTTCCCGCCAAATCCGAAGATTTCCCGCCTTGGAAGAGCAGCGGACGCCATTATGGGCGTGCCAGAGGATGGCAAGAGGCCACCTCCCATCGTGGGCCAGGACCGAAAATGGCGCCAAAAGTGGAAACCGCCCCCACCAACAGAGACTGTGATGCTAGAGGTGTCTGTCAGCGTGAAAGAACTACCCCTGGAGCTGACAGTCACCGAGTTGCCCCGGGACCGCCCTCGAAGTGGGAGGAGACGAAAGAAAAGAACGAAGATGGGTGCCGCCTGGAGCAGTCTGGAGCGAGCGCACCCGGAGACAAGAAGTCTAACGAGGAGTCTGGAGCGAGCGCACCCGGAGGCAAGAAGCCTGGAGAGGAGTGGCGGAGGAGCTTGCCCGGAGATGGAGAGAAAGCAGAACAGCACCGGCCCGCTGGCCAGGAGTCTGCTAGAGACCGAGGAAGGAGAGCAGAGCAGCACCGGCCCGCTGGCCAGGAGCCTGCTGGAAGAAGAGCAGAGCAGCACCGACCCGTTGGTCAGGAGCCTGCTAGAAACCACGACCCCACTAGGCCTAGTGGAGGTCCTTGCACAGCTCCCCCGAGACCGGGAGTGTGCACAGACTGCCCTGGAGGGCCTCGCACGGAGGATGGCCCGGGTACAGCGCGAGATATTGGCGGAATGGAGCCGTGAGATGGCCCAGCAGACCGAGACCTGTCAGCGGAGCACGCCACCCGAGACGAGGAGACAGACCGCCTCTGAGGATGGCGCGGGAGGACCAAAGGCCGGAGACGGCGCCGAGAAGGGAGCCGGACGCAAGGAGGCAGGTAAAGGGGACGCCTATACCCCAAGTCGGGAAACCGCCCACCTGCCCCAGCTCCCCGTCGCAGAGCCCGAAAGTCCCCCTGCTGTGCCCGAAAACGCCATGTCACCGACACAGACTAGGCCCCGACCGGAAGCCGCCGCAGCGACCCCTGTGACGTCACGCGCCTCGACCCGGAGCGTGACAAAGCAGGAAATACCACCAGCCTGGTCGCAAGGCCTAGTACCCCCGGGCGCCGCATCACCAACAGCGCCCCCTACCTCTGCGGAGCCTCCGGCCTGGCCGCAAGGCCAGGTAGCCCAGGGCGCCGCCGTCCTAACGGTGCCCTTCACCTTCCAGGTGCCCCAGGCCTGGCCGCAAGGCCTGGGCAACCCGGGCGCCACCACCACCGCGCCCGCGCCCGTAAAACCAAGGGTGCCACACCTGGGGGAGGACTTGTTCAGCCAGCTCACATGGCCGGACGGGCGGCCCTTCATCTGGCCCGAAGAATTCCATGAGCTGGAACGGCAGCAGAGACTAGGGCCCTTGTGTGAGCCCCTGATTCCGGCTCCGAAGCCCGTGGCACGGATCTCGCCCCCGCTTGAAGAGGCCCAATTTGAGTGGGACCCCACCGGAGAAGACCTAATTGGGTTCACTCAGGAAACCAGGGCAGCTGCAGCGGAGCGTGCTGAGTGTTGCCGACAGCAGCTCGAAGAGTTTGCGAGGGAGCGGAGAGAGAGGCGGGTCCGGGAACAGCAGGCCCAAGTACGGAGTGCCGAGCAGAAGAGCCGGACCAGGAGGGACCCCCGTGCAGCGCATTGTCCCCGCACCATCGGGACAGTGATCAAGTTCAACCAGCAGCATGGGTGGGGCTTCATCCGAGACAACAACACCCCCGGCGACGTCTTTGTCACGCGCAGAGACGTGGAGTCCCATCTGCCGGAGGGGCACAGAGGTCGTGACCTTTACATCGGGGACGAGGTCACCTTCACCCGGCACAAGTGTGCCAAAGGACCTTACGCCCTCCACGTACACCGCCTGACGGAGGAGGAGTTGCGGTGCGAGGAGGAGGAGCAAGAGGACCCGGACGGGTCTGAAGTTACAACCAGCTACAAACAAAGAGCAGGAGGAAGACGCCGTTGAGTGCGGCAGAGCAGTAAATGTAAATAGTTACCCGACCGGGTACCAAAGAAACTGTTGCTACATATATATAGTCCCCGTTGGGACCAGCATGAGTGAACTGTTTACCCGTTATTCCGTATCCATACCAGGCTGAGGACTGTGAGCAGCCATTCCCTTCCCTTTACCTGGCCGAGGACTGAGAGCGGCCAACTTCCCCTGTATATAGTTGCGCTTCCTAAAGCGCCCCCTACTGGTTTTATAGGAAAACCAGTTTTCCAGAGAGACTGTCGCACTTTACCCGGTCACACGTTGCACAGTGACCGGAGGAGGAGCCAGAGGCGACGAGAATGTTTTATTTGCTAATATATGTTGTTTTATATGTTTATGAAAAAAAAAAAAATGTATGTTTTGGTGTTGTTTATGTCTTACAGCCCGAGGACGTGCTGTGATTTACCAGGGGGGAATGTAGCACCCTGAGGATTCGGCTGCTACAGGGGTATTGCACCTCAACCCAGAGGTGTGATATTCCACTCCCGGGTAAGGATGGAGTGTGGATCTGAGCTCGGTAGGCTGCATGCACTACATACATCCCATTTCCAAGGAACAGGCCGACGGTACTCCCACTTAGAAATGTGCAGGTACGACCGAGTCTGTTCCTGGCTGGAGTGGGAGGGGGGTGGTACATCCCAAGTAGTGTAGGGGCAGATAGGGGGAGCAGCCTGGGTAAAGATAGGAGCTCATTGGGTGCTGGTCACCTGAGCTCACACATAGAGGGTGTATATAAGGTGGGCACCAACTAAGAACAGGGTCAGATGCAGAGAACAAGTCAGCAAGCAGAGGAGAAGAGAGACCCAGAGTGAGAGAGGAGAAGAAAGACCCAGAGGGGGAAACAGAAAAGAGGACTCCAAGAACCCAACTTAAATCCCCGGGTGAAGAGTCGGCACAGGGTACCGGATCCCAAACTGGCGGGGGCAGAAAACACACCATAGCCAGAGACCGGAGGCCGTGGGCAGCATCTGCCACGGCCACCCATCACATCCACCCCGAAGGCACACCACATGAAGGGTCAGGGAACCCAAGGCCAAGGGTGTCCCAATAGAAGGCCCGAGGGAGCTGGACCTAGGTGGATCACTGGTGGGGACGGCCAGAGAACGGGACAGAAGGAGAGCTCAGGGCCACGCTCCGGACTTGTTTGGGGGTTGGCTGGATCCAGGACCTGGTGGACGCAGCACGGCTCGGGTGGTCACTCGAAGCTGGAGTGACCAGTACAACATCTGCAGTAAGTAAACACCCTTAACTGCACAACCCGACTCTGTCTTCATTGCCGTCTGCACTGCACCACCACAACCCCCATCCTCTGCACCTGTCCCCCCTGAGGCTATACCCCTCCCGTTGGGGGTTATCCCACCAAGCTGCGCACCCACCATCAGCCTCAGCGGACCCTGCTGCAGCGGCGGCCACAGTGACCGCATCACAACGGGTGGCGTAGTCGACACAAAAGAACTCTTAATAACATCTGTAGGACTGCCACATAACACTGAGTTTGACGCCCTGGGCACGGGCCGGGTCACAGCCGCTCGGAGACTACAACCCCCCATCTGATCCGGTGCCGGGTATTCCCCTCAAAAAGGAATATGTCCCAGGGGGCGCGTCACATGCAGCCTACCGTGCTCAGTTCCACACTCCATCCTTACCCGGGAGTGGAATATCACACCTCTGGGTTGAGGTGCAATACCCCTGTAGCAGCCGAATCCTCAGGGTGCTACATATATATACAGTGTGAATGCAGTATATGTGGGGTGGCACAATGTACAGTAGGCGGACCCCTCTATTCTTCACTCCAGGTGCACTAACAACTAGGTGTTGCATTGATTTGGTGATGAAACCAGTGGTGCGAACATTTCTTCAAAGTGTCCCAGGAGCCATTTTTTAACCCAACACCGCCAGGCCACATGTTGCTCGGGCTTCTTTGAGCAACCTGCCCGGCCTAAATGTGCTACCATGGCCTACTGCATCTCCAGACTTGTCTCCCATCTAGATCATCAGGGACGTCATTGGTCGGCACTTACAAAGGGAGTTGCCAGCCTTGGACGCACATACAGCTGAAAGGTATTGCAGCGCATGGGTCCGCACACCACAATACACGTTATCGGCCAATCAGAAGCTGATGTTGGGACTTGACGGGGTGTATGACAATAACATCACACGCTCCCATCGCAAGACGAGTCCTGCTGGCTTCACAAGAGAAAGTGCACTGCACGGGAGCGAAGGAGTGGTGAGTACTTATTTATTTTTTAAAAAATCATTGGCCATACTACTATGGATGTCTATGGGGTGCATTATACTAGTATGGATGTATATGGGTTGCATTATTTTACTATGGATGTCTATGGGGGTGCATTATACTACTATGGGTGTCTATGGGGTGCATTATAATACTATATATGACTATAGGGGTGCATTGTACTACTATGGATGTCTTTGTGATGCATTAAACTGCTATGGATGTCTATGGGGTGCATTATACTAGTATGGATGTATATGGGTTGCATTATTTTACTATGGATGTCTATGGGGGTGCATTATACTATTATGGATGTCTATGGTGTGCACTATACTACTGTGGATGTCTATGGTGTGCATTAGACTACTGCGGATGTCTATGGGGTGCATTATACTACTATGGATGTCTATGGGGTGCATTATACTAGTATGGATGTATATAGGTTGCATTATTTTACTATGGATGTCTATGGGGGTGCATTATACTACTATGGGTGTCTATGGGGTTCATTATAATACTATATATGACTATAGGGGTGCATTGTACTACTATGGATGTCTTTGGGGTGCATTAAACTGCTATGGATGTCTATGGGGTGCATTATACTAGTATGGATGTGTATGGGTTGCATTATTTTACTATGGATATCTATGGGGGTGCATTATACTACTATGGGTGTCTATGGGGTGCATTATAATACTATACAGTGCCTACAAGTAGAGTTCAACCCCCTACAGATTTAGCTGGTTGACACATGCGGAATTAACTTGGCATTGTGACATTTGTACTGTAGATCAGCCTGGAAGTGGGAAATGCACTGCAGCAAATTTTGTTTTTGTTTTTTTTTTAAAAAACGTAAAAAGTTAATTCAGAGTGTCATTTATTATTCAACCCCTCAAACCACAAGAATTCTGTTTGGTCCCCCTAAAGTATTAAGAAGTAGTTCAGGCACCAAGAATAATGAGCTTCACATGTGTGGATTAAAGATCTCTTTTGCCAGCCTTTTCTGACTATTTAAGACCCTCCCCAAACTTGTGAACAGCACTCAGACATGGTCAACATGGGAAAGACAAAGGAGCATTCCACGGCCATCAGAGACAAGATCGTGGAGGGTCACAAGGCTGGCAAGGGGTACAAAACCCTTTCCAAGGAGTTGGGCCTACCTGTCTCCACTGTTGGTAGCATCATCCGTAAGTGGAAGGCTTATGGAACTACTGTTAGCCTTCCACGGCCTGGACAGTCTTTGAAAGTGTCCTCCCGTGCCGAGGCCAGGCTTGTCCGAAGAGTCAAGGCTAATCCAAGGACAACAAGGAAGGAGCTCCGGGAAGATCTCATGGCAGTGGGGACATTGGTTTCAGTCAATACCATAAGTAACGTACTCCACCGCAATGGTCTCCGTTCCAGACGAGCCCTTAAGGTACCTTTACTTTCAAAGCGTCATGTCCAGGCTCGTCTACAGTTTGCTTATGATCACTTGGAGGACTCTGAGACAGACTGGTTCAAGGTTCTATGGTCTGATGAGACCAAGATCGAGATCTTTGGTGCCAACCACACACGTGACGTTTGGAGACTGGATGGCACTGCATACGACCCCAAGAATACCATCCCTACAGTCAAGCATGGTGGTGGCAGCATCATGCTGTGAGGCTGTTTCTCTGCCAAGGGGCCTGGCCATCTGGTCCGCATCCATGGGAAGATGGATAGCACGGCCTACCTGGAGATTTTGGCCAAGAACCTCCGCTCCTCCATCAAGGATCTTAAGATGGGTCGTAATTTCATCTTCCAACAAGACAACGACCCAAAGCACACAGCCAAGAAAACCAAGGCCTGGTTCAATAGGGAAAAAGTCAAGGTGTTGGAGTGGCCTAGTTAGTCTCCTGACCTTAACCCAATTGAAAACTTGTGGAAGGAGCTCAAGAATAAAGTCCACATGAGACACCCAAAGAACCTAGATAACTTGGAGAAGATCTGCATGGAGGAGTGGGCCAAGATAACTCCACAGACCTGTGCCGGCCTGATCAGGTCTTATAAAAGACGATTATTAGCTGTAATTGCAAACAAGGGTTATTCCACAAAATATTAAACATAGGGGTTGTATAATAATTGACCCACACTTTTATGTTTAAAATTTAATAAAATTCAACTGAGCAACATAACTTTTTGGTTTGTAAGATTTATGCTTCTGTTCATAAAACCTACTCTCGTTTGCAGTTTGAAGGCTCTAATTTATTTGCATCTTATCAAACCAGCTAAATCTGCAGGGGGTTGAATACTACTTGTAGGCACTGTATATGACTATAGGGGTGCATTGTACTACTATGGATGTCTATGGGGTGCATTATTTTACTCTGGATGTCTATGGGATGCCTTACACTATTAAGAATGTTATAGGATGCATTATACTAGTGTGGATGTCTTTGGGGTTCATTATACTATGAGCTGTGCAGTACATTATATGGAGGACTATGGGGAGTGCGTTTATACTTCTATGGAGCCCCATGACTTCTACGTATGCCCCTGGTGAGTATAATGGTTTATCTTCTTCAATACGTTAAAGAACATCGGCAGAATGAGAGACATGTATACTAGGATGGGGGATATATACCAGGATGGGGCCCAGGATAAGGGACATAAACCAGGATGGGCGATATATTTACCAGATTGGGGCCAGGAAGACTGACATATATACCAGGATGGAGGACGCATATATAAAACTTATTCAGGATTGGGGTCCCCAGTCCAAATCTTGCATCGGGGCCCATCATACTATAGTTACGCCACTGAGTATGCATATCACATACTTGCAGTCACGTGTCCGCTCATTCCCCCCGCCAGCACTGGAGAATCCTCATAGCGTGCGCTGCTTGCGATTTGAGAATCCACAAGTTTGCGGAGACGTAGAGTAGCTGCAGATTTTTGTGAAAAGCCTGGACAACCTCTTTAACTATTACAGGTAACACATGTAGGTCGCTATCATTGTGTTTGTCTGTTGAGAATGATATCGAATGATCACATAGTTCTAAGCATTTCTTCTTTGATCGTTTTTCATCCATTATTATATATCATGTATGGAATTATGGAGGATTCACTACTAGCGGTATTGGAGTATTGTGTTGTCTCTTCATAAACCACTTAGTGCAACTCCAGACAATGTTCCTGTATCCCAGGCCTCACTAACAACTAGTTATAAAATAGTGACGGCTTCCAAGCGGAAACTTCTAGAGGAAAAGACCAATCACTTCTTTTAGCCACTTCACAGATTTTGAAGCCTGAAGCAGTTAAAAGAAGTGACAAAAGACGGATCATATGCTCAGCAAGTCATTTTGACTTTTCAGTACTTATATTCATTCTTTTTGATGTTTGTACAACTATTTTATTACAAAAGACATTTATCATCTATCCACCTGTTTTTCGCATCATGTTATGGCGTTCCCAATATGCATACCATGCTAATTAGGTGAAAGACACAGAGTTAATATAATTGGCATAACTTTCTTTATTTTATATATATTGTAGAGATGAACATGGTCATGTGGCTGAAACATTGGCCCATTGCACACAGACGTTTGCTGATGGTTCTTGTAGTAAACTTCTCTCAGTTTATATTGGAGCGCCTGGTTTCCTCTGTCTGTTCTCCAGAGCATTCTCAAAATCTCACAGAAAAGAGAGAAGGGGGTTCATCTGAAAATCGCCATGTGCAGGAGCAGGTTTCTTCTTCGTTAAAAAGAAAGACGGGTCTCTGAGACCATGCATATGTAGCACCCTGAGGATTCGGCTGCTACAGGGGTATTGCACCTCAACCCAGAGGTGTGATATTCCACTCCCGGGTAAGGATGGAGTGTGGAACTGAGCTCAGTTAGCTGCATGCACTACACACATCCCATTTCCGGGGAACAGACCGACGGTACTCCCACTAGAGAAATGTGCAGGTACGACAGTGTCTGTTCCTGGCTGGAGTGGGAGGGGGGTGGAACATCCCAGTAGTGTAGGGGCAGATAGGGGGAGCAGTCTGGGTAGTGCTAGGAGCTCATTGGGTGCTGGTCACCTGAGCTCACACATAGTGGGAGTATATAAGGTGGGCACCATCTTAGATCAGGGTCAGTCAGTCTGTCAGAGCAGAGCAGAGGAAGAGAGCAGAGGAGAAGAGCAGCTCCAAGGCCCAGAGAGAGAGAGAGGAGAAAGAAAGACCCAGAGGGGGAGAAAGAAGGAACTCCAAGAGCCCAAATTAGACCAGAGGGTGAAGAGTTGGCAACAGGGTACCGGATCCCAAGCTGGCAGAGGCTACAGCACACCTTAGCCAGGAACCGGAGGTCGTGGGCAGGATCTGCCACGATCACCCACTAAATCCACCCGGAAGGCAGACCAGGAATAGGGTCAGGGAACCCAGGCACAAGGGTTTACCACCAAGAGGCCCGAGGGAGCCGGACATAGGTGGATCCCTGGTGGGGAAGGCCAGAGAAGAGGACAGGACAGAAAGGGAGCTCAGGACCACGCTCCAGAATCACCTGGGGGTTGGCCGAGTCCAGGACCTGGTGGACGCAGCACGGCTCGGGTGGTCACTTAAGGCCGGAGTGACCAGAACAACTGCAGTAAGTAAACAAACCCTGAACTGCACAGCCCGACTCTGAGTCTCATTTCCATCCCCGCTGCACCACCACAACCCCCATCCTCTGCAACTGACCCCCTGAGGCTATACCCCTCCCGTTGGGGGTTATACTACCTAAGCTGCACACACATCACCAGCCTCAGTGGACCCTGCTGCAGCGGCGGCCTTTTGACCGCAAATCAACGGGTGGCGTAGTCGACACAAAAGAACATCTAGTAACATCATAAGGACTGCCACACACTGAGTTTGACACCCTGGGCACGGACCGGGTCACAGCCACTCGGAGACTACAACCCCCATCTGATCCGGCTCCGGGTATCCCCAACAACACTGGCCCAGGGGGCGCGTCACATAGACTATCGAGGCCTCGATAAGATCACAGAAAGAAGACTGCTGTTCATTGATCCTCAGCTGAGAACTGTATGAAAACAGGTGTTCTTTGTGATTGTCGGTGGTAGTAGCCCTTTGTGCTTGGTACGATGTTACCCAAAGCTGATGGTAAACTAAAGAAAACACAAAATAGCAGTAAATGTGAATTATTTTTTTTAGCATTTTAAAATAATGCAGTTGTAATCTATATGTTCTCTCTTACTTGGGCTAAAGTACAAGATGGATTCTTCTGCTATCACTGCCAAAGTCTTAACTTCTTCCTTGAAGCTTAAGATGTTCCTCTGAATTTTAAAATGAAGCAGTGGTTGCGACACAGGGGGCACTGAAGATTGGCGTTGAGCCATGTAGTGATGCAACCCTGATGGAAGCAATGATTGCATGGTAGCACAGTGACTTCCTCTCCAGTCTCATAATCCGTCATGCAGATGACGCACGGCTCGGCCTCCTCCTCCTGAGATGTTACAGTTCTTGTTGGGAGGTTCCTAATCTGCTGAGCTCGCCAAGTCTGCTGCCTTTCCTGCAGAAGATTATATTGTGCAGGTGGTGATGGTGGCCGCATTTGTGGCAGAGGCGTCATCACTCCCATTCCCTGCCGCTGAAAGATGATGTTGAACAGACGGTTTGCCTGCTGTAATTGTACGGGAGATTGACTTGCAGTTGTAAACTCCCTGGGTCTGCGGCTGGGTGGAACTGGAAATGGCCGTCTGAACTCAAACTCAGTGGTGGTATCTGAGGATCCACTGCCATCCCTTCTGCTCTCTGATGTTTCTCTGGAGGGCTCTGCAGGGATCGGTCTAAGTGGAGAGCGGCTTCTTTCCCTGCTCTCTAGTCCTCTTTGCCGCAGAGGAGTTCTGGCCTGTCTCCCTCTCGCAGTGACGGCAGTGCTGTCTGTTCGGTGTCCATCAGTAGTAATTGGTCTTCTCTGATCTCTTTGAGAAGATCTCAATTGATGGACTTGTATAGCCTGACCTATAAAGAAATAAAATGTAATATAGTTATGCAAAATATGATTAAAAACAATTTTGGGCCAAAGGGATAGAACCTGCTGTCGCTTTGGGTTTTTTTGGAGAGGAGGAAAAACTGATTAATGGTTGGGCTAAATAAACCTGCTTAGTGTATCCTCTCTGCAGACCCAACAAAGCAGGGGTGGAACCAGTCTGCAACTAACACAGCCCCAAGGAATATGAATGGGAAGGTGGAGGAAGCACTGAGAGTCCTGAAACTGCTTATTCCAGGGAAAACTCTTCCCAGAAAAGCTCCTATAAAATGGGAATATTTTCTCACTTACCCTGATTTTCTGGTTGGCTCATCCTTGTCTTGTTGTCAGTCATAAGCTGATGCAGCTCCTGGGAAGTCATGGCTTACTTTCTCTGGGCTGAGATGACAGAATGTTATAAAATGAGAACTAAGTTCTCTGATGGCACAGATGTTATGGTGCCAAATATCAATAAAACGCTGTAGAAGTAAAGCACTAGATGTATGAAACAAACTAGCTCGCACTTCCAAAACCAAAGTGGAGTCTCCGCGAAAGCTTCAACTCTGAAAATGGCGCTGATGTCACTGTGCGCAGAGATTGTATAACCTCACAGCATTCTATGTCGTTGTGACATCACATGTGAGAGCAACAACGCGCTGTCATTATGGCTGACTGTCCAATCTGTTATATAACAATATACCATTTTATAATCTATATATTACAATACATATTGTAAAAAAACATTATTATTACTAGCCATCTAATACTCTTAAGGAGTGTATATATGTCTTAAACAGCTTAAGAATAATATATATTTATATATATATACATCCTAAGAATATCTCATGCCTCCGAATAATAATCTTATACTCACCTTTTAGACCCCCAGTAGTGCTGCTGTCAATGTCCCCCAACAAACTTATGGTTTCTCCTTCTAGCAGGGGCCATTGGGTGACCGCTACAGCCAATCAGTTAATAGAAATTTCCCATTTATATGTTTCATCTTGATGCAAAAATAAACACTTTTGGAACTTAAATTTTCATCCGGCTGCCATGAAGCATCAAAGTGGTGATGACAGTGGCCTCATGTGTAACTGCTTAGATACCATGATGGCTGCTCACCATTTAATCTAAGGGTTTAACCTGCCTCAATCAGAGTTAGCTCGAATTGCAGCAGTTACGGGTGGGTGTCTGCTGTGTAAAACAACCAGCACCCACTGAGTATGGAGGGGGCTTAGCATGTGAGTCTGCTCCTTTATAAATCATCCTAACTTATGCTGTACATATACGGTATAATCAGGGGATGGGGCTATTCTCTGTTAATGCGAGCCATAGCAGTCTTGCGGTCTGCCGCTATTGGCTGCATGCTACTGAGGTCATACATAGCCGTAGCTAACTATTTCTAAACTAATTGCCCCTCTAACTATCACCCTACACCTAACTAAAGGTACCTAATGATGTAAAATATAGGAAAATAATATACAGTATATTTATTTGGAACAGAGTTGTGCTGCTGTTTACGCCTTTCTCGCACCGGACATGTTCTGTGATTGGATATTTACATTCACTACCCAATCACAGTGATTAGAGAGCAGGGACCGTTGTAATTGGTCCCTGCATTGATAGCCAGCAGTGTCAGTTCCAGTACATCATATTGTGGGAACTGACATCTGCTCATGACATACCATACCTGTAATTCTGCGTTAAAGGGTTAATAACGTTTCCAGTTATCGCCAACTGCAATGCTTCTCCTTTGCTCCACTTACTAGAGATAAGACCTTCCCGTTGGGTACACCTTGTCGTGGTTGATGGCTTTTATTATTTTTTGATCAAAACAGTGTTAACTAAGTACTGTATGTTATTTACATGTACTATTACTGTTTACTTATTTCCTTGCTCATTTTTTTTTTTCTTGGGTTTTATAAGTAAAAAAGATGGCAGGATTTTAAAATCATGGCCATCATCATCAATATACCTGAAATGGCTGGAAATGCTGTTCAGCCCATCACTGGCCTCACCGATGTTTCTGTCCATTTACAGTGAGGCAAGGACGGGACCAGGAAGCGCAGACCAGTGAGATGGGTCTATAGTTTGACCACAAAGTTTGGTCTGAATTTGGCTTGGGTTTCATAGTTGTTGGGTCCATAAAAGGTGGCTGTACCAGGGGCACACCCATTTCTTAAGGAGTTAAAATAGCTAGTGAGGTGGGGGCTAAGGGTAGTCGCTTTATATAGCATAGGGCCGAAAACCCACGTGGGCCTGGTTTTCTTTTGAAAAAAGTAAATGGATAGTTTATTTTTCTACTTCAGAAGAAGCAGTAAGTTGGTTTGGAAGGTTTGCTAAGGAAGGATCCAGGCCAGGGAGCAGGATAGAGCTAAGGAGAGAGGCAATCGTGTGTTGATCACAATAGGAACGGTCACCGTGTAGTTTTTAAGGTTTAGTGGCATATAGTTTTATAAAATGAAATGTCAACAAGAGATGATAGAGGGTTTAAGACGGCACGGAGAGATATTTCTATATTTGTGCAGGAGATAATTACGTCATTAACATACAATCTAATAACTTGTTCAAAGTTACCAACGCTAACACCAGAAATGTCTGATTTGGAAAGAATGGACTCTGCCAAGTGCTCCATAATTAGTGCAAAAAATATTGGGGATAACCAGCAGCCCTGGCAGGTTCCATTCATGCTTTTGGAATTAGACCAGGGGTCTCAAACTCTGTAGAGTATATGTGCCGCACATCTTCTGCGGTGTTCTTCAAGTTCTTTAAAAATGTCCCGACCGGTCGTTGTGCCTTTCATTGGTAATAAATCCAATAATTCCTCGGTTATGTTTAGGTTATTATTATTATTATTTATTATTATAGCGCCATTTATTCCATGGCGCTTTACATGTGATAGGGATATACATAACAAAAGCATTTACATAATCTTAACAAAACGAGTCAGCGACTGGTACAGGAGGAGCGAGGACCCTGCCCGCGAGGGCTCACAGTCTACAAGATTTTCATCAACCCCACGAATGAACACAGCACAGTATGAAGTATCTGTTACCCTGGTGCTCGCGTCAAGCGCTATGGAAAATGCTTCAAAATTTTGCGCTGCTGTAGTCAGTTGCTGATGAACGTCACTAGCAGATTCAGTGATTCTGCTAGCAACAGTTTTTGCCGACAAGCTTATGTGACACCCCAGGGGTCTGGTTGTCACAGTGATAGAGATATTACGTCTGAGAGCAGGTGGGAGGTCCTTTGGTCAGGGATCCTGTGCATGCCACACCTCCTGCCCAGTCTTGGGAGGGGAAGGACTTCCCCTATATAAACCTGGGGCTGAGGCAGAGTAGTGAGTTCTGAGAGGAGAAGACAGGGAGCAGAGCTGCTCTATGGGCTCTGCTCCACAGGCAGGCCCTGTCCAGGGGCCTGAGCCTGGAGTCCAGGAAGAGTAGAGACAAGAGCAGCATAGGAAGCAGCAGAGTCACAAGGAGTCAGGGGCTGGCAGCTAAAGAGCTCGCCCTGACTAAGAAGATTCTTTACCGGACCCGGAGTCCGAGGCTGTGGGGACTAACTTCTACCCAGCAGCAGAATCCGTCAGGCAGGGGATTTCAGGTCCCCTGGCCCAGAAGCCCGAAGGCCCGGTCACACGCGTGGGACCAGCACCGCCATCGTGGAGCGGAAGCCATTAGAAGGCCCCGAGTCACCGGCCATACGGGTGAGCACCACACGGTACACTCAGGGACGTGGGCTACTTACATCAGCTTCTAGCAAGGTAGCCAGAAGAGTACAGTCAGCTTGGGAGGCCTACAACTACGCCTGGCCAGGGGAGATCCCATCTGCTCAAGGACTGACCAGGCCCCGTTCGCTAGCAAGTACTCCGGGAGGGTCTATCGTTGTTACCAGTAAAGACCCTGAACGCTACCATACCGTCTCTGAGTGGTTCCTGCTACCCCCATCATCCACGTCGGCTGCCCTGAGGCCATACCCCTCCCGTTGGGGGTTATACTATCACGCTGCACCATCCTTCCACCGGCCTCAGCGGTCTGCCCTGCAGCAGCAGCCCCCTGGCTGCATTCAACGGGTGGCGTAGTCATCAACCATTTTCTACCGCTAACAGACTGCCGTCCAGTTTGACTCCCTGGGCACGGACCGGGTCACCGCCACGAGACTACAACCCTAAACAGATCCGGCTCCGGGTAAGCTCCCGCGTGCGCAACGCAGCGCGACACAGGCCCAGGGGCGCGTCGACTTTGGCGTAGTCGGCAGGATCACGTGCCCGCAACCACCGGGTACTGCGTGCCTGAAAAGCAAAGACTGTTCAAACTTACCAGTGGTGAAGATTCCCGCCATCGGTGAAGATTCCCGCCATCCGGCGCCATCTTCAGCCTTCTTCCCGCCATCGGTGAAGTTTCCCGCCATCCGGCGCCATCTTCAGCCTTCTTCCCGCCATCCGTGGAGTTTTCCCGCCATTGGACGCCATCTTGAGGACGCCGCGCGGGAAGAAGAGGGGCGTGGACTCCGAAAGCGCGCGAGAACTGAAGCCCCGCCTCACGTCCGGACGTTGCGTAAGGTCCTGGAAGGAGCCCAGCAGACGCCGACGTCACAGGAGCGCGACGCCAGGTCCTCTACCCCGACGATTGACTGCGGAGCCGCGGCCTACGGAAGAGGATCTCCGGAAGGTAGGCCACGGTCCACTAGGGGGGAGGAGGACACCAGGAACGGACAGCAAGATGGCGGACCGGCAGCAGACTAAGCTGCCCAGCATCGGCAGTGCCCCAGTCGTCGCCGGCCCCGACCAGCGCCGGGAGAAGACGCGTGACGCAGGAGCGGTCGCGGGAGCAGGTAAGAGGAGTCTCCCTGTCCCGGACGCTGCCAGCGTCAGCCTGCTCCCGGGCCCCCTGGTGGAGCCGCCGATTCCGGGCGCTGCAGACACCGACCTGCTCCAGCCCCCGCAACAAGCCCTGCGGCCAAGCCCTCCAGCCCTGGGCACTACCACCACCAGCCCGCGCCCAGGCCCAAAGTTGCACCCTCTGACCCCGGGCGTCATCAACGGCGACCGTCTCCACGCCTGGTCGCAAGGCCTGAACTCCCCAGGTGCAAAAGGACTGTACGCCCTCCACGTTAACCAAGGAGGAGCTGCAGTACTACCAATACGAGGAAATCCAAGAGGACCCGGACGGGTCTGAAGCCTACACACAAGAAGGAGCAGGAGGATGCCGTTACTGAAGTACGGTAAAGTGGAACTGTACATAGTTACCCATAGGGGTACTTGTGTTGCTAATTAAAATATGGTCCCCGTTGGGACAAGTGTGAACTGTTCCCGTGTGTCCCCTATCCTTAACCAGGCTGAGGACTGTGAGCAGCCATCCCATCTCCCCACAGGCTGAGGACTGTGAGCAGCCAATCCTTATCCCCACTGGCCGAGGACTGAGAGCGGCCATATCTTGTAAATATTATGTGTTTCCAGTTATTTATAGGAGTCCTTGGTGGATTTACCGGGAATCCTTTGTACAGTTAGTGGAGCGTAACCCAGGATGGACTAAAAGACTGTTAAGGACTCGGGGTAGGACAGACCCCTACCTGGTTACGTCTCCCTGTTTTGGTGAAATGGACACCTTGCTCTTCAAAGACTGCACCCGGTTGCGGACATCCGTGACCATCTTATTGTGTTTCCTTATTGTATTTTATTGTTCTTTGATATACCTTGTTATATTTTTCTAAAAAGTGTTTAGTCCCGGAGTACTAAATTTCACTAGGGGGGAGTGTGACACCCCAGGGGTCTGGTTGTCACAGTGATAGAGATATTACGTCTGAGAGCAGGTGGGAGGTCCTTTGGTCAGGGATCCTGTGCATGCCACACCTCCTGCCCAGTCTTGGGAGGGGAAGGACTTCCCCTATATAAACCTGGGGCTGAGGCAGAGTAGTGAGTTCTGAGAGGAGAAGACAGGGAGCAGAGCTGCTCTATGGGCTCTGCTCCACAGGCAGGCCCTGTCCAGGGGCCTGAGCCTGGAGTCCAGGAAGAGTAGAGACAAGAGCAGCATAGGAAGCAGCAGAGTCACAAGGAGTCAGGGGCTGGCAGCTAAAGAGCTCGCCCTGACTAAGAAGATTCTTTACCGGACCCGGAGTCCGAGGCTGTGGGGACTAACTTCTACCCAGCAGCAGAATCCGTCAGGCAGGGGATTTCAGGTCCCCTGGCCCAGAAGCCCGAAGGCCCGGTCACACGCGTGGGACCAGCACCGCCATCGTGGAGCGGAAGCCATTAGAAGGCCCCGAGTCACCGGCCATACGGGTGAGCACCACACGGTACACTCAGGGACGTGGGCTACTTACATCAGCTTCTAGCAAGGTAGCCAGAAGAGTACAGTCAGCTTGGGAGGCCTACAACTACGCCTGGCCAGGGGAGATCCCATCTGCTCAAGGACTGACCAGGCCCCGTTCGCTAGCAAGTACTCCGGGAGGGTCTATCGTTGTTACCAGTAAAGACCCTGAACGCTACCATACCGTCTCTGAGTGGTTCCTGCTACCCCCATCATCCACGTCGGCTGCCCTGAGGCCATACCCCTCCCGTTGGGGGTTATACTATCACGCTGCACCATCCTTCCACCGGCCTCAGCGGTCTGCCCTGCAGCAGCAGCCCCCTGGCTGCATTCAACGGGTGGCGTAGTCATCAACCATTTTCTACCGCTAACAGACTGCCGTCCAGTTTGACTCCCTGGGCACGGACCGGGTCACCGCCACGAGACTACAACCCTAAACAGATCCGGCTCCGGGTAAGCTCCCGCGTGCGCAACGCAGCGCGACACAGGCCCAGGGGCGCGTCACTTACACCTTCGAACAGTTTTTTTTTTTGTCCAGACAAATAATTTCACTTGCTTTTATAAAACAGTCTTTAATAAACTGACCCTCCGTAAATGGTTGTGAATGTTTTGCTATCATGTTACTGAGTACAAAACTCGCTTTTACAGAAGCTTCACTTGACCTGTTAACACTTGAGAAGAAGTTTTGCTGTTTTTGAAGAGATGCTTTCAGCTGCTGAAGCTTTTCCTCTCTGTCTGCCAGACAGTGCTTCATACTGTTCTCCATGCTGCGTCATGTAATGTCGACGCACATTGTAGTCCTTAAGCACTGCGACAAACTGAAAACAAATCAGACACTGGGCTCTCTCTCCTACCTCTGTGACAAAATATAAGTTTCCCACTTTTCCTGAAATATTCGTTTTTAATCAGCAATCTTGCACTTTTTTGATGACTATGCCATTTATGATTTTAAACAGGTGCCCTGTGTATTGAAAAATATGTCTGTTAGCAACTCCATCCTGCTCCCATAGAAATGCATCATAGTCTGTGGGCGTATGCAGAGTATGGACTATAATGGTGCTGGCTGAGCGAACATGTGCTCTCTCGTGCATCGCCTACTTGAGGCCGACACTCTGACATAGTAGACTGCGTCCAGTAGGTGTATACGCCCGAAAATGATGCACGACAGAGCACACATTGAGTCTGTCAGCACCATTATATATTCTATGGCCCCGTCGGCTCATACGTCCAAATCCCATTTTATACTTGTTCGGACATAAGCCCCGACGGGATCAATTAACATGGGGAAGAACACAATGTGAAAGGGGCCTCAGCAATATATGAGGCAGATGTGTTCTGCTCATACATTGCTTAGTTCACTGCCAGAGCAGTTTTCAGCTGATAAAGGGATGTGTCGGGCGCTCGCACCCCACTGATCTCATATCACTGATTTATTCAATAAAGTGGCCATTTAATCATTAAAGGGGTTGTCAGACAATTTTGTTTTGATGGCCTATCATTAGGACAGGTGATCGATATCTGATCGGTGGGATGCAACATCCAGCTCCCCCCACTGATGAGCAGTTCCCGGTGCCCGTGGTATGTGCTCAGTTGCGGAGCGGAACTACACAGCTCCATCAACTGCATAGTGGCCACGGCTGGGCACTTCATATCCACTTTTATTGAATAGGCGTAGATTTGCATTACCCAGTTGCAGCCATTATAAAGGATAGGCCATCAATATAAAAGCAATGAACAATCCCTTTAAGTCCTGCAGAATCTCTTTATGTAGTTTCTCACCATATCAATGCCATACATGTCAATATTAAAGAGAACCTGTAATGTCAGAAAACTCTATTTACCCGGAGATATAGAGTCAATCTGCAGGTAAATATCTTTACAATGCTACATGGCCGTCTTACTGTAAGTGCAGCTACCAGGAAAGAATTAACTTATTTCCTCCCGGGAGCTATGGGCTTTCAGTCATAGAAGCTACATTCATTGCTCACAGCACTGCTCACTATACTTTAAGCACGCCCCAGAACTTTTGATTTTCTCCGCACAGATGCGCTGCACACTGAGCTGGCAATCCGAGTGCTGGAGCATGCTTACAGCAACTACTCATAGTTTAGTAAGCAGGCTTAAGCAACTCCTTGCATGACTGAAAGCTGATGGCTCTTGAAAGAAATATAGTTCAGTTTTCCAGTAGCTGAACTTTTAGTAAAGCTGCCAGGAAATGTAACACTATTTACCTGCAGATTATTCCTGTATCTGACGTTTTCAGCTATACTATTTTTGGTATATGGCTTTTTGATAATTTTTTATTCTATTTTCTGTCAGTATGATGGAAAAGCTACATTTTTGGTGCGTTTATTATTTTTTATTCATCATAAGGCTATGATCACACATTACGTTTTTGCAGTGTTTTTTCTGCAACCAAAATTTGCTCTTGCTTATAAGGGCTCTTTCACATATCAGTATCTCCAGTACGAGTGGTGACAGTTTCCAAACGTGCTGGAGACATTGATACACGTAGACCCATTCAAATGAATTGGTCTGTGCTCATCTCAGTGTGTTTCCACAGACCGTGTGTCCGTGTGCTCCACATACTGACATGTCTTTTTTTTTGCAGATGCACGGTCCGCAAAATGTACCACACGGATGACATCCGTGTGTCATCAGTGTGACACGTACCAGTGCCTGGGAATCAGTGCTACAGTTAGCGCTGTTCCCAAGCGCTGGGTGCTGAATGCTGCCCTCATAATGGTTCCCTGCTGGCGCTGCGATCAGCACCAGCAGGGACAATGATAACGGTAGTAGTGTCTGATCTCGCAGTGTCCATTTGTAAAAATAAGAATAAAAATAATAAAATCCATATACTCACCTCTCCTAGGTGTCCCCCGCTGTAATTCTCTGATCGCTGCTGCCAAGGAGCAGGGGAGAATGAGCGACTCCAGAGCTGCGCTCAGTGAGTGGCAGGACACCGCTCCTGAGCTCATCTCTGGAGCCACTCATTCTCCCCGGCTCCTCGGTATCAGAGGATTACTGCGGGGGACACCTAGGAGAGGCGAGTATATGGATTTTATTGTTTTATTCTTAGTTTTACACAGGGACACAGCGGGAGCAGACACTACCACTACCCTCATCCTTGTCCCTGCTGGTGCTGATTGCAGCGCAGGCAAGGAATCATGATGAGGGCAGCGTTCAGCACCCGGCGCTTGGGAACAGCTCTAAGGCTGTGTGCACATGATGCGTTTTTAATGCGTTTCCGCAGCGTTTTTGCAGCTGCGGAAATGCATTAAAAACGCATGGTAGAAGGGCAGCAATGTTCCCCAATGATAATCCGCATGTGCTGTGCCCATGCTGCGGATTTTTCCGCAGCGTTTATGCTGCGCTCAAAAATCCGCAGCATATCCATTAATTTTGCGGAAACGCAGCGTTTTCGCCGCCATTGACTTGCATTAGAACGCGCCAATACCGCAAGACTGCATTTGTACTTGCATTATTGGCGCGTTCTAATGTGCGGATGGTACCCGAGTGTGGAGAAGATGACTCTCCTCCACACCCAGGTACCATTAAAAAGCTGTAAAAACAAGAATAAAATAAAAAATAAGATATATTCACCTTCCGACGGCCCCCGGTCTCCTTCCCTCTGCTTGCGTGCAAGACTGAAGGACCTTCGGTGACGTCACAGTCATGTGACCACAGGCCCTTCAGCGCAGTGTCTCGCGATATCCCGGCAGCCAGGAACAAGCCAGGAACGAACGCGGCAGCACACGCCGGGCCATCAGAAGGTAAGTATAGCTTTATTTTTAACATTCTTTTACGGTCACACTATATAAATCCATGCCGGTTGCATGGATTTATATAGTGTGACCTAGTTGTCAAGCACTTTCCAGGTGATGCTAAAATCGCCTGGAAAGCGCTTGTCAATCCGCATGTATTCCGCAGGAAAAACGCATGTACAATCCGCATGTACAATCTGCATGCGTTTTTTCTGCCAGGGAGATGCAGAAATTTTCTGCTTCATTTCAGCATCGTGGGCACATACCCTAACTGTACGCTGATTCCCAGGCGCCAGTATGTGTGATCCTGATGCGGAACATGGGCTGCACACGGATGCAACATGTAAAACGGATATCTCCAGTAACGGAAATATATGCGAAACCAGCCTAAAAAACAGGTTTTGTGGCGTTTTTTGGTGGAGATTATAGGAATCTACAATACGTTTAATAAAGTCAGTTTTATTCACCAAAAAAGCTGCAAAATCAGTGTTTTCCCACTTTCTTATTGCTATGGGTGAAAAACACTGCAAAAACGCTTCTGTTCAATGTCCCCGTTGGGGCATACGTTCGAACCCTACAAAAAAACGGGATACGGATATTTGTGCCTACAGGGCCATAGACTGTAATGATGCCGGCACAGCATACGTGCGCTCTGCATAATTTTTGGGAGTGCATGCCTACAGGAGGCGGACACTCAGACATAATAGACTGCATCTGAATGTCTGCTTCCAGTATGTGTACACTTCCGAAAATGATGCCAGCCGAACGCACGTTCGCTCTGTCGGCACCATTGCAGTATATGGCCCCATAGGCACATATGTCTGAATCCCGTTTTGTGGGGGGGTCCGGACGTATGCCCCGACGGGGACATTGAGCGTAATGTGAAAGCACAGTAAGCCAGGGATATGGTACAGATTTATACCACAAATGTGTACTTTTTTTTTTTCACTTTCAAGTTTAGTAGCAGAATACTTTTATTTCATATTTTATTTAGATTTTTTTTTTTTTTATGTAGCTTTTAACTTTTACTTTATAGTCACTGATCTAATATCCTGCAATACTTCTGTACTGCCGAATATTAGGTCTGTCTGTCTGTCTTATATTGACAGTTCACATGTCGGTGACTCGCCCCCTGGGCCGTGGGGTACTTGGCAGCCGGGCCCCTGGTTGCTGGGGGATATCACGGTGGCTGGCCCGGTAAAAAAAGGAAATATTTATAAGGGATTTAAAGTGTTAGTGACGCCACCTGTGGAATGCGGCTAAGGGGTGCCGCCGCTGCGGAGCAGTCCTCTGGAGCTGGTGTTACGGCAGCAGGGATGGTGTGGCTCTCCACAGGTAGAGCTAGCTCCAGGGCAGTGTAGGACGTGTAGGTTGCGCTGGGCGTTGTAGTGCCGGGAGGGAAAGATGGCGCAGATGAAATAAGGGATGGAGGCAGTACGGTGCAGTCATCCGAGTTTTTACTCACAGTTCTTATGACAGTTCCACTGGTGCACTGTACAGGTGTCAGCCTCCCACGTCGCGCTGCGTTCACCAGGCCGGGGTTCAGCACTTCCTCAGAATGAGGCTTATGGGCGTGGGGAGCAGTGAACATTCATTCTCCATGTCCGGTTGTCAGGCTGTGGATGGTGGAGGAGATGACGACACGGAGAGAATGAATATTTACTGCTCCCCACTCCCTGGGGAATATTCATTCTCTTTAATAGCGGGCCCACGTGATCGCCAAGTGGCTGCGGCTGATACTGTGCGCACTAATGAGGAAAATGAATAGTCAGTGAATATTCATTTTCTTTAGCATGGGCAGTGTTAACTGCAACAGGTGGCTTATGCCTCCTGTGATCTGCTTCTCCGTTGCTGCCACAGCCGGACTTTACATCTCGACTATAAGATGAACCCCCCTCTTTCCTTCAAAATTTTGGAAGAAAAAAGTGCGTCTTATAGTCCGAAAAAGAAGGTACTTTAAAATTTTACGAGAGAGCCCGGTTAAGCAGAAAACTGGGTTGCTTCTTGGTTTGACCAGACAATACTCATTAGTTTAAAGATGGCTAGACCAGCAAATTATCTATTTTATTGGGGGACTCCCGGCTTTTACTCAACAGGATAAGTCAGGGGAGAAAAGGATCTGGTGGTTGGAATATAATTGCTTGATACTTTAATTCTGCAGGAAGATAACCTGCTGCCACATGATTCTGCAATGCGATTTTTCTCAACTACCATCCGTATGACATGACTTGTCGCTTGCGGTACGGCTTGTATACTTTTTTTGATCAAAAATGGTTCACTAAGTACCCTATATTTCATATGCAACTTTGCTTTACATTTATATATAATGATGGTAGGGTATGAGATATATTTTTTGTCTTTTGTAGGTTTTGCATCTTTTTGCTAGTGTGAACATGCTCCTATTTCTTGCATGTGTACCATCTTAGACCTCAGTTCACATTGCTTGGTTTTTTGTCTTGTTTGCATTCTGTGCAAATTAGGGGTGTGGCATGCCCCTTGTTGAGCTGGTTAGTATATATGTAGCTTACCACGGGCTTAGGTGGTCTGATATTGGGACCCGGTTCTATTTGTCTACCCTTTTATATGCATTACTTCAACTTTGATATACAGTAAGGTTTTTAATATAGACAGTGTAGGACCGTCCCAATTTAGGGTCACCTTGTCGCTGGTGGGACGGCTTGTATACTTTTTTTGATCAAAAATAGTTCACTAAGTACCCTATATTTCATATACAACTCTGCTTTACATTTATATATAATGATGGTAGGGTATGAGATATATTTTTTGTCTTTTGTAGGTTTTGCATCCGTATGACATGCGTATGCAATCCATATACAATGCGTTTTTAACATCCGCTTTTACATACAGTAATTCTGTCATTTTAAGCTAGTTTCTAACTAATAAAACAATCTTATATACAGATATACTTAGATGATATTAATAAATGTCATTGAAGTTTATAATTAGTGCAGCGTGTGTGTAGTTCACTGTACATGTCTTTAGCTAATAATTAAAGAAGTAAAAGAAAAAAATGGTGTGTGGTCCCCCTAAATTTTCTTAACCCGCTGAGGGAAAGCCGACAGCTGAGAGCTGGTTTTAATAGCCTGGGAAGGGAGTGCTAAACATGGAGCTACCCAGGCTTATATTATCATCTCACATCTGTCTGCGTAGCGTTTACTGGTTATTACAAGGGGAACCCCCCCCCCAAAAAAAAAATGACGTGCGGTGCCCCTATATTTAATAACCAGCAAAGGCTAAACAGACAACTGTGGGCTCATCTTAATAACCTAGGAAGGGGCCATGGATATTGGCCCCCTCCCAGACTAAGAACTCTAGCCCTTAGCCACCCCAGAAATGATGCATCCATTAGATGCGCCAGTTCTGGTTCTTAGCCTCAGCTTTTCCCACTTGCTCTGGTGCAGTGGCAAGTGACGTAATAGTATTTAGGTTGATGTCAGCTTTGTAATGTCAACAGTAGTGTTGAGCGATATCTTCCAATATCGGGAAATATTGGAACGGATTGGATCAGACCGATACCCAAAAAATATCTGATATCGCCGATTCCGATACCGGAAACCAATGCAAGTCAATGGGACACAAATATCGGAATGAAAATAAACCCTTTCTTTCCTTGTATGTTAATTCTACATGAAGGAAAACAACTAAGAATAATGTAGAATGTATTGGGGGAGGTGGAGGAGACATTAAAGGCATAGAGGTTTAGCCCAATCAAATGGAATAGCAGGAATTAATATTTTTTTTAAGATGTTTGGAGTTACAAAGATATTGACTATGTTAAGCTTTTTTATATTTGGTCAGATATTTATATTTCACTACTTCCACGCTCTTCACCTTCTTTTTTACTTCTCCCACACTTTCTCCTTCATCATCCTCAGCAGCAGCATTTTTTTCATCAACTTCTTCTTCACCTTATTCATTTTCTTCTTCACCTTCTTCCTAGTATTCTTTTTTTTTTACATTATTCATATTCTTCTTATTCAACTATTCATCTTCTTCATCTTCTTCATCATATTCTTATTTGTGACAGGCATTGCTGTAGTTATCTATAAAAGTTTGAAGATTGCACCTTCCGTTCTGCCTGTCACAAAAGATTTACAACAGGATTTGTCCGCGTTCAGTTTGGCCTGCAGAAGCAGGTCTTTTCCAGGGGCACCACGAGGCGGAACGGACTCACCCCCATACACTTCTTAGTCTTCTTCTGCTTATAATTTAGATAATATCTTTTGCTCTGATTTTTAGTCTTATGCTTAATGTTCTTTTGCTTTTTGTTCTGCAGCTTCTTGTTCTTCTGCTTCTTGGTCTTCTGTCTCTTGTTCTTCTGTATCTTGGTGGTTGTCTTCTTGTTCTTTGTCCTCTTGGTCATCTTCTTCAGGGTCATCTTCTTGGTCTTCTTCGGGGTGGTCGTCGTCTTCGGGGTGGTCGTCGTCTTTGGGGTCCTCGTCTTGTTCGGGGTCCTCGTCTTGTTCGGGGTCCTCGTCTTGTTCGGGGTGCTCATCAGGGTCGTCTTGTTCGGGGTCCTCGTCTTCGGGGTCGGCGTCAGGGAGATCCAGAGTGATTACCAAAAACCATTTCAAAAAGTTTGATCTTGGAAATGTAGCAGAAGGTACAAGAAGGCTGAGGCACTGCCTGGAACCAGCTGACGGTACTGGAACCCGGATGGGTAGCAGAAGGTACAAGAGCCAATGGAACTACCGAGGACCAGCTGACGGTACTGGAACCCGGTTACTAAGTATGAGGTACCTGTGCCAGAAAGCACTACCAAGGACCAGCAGACGTTGGTGGAACTCGGATACCGAGAAGGAGGCACCTAAGGCAAAGGCACTGCCTGGAATCTGGATGGGTAGCAGAAGGTACAATAGCCAATGGAACTACCGAGGACCAGCTGACGGTACTGGAACTCAGATAGGCAGCAGAAGGTACCCATGAAAAAAAAAGTTGCAAGGCCGCGAGCCGGCCGGAGTTACCGAAACCCACAGTCCTACAGGGGGCACTTGTCCTATTGGCACTATGGAACCAGCCTTCATTGCGAGATCCCGCAGCCCACATAGGAGTCACCTAAACTGCAGGCACCATAGAGTCGGCTAACCCGACCGGGGCACGACAGGACAACGTATTGGAGGCAAAGTGACGTTGACACTACCCGGAAACAGCTGGCGTGCTGGAACCAGGCTGGGCAGGAGGGAGTACCCGTGCCAAAAACACTACAGGGAAACAGCTGGCGGTGCTGGAACCCAGGGTAAATACTAAAAACAGAGTGGAGCCAGAGGCCTAATTAGAGCAAGTTTGTCACTACTACTGATTTTAATGTGGACAGAGCAGGAGAAATTGCCGGACACACAGCAGGGGAACAGCTGACGTTACTGAACCCCAATAACACTGGAGCAAGTGTTGACTGTGCAGACGGCACTTCTGAGCAGCAACTGGCGGTGTTGGAGCCCAGGGTAAATACTGAAAACAGAGAGGAGCCAGACAGAGGCCTAATTGGAGCAAGTTTAAAATCAGTAGTAGTGACAATGTGGACAGAGCTGGAGAAATTGCCGGACACACAGCAGGGGAACAGCTGACGTTACTGAACCCCAATAACACTGGAGCAAGTGTTGACTGTGCAGACGGCACTTCTGAGCAGCAACTGGCGGTGTTGGAGCCCAGGGTAAATACTGAAAACAGAGAGGAGCCAGACAGAGGCCTAATTGGAGCAAGTTTAAAATCAGTAGTAGTGACAATGTGGACAGAGCTGGAGAAATTGCCGGACACACAGCAGGGGAACAGCTGACGTTACTGAACCCCAATAACACTGGAGCAAGTGTTGACTGTGCAGACGGCACTTCTGATCAACAACTGCCGGTGTTGGAGCCCAGGGATTACAGTTCAGGTGGTAGAAACATGAACACAACAGGATACTGTTGACAACCAATTATTTAATCTGGAAGAGGACTGGCAAAGTCATGCGAGATCCAGGCCTTGTTCATTTTCAGAAAAGTAAGCCGGTCAACGTTATCGGAGGATAGTCGCATGCGACAGTCTGTTAGTACACCATCTGCGGCTCTAAAGACGCGTTCCGATAATACACTAGCAGCAGGGCAAGCCAGCACCTTCAATGCATACTGGCTAAGTTCTGGCCATGTATCCAGCTTAGAGACCCAAAACTTGAAGGGGGAAGAGCCGTCTGGGAGTACACTGAGAGGGCAAGACATGTTGTCTGTCACCATCTGATGGAAACGTTGCCTCCTGCTGACTGGAGCCGTCTGTGATGGTGTAGACATTTGTGGCGGGGACACAAAACTTTGCCACATTTGGGCCATACTGGTCTTGCCTTGTGCTGAGGCTCTGCTTCTGCTCCCTCTTTGTGCAGAGCTTCCACCACTGCCTCGACACACTGAGCTGCTTTGTAAAGCACTAGCAGCACTGCTCTCAGGTGGAATGGAGAACATGATGGAATGCACCAGTGTGTCTTGGTACTCCCGCATTTTACGCTCCCGGTTCAACGGTGTTTTGAGGGTTTGTAAGTTGTCCCGGTAGCGAGGATCAAGGAGGGTGGACACCCAATAACCAGCCGTGTTGAGAATGTGGGCGATGCGGCGGTCGTTTCTCAGGCACTGCAGCAAGAAATCAACCATGTGCTGCAGACTGCCAACTGGCAAAGAAACGCTGTCCCCTGCTTGAGGCATGATCTCTGCCTGCTCTGCATCACCCCACCCTCGCTCTAGATACTGACTACTAGAGCATTGTGTACCTCCCTCCTCTGGACAGATGTCTTCCTCCTCCATTGACTCCTCCTCACAAAGTGTCCCCTGCCTAGGCCTTTGTGAGGAACCACGTTGCGCAGACTGTACAGAAGCAGATGGCATTTGTGACTCCTCATCCTCTACCTCTTCCAAAACCTCCTCCCTTAGTGCTTGCAGTGTTTTTTCAAGCAGGTAGATAAGGGGGATAGTCATGCTGACTAGTGCATCATCTGCACTCGCCATCCACGTGGAATAATCGAAGGCATGCAAAACGTGGCAGATGTCCTTCATAGAGGCCCACTCAGTGGTGGTGAAGTGTGAACGGCGCGCAGTGCGACTTGTTTTCGCCTGCTGCAGCTTGTACTCCATTACTGCTGCCTGCTGCTCACACAACCTCTCCAACATATGTAAGATTGAATTCCACCTGGTGGGTAGGTCACATATGATGCGATGTTCCGGAAGGCATAATCGGCGCTGCAGAGCAGCAATGCGCGATCTTGTGATGCTGGAGCGCCGCAAGTGAGGGCACTCTATGCGGACCTTGTGCAACAGTGCATCAAGATCCGGATAGTCCCTCAAAAAACTCTGCACGACCAAGTTGAGCACATGTGCCAGACATGGGATGTGAGTGAGGTTGCCTAGGCCCAGAGCTGCCACCAGATTTCGGCCATTGTCACACACTACCATGCCTGGCTGGAGATTCGCTGGCACAAACCACACGTCGCTCTGCTGCTTGATGGCATTCCAGAGCTCCTGCGCTGTGTGGCTTCGATTCCCCAAATAAATTAATTTCAATGCGGCCTGTTGACGTTTGGCCACGGCTGTGCTCATATCGGTCGTAACAGGTTCACGGGTCGATGTGGAGGTAGACCGTGACTGTTTCTGCAGCGCTGATTCTGAGGAACTGGAGTATGAGGAGTCGTCAATGTGTACAGACTGGATTCCTGCAATCCTTGGAGTTGGCAGAACACGTACAGCGCCACTCTCAAGATCTTTACCCGGCTCCACAACATTTACCCAATGGGCAGTGAGGTAAAGGTATCGTCCCTGTCCATGCTTACTGGTCCACGCATCGGTGGTCAGGTGGACCTTGCTACTGACAGCGTTTTGTAGCGCATGTTTAATTTTTCCCTCCACATGCTGGTGCAGGGCAGGGACGGCTTGCCTGCTGAAATAAAAGCGGCTGGGCACGTTGTATTGTGGGACTGCCAATGCCATAAAGTTACGGAAGGTGTCAGTCTCCACCAGCCTGAATGATAGCATTTCAAGGGCCAGTAGTTTAGCATTCAGAGCCTGTGCTTGGGGGTGGTTTGCCGAGCATGGGCGCCTTTTCTCCCATGCCTGTGTGTCACCCTGGCCTAGATGCCACAAGTATATTAAAGCTGTGTCTGAGAGCAAGGGGGAGGTTATCTAGTCAGGGGAACATTAGCATGCAGTACCTCCTGTCTCAGGCCAGTAGGGGGAGCAGGCTGCCCCTATAAAAGCTGGTACTGGGGGCAGGGTTAGAGAGAACTTGATGACCTGTCTCAGGACTGAGACTTGTCCCAGAGCAGAGCAGGGACAGACAGTTGTATTGCACCTAAGAGGAAGTGTGGCAGTAGGAGAGCCACAAGCCAGAGACGAGAGGCGAAGTGAGCCTGTCTTGGCAGATAAAGGACTTAATTTACCAGACTTTGGTGTCTGAGGCTGGAAGGATTCCACATCCTCCAGCAGATAACCAGTCTGCAGGGGACTGTATATTCCTTGGCCTAAGAAGCCTGAAGGCCCTGCCACAACAGAAGGGACCAGAAAAGCCGTACCAGGCCGGGAGCAGAAAGGAACCCACGTTGCAGGCCATACAGGCGAGAATACACGGAGAGCTCGGAAGCATGGGCTGTTATCCTATAAGGAGGAGATAGCCAGAAGGAGCGCAGAAAGCACGGTAGGCCTACACCCTCACCCTGACCAGGGCCAATTTCCCCATTGCTCTCAGACATCCAGGTCCCCTCCTATCCGGGACTGTTTGTGGGTCAGTTTACCTGTTCTAGTAAAGACCCTGGACTGCAACCTGTTGTCTGTGTGCTCCTTGCTCCTCCAGCACTATCAGCACTGGGACTCACTACCATCACTCCCACCATCCATTATACTGCCCTGGGGCTGCACTCTTCCCGTGGGGAGTCACACTACCCAAGCTGCACACCTCATCAGCCCCAACGGTCTGCATGCAGCGGCGGTTCCTAATAACCGCAATCCACGGGTGGCGTAGTCGGACCTTATCAATAGTGCATAGCAGACTACCATTGGTCTGACCACCCTGAGCCACGGAACCGGGTTGCCACTACTACTGCCCGGATCCGAGTGCCCCACGGCCCAGGGGGCGAGTCACCTGTGCTAACGATGGCTGTAGACTGGCCTGGGAGTGTGAGGATGACAGGGAACGTGGTGCTGTTGGTGGAAAGACACTGTGTCTCTGTACAACAGTGCCAGAGGTTCTTCCATGCCGATCCTGTGAGAAGCCGAACAAGCTGTGTGTGAGCTGGAGGAAGAGGCTACAACACGAGCTGAAGAGGTGGTAGGTGGCGCTGTAGGTTGGCCTAGGTCTTCAGTGTGTTTTTGTAACTCCACCACGTGCTTGGTCCGCACATGTTTCCACATATTTGTGGTATTGAGGTTGCTGACACTTTTCCCTCTTTTCACCTTCTGATTACACAGCTTGCATTTGACAAAGCAAATGTCATCTGCAACTGTGTCAAAAAAGGACGGAAGAGGCATGCTCCCAGTGGGTGCCGAAGTGGAGGCTACAGGCAACCAAGTCTGCCCCCTCCCTCTCCCTCCTTTTTGGGCCGTTCGGGGAATTTCTTCCTCAGGGCTGCTCCCACCACCTTCCTGTCCCTCACGCCATGATGGGTCAAGGACCTCATCTACACTACCCTCTTCAAACAACTGCTTCTCCTGGGTAGTCTCGAGAGCACAGTACGCACCAGAAAGTGGCACCTGAGTCTCATAATCAGGTGCGTACTGAGGTGTACTGACCATAGGCACTGGCCCACCCGCCTCTTCAGATTCAGAGAGACAAAGCGGTTGCGCATCACTGCATACAACCTCTTTTTCTAATTCTAGTATTCTGCTTGGCTGGCCCCCTCTTTCCAAGCCAAGTGATTCAGAGAACAGAAGTAGAGATGGCTCCTGACCAGGGCTCTCTGACTGCCTGGGCAATTTGGCAGGTGGTGAAGAGACAGATGGGTGCTCTTCAGTGCTCAGGACCTGAGAGGATCTGGAACTAATTGAAGTCGATGCGTTAGCTGCCATCCATCTGACAACGGCTTCAATTTGGTCCTCCCGCAGCAGTGGGGTAGAGTGAGCTCCTACAAAGCTGCGCATAAAGGACTGTTGCCTGGTAAAACTGGGGGATGCTGAGTCACTGGTGCCCGCAGCAGGCACAGAATCCCCACGTCCTCTTCCTGCAGAAACTCCACGCCCACGAGCCTTACTCCCTGCCTTCTTCACCTTGGTAGACTGATAAAGATAGTCAGAAAAGTACTAAGAGCTTAGTGTGCTTATTCCTGAACAGCTGCTAACAGGTATAAGAAACACTAATTTTATAAAGTGTGGACTAGACTTTAATATGAGCTAATGTGGCCTACACAACTGTAAAGTGGAGTGTTTGGTTTATTTTATATAGGTTTTTTTTGTCACAAAAAGACACTGGATGTGCCCAAAGATGTGACGCGCCCCTGGGCCTGTATCGCGCTGCGTTGCGCACGCGGGGGCTTACCCGGAGCCGGATCTGTTGAGGGTTGTAGTCTCGTGGCGGTGACCCGGTCCGTGCCCAGGGAGTCAGACTAAGTGGCGCTGCAATAGCAGTGTTGTTAGATGACTACGCCACCCGTTGAATGCAGCTTTAGGGCTGCTGCTGCAGAACAGACCGCTGAGGCCGGTGGTAGGATTGTGCAGCGTGGTAGTATAACCCCCAACGGGAGGGGTATGGCCTCAGGGCAGCCGACGTGGATGATGGGGGTAGCAGAAACCACTCGGAGACGGTACGGTGTAGTTCAGGGTCTTTACTGGTCACAAAGATAGACCCTCCCGGAGTACTGGCTAGCGATTGGGGCCTGGTCAGTTCTTGAGCAGATGGGATCTCCCCTGGCCAGGCGGAGTTGTAGGCCTCCCAAACTAACTGTACTCTTCTGGCTACCTTGCTAGAGGCGGGTAAAAGTAGCCCACGTCCCTGAGTGTGCCGTGTGGTGCTCACCCGTATGGCCGGTGACTCGGGGCCTTCTAGTAGCTTCCGCTCCACGACGGCGGTGCTGGTCCCACGCGTGTGACCGTGCCTTCGGGTTTCTGGGCCAGGGGACCTGCAATCCCCTGCCGGTCGGTTTCTGCTGCTGGGTAGGAGTTAGTCCCCACAGCCTCGGACTCCGGGTCCGATAAGAAATCTTCTCAGTCAGGGCGAGCTCTGCAGCTGCCAGCCCCTGACTCCTTGTAACACTGCTCCCACAGAGCTCCTGATGTTCTGTTCCTATATTTGCTTCTTTTCTCTGTCTCTACTTCTTCTCTACTCTTGTTCTCTCTTAACCCTGCCTCAGCCCCAGGTTTATATAGGGGAAGTTCTTCCCCTCCCAGGACTGGGCAGGAGGTGTGGCATGCATAAGATCCCTGACCAAGAGACCTCCCACCTGCTCTCAGACATAATATTGCTATTATTGTGGAGACCAGACCCCTGGGGTGCCACAGATGTAAAACCGATAGTATCACAAACTTTTTGGAGCTATTACAATGCAGGAAGGTAACCTACAATGCAATAGATGAGGCTACAAAAAATAGGTTAATACTAATCTGGCTGGGGCTGCAGGGCACAAGGCTGCAGAAAGGCTCCTCTATCTACTCCTATATAGTGTTTTTGGAAGCAATCTAGCTGGATACGGATGGAACCACACTAGTAGGAGAAATCAAGAAAAATGAGCAATCAAAAAAGGACAATGTATGAGGCAGTGACGCACGCTGAGCGGACTACAACCGGACGTGGCTGCAGAACACACTACAGGGTGAGCTGCACTCACACACACAGACCTTGCAGACAGCCGTGAACAGTGCAGAGAACTGTGCACTAGCGCTGCAAGGCAAAAGAAAGCTTTATAAAGTAGCCTGGGTAAAGCACAATAAAGCAAATCGGTAGCTAAAACTGTCCCTCAGAACAGCAGCGTCCTATCCCTAACTGAATTCACTGCAGAGTGAACCCAAAATGGCGGCGGCGGCTTTTATAGTGCACCATGACATCATTTTAGCAGCCAATCACAGCCATGCCATTAGTTAACATGCCTAACAGGATGTGCCCACACTTCTTAGGATCCTCATTGGCTGAATAAAATGAAACTGGCTCATTGCATTATGGGAACTTCTGATTCCGGTATTCGATATTCTAAAAGTATCGGAACTCCGATACAGCGAATATCAGTCGATACCCGATATTTCAGTATCGGAATGCTCAACACTAGTCAACAGACATCAAGCCCAGGGGTTAATAGAGATGCATATATAAGATACCCCATCACTATCCGCGTCAGTTTAAGTAAAAAAACACACCCACAGAGTAAAGTCCTTTATTTCAACAAAATGATCCCCTTTCCTTTTTTACCCATTTATTAATATCAAAAGAGAAATAAAAAAACAAAGAAATCCTTACCTGTCCACTGATGATCCATATGTCTCGCAACAAGCCCAACTCAGCTACATCTGCATTGCTGAGCGGTGGCATGATGCGACCACTCAACCTGGCATCCAGGAGACACTGTGCGGAGCGTGAGAACGTAGCTTCAGTGCTGAGTGCGGACGTCCTTGCCTGTAAAGACATTTTTATGCAAAGAAATAATGATTGCATATGTTTCCTTGGAGGTAACCATGGTTAACAGAAAAAGACAATGATTTCAAGCACCAGCTCCCTTTTAAATAACCTATGTGCTCTTATAATTCAATCAGTGTGACAGATTTATATCAGCTGCCTTATTAACTCTTTCTCCTAATCTTACTAGAAGATCACTGAAGTGATGTAAGCAGATCATTTTGTGGCAGTGTTGAAATTCAGTGGAAATGGGATTTTTATGATTAAGTTAATTTTATCGCAAGGAATGACTATTTAAGTGTGTTTGTTGTATACAGTGCATATAAGGCTATATTCACATGTTGCGGTTTTTTTTTTTGCAGGCAAAATTTGCTCTCTGAGCAGTAAAGAATCTGCATAAAAAGCAGGTTTTTGGTGTAGTTTTGCTGCTTTTTTGTGTGGGTTTTTAGCTGCTTTTTTTGGTGCAGATTATATGTCATTTGTCAAAAACGCAGCAAAATGCAGGATTTGCTTTTTTCCAGCGTTTTTACACTTTCCTATTGCGTTCTATGGTGAAAAAATGCTGCAAAACACAGAGCTGCAGATTTTAAAAATAGCAGCAGTTTTCGAATTCAGTCAGGAAGAAAAAAGAAACGTTTGCATGACATTTCTGAAATCTCATAGGTTTTGCTGGTACTGTAAAAAGAAGCCTGTAATTTCCATAAAAACGCTGCAAAAATGAAACATGTGAACATAGCCTAATAGTGTCTATATAGGAACATACAGTACCTCTTGAAGCTCATCAAGAGAATGCTAAGAGTGTGCAAAGCAGTCATCAAAGCAAAAGGTGGCTACTTTGAAGAACCTAGAATATAAGACATATTTTCAGTTGTTTCACACTTTTTTAAGTATATAATTCCACATGTGTTAATTCATAGTTGTGATGCCTTCAGTGTGAATGTACAATTTTCATAGTCATGAAAATACAGAAAAATATTTAAATTAGAAGGAGTGTCCAAACTTTTGGTCTGTACTGTATGTAGTATATAGTGCATTTAATAGTGTGTATATAAGTGTGAATGCAGTATATGTGGGGCGGCATAATGTACAGTAGGCGGACCCCTCTATTCTTCACTCCAGGTGCACTAATGTAGCGCCCCGAGGGTTCGGTCACTACAGAGCTATTGCATCTCACCCAGAGGTGTGATATCTCACTTCCAGGTAAGGATGGAGTGTGGCTCAGGACCCTAACACCCACATGCACTACACCACATTTCCGGGTGTGAGCACAACTGCCCCTGTCCCTGGCTGGAGTGGGGGGAGGGAACACCTAGAAAGGGGGAACCCGGTAGTGTGTGGCTGGGGAGAGTAGATCCCGGATGCACTGTAAAGGAGGAGTATATAAGGTGGGCACCATCTTAGAGTCAGGAGAGAAGTGGAGAGACTAGTCAGAGGAGGAGAAGGAGACAGGGAGCAGGGGCTCTGTATGAGCTCTGCTCCGCAGGCAGGCCAAGTCTCAAGGCCTGGGCCTGGAGGAGAAGAAAGGAGAGGAGAGGAACAGAGGAGGCTCCAAGAGTGGAGTGAAGGGACCCCAGGGGTGCGGACCGGCCAGTCGCCACCGTACGCCAGCCGCTACCAGAGTAGGGGGGTCAGGCCAAGAAAGGGAACCAGATCCCTCATCTAGTGGAGGATAGCAACCTCCCTCAGCTAGTAACCGGAGGCCGTGGCATTGCATGTGTTATGGCCCCTCACTACACCCGTTAGAAAGGCATCATATAGGACCCAGGGAAACAGAACATAGGTTTGCCCTCCAAGGCCCGAGGCAGCTGGACAGAAACGTGGTCAATTGTGGGGTACGACGGACCAGAGAGAGGACACATGAAGGGGGTCCTGAAAAGCATTCCAAAGGTACCTGGGAGTTGGCCGAGCCCCTCACCTGGTGAGCACAGTACGACGTGGGCAGCCGTTATCTGCAGAAGTGGCTTGGAGTGTAAAACTGTGAGTAAAGACCCTGGACTGCATCACTGGACTCTGAGTCATTACTGTTGCTCCCGCGCACCATCACCCCCACCATCTGCACTCACTGCCCTGAGGCTATACTCCTCCCGTGGGGAGTTATACTACCCTCTGCTGCGCACACAACATCAGCCTCAGCGGTCTCCCCGCAGCGGCGGTTCTCAGTAACCGCAATCTACGGGTGGCGTAGTCGGACATTTAAACATTACAAAACCAAATAAACAGATCCGCCACTGGTTTGCCCACCCTGAGCCACGGAACCGGGTCGCCGCCACGGAGATTACAACCCCTAGCATTACACAGAGAGACCCGGCTCCGGGTATTCCCCCACACACACAGCCCAGGGGGCGCGTCAACTGTGGCGTAGTCAGCAGGATTGAAACCAACCCTTATTATCGGGTATTGTGTGCCTAGAGACTTTATTGAATGTGGCGACCACCCCAGCAGAACGGACGCCACCAAAAGCCACCTCCCATCGTGGGCCAGGTCCCAGAATGGCGCCAAAGACTGAGCACACCCCCAACAGCCATGAGTGCGGCTGTAGAGATGTCCATCAACATGGGGGTGGGCTGCCCCTGAGAGTGATTGTCAGCAGATTTCCACGGGACCACCCCCAACAGGTGCTGAGAGGAAAGAAAACCGAAGGGCAGGGTGTGGTTTGGATCAGTCTTGGCAGACCACACCCGGAGATGGCTAGGAGCGCCAGTCCCAGTACCCTGACCAGTGGCCTGCTGCAGCCTCGCAGAGCTGATGGCCCAGCTCCCCGGAGAGGACCCTGAATTCCTCCGGGCTGGGCTGGAGGATATGGACCGGAGAATGGTCCAGGCGCAGCAGGAGGCCATCGTGGAGTGGAGAGAGGAGATGGGCCGACGGGTCGCGGCCCGGCAGCAAGTGGCGCTCGCTGCAAACACCCGACAGCGTGCCTGCCCCTGAGGACTGAGGAGGACCACCGGAGGCTGAGAGCAGCGTTGCAAAGGGATCAGGTAAGGGGGACGCCCCTGATACCAGCCCGGACGCCACTAACCTGCCCCTGGACCCCATCGTGGAGCCGATCGCCCCGGAAGTCGCTGCACCTCCTCCGCTTCTGCCGCCTGCACCTAGGCCCCAAGCGCAGCCGCTGGGCCACGTCCCACGCCGTGCCTCTTGATACAGGGTGCAGTTGGAGGCGGCCCCCTCCAGGCCCGGTCGCAAGGCCTGATGCCCCCAGGCACCTTCCAACAACGGGCGCCCCCGGTCCCAACACTACCACCCCTGGGGACCAACTTATACACTTAACTTGCCGGTCCTGATGGAGAGCCGGTCCCCCTGCCACGCGGTTGGGTTCACCCCTGCCATCGGAGGGACTTGTCCACAGGGGCCAACACCTCACGTCCACCACTCCAGCCCGCTCCACAGCCAGTCACCATCCCCCAGCTCCTGGATGAAGAGGTCCAAATAGAGTGGGACCAGACCAGGGAGGACCTGATAGAGTTCTCACAGGAGACGCGGGCAGACGCAGATCGCAGGCGGGAATTCTGTCGCCGGGAAATACAGCAGCTGGAGAAGGAGAAGCGGGCGCGGCGCCAGAGGCAGGAACAGCTACAGGCCCGAAGCGCAGAGGAAAAGACCCGGACCCGCCGAGATCCCCAGTCTGCACACAGTCCCAAAGTCATCGGGATCGTGGTGAGGTTCCACCAGGAGAAGGGGTGGGGGTTCATCCGGCACACAACAACCGACACAGACCTCTTTGTCAATCGGAGGGATGTGGAAAGTCAACTGCCCACGGATCACCCGAAACGGGATCTGTTACCGGGAGATCAGCTGTCATACACCCGACACCGAGGCCTGAGGGGGTGGTATGCTCTCAACGTTCGGAGGGTGAAAGAGCAGCGCTACCCTGAATCTTACTACGCGGAGGACCCGGACGGGTCTGAAGAGTACGAGGAGCACGAACGTCCACCAGAGGGAGACCGCTACTGAAGAACAGCAGCAGGAACTGTACATAGTTACCCGTCAGGGTGAAAGAGTTTCAAGTCACGCCGGTTGCGGGTTATAAAGAGTTTGCTAGAGTTACCCAAAAAGGGTCTGTGAATTATCCGGCTGAGGACTAGGAGCAGCCAAATTTTGTAAATAGTTGCACTTCTTAAGGTGCCCCCTTTTGGTTTTATAAACACCTACCTCAATGGACACCTGAAGGTGTTTGAAAATTTGCACTTTGTTATGGACACCTGGTCGCGGCAAGGACTGTGACCTGCTAAAGAGACTTCGTCGCAAGAATGCTGCTGAGAATAGTTTGTGTTTTCTACTTGGAGAGATGTTTTATATACATATATATGCCGAGGGTTATATATTTGAAAGAAAATTTTATACATATTAAAAAGTAAAGTTTAATAATGCTGAAAGTAACAGATAGGAAAAGTTGTCTCCCACAAAGGGAAAAAGAAAATATTGAATTGCTTTTATATGGTTGCATTTAAAAATGTTTTTGCATGTCTTGAAATCAATTGTCTCTTGCTCTGTTCCAGCCCGCGGACGTGCTGTGATTTACCAGGGGGGAATGTAGCTCCCCGAGGGTTCGGTCGCTACAGAGGTATTGCATCTCACCCAGAGGTGTGATATCTCACTTCCAGGTAAGGATGGAGTGTGGCTCAGGACCCTAACACCCACATTTCCGGGGGACAGGGCAACAATGCTCCCAGGTGTGAGCACAACTGCCCCTGTCCCTGGCTGGAGTGGGGGGAGGGAACACCTAGAAAGGGGGAACCCGGTAGTGTGTGGGTGGGGAGAGTAGATCCAGGGTGCACTGTATAGAGGAGTATATAAGGTGGGCACCATCTTAGAGTCAGGAGAGAAGTGGAGAGACTAGTCAGAGGAGGAGAAGGAGACAGGGAGCAGGGGCTCTGTATAAGCTCTGCTCCGCAGGCAGGCCAAGTCTCAAGGCCTGGGCCTGGAGGAGAAGAAAGGAGAGGAGAGGAACGGAGGAGGCTCCAGGAGTGGAGTGAAGGGACCCCAGGGGTGCGGACCGGCCAGTCGCCACCGTACGCCCGCCGCTGCCAGAGTAGGGGGGTCAGGCCAAGAAAGGGAACCAGATCCCTCATCTAGTGGAGGAGAGCAACCACCCTCAGCTAGTAACCGAAGGCCGTGGCATTGCATGTGTTACGGCCCCTCACTACGCCCTGTTAGAAAGGCACCATATAGGACCCAGGGAAACGGAACATGCGTTTGCCCACCAAGGCCCGAGGCAGCTGGACAGAAACGTGGTCAATTGTGGGGTACGACGGACCAGAGAGAGGACACACGAAGGGGGTCCTGAAAAGCATTCCAAAGGTACCTGGGAGTTGGCCGAGCCCCTCACCTGGTGAGCACAGTATGACGTGGGCAGCCGTTACCTGCAGAAGTGGCTTGGAGTGTAAAACTGTGAGTAAAGACCCTGGACTGCATCACTGGACTCTGAGTCATTACTGTTGCTCCCGCGCACCATCACCCCCACCATCTGCACTCACTGCCCTGAGGCTATACTCCTCCCGTGGGGAGTTATACTACCCTCTGCTGCGCACACAACATCAGCCTCAGCGGTCTGCCCCGCAGCGGCGGTTCTCAGTGACCGCAATCCACAGGTGGCGTAGTTGGACATTTAAACATTACAAAACCAATTCCTGGATAGAATGCGTCTTTTATTAAGATTAGAAGAGGGAGTGTACAAAAAACGGAAGGCTATACGTAAATTTGACAAAATCTGGGGTAAATGGAGCATGTTTCATGGTCATTATGTCATGTCTAATTTAAATATCACTTGAGATTGAAATGTTGTGGTCTCCCATATTCTGTATAACTAATTGCTGATTGTCGGATGCTATGCTATATATCCTTGGATCAATTTATCAATGCCTTAACGGTCAAATAAGCTATGATATGATAGTACACGGTCTGTAATAACAAAATTTTCTCTTGTCATATGGTTCTTGGGGTTGTAATGGGTGGGGGGAAGGGGAATGGGTGGGTTTTGAGAGGCACTACCAGTTTGGTGATGTCTCACTGTTGTTTATTTGTAATGTTGAAAAATATTTTAATAAAAAATATCTGATTTAAAAAAAAAAAAACATTACAAAACCAAATAAACAGATCCGCCACTGGTTTGCCCACCCTGAGCCACGAAACTGGGTCGCCGCCACGGAGACTACAACCCCTAGCATTACGCAGAGAGACCCGGCTCCGGGTATTCCCCCACACACACGGCCCAGGGGGGGCGTCACTAACATCTCGGTGTTACATTGATGTGGTGGTGAAACCAGTGGTGCGGACATTTCTCCAAAGAGTCCCAGGAGCCATTTTTCAACACAACACCGCCAGGCCACATGTTGCACCGGCTTCTGTGAGCAGCCTGCCTGGCCTAAATGTGCTACCATGGCCTACTGCATCTCCGGACTTGTCTCCCATCTAGCACATCGGGGACGTCATTGGTCGGCACTTACAAAGGGAGCTGCCAGCCTTGAACGCACATACATCTGAAAGGTATTGTAGTGTGCGGGGCCGCAAACCACAATACACGCTGTCGGCCAATCCGAGCCCAGAAGCTGACGTCGGCACTTGACGGCAGCGCATGACAATGACGTCACATGCTCCTGTCGCACACCGAGTCCTGCTGGCTTCACAAGAAGACTCGCACTGCACGAGAGTGAAGGAGTGGTGAGTATTTATTTATTTAACCGCTTTGCGACGGCCCACTGTAGATAAACGTCCGCGCTGCCTGGCCTCTGTGCAGCGCAGACTTTTAAAAACGGTGGGTGGTCCCGCAGCGCTCAGGATCCCGAGGATCCTGCAAGCGCTATGGGTGCGGTGCAGAGCGATAGCTCTGACAGAGAACATCATCGGGACCTGATTGGATCAGGTCCCAGTGATGTTAACCCTTTGCTGTCTTCTATATGCCGCGATCAATAGTGATCGCGGCATATAGAAGACAGCAGGAGGAGAGGGGGTCGTAGACTTACCTCTCCGACGACCCCTGATAGTTTCCAGGACCTGGCGTTGCTATGGCAGCTGGAGGTCACATGACCACCTCCAGATCTGCCATATATGGTGTCCTGCCAGGCTCAGGCTGCAGCTGAAGCCTGGCAGGACACACTGACTGTGAAACAGTCAGCAAAGATCTCATGTAATGTAATATATGTCTATTAAATTACATGAGATCAGTGATCAGAAAAATAAAAATTAATGTCCCATACAGGGACTAAGTAAAAATGTAAAAAAAAAAGTAAAAAAACATGTTTTCAAACTACTAAAAAAAAATCACAAAATAAATAAAAATAAATAAATAAAATATTAAACCGATAAATCCGTATATTTATGCAAAAACAAAAAAAGTACACATATTTGGTATCGCCGCGTCCGAAACAACCAGAGCTATAAAACTGTCACACGAATTAACTCCTTCTGTGCACACCGTGATAAAAATAAATAAAAAAAGGAGCAAAAAACTATGCTTTTTCCTCATATCGCCAAACAAAAAGTGGAAAAAAATGCGATCAAAAAGCAAAATGGAAATAAAAATGGTACCGCTGAAAACGCAAAAAACAAGCTGCCATACAGCTCCATCAGCCAAAAAATAAAAAAGTTATACCTCTCAGAATAAAGTAATGCAAAAAAAAATGTTTTCTATAAAATAGTTTTATTGTGTAAAAGCACCAAAACATAAAAAAATACAGTAAGTGTAGTATCGCTGTAAACATACTGACCCGAAGAATAATGCTGCCTTATCACTTTTACCACACGCAGAACGGCATAAAAAAAACCTCAAACAATTCCTGAATTGTAGGTTTTTGTTAATTTTACCTCCCAAAAAACGGAATAGAAAGCGATCAAAAAATGTCACGTACCCAAAAATGGTACAAATAAAAATGTCAACTCGTCCCGCAAAAAACAAGCCATCACATGACTCTGTCAGCCGAAATATGGTAAATTATAGCTCTCAAAATATGGCGACGCAAAAACTAGATTTTACAAAAAAAAAGCGTCTTTTAGCGTGTGACAGCTGTCAATGATAAAAACCTGATATAAATCTGGTATCTCTGTAATCGCACCGACCCGAAGAATAAAGTAATCTCATCACTTATACCGCACGAGGAACGGTGTAAAAAATAAATAAATCCAATTCTTCACCTGCTACTGATTTGTTTATTATGTCTCCCAATGTGCTCACCACACATCTAGATAAGTTCCCTAAGGGGTCACTTGTGGGGGGTTTCCACTGTTTAGGCACATCAGGGGCTCTCCAAACGCAACATGGCGTCTGCTAATTATTCAAACAAATTTTACATTCAAAAAGTCTAATGGTGCTCCTTCCCTTCCGAACCCTGCAGTGCGCCCAAACAGTTGTTTTCCCTCACATATCGGGTATCAGCGCGCTCAAGAGAAATTGCACAAAAAAATTTGGGGTCCATTTTTTCCTGTTACCCCTGTGAAAATAAAAAAAATTGGGTCTAAAGTAACATTTTTGTGAAAAAAGTTGAATGTTAATTTTTTTCTTCCACATTCCAAAAATTCCTGTGAAGCACCTGAAGGGTTAATAAAGTTCTTGAATGTGGTTTTGAGCACCTTGAGGGGTGAAGTTTTTAGAATGGTGTCACTTTTGGGTATTTTCTGTCGTAAAGACCCCTCAAAGTGACTTCAAATATGATGTGGTCCCTAAAAAAATGTTTTTGTAAATTTTGTTGTGAAAATGAGAAATCGCTGGTCAAATTTTAACCCTTATAGCTCCCTAACAAAAAAAAATTTTGGTTCCAAAATTGTGCTGATGTAAAGTAGACATGTGGGAAATGTTATTTATTAACTATTTTGTGTGACATATCTCTCTGATTTAAGGGCACGAAAATTCAAAGTTTGAAAATTGCAACATTTTCGCCAAATTTCCGATTTTTTTAACAAATAAACGCAAGTGATATGGAAGAAATTTTACCACTATCATGAAGTACAATATGTCACAAAACAAGAATCTCAGAATCAGGGGAATCCGTTGAAGCGTTCCAGAGTAATTACTTCATAAAGTGACAGTGGTCAGAATTGAAAAAATTGGCCCGGTCACGAAGGCAAAAACAGGCTCTGGCGCGAAGTGGTTAAAAAAAAAATCATTGGTGTTCATGTCATCTACACCTCAAAAACATCTCAAGAATCAGGACTTTTCTCACCTTTGACTCGGCAAAAACTCTTACTGTAGCTCTTATTCATTCTCGTCTGGACTATTGCTGTTATGATCTGCTACAGGGACTAAGGAAAGACAGGAGAACTGTCCCTACAATAGAACTAAACTAGATCGCTACGATGTAACGGGGAACCTGATCCTGCGATCAGACCCACTAAAGTCCTCGGCTAGTCTGAACGAAGACCTATAGATGTGAGGGAGGGATCCCTACAAGAACTAGGGACTGGGATAAGTTGGACACCTCCTAGCAGAAATAGTAGCAGTCAAAGACAAACACACAACAAAAAGCATAGAGGTCAGAAGACCTAGCAAAACTAACAGAGAACGGCAACAGAGCACCAAGCTAGCTCAAGAGTAGTAAATACAATGAAGTCCAGCAAGACCAGGAGGGCGGAGCCGGATTAAATAGGCAAAAATGGTCATGTGACCAGCAAACTTAAAAAAACCTAACAGGAGAGTTCTAACAATTGCCACTCTCTACTAATCTGTCTCCCTCTTACTCAACTCTCCCCTCTCCAATCCGTCCTCAACGCAGCAGCCAGGATCATATTCCTCGCCAACCGCTACACCGATGCCTCTTCCCTGTGCCAGTCATTCCATTAGTTGCCCATCCAATATAGAGCTCAATTCAAACTTATCACGATTACCCACAAAGTGCTCCATGCTTCAGTACCCCCTACATCTCCTCCCTTGTCTCAGTCTACCACCCTACACGTGCCCTACGTTCTGCCAATGACTTAAAACTAAAATCCTCCAGAATCCGAGCTTCCCACTTCCGTCTCCAAGATTTCTCACGTGCTGCGCCAATTCTTTGGAATGCACTACCCAGGACAGTTCGATTAATTCCCAATACCCACAGTTTCAAGCTGACCCTAAAAACCCATTTCTTTAGACTGGCGTATCGCCTTCACACACTATCTGTCCGTCTCAGTTTTCCCCCATATTAAAATCTTCAACTTCAGGTTCATACCAACCATGCACTTAATAGCCTCGTTCAGGACTGTACACATACTGGCTGGCAACCAGTCCATGTATTATTATTTATCCTATTTAGTATATCAAGGCTGCATTATACAATATATGTACAATCTACCTTTTGTGTCTCCCCCATTTCCTCATAGACTATAAGCTTGCGAGCAGGGCCCTCACTCCTTTCGATATGAGATATACAGACAATACAGAATAAGCATAAGTCCCCCCTAAAATTTGTATAGTGGTGCGAAATATGTTGGCGCTATAAAAATAAAAATTATTATTATTATATTGGCCATACTAGTATGGATGTGTATGGAGGTGCATTACACTGCTATGGATGAGAATGGGGGTGCATTATACTACTATGGATGTGTATAAGGTGCGTTATATTACTATGGATGTCTATGGGGGTGCATTATACTACTATGGATGTGTATTAGGTGCGTTATATTGCTGTGGATGTCTATGGGGGTGCATTATACTATTATGGATGTCTATGGTGTGCACTATACTACTGTGGATGTCTATGGGTGCATTATACTAGTATGGATGTCTATGGGGTGCATTATACTAGTATGGATTTCTATGGGGTGCATTATACTATTATGGATGTCTATGGGGTGCATTCTACTACTATGGGTTTCTATGGGGTACAATATAATACTATATATGACTATGGGGGTGCATTGTACTACTATGGATGTCTATGGGGTGCATTATACTACTGTGGATGTCTATGTGGTGCATTATACTACTATGGATGTCTATGGGGTGCATTATACTACTATGGATGTCTATGGGGGTGCATTATACTACTATGGATGTCTATGGAGTGCATTATACTACTATGGATGTCTATGGGTGCATTATTTTACTCTGGATGTCTATGGGGTGCCTTATACTATTAAGAATGTCTATAGGATGCATTATACTACTGTGGATGTCTATGGGGTTCATTATACTATGAGCTGAGCAGTACATTATACGGAGGACTATGGGGAGTGCATTTATACTTCTATGGAGCCCCATGACTTCTACGTATGCCCCTGGTGACTATAATGGTTTATTTTCTTCAATACGTTAAAGAACAGCAGCAGAATGGGGGACATATATACCAGGATGGGGGATATATACCAGGATTGGGCCCAGGATTAGGGACATAAACGAGGATGGGCGATATATTTACCAGAATGCGGCCAGGAAGACGGACATATAAACCAGGATGGAGGATGCATATATAAAACTTATTCAGGATGGGGGTCCCCAGTCCAAATCTTGCATTGGGCCCATCTGACTATAGTTACGCAACTGAGGATGCATATCACATACCTGCAGTCGCGTGTCCGCTCAGTCCCGCCACCAGCACCGGAGAGTCCTCATAGCGTGCGCTGCTTGCAATTTGAGAAGCCACAAGTTTGCAGAGATGTAGAGTAGCTGCAAATTTTTGTGAAAAGCCTGGAAACCACTTTAAGGCTGTGTGCCCACGATGCGTTTTTTAAGCGTTTACGCTGCGGAATTTCCGCAGCGTAAACGCTTGGGAAACGCTTGGTAAACCTTCCCCCATGGTCTCCAATGCAATTCCGCACTTTCAATGCCCATGCTGCGGATTTTTCCGCAGTGTTTATGCTGCGCTCAAAAATCCGCAGCATGTCCATTAATTTTGCGGAAGCGGTGCGTTTTTGCTGCCATTGACTTGCATTAGAACGCACCAATTCCGCAAGACTGCATCTGTACTTGCATAATTGGCGCGTTCTAATGTGTGGATGGTACCCGGGTCTGGAGGACAGGAGACTCTCCTCCACACCCAGGTACCATTAAAAGCTGTAAAAAAAAGAATAAAATGAAAAATAAAGATTATATTCACCTTCCAACGGCCCCCGAACTCCTTCCCTGTGCTTGCCGACAGATCGCGCAGGACTGAAGGACCTACGCTGACGTCACAGTCATGTGACGGCAGGTCTTTCAGTACAGCGTACCGCGATCTGCCAGCAGCCAGCACAGGAGCACAGCAAGACTCTGGGGCCATCAGAAGGTAAGTATAGGTTTATTTTTTTTATTTTTAACCATTCTCTCGGGTCACACTATATAAATCCATGCCGGTTGCATGGATTTATATAGTGTGACCTAGTTGTCAAGCACTTTCCAAGTGATGCTAAAATTGCTTGGAAAGCGCTTGACCACCCGCATGCGGAAATGCAGTGAAGAACGCTTCATTTCCGCATATCCCTGGCATGAAAAACTCATGTACAATCCGCATGCGTTTTTTTTCTGACCGGGAGATGCAGGAACGCTCAGGAAAAAATCCTGAGCATTTCTGCATCGTGGGCATATAGCCTAACTATTACAGTTATCACATGTAGGTCGCTATCATTGTGTTTGTCTGTTGTGAATGATATCTAATGATCACATAGTTCTAAGCATTTCTTCTTTGATCGTTTTTCATCCATTATTATATATCATGTATGGAATTATGGAGGATTCACTACTAGCGGTATTGGAGTATTGTGTTGTCAATTCATAAACCACTTAGTGCAACTCCAGACAATGTTCCTGTATCCCAGGCCTCACTAACAACTAGTTATAAAATAGTGACGGCTAATCCAAGCGGAAACTGCTAGAAGAAAAGACCAATCCTTTCTTTTAGCCACTTCACAGATTTTGAAGCCTGAAGCCGTTAAAAGAAGGGACAAAAGACAGATCATATGCTCAGCAAATCATTTTGACTTTTCAGTACTTATGTTCATTCTTTTTGATGTTTGTACAACTTTTTTTTTAACAAAAGACATTTATCATCTATCCACCTGTATTTCGCACCATGTTATGGCGTTCCCAATATGCATACCATGCTAATTAGGTGAAAGACACAGAGTCAATATAATTGGCATAACTTTCTTTATTTTACATATATATTGTAGGGATGAACAAGGTCATGTGGCTGAAACATCAGCCCATTGCACACAGACGTTTGCTGATGGTTCTTGTAGTAAACTTCTCTCCGTTTATATTGGAGCGCCTGGTTTCCTCTGTCTGTTCTCCAGAGCATTCTCAAAATCTCACAGAAAAGAGAGAAGGGGGTTCATCTGAAAATCGCCATGTGCAGGAGCAGGTTTCTTCTTCGTAAAAAAGAAAGACTGGTCTCTGAGACCATGCAAAGATTATCAAGGTCTCAATAAGATCACAGAAAGAAGACTGCTGTTCATTGATCCTCAGCTGAGAACTGTATGAAAACAGGTGTTCTTTGTGATTGTCGGTGGTAGTAGCCCTTTGTGCTTGGTATGATGTTACCCAAAGCTGATGGTAAACTAAAGAAAAGACAAAATAGCAGTAAATGTGAACTATTTTTTTTTGCATTTTAAAATAATGCAGTTGTAATCTATATGTTCTCTCTTACTTGGGCTGAAGTACAAGATGGATTATTCTGCTGTCACTGCCAAACTCCTAACTCCTTCCTTGAAGCTTAAGATGTCCCTCTGGATTTTAAAATGAAGCAGTGGCTGCGACACAGGGGGCACCGAAGGTTGGAGTTGAGCCATGTAGAGATGCAACCCTGATGGAAGCAATGATTGCATGGTAACACTGTGACTTCCTCTCCGCTCTCGTAATCCATCATGCAGATGACGCACGACTCGGCCGCCTCCTCTGATGTTACAGTTCTTGTTGGGAGGTTCCTAATCTGCTGAGCTCGCCAAGTCTGCAGCCTTTCCTGCAGAAGATTATATTGTGCAGGTGGTGATGGTGGCCGCATTTGTGGCGGAGGCGTCATCACTTCCCTGCCGCTGAAAGATGATGTTGAACAGACGGTTTGCTTGGTGTAATTGTACGGGAGATTGACTTGCAGCTGGAAACTCCCTGGGTCTGCGGCTGGGAGGAACGGGAAATGGCCGTCTGAACTCAAACTCAGTGGCGGTGTCTGAGGATCCACTGTCATCCCTTCTGCTCTCTGATGTTTCTCTGGAGGGCTCTACAGGGATCGGTCTAAGTGGAGAGCGGCTTCTTTCCCTGTTCTCTAGTCCTCTTTGCCGCAGAGGAGTTCTGGCCTGTCTCCCTCTCGCAGTGACTGCAGTGCTGTCTGTTCGGTATCCATCAGTAGTAATTGGTCTTCTCTGATCCCTTTGAGAAGATCTCAATTAATGGACAAGTATAGCCTGGCCTATAAAGAAATAAAATGTACTGTAATTATACAAAATTTGATAAACACTTTTGGGCCAAAGGAATAGAACATGCTGTCGCTTTGGGTTTTTGGGGAGAGGAGGAAAAACTGATTCATGTTTTGGCTAAATAAACCTGCTTAGTGTATCTTCTCTCTGCAGACCCCACAAAGCAGGGGTGGAACCAGACTGCAACTAACACAGCCCCCAAGGAATATGAATGGGAAGGTGGAGGATGCACTGAGTGTCCTGAAACTGCTTATTCCAAAGAAAACTGCTCCCAGAAAAGCTCCTATAAAGTGGGAATATTCTCGCACTTACCCTGATTTTCTGGTCGGCTCATCCTTGTCTTGTCAGCCGTAAGCTGATGCAGCTCCTGGGAAGTCATGGCTTACTTTCCCTGTTGTGGTGCCAAATATCATTAAGACGCTGTAGAATTAAAGCACTAGATGTATGAAACAAACTAGCTCACACTTCCAAAACCAAAGTGGAGTCTCAGCAAAAGCTTCAACTCTGAAAATGGCACTAATGCCACCGTGCGCAGAGATTGTATAACCTCACAGTATTCTATGTCGTTATGACATCATATGTGAGAGTGACGCGCCCCCAGGGCCGTGGAGTCGCGCCCCCAGGGCCGTGGAGTACTCGGCAGCCAGGCCTTCAGATGCTTGGGGGAAATCATGGTGGCTGGCCCGGTCCGTGGCCCAGGGCGGTCAACAAAAATGGGGAATGATTATATATATAGGGGTTTTAGAATAATTTGTGACGCCACCTGTGGATTCTGGTAAGAGGTTACCAGCGCTGCGACAGTCCACTGAGGCTGATGTTAGGGGCAGCTATGATGGAACGGCTCCCCACAGGTGGAGCAGGCCTCAGGGAAGTGTAGAGGTGTAGAAAGATGGTGGAAGGAGGAAGGAGACGGCAGGACGGTCCCAGAGGAAGTACAGGCACACACACAAGGGTAAACTTCAATACCTTTACTGGTGGTGATGCAGGTACGGTCCAGGGCACTCAGGGCGAAGGGTACATTTCTGGACTCTCCCCAGTGAGCGGGTGTAAGGCCTCCTGATCTGTGTCTTTTACTCTCTAAGCTTCGGGCCTGCCTGGAGCTAGGCCTGGCTTGCTTACTGCTTCCTTCTTGTACCTACTGACCTGGTGGTAGGGTTTTCTCCTGGTTCCCACTATTCCTGGTCGCTGGAGCCTTAGTGGTACCTAACCCTGTTGCTGTGGTCAGCGGTTGGTTAACCTGGGACCTGTAGTTCTCCAGGGATTCCGGTTGTTCCTACGGGTCATAAAGATCCCTGTAGGCGCGGATCCGGTGTCCGCTATATAAATCGGGGTGAACTTACTATGCTCCTCTGCCCCCTTAGTTCCACTCTCTTCCTCCTCGCCGTCGGCCACGCTCGGGGCCCTCACTAGGCTTCAGGGCTGCTGGAGGCCTAGCTTGCCTCACACAGCAGCCTGCTTGCAGCTACATCCTGTCTCTCTGCAGACTGAACACTGACTGAACTGCCTGGCTCCACCTTCCCTTTATATATCCCTATCAGGGCTCCCTCTGCTGGTATGAGGTGGAAGGTGGAGGTATTTGCATGTAGTGAGGGCCTGTTGTGGACAAATCCATCTATGCACCCTTCTAGGTTCTGTGGCACCAATGCGCAGCAGGGGCGCCACAAGAGCAACAACGCGCTGTCATTATGGCTGACTGTCCAATCTGTTATATAGATTATAAAATGATATTTTATTATTTACTACAATTCATATTGTAAAAGACATTATTATTACTAGCCATCTAATACTCTTAAGGACTGTATGTATGTCTTAAACATCTTAAGAATATTATGTATTTATATATATACATCCTAAGAATATCTCATGCCTCCGAATAATAATCTTATACTCACCTTTTAGTCCCCCAGTAGTGCTGCTGTCAATGTCCCCCACCGAACTTCTGGCTTCTCCTTCTAGCAGGGGCCATTGGGTGACCACTACAGCTAATCAGTTAATAGAAATTTCCCATTTATATGTTTCATCTTGATGTAAAAATAAACACTTTTGGACCTTAAATTTTCATCCGGCTGCCATGAAGCATCAAAGTGGTGATGACAGTGGCCCCCTGTGTAACTGCTTAGATACCATGATGGCTGCTCATCATTTAATCTAAGGGGTTAACCTGCCTCAATCAGAGTTAGCTTGAATTGCAGCAGTTACGGGTGGGTGTCTGCTGTGTAAAACAGCCGGCACCCACTGAGTATGGAGAGGGCTCAGCATGTGAGTCTGCTCCTTATAAATCATCCTAACGTATGCTGTACATATACGGTATAATCAGGGGATGGGGCTATTCTACACCAGGCTTGCCCTGTTAATGGGAGCCATAGCAGTTTTGCCGCCTGCCTCTATTGGCTGCATGCTACTGAGATCATACATAGCCGTAGCTAACTATTTCTAAACTAAGTGCCCCTCTAACTATCACCCTACACCTATCTAAAGCTAACTAATGATGGATGGATGGATAGAAAGTTAAAATTACATTAAAAAAAGCTAGAAAAATATAGGAAATTAATATACAGTATATTTATTCAAATCAGAGTTGTGCTGCTGTTTACGCCTTTCTCGCATCGGATATGTGCTGTGATTGGATATTTACATTCACTACCCAATCACAGTGATTAAAGAGCAGGGACCGTTGTAATTGGTCCCTGCATTGATAGCCAACAGTGACAGTTCCAGTACATGATGGGTATAGCATATCATATTGCGGGAACTGACATCTGCACATGGCATACTATACCTGTAATTCAGCGTTAAAGGGTTAATAATGTTTCCAGTTATCACCAACTGCAATGCTTCTCCTTTGCTCCACTTACTAGAGATAAGACCTTCCCGTTGGGTACACCTTGTCGTGGTCGATGGCTTTTATGATTTTTGATCAAAACAGTGTTAACTAAGTACTGTATTTTATTTACATGTACTATTACTGTTTACTTATTTCCTTGCTTATTTTTGTTTTTTTTCTTGGGTTTTATAAGTAAAAAAGATGGCAGGATTTTAAAATCATGGCCATCATCATCAATACTCCTGAAATGGCTGGAAATGCTGTTCAGCCCATCACTGGCCTCACTGATGTTTCTGTCCATTTACAGTGAGGCAAGGACGGGACCAGGAAGCGCAGACCAGTGAGATGGGTCTATAGTTTGACCACAAAGTTTGGTCTGAATTTGGCTTGGGTTTCATAGTTATTGGGTCCATAAAGGGTGGCTGTACCAGGGGCACACCCATTTCATAAGGAGTTAAAATAGCTAGTGAGGTGGGGGCTAAGGGTACTCGCTTTAAATAGCATAGGGCCGAAAAAAAGTAAAAGGATAGTTTTTTTTCTACTTCAGAAGAAGCAATAAGTTGGTTTAGAAGGTTTGATAAGGAAGGATCCAGATGTTAGAACTCTCCTGTTAGGTTTTTTTTAGTTTGCTGGTCACATGACCATTTTTGCCTATTTAATCTGGCTCCGCCCTCCTGGTCTTGCTGGACTTCATTGTATTTACTACTCTTGAGCTAGCTTGGTGCTCTGTTGCCGTTCTCTGTTAGTTTTGCTATGTCTTCTGACCTCTATGCTTTTTGTTGTGTGTTTGTCTTTGACTGCTACTATTTCTGCTAGGAGGTGTCCAAACTTATCCCAGTCCCTAGTTCTTGTAGGGATCCCTCCCTCACATCTATAGGTCTTCGTTCAGACTAGCCGAGGACTTTAGCGGGTCTGATCGCAGGATCAGGTTCCCCGTTACATCGTAGGGATCTAGTTTAGTTCTATTGTAGGGACAGTTCTCCTGTCTTTCCTTAGTCCCTGTAGCAGATCATAACACCAGACCAGGGAGCAGGATAGAGCTAAGGAGAGAGGTGCTCGTGTGTTGATCACAAGAGAAAGGGTCACCGTGTAGTAAGAGATGATAGATGGGCGAAGACGGCACGGAGATATATTGCTATATTTGTGCAGGAGATAATTACGTCATTAACATACAATCCAATAACATGTTTAAAGTTACCAACGCTAACACCAGAAATGTCTGATTTGTAAAGAATGGACTCTGCCAAGTGCTCCATAATTAACACAAAAAATATTGGGGATAACCAGCAGCCCTGGCAGGTTCCATTCATGCTTTTCAAATCAGATGATAAGGAACTGGAAGCAAGAACCATGGCACTGGGGTTGGAATATAGGGATATTATAGACGATTTCCTAAGGTCAGTGAACCCTATCAAAGGTTTTTTCGGCATCTAGAGATAGGAATACTGCCTTTATCATGGGGATCTGCTGCATCCTGTTAGTGCATTGCTATTCTGACCTGTTCTGTGATAGAACTTGATGTAACTTTTAAGCGAGCAATTTAGAAAAAAATCTTCAGATTGCAGTTTAGAAAAGCTATTGGTCTGAAGTTCCCTGGGGTGACTGGAGGGTTACCTGGTTTCTCTGATGCTGCTAGTAGACGTATCTTTTCCTCTGCAGCATCGAAAGACTGCGTAATCCATCAATACTTGCCAAGGTGGATAGTACTTTAGGCAATGAGCTGTAAACTATAGAATTAAACTGCCAACTAGAAAAGTTGCATGTTTTTAGAAATACCGTATTTTTCGGACTATAAAACGCACGGGACCAGAAGACGCACCTAGGTTTTAGAGTAAGAAAGTAGGAAAAAAAAATGTAATCAAAAAATGATGCACTATTATGGGGGAGGGCGTCTGCTGCAGACACTGTTATAGAGGTAATGTCCCCCAATTCTGTACTAATATCCCACATTCTTCTATATATATGCCCCCCCGCCTGGTATATATGGCCACCTTTCCTGTTATACGTGACCCCCATCCCCATCCTGGTATACAAAGTCCCCCCCATCCCCACCCAGGAATACATGGCATCCCCATCCTGTTATGCATGGCACCCCCATTCCCATCACGCTGCGCACATAAAGAAAATAAACAATTCTCCTCACCTTCCCTCTGCTCCAGCGCTGCGTCCTGTTCTCACAGTGTAAGTGTGTCACCCCAGGTCTGGATGCCACAAACATTAAAGGCTGTGTCTGAAAGCAGGAGGGAGGTTCTCTGGTCAGGGATCATTAGCATGCAGCACCCCCTGTCCCAGGCCAGTAGGGGGAGCAGGCTGCCCCTATAAAAGCTGGAACTGAGGGCAGGGTTAGAGAGACCAGGACCCACTTCTGAAGCATCCAGAAGGATTCCCAGAAGAGAGGGACAGGTCAGCCGCAGCTGAGGAGTCCAGGAGGCAGAGGAGGAACAGAAAGCCAGGGACAGAGGCGACGAGAGCCGGTCCTGGCTGAGAGAGAACTGAACAACCGGATGACGCACCCCCTGGGCCATATTCTTTAGGGGAATACCCGGAGCCGGATCAGATGGGAGTTGTAGTCGCCGAGTGGCAGTGACCCGGTCCGTGCCCAGGGTGTCAAACTCAGAGTATGTGGCAGTCCTACAGATGTTATAAAGTTCTTTATGTCGACTACGCCACCCGTTGGATTGCGGTCACTACGGCCGCCGCTGCAGCAGGGTCCGCTGAGGCTGATGGTGTTGGTGCAGCTTTAGATAGTATAACCCCCAACGGGAGGGGTATGGCCTCAGGGGGTCAGGTGCAGAGGATGGGGGTTGTGGTGGTGCAGCATAGATGATAATTAAAGACAGAGTCGGGTTGTGCAGTTTAGGGTATTTACTTACTGCTGATGTTCCGGTCACTCCAGCTTCAAGTGACCACCCGAGCCGTGCTGCGTCCACCAGGTCCTGGATTCAGCCAACCCCCAAGCAAGTCCGGAGCGTGACCCTGAGCCCTCCTTCCTGTCCTGTCTTCTGGCCGTCCCCACCAGGGATCCACCTAGGTCCAGCTCCCTCGGGCCTTCTGTTGGGAAACCCTTGGCCTTGGGTTCCCTGACCCTACACGTGGTTTGCCTTCAGGGTGGATGTGGTGGGTGGCCGTGGCAGATCCTGCCCACGGCCTCCGGTCTCTGGCTGAGGTGTGCTTGAGCCCCCACCAGTTTGGGATCCGGTACCCTTTTGCCAACTCTTCACCCTGTGTTTGTATGTGGGTTCTCAGAGTTCCTTTTCTTTCACCCTCTGGGTCTCTCTTTCTCCTCTCTCTCTCTGGGGCTGCTCTGCTCTCTTCTGCTCTCTTCCTCTCCTCTGCAAAGACTGACTGACTGACCAACTGACTGACCCTGATCTTAGATGGTGCCCACCTTAAATACTCCCTCTATGTGTGAGCTCAGGTGACCAGCACCCAATGAGCTCCTATCTTTACCCAGGCTGCTCCCCCTATCTGCCCCTACACTACTTGGGATGTACCACCCCCCTCCCACTCCAGCCAGGAACAGACTCGGTCGTACCTGCACATTTCTAAGTGGGAGTACCGTTGGTCTGCTCCTCGGAAATGGGATGTGTGTAGTGCATGCAGCTCTCTGGGCTCAGTCCCACACTCCATCCTTACCCGGGAGTGGAATATCACACCTCTGGGTTGAGGTGCAATACCCCTGTAGCAGCCGAATCCTCAGGGTGCTACATTCCCCCCTGGTAAATCACAGCACGTCCTCGGGCTGTAAGATATAAAACATCCACAAACATACATTTTTTTTTTTTCATATAAACAACATAATAAAACATATAAAATATCATATATATATCAGCATCATCATAAAACTTTTCATATTAATAACATTCTCGTCGCCTCTGGCTCCTCCTCCGGTCACTGTGCAACGTGTGACCGGGTAAAGTGCGACAGTCTTTGGAACTCGTGGCTTTCCTATAAAACCAGTAGGGGGCGCTTTAGGACGCGCAACTATTTACAAGGGATATGGCCGCTCTCAGTCCTCGGCCAGGTATTAGGGAGGAATGACCGCTCTCAGTCCTCGGTCAGTGGGATTTAAGGGATAAACGGGTAAACAGTTCACACTTGCTGGTCCCAACGGGGACTATAATAGCAACAACAGTTTCTTTGGTACCCCTACGGGTAACTATATACAGCTTCTACTCTGCCGTACTCAACGACGACGTCCTCCTGCTCTTTCTTTGTGGTTACCTTTAGCTTCAGACCCGTCCGGGTCCTCTTGTTCTTCCTCCTCACACCGCAGCTCTTCCTCCGTCAGGCGATGCACATGGAGGGCGTAGGGTCCTTTGGCACACTTGTGCCGGGTAAAGGTGACCTCGTCCCCGATGTAAAGGTCACGACCTCTGTGTCCCTCCGGTAGGTGGGACTCAACGTCTCTCCTGGTCACGAAGACGTCGCCTGGGGTGCGGTGATCTCGGATGAAGCCCCACCCGTGCTGCATGTTAAACTTGATCACAGTCCCGGTGGAAGGGGGACCATGGGCTGCACGGGGACTCCTCCTGGCCCGGCTCTTCTGCTCCGCGCTCTTTATTTGGGCTTGTTGTTCCCGGACCCGCCTCTCTCTCCGCTCCCTCTCAAAGACCTCGAGCTGCTGGCGGCAGCACTCTGCACGCTCCGCTGCGGCTGCCCGGGTCTCCTGAGTGAACCCCATGAGGTCTTCTCCGGTGGGGTCCCACTCAAACTGCGCTTCTGCTAGCGGGGGCGAGATCCTCTTTACGGGCTTTGGAGCCGGGATCAGGGGTTCATCTAGGGGTCTCTCTTTCCGGAGTCGGGGATGGTGAAACTCCGGTGGCCATATAAAGGGCTGCCCATCCGGGCACGTATGTTGGGCAAACAGATCTTCTCCCAGATGCGGCACTCTTGGTTTTATGGGCGCGGTGGTGGTGGCGCCCGGGTTGCCCAGACCTTGCGGCCAGGCCTGGGGCACCTGGAAAGTGAAGGGCACCGTAAGGACGGCGGCGCCCTGGGCTACTTGGCCCTGCGACCAGGCCGGTGGCTCCGCGGAGGTAGGGGGCGCTGTTGGTATTGCGGCGCCCGGGGGTACTAGGCCTTGCGACCAGGCTGGTGGTACTTCCTGCTTGGTCACGCTCGGGGTCGAGGCGTGTGACGTCACAGGGGTCGCGGCTGCGGCTTCCGGTTGAGGCCTAGTCTGTGGCGGTGACGTTGCGGTTACGGGCACGGCAGGGGGTACTTCGGGCTCTGCGACGGGGAGCTGGAGCAGGTACGCGGTTTCCCGGTTTGGGGTAGAGACGTCCCCTTTACCTGCCTCCTTTCGTTCGGCTCCCTTCTCGGCGCCGTCTCCGGCCTTCAGTCCTCCTGCGCCATCCTCAGAGGCGGTCTGTCTCCTCGTCTCGGGTGGCGTGCTCCGCTGACGAGTCTCGGTCCGCTGGGCCATCTCTCGGCTCCACTCCGCCAACGTCTCTCGTTGCACCCGGGCCATCCTCCGTGCGAGGCCCTCCAGCGCAGTCTGCGCACACTCCCGATCTCGGGGGAGCTGTGCCAGGACCTCCACTAAGCCTAGTGGGGTCGTAGCTTCTAGCAGGCTCCTGACCAACGGGTCGGTGCTGCTCTGCTCTCCTTCCGTTGTCTCCAGCAGGCTCCTGGCCAGCGGGCCGGTGCTGCTCTGCTCTTCTCCCATCTCCGGGTAAGCTTCTTCTGGACTCAGCTCTAGGCTTCTTGTCTCCGGGTGCGCTCTCTCCAGACTGCTCCAGGCGACACCCATCTTTTCTCTCTTCTTCTCAGTCCTCCCACTTCGAGGGCGGTCCCGGGGCCACTTGGTGATTGTCAGCTCCAGGGGCAGTTCTTTCACGCTGACAGACACCTCTAGCATCACAGTCTCTGTTGGTGGGGGCGGTTTCCACTTTTGGCGCCATTTTCGGTCCTGGCCCACGATGGGAGGTGGCCTCTTGCCACCCTCTGGCACGCCCATAATGGCGTCCGCTCTTCCAAGGCGGGAAACCTTTGGAAATGGCGGGAATCGTCTCCCAGTGGCGGGAAACTCTGCAGATGGCGGGAAAAAGCTGTTAATGGCGGACAACCGGCGGGAAACGACCTGTGATGGGGTCCGATGGCGGGGACCCTCCGGAACCGGCAGGAGACTTCTTTTTGAGGTAAACTTATTCTTTTCTTCAGGCACGCAGTACCCGGTTGTTGTGGGCACGTGATCCTGCCGACTACGCCAAAGTTGACGCACCCCCTGGGCCATATTCTTTAGGGGAATACCCGGAGCCGGATCAGATGGGAGTTGTAGTCGCCGAGTGGCAGTGACCCGGTCCGTGCCCAGGGTGTCAAGCTCAGAGTATGTGGCAGTCCTACAGAGGTTATAAAGTTCTTTATGTCGACTACGCCACCCGTTGGATTGCGGTCACTACGGCCGCCGCTGCAGCAGGGTCCGCTGAGGCTGATGGTGTTGGTGCAGCTTTAGATAGTATAACCCCCAACGGGAGGGGTATGGCCTCAGGGGGTCAGGTGCAGAGGATGGGGGTTGTGGTGGTGCAGCATAGATGATAATTAAAGACAGAGTCGGGTTGTGCAGTTTAGGGTATTTACTTACTGCTGATGTTCCGGTCACTCCAGCTTCAAGTGACCACCCGAGCCGTGCTGCGTCCACCAGGTCCTGGATTCAGCCAACCCCCAAGCAAGTCCGGAGCGTGACCCTGAGCCCTCCTTCCTGTCCTGTCTTCTGGCCGTCCCCACCAGGGATCCACCTAGGTCCAGCTCCCTCGGGCCTTCTGTTGGGAAACCCTTGGCCTTGGGTTCCCTGACCCTACACGTGGTTTGCCTTCAGGGTGGATGTGGTGGGTGGCCGTGGCAGATCCTGCCCACGGCCTCCGGTCTCTGGCTGAGGTGTGCTTGAGCCCCCACCAGTTTGGGATCCGGTACCCTTTTGCCAACTCTTCACCCTGTGTTTGTATGTGGGTTCTCAGAGTTCCTTTTCTTTCACCCTCTGGGTCTCTCTTTCTCCTCTCTCTCTCTGGGGCTGCTCTGCTCTCTTCTGCTCTCTTCCTCTCCTCTGCAAAGACTGACTGACTGACCAACTGACTGACCCTGATCTTAGATGGTGCCCACCTTAAATACTCCCTCTATGTGTGAGCTCAGGTGACCAGCACTCAATGAGCTCCTATCTTTACCCAGGCTGCTCCCCCTATCTGCCCCTACACTACTTGGGATGTACCACCCCCCTCCCACTCCAGCCAGGAACAGACTCGGTCGTACCTGCACATTTCTAAGTGGGAGTACCGTTGGTCTGCTCCTCGGAAATGGGATGTGTGTAGTGCATGCAGCTCTCTGGGCTCAGTCCCACACTCCATCCTTACCCGGGAGTGGAATATCACACCTCTGGGTTGAGGTGCAATACCCCTGTAGCAGCCGAATCCTCAGGGTGCTACACGGACACTGGGGTCCGAGGCTGTCAGGGTTGCAAGCCCGGCAGCAGATCACCTACCTGCGAGGGATTTTAGGTCCCTTGGCCTGAGAAGCCTGGAGGCTCCGCCACGCAGAGGGACCGGTACAGCACAGAGAAGCAACAGATACCTAAGGCCCGAGTCGCAAGCCATACAGGCGTAGTGCACGGCCAGCTCAGGGACGTGGGCTATCACACCACTAAAGGGGGAGATAGTCAGCAAGGGCAGAGAGAACGGTAGGCCTACCCACTCACCCTGACCAGTGGGGCTCGCCCGAATGTTCTCAGACACCCAGGTCCATTACTACCCTGTACTCCTGTTGAGTCAGTGATTACATCTGCAGTAAAAGACCCTGGACTGCATTATTGGACTCTGTGCGATTTCTGCTGCGTCTGCACCATCACCCCCAGCATCCTATTACACTGCCCTGAGGCTACACTCTTCCCGTGGGGAGTTATCCTATCCCTGTGCTGCATATCTACATCAGCCTCAGCGGTCTGCCTTGCAGCGGCGGTCCTCCCTGACCGCAATCCACGGGTGGCGTAGTCGGACATTCAAAACCATACAAATAGATTGCCCCAGCACTTGGCCTGATCACCCTGAGCCACTGGATCGGGTTGCCACTACTACCCCCAACATTGCACTGAAGCCCGGTTCCGAGTGCCCCACGGCCCAGGGGGCGAGTCATAAGTAATGCTTGATGTCACTGCCATGCGCCCTCACACACTGAGGTCAGCTGCCGGAATATTCACTACTCCCCACACCAGGATTATGGGCATGGGGAGCAGTGAACATTTATTCTCCTTAATGTCCGCTTGTCCGGCTGTGGATGGTGGAGGCGATGATGAATATTTACTGCTCCCCACTCCCATGGGGAATATTCATTGTCTTTAATAGCGGGCACACGTGATCGCCGAGCAGCTATAGGAGCCGGTGGCTGCGACTGAACCCCTCCCAGACTAAAAACACTAGCCCTTAGCCGCCCCAAAAATGGCGTATCCATTAGATGCGCCGGTTTTGGTGTTTAGATTCGGCTTTTCCCACTTGCTCTGGTGCGGTGGCAAGTGGGGTGACAGTATTTGGGTTAAAGTCAGCTTTGTAATTTCAGCAGATATCAAGGCCAGGGGATCATAATAGAGAGGCATATATAAGACATCCCCATCACTAACCCTGTTAATTTAAATAAAAAAACACACCCACAAAGTAAAGTCCTTTATTTCAACACAACGAACCCCTTTCCTATTTTATCCATTTATTAACCCCTTAAGCCCCGGAGCATTTTCCGTTTTTGCATTTTCGTTTTTTGCTCCCCTTGTTCCCAGAGCCATAGCGCTTTTATTTTTTAGTCAATATGGCCATGTGAGGGTTTATTTTTTGCGGGACAAGTTGTACTTTTCAACGCCATTACTAGTTTTACCATATCCTGTACGGGAAAACGGGAAAAAAATTCCAAGTGCGGTAAAATTGCAAAAAAAGTGCAATACCACAGTTTTTTATTTATTTTTTTACCACATTCACTGAATGCTAAAACTGACCTACCATTCTTATTCTACAGGTCATTACGAGTTCATAGACACCAAACATGTATAGGTTCTTTCATATTTAAGTAGTGAAAAAAAAATCCAAAATTTGGTAAAAAAAAATAAAAAATAGCGCCATTTTCCGAGACCTGTAGCGTCTCCATTTTTCGTGATCTGGGGCTGGGTGAGGGCTTATTTTTTGCGCGCCGGGCTGACGTTTTTATTGATAGTATTTTGGGGTAGATCCGATGTTTTGATCGCCCGTTATTGCATTTTATTGCAATTTTGTGGCGACCAGAAAAAGTAATTCTGGCGTTTAGAATTTTTTTCTCGTTACGCCGTTTACCGATCGGATTAATTCTTTTTTGATATTGATAGATCTGGTGATTCTGAACGCGGCGATACCAAATATGTGTATGTAGGGGTTTTTTTTATATATATTTTATTTTGAATGGGGCGAAAGGGGGGTGATTTAAACTTTTATATTTTTTTTATTTTTTTTTATATTTTTAAAAACTTTTTTTTTCACTTGATGCATGCTTATATAGTCTCCATAGGAGACTAGAAGCAGTAACTGTCCGATCGCCTCTGCTACATACAGGGAACGAGCAGGTCCCCTGCATGCAGCAGAAATGGTCCTGTGCTATGAGCGCCGACCACTAGGTGGCGCTCATAGCGACCAGATCATGACAACCACAGGCGTCTGCTGCAGACCCTGGGTTGTCATGCCCACCCATCGGTGACCCGCGATCACGTGACGGGGTCGCCGGTGGGCGGGACTTAGGAGATTGACAGCGGCATTTAACATGTTAACAGCCGCGGGTGGATCGCGAATCCACCCGGGGCTGTTGCGGGCACATATCAGCTGACATGAGCTCCGTTCAGTGAGGGCTCAGCGCAGCAGCCCTCACTGAACGGGGGGGTAAGCAAATGTGCGTACGAATACGTCACCGGTTGTTAAGGGGTTAATATCCAAAGAAAAATAAATAATGTCTCACCGTTCCACCGATAATCCATATGTCCTGCGACAAGCCCAACTCAGCTACATCTAGATGCATTGCTGAGCTGTGGCATGATGCGACCGCTCAGCCTGGCATCCAGGAGACACGGAGTGGAGCGTGAGAACGCAGCTTCAGTGCCGAGTGCTGACGTCACTAAGGTTACTGGAGTTCATAGCCGATGAACTCCGGTCACCTTATACTGACATCATCGCTCAAATCGTGAGTTCTGGATGAATGTTCACAATAAATGGTTGATGTAGGGGCAATTTTACAATCAGTATGTCCTTGCCTGTAAAGACGTTTTGATGCAAAGAAATAATGATTGCATATGTTGGAGTTAACCGTGGTTAACAGAAAAAGACAATGATTTCAAGCACCAGCCCCCTTTTAAATAACCTATGTGCTCTTGTAATTCAATCAGCAAGACAGATTTATCAGCTGCCTTATTAACTATTTCTCCTAATCTTACTAGAAGATCACTGAAGTGATGTAAGCAGATCATTTTGTGGCAGTGTTGAAATTCAGTGGAAATTGGATTTTTGTGATTAAGTTAGGTTTTTTTTCTGCAGGCAAAACCTGCTCTCTGAGCAGTAAAGAATCTGCTTAAAAAAGCAGGTTTTTGGTGCAGTTTTGCTGCCTTTTTTGTGTGCATTTTTTGCTGCTTTTTCTGGTGCTGATTATATGTGTCATTTGTCTACAGAACATGTTTAATAAATTTAGTTCTTATTCACAAAAAACGCAACAAAAACGCAGCGAAAAGCAGAATTTGCCTTTTTTCCAGCGTTTTTACACTTTCTTATTGCTTTCTATGATGAAAAAATGCTGCAAAACACTGAAAGCTGCAGATTTTAAAAATGGCATCAGTTTTCCACTTCAGTCAGGAAAAAAAGAAGCATTTGAATGAGATTTCTGAAATCTCATAGGTTTTGCTGGTACTGTAAAAAGCAGCTTTTAATTTCCATAAGGCCTTGTTCACACGTTCAATATTTGGTCAGTATTTTACATCAGTATTTTAAAGTCAAAACCGGGAGTGGGTGAAAAATACAGAAGTGGCGCACGGGTCCGCACACCACAATACACGTTATCGGACAATCAGAAGCTGATGTTGGGTGCATGACAATGACATCACCTGCTCACGTCGCACGTCGAGTCCTGCTGGCTTCACAAGAGGACGTGCACTGCACGGGAGCGAAGGACTGGTGAGTATTTATTTATTTTTTAAAAAATCATTGGCCATACTAGTATGGATGTGTATGGGGGTGCATTATACTAGTATGGATGTGTATGAGGTGCGTTATACTACTATGGATGTCTATGGGGGTGCATTATACTATTATGGATGTCTATGGGGTGCATTATACTGCTATGTATGTGTATGGGGGTGCATTATACTATGATGGATCTCTATGTGGTGCATTATACTACTGTGGATGTCTATGGGGTGCATTATACTACTGTGGATGTCTATAGGGTGCATTATACTATTGTGGATGTCTTTGGGGTGTATTATACTACTATGGATGTCTATGGGGGTGCATTATACTATTATGGATGTCTATGGGGTGCATTATACTACTATGGATGTCTATGGGGTGCATTATACTACTGTGGATGTCTATGGGGTGCATTATACTATGAGCTGTGCAGTATATTCTATGGAGGACTATGGGGAGTGTGTTTAGACTTCTATGGGGCCCCATGACTTCTATATACACCCCTGGTGAGTATAATGGATTATTTTCCTCTATAAGTTAAAGAACAGCGGCAGAACGAGGGACATATATAACAGGATGGGGGATATATACCAGGATGGGGCCCAGGATAAGGGACATATACCAGGATGGGTGATATATTTAGCAGAATTGGGCCAGGAAGACAGACATATATACCAGGATGGAGGACGCATATGTGGCACCCCAGGGGTCTGGTTGCCACAATAATAGAAATATTACGTCTGAGAGCAAGTGGGAGGTTCCCTGGTCAGGAGCCCTTGAACATGCAACACCTCCTGTCCCAGTCCAGAAAGGGGAGGAACCTGCCCTATATAAACTGGATCTGGGGCGGGGTTAGAGGAGTTAGTTGCTGAGGGAGAGACAGAGCAACAGCTAGGAGCTCTGTAGGAGCAGGAGCTGAAGACCAGGGACTTGAGCTGAGCAGAGTTCATCCTGGCAGAAGACAAAGAGATCTGGACACAGGAGTCCGAGGCTGTGGGGACTGATACACCCAACAGCAGAAACCCGCCGGCAGGGGATTTCAGGTCCTCTGTCCATAGAAGCTCGGAGGCTCAGTCACGAAGAAGAGACCAGCACAGCCATCGAGGAGCGGAGGCTATCAGAAGGCCCCAAGTCACCAGCCATACGGGTGAGCACCACACGGTATACTCAGGGACGTGGGCTACTTCTACCCGCTTACAGCAAGGTAGCCAGGAAGAGTGCAGATAGACGGGGAGGCCTACAACTCCACCTGGCCAGGGGGACTCCTGTTTGCTCACGGACTGACCAGGCCCCTTATGCTAGCCAGTACTCCCGCGAGGGTCTGCCTGAACTGCACTGCAAAGACTGAGTCGTTCCTGCTTTCTCACCGCATACAGCACTACTAGTACTGGGACGCCCAAGCAGCATCACTCCCATCATCTACATTCCCTGCCCTGAGGCTATATTCTTCCCGTGGGGAGTTATCCCATCCTTTGCTGCGCATACCACACCAGCCTCAGCGGTCTGCCTCGCAGCGGCGGTACACCCTGACCGCAATCCACGGGTGGCGTAGTCCGACAGTAAATCATATAAGCCCCCACAAAAGACCGCCATTGGCCTGACCACCCTGAGCCACGGGACCGGGTCACCGCCACGGAGACTACAACCCCCAGAAGCCCGGTTCCGGGTGCCCCTCGGCCCAGGGGGCAAGTCACATATATAAAACTTATTCAGGATGGGGGTCCCCAGTCCAAATCTTATATCGGTGCCCATCAGACTATAGTTACGCCACTGAGTATGCATATCACATACTTGCAGTCACGTGTCCGCTCAGTCCCGCCGCCAGCACTGGAGAATCCTCATAGCGTGCGCTGCTTACGATGTGAGGATCCACCAGTTTGCAGACACGTAGAGTAGCTGCAGATTTTTGTGAAAAGCCTGGACAACCTCTTTAACTATTACAGGTAACACATGTAGGTCGCTATCATTGTGTTTGTCTGTTGAGAATGATTTCTATTGATCACATAGTTCTAAGCATTTCTTCTTTGATCGTCTTTCATCCATTATTATATATCATGTATGGAATTATGGAGGATTCACTACTAGCGGTATTGGAGTATTGAAGTGTCTCTACACAAACCACTTAGTGCAACTTCAGACAATTGACACGCCCCCTGGGCCGTGGGTTACTCGGCAGCTGGGCCTCTGGTTGCTTGCAGGGGATATCACGGTGGCTGGCCCGGTCCGTGACCCAGAGCGGTCAGTAAAAAGGGGGATAGATTTATAGGGAATTATAAGTGTTCGTGACGTCACCTGTGGATTGCGGCTAAAGGGAGCCACCGCTGCGGAGCCGTCCTCTGGAGCTGGTTTTACGGCAGCAGGGATGGTGTGGCTCTCCACAGGTAGAGCAAGCTCCAGGGCAGCGTGGGGTGTAATCGAGGGTGGAGCAGGTGAGAGACGGCAGGACGGTCCCGGAGGAAAGACGGACACTCACACGGGGGGTAAACTTCAGTACCTTTACTGGTGATGCTGCAGGCACGGTCCAGGGTACTCCAGGTGAAGGGCGCTTTTGGACTCTCCCCAGTGAGCGGGTATAGGGCCTCCTGATCCGTTGCTGTACTCGCTAAGATTCTGACCTGCCTGGAGCTAGGCCTAGCTTGGTTACTGTGTCTCTTTGCACCTGCTGACCTGGTGGTAGGGCCTTCTCTTTTGGAGATCACTCTTCCTGATCTCTGGGGCCTCCATGACTCCTAGCCCTTGTACTGCAATCAGCATTTGGTGAACCTGGGACCTGTAGTCCTCCAGGGGTTCCGGTGGTTCCTACTGGGCATTAAGGGTCCCTGTAGGCGCGGACCCGGTGTCCGGTATATATATCTGGATGAGCCTGGTATGCTCCTCTGCCCCCTCACTACTTCTTCCTTCTCCTCTCGCCTTCGGCCACACTCAAGGCCCTCACTAGGCTTTCACACGTGCTGTAGGCCTTGGCTCGCCTAAGCACAGCAGCCAGCGTGCTGCTCTCTTCACTGCTTTCTGAGCGTCAGCACACACTCTGCTCAACTCTGAGCTCTGTTCCTCTCTGGCTCTGCAGGAACTAACTTCTCTCTTAACTGAAGCTCCATCAACTCACTGAGCTGCCTAGCTCCACCCTCCCTATATATCTCCCTAACGGGCTCCCTCTGCTGGTCTGAGGTGGTAGGGTGGAGGTGTGTGAATGTGTGAGGGCCTCTTGTGGAGAAGTCCATCCATGAATCCTTCTGGGTTCTGTGGCACCAGCGCGCAGCAGGGCGCCACATTCCCCCCTAGTAAAACTCAGTACTTCTGGACTGAAGCATTTTTCTCAGCAGATTAGCAATAACATTTCTTCCCTTTTATGAGAGAGACTTTGCTTAAACGTTACAGGTAACACTATAATACAATAAATATTTATAAAACAAGTTCAGAGTTTTTCAAGTAAATGGTGTCCATTTCACCGATGAAGGTGTTAGAACCTTGCTGTTAGGTTTTTTTTCCTTTGCTGGTCACATGACCTTGTTGGCCTATTTAATCCTGCTCCGCCCTTCTGGCTTTGCTGGACTTCATTGTATATCTACTTTCTAGCTAGCCTGTGCTCTGTATCTAACTCTGTTAGTTTGCTTGGTCTACGGACCTCTATGTTCTATCTATTTTGTTTGTTCGTCTGTCTGCTACTATTTCTGTTAGGAGGTGTCCCATATTCCTCCCAGTCCTTAGTACTTGTAGGGATTCCCTCCCCACATCTATAGGTCTTCGTACAGACTAGATTAGGACTTTAGCAGGTCTGATCGCAGGATCAGGTTCCCTGTTACATCGTAGGGATTCAGCTGAGTCTCATAGTAGGGACAGATCTCCTCTCTTTCCTTAGCTTTGGTAGCAGAACATAACAGTAAGTCCAGCCAGCAAATTCTCTAAGGAAAGATTTTTCTGTTCCATCATGGTGTCGGTTCAGGATTTGGCTCATCGCCTGCAGGGACTCTCTCTGGAGGTGGCCGAGCTCCGTCAGCACGTGAGTAACTGTCCTGGAGCACATTTCTTGGAGCCTAAGGTATGTTTGCCGGATTTGTTTTTTGGTGAACACCGAGAATTTTTTTCATTTAAAAATGCTTGCTTATTGTATTTTCGTTTGAGACCCAAGTCCTCTGGGGATGAATCCCAGCGCGTAGGGTTCATAATGTCACTTTTGTGCAAAGAGCCTCAGGAGTGGGCCTTTTCTTTGCAACCTAGTGATTCATGCTTCAGATCAGTGGATAGTTTTTTTTCTGCTTTGGGACTATTATATGATGATCCTGACCGTGTCGCATCAGCTGAGACTGAGTTGAGACGTCTAAAACAAGGATCGGGTAATGTGGAAAAATATTGTACACATTTTCGTCGTTGGTCCACTCAAACAGGGTGGAACGATTCTGCTCTGAAAAGTCTATTTCTTGCTGGGCTCAGTGAAAGGGTTAAAGACCTGCTAATTGCTTATCCTACACCTGAAGATTTGCAACAGGCTATGCAATTAGCTATACGGGTGGATAGAAGACTGCGTGCTAGGGTTAATGAGAGCAAATCCTCTGCTATGTCAGTTTCTGGTTATGATAATGTGTGTACTAACAGTGGTGAACCGATGGAGATTGGATCGGTGGCACCTCGCTCTCAAGAAAAAGACCGTCGTTTTTCGCAAGGCTTGTGTTTCTATTGCGGAAAATCTGGTCATTTGATTAAAGGCTGTGAGCTTCGTATGAAGAAAGAAAAAAAAATGGTCAGTCACGCCCGTATTGCCTGTTTAAATTCCAAGGGTATATTTTTAGCTGCTTCCACGATTGCTCAGGAAAAATTAATGGAATTTCGGGTGTTTGTTGATTGCGGGTCTACACTGAATGTAATTGATGGGGGATTCGTGGAAAAACTCAATTTAAAACCTGAACCTTTGTCATCCCCCATTGCTGTGGTTTCTGTGGATGGCTCCCCTTTGAAGAATATTACTCTCAAGGTCAGTGAATTTCCTCTCACTATTAATGGTGTTCACCATGAGAAATTGGATTTGGTAGTGTTGAATAACTTGCCTTCTCCAGTAATATTGGGTTTGCCCTGGTTAAAATTTCACAATCCTGTACTGGATTGGTCTACCAGTGAAATTAAATCCTGGAGCCATAAATGTTATGACAAGTGTTGTAACAGGCGTATTGCAGCTTTGGATAGGGGAGAATTGCCTGTTCCTATTCAGGATTTTTGGAGAGTTTTTTCTGAGAAGGAATCGCAGGTTTTGCCTCCCCATAGAGACTATGATTGTTCTATTGAATTTGTCCCTGGAGCGACTCTTCCTAAGAGTCGTTTATTTAACCTTACTATTCCTGAGAGGAAGGCTTTGGAGGAATACATACAGACAAGCTTGGCCGCCGGTCACATTAGGCCCTCTAAGTCTCCTGTGGCGGTTGGATTTTTTTTTGTAAAAAAAAAGGACGGCGGTTTACGTCCTTGTCTGGATTTTCGTGAGATTAACAAAATTACGGTACGCAATCCTTACCCACTGCCATTGATTCCTGATCTGTTTAACCAGTTATTGGGGGCCAAGTGGTTCTCTAAAATTGACCTTAAGGGGGCATACAATCTGTTGCGCATGAAGGAGGGTGATGAATGGAAGACTGCTTTTAACACTCCTGTGGGTCATTTTGAGAATCTGGTTATGCCTTTTGGTCTTACTAATGCTCCTGCATTTTTTCAGAATCTGATTAATGACATCCTTAGACCTTTGATCGGTAAAAATGTGGTTGTGTATTTGGATGACATTTTGATTTATTCGCCAGATCTGGAGTCTCATTGGCGGAGCGTGCGTGAGGTATTACAGTTATTAATGGACAATTCGCTTTTTGCTAAGCTGGAGAAATGTGAGTTCGCTGTACAGAGAATTAGTTTTTTGGGCTACATTATCTCCAGCAAAGGTTTTGAGATGGATCCGGTTAAGGTTCAGGCTGTGCAGGAATGGCCTAGGCCTATTGGTTTGAAATCGATACAGAGGTTTTTGGGTTTCGCCAATTACTATAGAAAGTTCATAAAAAATTTTTCTAGTATTGTCAAACCTCTGACTGATCTCACCAGGAAAGGTGCTGATGCGGTTCAGTGGTCTTCTGAGGCCATTGAAGCTTTTGTGTATCTCAAGGAGAGGTTCACCTCTGCTCCCATCCTTATGCAGCCTGATGTTACTAGGCCGTTTTTGGTTGAGGTTGATGCTTCCTCTGTGGGGGTTGGCGCAGTATTGTCTCAGGATAACGGGGATGGATTACATCCCTGTGCCTTTTTTTCAAAAAAATTTTCGGAGACTGAATTGAATTACGATATTGGTAATCGGGAATTATTGGCTATTAAACTCGCATTTGAACACTGGCGCCACTTCTTGGAAGGTGCGGAATTTCCCGTTCAGGTTCTTACGGATCATAAAAATCTGATATATCTTGATGCTGCCAAGCGCCTGAATGCCCGTCAGGCTAGGTGGGCACTGTTTTTCTCGCGGTTTAATTTCTCCGTTACTTACATCCCTGGTACTAAGAATGTTAAGGCGGATGCCTTGTCTCGCAGTTTTTCTCCCATAGTCGGTGCTGAGAAAGAGGAAAACATTTTACAAGAAGGTGTTGTGATAGCTGCTTTAGACTCCGTTTTGGAAGATGAGATTCTTAAAGCTCAGGAGAATGCCCCATCTAACACTCCTCATGGGAGGTTGTTTGTGCCTGAGACCTTTAGGAGAGATTTGTTTGTTGAGTGTCACGAATCTCGGTTGGCAGGTCATCCCGGAATCTCTGAGACCAAGAGACTGGTGGGTCGCAGTTTTTGGTGGCCTGGATGGCAGAAGGAAGTCATTAAGTGGGTGCGCCAATGTACTATATGTGCTAGATCTAAGTCCTCACATACTCCTGCTGCGGGGTTGCTTTGTCCTTTGGAGGTCCCCAGTGCTCCTTGGACACATTTGGCTATGGACTTTATAACTGACCTTCCCTCCTCTGAGGGTTTTACTGTCATCTGGGTGGTCGTGGACCGTTTTAGCAAGATGTGTCACTTGGTTCCCTTCGTCAAACTGCCCTGCGCTAAAACTCTCGCTAAGGCCTTTGTCAAGGAAATTGTCAGACTTCATGGCGTTCCTACTGACATTGTTTCTGATAGGGGTCCTCAGTTCGTGGCTCGTTTTTGGCGTGCCTTTTGTGACAGGTTGGGAATTCATTTGTCGTTTTCGTCCGGATATCATCCTGAATCTAATGGCCAGACAGAAAGGAAAAACCAGGATGTTGAGCAGTTCTTGCGTTGTTTTGTGGCAGACAATCAAGAGGGGTGGTCTGAGTTTCTGCCACTTGCCGAATTTGCTCTGAACAATCATACATCTTCTTCTGCTGGTTGTTCGCCTTTTTTTTGTTGTTCTGGGAGACATCCGTCGTTTGGATCGTTCTCCAAGTTGGGATCTGCCGTGCCTGAGGAGGAGAATTTTTCCGGTGATTTGGAAAGAGTTTGGACGGATGTGCGTGGTAATCTTCAGGAGGCCAACAGAAAATCTAAAGACTACTTTGATAGGAAACGACAGGAGGTTTTGTTCGCTGTTGGTGACATGGTTTGGTTGTCCTCTAGGAATCTGCGGTTGAGGATTTCTTCTAAGAAATTGGGTCCCAAGTTTGTAGGGCCCTTTAAGGTGCTTCAGGTTGTCAACCAATCTGCTGTTAGGTTGGAGGTTCCTACCTCCTGGAGAATTAATCCGGTGTTTCATGTCTCTCTGTTAAAAAAAGCTGTTGTGTCGGATGGTGACGCCTCTGCCTCTGTTCCTCCGGTGGTGGAGGACGGGGAATATGAAATTTCTCGCATCCTTGACTCTAGACGGTATAGAGGTAGTTTGCAGTATCTTGTGGCCTGGAAAGGTTTCGGACCCGAGGATAACTCTTGGGTGAGGTCAGATGATGTTTCCGCGTCCAGACTTATCAGAGCGTTTCACAGGAGATTTCCTGATAAGCCTGGTCCTAGGGGATCCGGAGGATCCTCTTAGAAGGGGGGGTACTGTTAGAACCTTGCTGTTAGGTTTTTTTTCCTTTGCTGGTCACATGACCTTGTTGGCCTATTTAATCCTGCTCCGCCCTTCTGGCTTTGCTGGACTTCATTGTATATCTACTTTCTAGCTAGCCTGTGCTCTGTATCTAACTCTGTTAGTTTGCTTGGTCTACGGACCTCTATGTTCTATCTATTTTGTTTGTTCGTCTGTCTGCTACTATTTCTGTTAGGAGGTGTCCCATATTCCTCCCAGTCCTTAGTACTTGTAGGGATTCCCTCCCCACATCTATAGGTCTTCGTACAGACTAGATTAGGACTTTAGCAGGTCTGATCGCAGGATCAGGTTCCCTGTTACATCGTAGGGATTCAGCTGAGTCTCATAGTAGGGACAGATCTCCTCTCTTTCCTTAGCTTTGGTAGCAGAACATAACAGAAGGGACATGAGGGACCCGCCTGAAAACCCTCAACATAGGCCCTGGGCGTGGCTACAGGGCATAAGTGATCCAGGGTCGGACCACGTCTTCTGCCACGCCAAACGGGTTTTTGTCCTGTGGTCATTAAAAGGGGCACTCCAGGGAGTGCAGCTATGTACAGGAACAGTTTTTGGGCTGCTTACAGTCCTCAGCCTACGAGTCCTTGTACCCTCACGGGTAACTAAATAAACACATATATTTCAGTTTATACAATAAACATTATGCAATACCCTACTGGGTAACTATTTACACTGCAGGTATTTTTAACTAAGGGCCCCGTCACACTAAGTGATGCAGCAGCGATCCCGACAACGATACGACCTGTCAGGGATCGTTGCTGCATCGCTAATACATCGCTGGTGAGCTGTCAAACAGGCAGGCTCACCAGCGATCAGGGGAGCAGCGATATCGTGGAAAGAATCGTTCCACGATGTCCTGCTCCCGTTACCAGCCTGCTGCAAGCAGGAGCAGGCTGGTAACTATGGTAAACATCGGGTTACTAAGTGCGCGTGTGCCCCTAGTAACCCGCTGTTTACCATGGATACCACTCTGCTACTGTGCGCGGGACAATGGTGGGAAATCTCGGTAATGGCGGGAAAACTTCACCACAGTAAGTGTTACAGTTTTTTAAAGGCGCACAGTACCCAGTGGCTACAGGCACGGAATCCTGGTTGTGATGCCAAAAGCTGACGCGCCCCTTGGGCCGTGGGGTACTCGGCAGCCGGGCCTCTGATTGCTTGCAGGGGATATCACGGTGGCTGGCTCAGTCCGTGACCCAGGGCGGTCAGTAAAAAGGGGGATAGATTTATAGGGGATTATAAGTGTTCGTGGCGCCACCTGTGGATTGCGGCTAAAGGGAGCCGCCGCTGCGGAGCAGTTCTCTGGAGCTGGTATTACGGCAGCAGGGGTGGTGTGGCTCTCCACAGGTAGAGCAAGCTCCAGGGCAGCGTGGGGTGTAATCGAGGGTGGAGCAGGTGAGAGACGGCAGGACGGTCCCGGAGGAAAGACGGACACTCACACGGGGGTAAACTTCAGTACCTTTACTGGTGATGCTGCAGGCACGGTCCAGGGTACTCCAGGTGAAGGGCGCACTTTTGGACTCTCCCCAATGAGCGAGTATTTGGCCTCCTGATCCGTTGCTGTACTCGCTAAGCTTCTGACCTGCCTGGAGCTAGGCCTAGCTTGGTTACTGTCTCTCTTTGCACCTGATGACCTGGTGGTAGGGCCTTCTCTTTTGGAGATCACTCTTCCTGGTCTCTGGGGCCTCCATGACTCCTAGCCCTTGTACTGCAATCAGCATTTGGTGAACCTGGGACCTGTAGTCCTCCAGGGGTTCCGGTGGTTCCTACTGGGCATCTGTTCCTCTCTGGCTCTGCAGGAACTAACTTCTCTCTTAACTGAAGCTCCAACAACTCACTGAGCTGCCTAGCTCCACCCTCCCTATATATCTCCCTAACGGGCTCCCTCTGCTGGTCTGAGGTGGTAGGGTGGAGGTGTGTGAATGTGTGAGGGCCTCTTGTGGAGAAGTCCATCCATGCACCCTTCTGGGTTCTGTGGCACCAGCGCGCAGCAGGGCGCTACACAATGTTCCTGTATCACAGGCCTCACTAACAACTAGCTGCCAGGGCATGAGCACATGGAGTGTTTTAGATGTCGGCGTATCTTCATTTTTCTTGTAGGAAAACACTTGCGTTAAGCTCTGATGGTGTTTTACGTGAATCATCTTTTGTAATTTTTATGTGGCGGCTTCACTGCCGAAATCTCTATATACAGTCTTTATATAAAATAGTGGCGACTTCCAAGCGGAAACTGCTAGAAGAAAAGACCAATCACTTCTTTTAGCCACTTCACAGCTTTGAAGCCTAAAGCAGTTAAAAGAAGTAACAGAAGACGGATCATATGCTCAGGAAGTCATTCTGACTTTTCAGTACTTATGTTCATTCTTTTTGACATTTGTACAACTTTTTTTTTTACAATAGACCTTTACCATCTATCCACCTGTTTTGCGCATCATTTTATAGTATTCTCAATATGCATACCATGCAAATAAAGTGAAAGAAACAGAAATAATATAATTGGTATAGCATTCTTTATTAGATATATATTTAAAATAATATATATATATTATATATTTTATAAACGAAACGTTGCACATTGCACACAGGCGTTTGCTGATGGTTCTCGTAGTAAACTTCTAACTCTCAGTTTATATTGGAGCGCCTGGTTTGCTCTCTGTCTACTTTCAACAGCGTCCTCCAAATCTCCTCACAGAAAAGAGAGAAGGGGGTTCATCCAAAATCGCCATGTGCAGGAGCAGGTTTCTTCTTCGTGAAAAAGAAAGACGGGTCTCTGAGACCATGCATAGACTATCGAGGTATCAACAAGATCACAGAAAGAAGACTGCTGTTCACTGATCCTCAGCTGAGAATGGTGTGACAAGAAAATAGGTGTTCTTTGTGATTGTCGGTGGTAGTAGCCCTTTATGCTTGGTACAATGTTACCTAAAGCTGATGGTAAACTAAAGAAAAGAAAGAATAGAAGTAAGGGTGATTTTTTTTTTTAGCCTTTGAAAATAATACAGTTGTAATTTATGTTACAGAAGAAAGGCAAGCTGGTCGGCACTCCATATAATTTGGTGGTGCACGTGGAGGAAATGCGGTTCAGACCAAGAAAGATCCAGTAACTCACGTGTAGAATAATTTTCTGTTTATCATGATGATTTTGTGCTGAAACTACAATAAACAGAACATGATTCTACACATAAGTGCTGGGATCTTTCTTGGTCTGATGTAATCTATATGTTCTCTCTTACCTGGGCTGAAGTAGAAGATGGATTCTTCTGCTGTCACTGCCAAACTCCTAACTCCTTCCGTGAAGCTTTAAGATGTTCCTCTGAATTTTAAAAGCAAGTAGTGGTTGCGACACAGGGGGCACCGAAGGTTGGAGTTGAGCCATGTAGAGATGCAACCCTGATGGAAGCAATGATTGCATGGTAGCACAGTGACTTCCTCTCCGGTCTTATAATCCGTCATGCAGATGACGCACGACTCGGCCTCCTCTTCCTGAGATGTTACAGTTCTTGTTGGGAGGTTCCTAATCTACTGAGCTCGCCAAGTCTGCTGCCTTTCCTGCAGAAGATTATATTGTGCAGGTGGTGATGGTGGCCGCATTTGTGTCAGAGGCGTCATCACTCCCATTCCCTGCCGCTGAAAGATGATGTTGAACAAACGGTTTGCCTGGTGTAATTGAACGGGAGATTGACTTGCAGCTGGAAACTCCCTGGGTCTGCGGCTGGGTGGAACGGGAAATGGCCGTCTGAACTCAAACTCAGTGGTGGTATCTGAGGATCCACTGCCATTCCTTCTGCTCTCTGATGTTTCTCTGGAGGGCTCTGCAGGGATCGGTCTAAGTGGAGAGCGGCTTCTTTCCCTGCTCTCTTGTCCTCTTTGCCGCAGAGGAGTTCTGGCCTGTCTCCCTCTCGCAGTGACGGCAGTGCTGTCTGTTCGGTGTCCATCAGTAGTAATTGGTCTTCTCTGATCTCTTTGAGAATATCTCAATTGATGGACAAGTATATGAAAAACCGCGACAATGAGTAATAATGGCATAAAACAACAAAGTTTATTGGTTAATTAAAAAAGTATGCAATAGTGGTACAAAAATTTTTTTTTAAATACATATTAATATTAAGACAGTGGGTAACTGTTGGATCAAAGAGAGAGAAACTCCCATAACTTCTTCAAAACTGTTAGAACCTTGCTCTTAGGTTTTTTCCTTTGCTGGTCACATGACCTTGTTGGCCTATTTAATCCTGCTCCGCCCTTCTGGCTTTGCTGGACTTCATTGTATAACTACTTTCTAGCTAGCCTGTGCTCTGTATCTAACTCTGTTAGTTTGCTTGGTCTACGGACCTCTATGTTCTATATATTTTGTTTGTTCGTCTGTCTGCTACTATTTCTGTTAGGAGGTGTCCCATTTTCCTCCCAGTCCTTAGTACTTGTAGGGATTCCTTCCCCACATCTATAGGTCTCCGTACAGACTAGCTTAGGACTTTAGCAGGTCTGATCGCAGGATCAGGTTCCCTGTTACATCGTAGGGATTCAGTTGAGTTCTATCGTAGGGACAGATCTCCTCTCTTTCCTTAGCTCTGGTAGCAGAACATAACAGTAAGTCCAGCCAAGCAAATTCTCTAAGGAAAGATTTTTCTGTTCCATCATGGTGTCGGTTCAGGATTTGGCTCATCGCCTGCAGGGACTCTCTCTGGAGGTGGCCGAGCTCCGTCAGCACGTGAGTAACTGTCCTGGAGCACATTTCTTGGAGCCTAAGGTATGTTTGCCGGATTTATTTTTTGGTGAACACCGAGAATTTTTTTCATTTAAAAATGCTTGCTTATTGTATTTTCGTTTGAGACCCAAGTCCTCTGGGGATGAATCCCAGCGCATAGGGTTCATAATGTCACTTTTGCGCAAAGAGCCTCAGGAGTGGGCCTTTTCTTTGCAACCTAGTGATACATGCTTCAGATCAGTGGATAGTTTTTTTTCTGCTTTGGGACTATTATATGATGATCCTGACCGTGTCGCATCAGCTGAGACTGAGTTGAGACGTTTGAAACAGGGATCAGGTAATGTGGAAAAATATTGTACTCATTTCCGTCGTTGGTCTACTCAAACAGGGTGGAACGATTCTGCTCTGAAAAGTCTATTTCTTGCTGGGCTCAATGAAAGGGTTAAAGACCTGCTAATTGCTTATCCTACACCTGAAGATTTGCAACAGGCTATGCAATTAGCTATACGGGTGGATAGGAGACTGCGTGCAAGGGTTAATGAGAGCAAATCCTCTGCTATGTCAGTTTCTGGTTATGAGAATGTGTGTACTAACAGTGGTGAACCGATGGAGATTGGATCGGTGGCACCTCGCTCTCAAGAAAAAGACCGTAGATTTTCTGAAGGCTTGTGTTTCTATTGCGGAAAATCTGGTCATTTGATTAAAGGCTGTGAGCTTCGTATGAAGAAAGAAAAAAAAATGGTCAGTCATGCCCGTATTGCCTGTTTAAATTCCAAGGGTGTATTTTTAGCTGCTTCCACGATTGCTCAGGAAAAATTAATGGAATTTCGGGTGTTTGTTGATTGTGGGTCTACTCTGAATGTAATTGATGGGGGATTCTTGGAAAGACTCAATTTAAAACCCGAACCTTTATCATCCCCCATTGCTGTGGTTTCTGTGGATGGTTCCCCTTTGAAGAATATTACTCTCAAGGTCTGTGAATTTCCTCTCACTATTAATGGTGTTCACCATGAGAAATTGGATTTGGTAGTTTTGAATAACTTGCCTTCTCCAGTAATATTGGGATTGCCCTGGTTAAAATTTCACAATCCTGTACTGGATTGGTCTACCAGTGAAATTAAATCCTGGAGCCATAAATGTTATGACAAGTGTTGTAACGGGCGTATTGCAGCTTTGGATAGGGGAGAATTGCCTGTTCCTATTCAGGATTTTTGGAGAGTTTTTTCTGAGAAGGAATCGCAGGTTTTGCCTCCCCATAGAGACTATGATTGTTCTATTGAATTTGTCCCTGGAGCGACTCTTCCTAAAAGTCGTTTATTTAACCTTACTATTCCTGAGAGGAAGGCTTTGGAGGAATACATACAGACAAGTTTGGCCGCCGGTCACATTAGGCCCTCTAAGTCTCCTGTGGCGGTTGGATTTTTTTTTGTAAAAAAAAAAGGACGGCGGTTTACGTCCTTGTCTGGATTTTCGTGAGATTAACAAAATTACTGTACGCAATCCTTACCCACTGCCATTGATTCCTGATCTGTTTAACCAGTTAATGGGGGCCAAGTGGTTCTCTAAAATTGACCTTAAGGGGGCATACAATCTGTTGCGCATGAAGGAGGGTGACGAATGGAAGACTGCTTTTAACACTCCTGTGGGTCATTTTGAGAATCTGGTTATGCCTTTTGGTCTTACTAATGCTCCTGCATTTTTTCAGAATCTTATTAATGTCCTCCTTAGACCTTTGATCGGCAAAAATGTGGTTGTGTATTTGGATGACATTTTGATTTATTCGCCGGATCTGGAGTCTCATTGGCGGAGCGTACGTGAGGTATTACAGTTATTAATGGACAATTCGCTTTTTGCTAAGCTGGAGAAATGTGAGTTCGCTGTACAGAGAATTAGTTTTTTGGGTTACATTATCTCCAGCGAAGGTTTTGAGATGGACCCGGTTAAAGTTCAAGCTGTGCAGGAATGGCCTAGGCCTATTGGTTTGAAATTGATACAGAGGTTTTTAGGTTTCGCCAATTATTACAGAAAATTCATAAAAAATTTTTCTAGTATTGTCAAACCTCTGACCGATCTCACCAGGAAAGGTGCTGATGCGGTTCAGTGGTCTTCTGAGGCCATTGAAGCTTTTGTGTATCTCAAGGAGAGGTTCACCTCTGCTCCCATCCTTATGCAGCCTGATGTGACTAAGCCATTTTTGGTTGAGGTTGATGCTTCCTCTGTGGGGGTTGGCGCAGTATTGTCTCAGGATAACGGGGATGGATTACATCCCTGTGCCTTTTTTTCAAAAAATTTTTCGGAGACTGAACTGAATTACGATATTGGTAATCGGGAATTATTGGCTATTAAACTCGCATTTGAACACTGGCGCCACTTCTTGGAAGGTGCGGAATTTCCCGTTCAGGTTCTTACGGATCATAAAAATCTGATATATCTTGATGCTGCCAAGCGCCTGAATGCCCGTCAGGCTAGGTGGGCACTGTTTTTCTCGCGGTTTAATTTCTCCGTTACTTACATCCCTGGTACTAAGAATGTTAAGGCGGATGCCTTGTCTCGCAGTTTTTCTCCCATAGTCGGTGCTGAGAAAGATGAGAACATTTTACAAGAAGGTGTTGTGATAGCTGCTTTGGACTCCGTTTTGGAAGATGAGATTCTTAAAGCACAGGAGAATGCCCCATCTAAAACTCCTCATGGGAGGTTGTTTGTGCCTGGGACCTTTAGGAGAGATTTGTTTGTTGAGTGTCACGAATCTCGGTTGGCAGGTCATCCCGGAATCTCTGAGACCAAGAGACTGGTGGGTCGCAGTTTTTGGTGGCCTGGATGGCAGAAGGAAGTCATTAAGTGGGTGCGTCAATGTACTATATGTGCTAGATCTAAGTCCTCACATACTCCTGCTGCGGGGTTGCTTTGTCCTTTGGAGGTTCCCAGTGCTCCTTGGACACATTTGGCTATGGACTTTATAACTGACCTTCCCCCCTCTGAGGGTTTTACTGTCATCTGGGTGGTCGTGGACCGTTTTAGCAAGATGTGTCACTTGGTTCCCTTCGTCAAACTGCCCTGCGCTAAAACTCTCGCTAAGGCCTTTGTCAAGGAAATTGTCAGACTTCATGGCGTTCCTACTGACATTGTTTCTGATAGGGGACCTCAGTTCGTGGCTCCTTTTTGGCGCGCCTTTTGTGACAGGTTGGGAGTTCATTTGTCGTTCTCATCCGGATATCATCCTGAATCTAATGGCCAGACAGAAAGGAAAAACCAGGATGTTGAGCAGTTCTTGCGTTGTTTTGTGGCAGACAATCAAGAGGGGTGGTCTGAGTTTCTGCCACTTGCTGAATTTGCTCTGAACAATCATACATCTTCTTCTGCTGGTTGTTCGCCTTTTTTTTGTTGTTCTGGGAGACATCCGTCGTTTGGGTCGTTCTCCAAGTTGGGATCTGCCGTGCCTGAGGAGGAGAATTTTTCCGGTGATTTGGAGAGAGTTTGGACGGATGTGCGTGGTAATCTTCAGGAGGCCAACAGAAAATCTAAAGACTACTTTGATAGGAAACGACAGGAGGTTTTGTTCGCTGTTGGTGACATGGTTTGGTTGTCCTCTAGGAATCTGCGGTTGAGGATTCCTTCTAAGAAATTGGGTCCCAAGTTTGTAGGGCCCTTTAAGGTGCTTCAGGTTGTCAACCAATCTGCTGTTAGGTTGGAGGTTCCTACCTCCTGGAGAATTAATCCGGTATTTCATGTCTCTCTGTTAAAAAAAAGCTGTTGTGTCGGATGGTGACGCCTCTGCCTCTGTTCCTCCGGTGGTGGAGGACGGGGAATATGAAATTTCTCGCATCCTTAACTCTAGACGGTATAGAGGTAGTTTGCAGTATCTTGTGGCCTGGAAAGGTTTCGGACCCGAGGATAACTCTTGGGTGAGGTCAGATGATGTTTCCGCGTCCAGACTTATCAGAGCGTTTCACAGGAGATTTCCTGATAAGCCTGGTCCTAGGGGATCCGGAGGATCCTCTTAGAAGGGGGGGGGTACTGTTAGAACCTTGCTCTTAGGTTTTTTCCTTTGCTGGTCACATGACCTTGTTGGCCTATTTAATCCTGCTCCGCCCTTCTGGCTTTGCTGGACTTCATTGTATAACTACTTTCTAGCTAGCCTGTGCTCTGTATCTAACTCTGTTAGTTTGCTTGGTCTACGGACCTCTATGTTCTATATATTTTGTTTGTTCGTCTGTCTGCTACTATTTCTGTTAGGAGGTGTCCCATTTTCCTCCCAGTCCTTAGTACTTGTAGGGATTCCTTCCCCACATCTATAGGTCTCCGTACAGACTAGCTTAGGACTTTAGCAGGTCTGATCGCAGGATCAGGTTCCCTGTTACATCGTAGGGATTCAGCTGAGTTCTATCGTAGGGACAGATCTCCTCTCTTTCCTTAGCTCTGGTAGCAGAACATAACAAAAACTCCTTAGGTATGTATATGTCAGGGTACAATATATCCCGATGGGATCCACAAGGGGAAGAGTAAAGGGAGAGAGCAGGGAGAGGAGAAAGGGTAAATAAAGATAAGTAATGAAGGTGGAACCAAAGGGAGAGGATCAAATCACAACCAGAGAGGCAAGATAGTATCACCCTTACATGTAATTCCCAAATGGGAAGCCATAATAATAAATAAGTCGGGGCACTCACCAAGTTGGTTGCTAACCCTCCCAAATATATAGGGCAGAAGGAGGCAAGTAGAGGACATCCACCAGGGGCCTCGACGCGCGTTTCGAGTATAGCGTTGTCAAGAGGCATGTAATGTATGGTACGTAAGAGCCCATCTTTATAGGACCTTAAGTGATCACATGAGAAATCATGTGATCACTATCACATGGCTGCCACGAGGGTCGGATGTGGGGGCGCATGCGCCGGGGTCACAGCGGAAGCGGCAATCGTGCGCCGCCCGTCATGGCACGCGCACAGACCGGAAGTGTCAGCTGACAACATCCGGGGGTGCGTCGTTGCCATAGAGAAGGACGCGCGCGAGTGCCGGCCGCGGCTCGCCCAGCGCATTCCCACCACCGGCCACCGTGGCAGTACAACTGTGTGTCCCATAGAAGGTCGTGGAATGTAAATATCACGACCAATGACAGTGAAAGGTATGAGAATGCATAAGGAGAGGAAAAAAGGAGTAAAAGAACAAGAGTATATAATAAGGAGTGTGATTACTATAAGTATAGAGGAAGCAAACATAAATAAAAATTAGAAAAAAATAAAAAATAATAAGTGCAAGAAAAAATAAAGAAAAAAATAACATAAATACAAAAAAGAAAAAGTACAAAACTGTCTTCTAAATGAAAATTCCCAGTTCCAACTCCATCATCTTGTGGAGATAATGTACCGAGTAATCGATCCAATCACAGGCATATATAGTATTATGAAGACAATCAGGAGATTCTAAGAATAGAAAAAATATAAAATAAGTATCAGAACACACAACAAATAAAGAAATCAATAAAAACAAAAGGGAGGATGTGTTCCCCCCAGGGAAAAACCCCTAGAGGGATGAAAGGAGAAAACCCCCGGGGCACCGGGAGTGAAGCATGACAAAAAAGGGGTCAAGTCAGGCGCAAAAAACGCACATGTGGAAGCCAGAATATACAAATAGCAACTAGCCAAATCGATCTCAGCATGAAAATTTCTAGAGGTAAATTAAAAAATAGAAAAATCATTTTATAACAAATGAAAATAAGGAAAAAATCATAAAAATGAAGAGAAGCCAAGATGTTCGTTAAGCCCCCGTGGTGAAAGAGAGTCGAGAGTAATGATCCACCTGGCTTCCTTTTGTGCTAAAAGGCGTTTGGCATCACCTCCCCGGGAGCCCAGATGTACCACGTCGATGCCACAAGCCCTCAAGGATCGAGGGTCACAAGTATGGGCAGATTTAAAGTGGCGCGGTAGAGTTTTGAGCTCCCGAGGATCAGAGATGGCCCTAGTCGCAATAATGTACCTCACATGCTCACAAACTCTGACTCTCCGCTCCCTAGATGTGAGACCTACATAGATAAGTCCACAGCCACATGTAGCATGATAAATCACATGTGTGGTGCTACAGGAAATACGGTGGCGGATGTCAAAATTACGGGAGCCATCAGAGTTTGTGAACATGGTAACGCGTGGGACATTAGTGCAAGCGGCACAATGGCCGCAAGGAAAGGTCCCCAAGGTGGGACCATGGGAGCCAAAGGGCTTATCGCAGGTGGAAGGTAATGACTGGAAACCAGGAGATCTGCTAGGGTGTTGGATCGTCGGGGTGTCATGCATGGAGATTCCCCAATGTATTCCCTCAGGGAGGGCTCCGTACCCAATATATCCCAATGCCGGGAGAGGACATGCCGCACCCCACACCACTCAGAGTTGTATGTGGAGATGAAGCGAATCGTCTCCGGACATTTCGGTCTCCCAAAGGGAGGTGGATGGATGAGGTGATCACGAGGGGTGTTCCGAGCCCTTCTATAGCCACGGCCGATACATCGATTGCTGTACCCCCTGCATTTGAAACGCTCAGCCAAATCAGAGGCGCGTTCCTCAAACTTGGAATTGGTCGAGCAGATCCGCCTCACCCTGAGAAACTGTCCGATCGGGACGGCTTTGATAGTAGAGGAATGATGTGCAGATGCAGCATGAATGAGAGAATTGATGGCAGTGGGCTTCCTGAAAAGATCGGTTTGGATCCGACAATCAGTATCCACTTCTAAGGTGATGTCCAAAAAATCGATCTGTCTAGAGCTGTATTTAAAGGAGAGCCTCACTGCACGATTGTTGGAATTCAGTAGGGCCATAAAGTCCTCGAGCTCCCCGATAGTCCCCTGCCAAAAGAATAGGATGTCATCTATGTATCTCATCCACGACACGACATGGTCTGCGCCCTGCGCCCCCTTGTCGCCAAAAATCTCCCTCTCCCATGCGCCCAGGAAGAGGTTGACGTATGAGGGGGCACAGGCCGCCCCCATTGCCGTGCCGCGGGTCTGAAGATACACCCTATCCTTGAAGAGAAAATAGTTGTGGCAGAGGACAAATTCAAGGAGCTCGAGGATAAACTCTCTCGAGGGGCCGTCCAGATCGGAGCCGCTCAGGACAAGTATAGCCTGACCTAAAAAGAAATAAAATGTACTATAGTTATGCAAAATTTGATAAAAAACACTTTTGGGCCAAAGGGATAGAACCTGCTGTCACTTTGGGTTTTTGGGGAGAGGAGGAAAAACTGATTCATGTTTGGGCTAAATAAACCTGCTCAGTGTATCCCCTCTCTGCAGACACCACAAAGCGGGGGTGGAACTAGACTGCAACTAACACAGCCCCCAAGGAATATGAATGGGAAGGTGGAGGATGCACTGAGAGTCCTGAAACTGCTTATTCCATGGAAAACTCCTCCCAGAAAAGCTCCTATAAAGTGGGAATATTCTCTCACTTACCCTGATTTTCTGGTTGGCTCATCCTTGTCTTGTTGTCAGTCATAAGCTGATGCAGCCCCTGGGAAGTCATGGCTTACTTCCCCTGGACTGAGATGACAGAATGTTATAAAATGAGAACTAAGTTCTCTGATGGCTCAGATGTTATGGTGCCAAATATCAATAAGCCGCTGTAGAAGTAAAGCACTAGATGTATGAAACAAACTAGCTCGCACTTCCAAAACCAAAGTGGAGTCTCAGCGAAAGCTTCAACTCTGAAAATGGCGCTGATGTCACCGTGTTGCAGAGATTGTATAACCTCACAGCATTCTATGTTGTTGTGACATCACATGTGAGAGCAACAACGCGCTGTCATTATGGCTGACTGTCCAATCTGTTATGTAGATTATAAAATGGTATATTGTTATATATTGCAATACATATTGTAAAAAACATTATTATTACTAGCCATCTAATACTCTTAAGGAGTGTATATATGTCTAAAGCATCTTAAGAATATTATATATATATATATATATATATATATATATATATATATATATATATATATATACATCTTAAGAATATCTCATGCTCTGATTAATAATCTTATACTCACCTGGCTTTCATGATTTTGTGATCAAAACAGAGTTAACTAAGTACTGTATGTTATTTACATGTACTATTACTGTTTACTTATTTCCTTGCTCATTTTTTTTTTCTTGGGTTTTATAAGTAAAAAAGATGGCAGGATTTTAAAATCATGGCCATCATCATCAATACACCTGAAATGGCTGGAAATGCTGTTCAGTCCATCACTGGCCTCACCGATGTTTCTGTCCATTTACAGTGAGGCAAGGACGGGACCAGGAAGCACAGACCAGTGAGATGGGTCCATAGTTTGACCACAAAGTTTGGTCAGAATTTGGCTTGGGTATCATAGTTATTGATTGCATACAGGGTGGCTGTACCAGGTGCACACCCATTTCTTAAGAAGTTAAAATAGCTAGTGAGGTGGCGGCTAAGGGTAGTCGCTTTATGTAGCATAGGGCCGAAAACCCATGTGGGCCTGATTTTCTTTTGAATAAAAGTAAATGGATAGTTTTTTTTACTTCATAAGAAGCAATAAGTTGGTTTAGAAGGTTTGCTAAGGAAGGATCCAGGCCAGGGAGCAGGATAGAGCTAAGGAGAGAGGTGCTCGTGTGTTGATCACAAGAGAAAGGGTCACCGTGAAGTTTTTAAGGTTTAGTGGCAAGGTCCCCCCATCTCCACCCTGGAATACATGGCATCCCCATCCTGGTATGCATGGCACCCCCATTCCCATCACGCTGCACACATAAAGAAAATAAACGATTCTCCTCACCTTCCCTCTGCTCCAGCGCTGCGTCCTCTTCTGCTGTCAGTTGCTGATCTCACAGTGTAAGTAACGCTTGATGTCACTGCCATGCGCCCTCACACACTGAGGTCAGCTGCCGGAATATTCACTGCTCTCCATGCCAGGATTATGGGCATGGGGAGCAGTGAACATTTATTCTCCTTAATGTCCGCTTGTCCGGCTGTGGATGGTGGAGGCGATGATGAATATTTACTGCTCCCCACTCCCATGGGGAATATTCATTCTCTTTAATAGCGGTCACACGTGATCGCCGAGCAGCTATAGGAGCCGGTGGCTGCGACTGAACCACTCCCAGACTAAGAACACTAGTCCTTAGTCGCCCCAGAAATGGCGTATCCATTAGATGCGCCAGTTTTGGTGGTTAGATTCGGCTTTTCCCACTTGCCCTGGTGCGGTGGTAAGTGGGGTAATAGTATTTGGGTTAATGTCAGCTTTGTAATGTCAGCAGATATCAAGCCCAGGGGATAGTAATAGAGAGGCATATATAAGACATCCCCATCACTAACCCTGTTAATTTAAATAAAAGAACACACCCACAGAGTAAAGTCCTTTATTTCAACAAAACGATCCCCTTTCCTCTTTTACCCATTTATTAATATCCAAAGAAAAATAAAAAAACAAAGAAATCCTCACCGGTCCACCGATAATCCATATGACCCACGACAAGCCCAACTCGGCTACATCTAGATACATTGCTGAGCGGTGGCATAATGCGCCTGCCATCCAGGAGACACTGAGCGGAGCGTCAGAATGCAGCTTCAGTGCCGAGCGCTGACGTCACTAAGGTGACTGCAGTTCATAGCCGATGAACTCCAGTCACCTTATACTGACGTCATCGCTCACATCGTGAGTTCGGGATGAATGTTCACAATAAATGATTGATTTAGGGGCAATTTTACAATCTGTATGTCCTTGCTTGCAAAGAAGTTTTGATGCAAAGAAATAATGATTGCATGTGTTTCCTTGGAGGTAGCCATGGTTAACAGAAAATACAATGATTTCAAGCACCAGCCCCCTTTTAAATAACTTATGTGCTCCTATGGCAAGGAATGACTTATCAAACTGCCACTATAAGATCTGAAGCAGCAAATTCTGAAAAAACTAAAATTTGTGTAGGTTTCAAAACTTTTGACTACAACTGTATATAAGTGTGTTTGTTGTATACAGTGCATATAAGGCTATATTCACATGTTGCGCTTTTTTGTGCAGGCAAAACTTTCTCTCTGAGCAGTAAATAATCTGCTTAAAAAAACAGGTTTTTGGTGCAGTTTTGCTACCTTTTTTGCGTGGGTTTTTTGCTGCTTTTTTGGTGCAGATTATATGAGTCATTTGTCTGCAGAACATGTTTAATAAATTTAGTTATTATTCACAAAAAACGCATCAAAAACGCAGCAAAAAGCAGGATTTGCTTTTTTTTCCAGCGTTTTTACACTTTCTTATTGCTTTCTATGGTGAAAAAATGCTGCAAAACACTGAAAGTTGCAGATTTTAAAAATAGCAGCAGTTTTCCAATTCAGTCAGGAAAAAAAGAAGCGTTTGAATGAGATTTCTGAAATCTCATGGGTTTTGCTGGTACTGTAAAAAGCAGATTTTAATCTCTATAAGGCCTTGTTCACACGTTCAATATTTGGTCAGTATTTTACATCAGTATTTGTAAGTCAAAACCAGGAGTGGGTGAAAAATACAGAAGTGGTGAAGTGTTTGTATTATACTTTTCTTCTGGTTGCTCCACTCCTGGTTTTGGCTTACAAATACTGATGTAACATACTGACCAAATACTGAACGTGTGAACATGGCCTAATAGAGTCTATATAGGAACACATGTAGTTTATAGTGAATATAATAGTGTGTATATAAGTGTGAATGCAGTATATGTGGGGTGGCATAATGTACAGTAGGCGGACCCCTCTATTCTTCACTCCAGGTGCACTAACAACTCAGTGTTACATTGATTTGGTGGTGAAACCAGTGGTGCGGACATTTCTCAAAAGTGTCCCAGGAGCCATTTTTCAACACAACACCGCCAGGCCACATGTTGCTCGGGCTTTTGTGAGCAGTCTGCCCGGCCTAAATGTGCTACCATGGTCTACTGCATCTCCGGACTTGTCTCCCATCTAGAACATCGGGGACGCCATTGGTCGACACTTACAAAGAGAGCTGCCAGCCTTGGATGAGCATACAGCTGAAAGATATTGCAGCGCGAGGGTCCGCACACCACAATACACGATATCGGCCAATCAGAGGCCAGAAGCTGACGTCGGCACTTGATGGGGCGCATGACAATGACATCACAAGCTGCTGGCTTCACAAGAGGACGCGCACTGTGCGGGAGCTAAGAAGCGGTGAGTATTTATTTTTTAATAAATCATCAACAATCATTGGCCATACTAGTATGTTTGCCTATGGAGTGCATTATACTAGTATGGATGTCTATGGGGGTCCATTATACTACTATGGATGTGTATGAGGGTGCATTACACTACTATGGATGTGTATGGGGTGCATTATACTACTATGGATGTGTATTGGGTACATTATATTACGATGGATGTCTATGGGGGTGCATTATACTATAATAGATGTCTATGGGGTGCATTATACTATAATAGATGTCTATGGGGTGCATTATACTACTTTGGATGTCTATGGGGTGCATTATACTACTTTGGATGTCTATGGGGTGCATTATACTATGTGGATGTCTATGGAGTGCATTATACTACTGTGTATGTCTATGGGGTGCATTTTACTACTATGGATGTCTATGGGGTGCATTATACTATTATGGATGTCCATGGGGTCCATTATACTACTATGGATGTCTATGGGGTGCATTATACTACTATGGATGTCTATGGGGGTGCATTATACTATTATGGATGTCTATGCGGTGCACTATATTATTAAGAATGTCTATGGGGTGTGTTATACTACTGTGGATGCCTATGGGGTGCATTATACTATGTGGATGTCTATGGGGATGCATTATACTATTATGGATGTCTATGCGGTGCACTATATTATTAAGAATGTCTATGGGGTGTGTTATACTACTGTGGATGTCTATGTGGTGCATTATACTACTATGGATGTCTATGGGGGTGCATTATACTATTATGGATGTCTATGCGGTGCACTATATTATTAAGAATGTCTATGGGGTGTGTTATACTACTGTGGATGTCTATGGGGTGCATTATACTATGTGGATGTCTATGGGGTGCATTATACTACTGTGGATGTCTATGGGGTGCATTATACTACTATGGATGTCTATGGAGTGCATTATACTATGTGTATGTCTATGGGGTGCATTTTACTACTATGGATGTCTATGGGGTGCATTATACTATTATGGATGTCCATGGGGTCCATTATACTACTATGGATGTCTATGGGGTGCATTATACTACTATGGATGTCTATGGGGGTGCATTATACTATTATGGATGTCTATGCGGTGCACTATATTATTAAGAATGTCTATGGGGTGTGTTATACTACTGTGGATGTCTATGGGGTGCATTATACTATGAGCTGTGCAGTATATTATATGGAGGACTATGGGGAGCACGTTTATACTTCTATGAAGCCCCATGACTTTTATGTATGCCCCTGGTGAGTATAATGGATTATTTTCTTCTAGACTTTAAAGAACAGCGGCAGAAAGAGGGACATAGATACCAGAATGGGGGATATATACCAGGATGGGGCCCAGGATAAGGGACATATACCAGGATGGGCAATATATTTACCAGAATGGGTTATTAGATATATATTTTAAATAATATATATTCTTTATTGTATACCACAAACAAGGTCATGTGACTGAAACGTTGCACATTGCACACAGGCGTTTGCTGATGGTTCTTGTAGTAAACTTCTAACTCTGTTTATATTGGAGCGCCTGGTTTGCTCTGTCTACTTTCAAAAGCGTCCTCCAGATCTCCTCACAGAAAAGAGAGAAGGGGGTTCATCTAAAATCGCCATGTGCAGGAGCAGGTTTCTTCTTCGTGAAAAAGAAAGACGGGTCTCTGAGACCATGCATAGACTATCGAGGTCTCAACAAGATCACCGAAAGAAGACTGCTGTTCACTGATCCTCAGCTGAGAACGGTGTGACAAGAAAATAGGTGTTCTTTGTGATTGTCGGTGGTAGTAGCCCTTTATGCTTTGTACAATGTTACCTAAAGCTGATGGTAAACTAAAGAAAAGACAGAATAGAAGTAAGGGTGATTTTTTTTATTTTTTTTTTAGCATTTGAAAATAATACAGTTTTAATGTATATGTTACAGAAGAAAGGCAAGCTGGTTGGCACTCCATATAATTTGGTGGTGCACGTGGAAGAAATGCAGTTCAGCCCAAGAAAGATCCCGAACCTGCAACGTGGGTTCCTTTCTGCTCTCGGCCTGGTATGGCTTTCCTGGTCCCTTCTGTTGTGGCAGGGCCTGCAGGCTTCTTAGGCCAAGGAATATACAGTCCCCTGCGGACTGGTTATCTGCTGCAGGACGTGGAATCCTCACAGCCTCAGACACCAAAGTCTGGTCAATTGAGCTCTTTATCTGCCAAGACAGGCTCACTTCGCCTCTTGTCTCTGGCTTGTGGCTCTCCTACTGCCACACTTCCTCTTAGGGTGCAATACAACTGTCCCTCTCTGCTCTGGGACACCTCTCAGTGCTGAGACAGGTCGTCCAGTTCTTCCTAACCCTGCCCCCAGTTCCAGCTTTTATAGGGGCAGCCTGCTCCCCCTACTGGCCTGAGACAGGAGGTATTGCATGCTAATGTTCCCCTGACTAGAGAACCTCCCCCTTGCTCTCAGACACAGCTTTATTAGATTTTGTGGCATCCAGGCCAGGGTGACACATTCCCCCCTAGTAGAATTTAGTACTCCGGGACTAAACAGTAAACAAAGATAATATACATGACTATAAAACATTAGTAAACAAATGACGCACAGGTTGAGTTCTTAAGGTCACAGTGTGGTCTGTGACCAGGTGTCCATATCACCAACACAACGGGGAGCCTTGACCAGGTGGGGGTCTGTCCTACCCCAAGTCCTTTACAGTCTTAGTTCATTCCTGGGTTAGGCTCCGAACGCAGTCCATACAAGGTCCCGGTTATAAAAAGTCCATAACCTTTGAGTCCATACGGTAACTGCAAGAAACTGAAATACACTATTAATAATCATGCAGGTAACTTTGGCAAACATTTCAACATTTGGCAACAGGGTTATTTACAATTTTAGTGCATCCTATATTCTCCAGCGAGCAGGTATCTGTCCCTTTGTGCTCCTGGTTCACCTCAGTAACCCACTGTCTGGTGGTCGACCAACCTGTTTTTCCCCACTAGCATTAGGGGTACAGCTACCAGCTGGGTGTACAGGTAGGGCAGGCAGCTGTCTGCGGGTCCTTTGGCTCACCACATGCATGGCAGGCTCACTGTCAGCAGAGGGTTGACTCTCCTGGGCTGCTGATACAGGCTCTTCTGCCTCTGGAACCGCTTGCTCCTCTTCACCTTCCAGCTCTGGTGTGGGTTGTTGCTGAGCCGGTTGCAGGAAATGCAGGACGGGCACCACTATGGCATCATTTATCCGAGTCCAGGACTGAGGGAACTCTCCGAGAACGGTGCTGATCATTTCTTCCTTGTCCTCTGCGGGTTCAAAGTCACTCTGATGCTCTTCTGCACTACGGAGTTGCTCGGGGCACCTTTTGAGGTGGTCTCTGGAGACGGTACTAGTGGTTTCTCCTCCGTCCTTGGTGATCACGCACACCTTCGGGTTGTCGTGGTCAGACTGCAGTACGGTGTAGGGTTCCCTTTCCCACTGGTCGTCCAACTTATGTAGTCTTCTCTTTAGCTTTAGGACCTGCTCACCAGGTTCTAGGGGACCAACAGGGGCGTGTTGGTTGAAGAGTCTTTCTTGCCTTTCTCTCACCTGGGCCAGGCTCCTCTCCACACTCTCCTGTACCTTCTTGTACTGCAGTTGCCTTTCCGTATCCCAGTCTGCATCCGGGGAGGTGTCCTCAGGCGTTAGGACTCCCATCTCCAGGTCTACAGGCAGCTTACCTGGTCTGGCTCGCATCAGGTAAGCCTGGGTGCAGTTGGTAGCATTCACCGGGATATGATTGTATAAGTCTATCAGTTTTTCTGGCCACAGGCTGCGTTCTTCCAGGGGCAACGTCTTCAGGAGATCAATAACTATATTGTTCATCTTCTCACACATCCCGTTGGTTTGTGGATGGTAAGGCGTTGTCCGAATCTTCTTACAGCCATAGAGGTTGCAGAACTCCTGGAAGATTTCAGCCTCGAACGCTGGACCCTGGTCTGTCAGGACCTGTTCCGGATACCCGTGTGGACGGCAGAAGTATTGCTGGAAGGCTCTGGCCGCTGTTTGGGCTGTCAAGTTCTTTACCGGGACCATCACTAGAAAACGGGAATAGTGGTCCACGATTGTCAGGGCATAGATGTATCCTGACCGGCTGGGAGCCAATTTGACATGGTACAGAGCTACCAGCTCAAGAGGCTGCGTGGTGACGATGGGCCTCAAGGGTGTCTTCTGGCTGTCACGGTCCTTCCTCCTTAGGTGACAAGGGCCACAGGCTCTGCACCACTTCTCTACAGCCCCTCTCATGCCGACCCAAAAGAATCGTCCTCTTAGCAGGAACTCCAGTTTCTTCCAACCGAAGTGCCCCGCTCTGTTATGGTAAGCCCCCAGGACCATAGCTGCATCCCGCCTTGGGACCACGACTTGCCAGGTCAGCTCGTGCGTCCGGTGGTTGACAATCCTTCTGCACAAAAAGCCTTCGTAGAGGAACAGCTTGCTCTTCTCTTTCCATAGCTGCTTGGCTTCCTCTGGGGCATCTGGATCTAAGCGGGCGTCTTCCCAGGTCAGCAGATCTTTCACCAGGCGGATTGCAGGGTCACTATCTTGGGTCTCGGCCCAGCTGTGGTGAGGTAGGGGATTTATCATAACGGTGGTTAAATCTTCCTCCTTCACGCGGTGGGAGTACTGAGCGGCTCCATACCGGTGAAACGCGGGGAGTTCTACCTCCTCCAGCTCTTCTGGGTCTTCGTCACCTTCAGGTAAGTGAGGCATTCTTGATAGGGCGTCAGCGTAGTCATTGGTTTTGCCTGCCCGGTACTTGATCACAAAGTCATAATTCGAGAGTCGCGCCATCCACCGCTGTTCCAGGGCACCCAGTCTTGCATTGTCCAGGTGTGTCAACGGGTTGTTGTCCATGTACACGGTGAACTTTGCGGAGGCCAGGTAATGCTTGAAGCGTTCCGTCACGGCCCACACCACCGCCAAGAATTCTAGCTTGAAGGAGCTGTAATTCTCCGGGTTCCTCTCGGTGGGCCTCAGCTTCCTCAGCTTCCGGCTGGAGTACGCGATCACCCTTTCTCTGCCCTGTTGGTTTTGGGACAGAACGGCTCCCAGTCCCACATCACTGGTGTCTGTGTGGAGAATAAAAGGCTGGCCATAATCAGGGTAGGCCAGGATCTCATCCCCCGTGAGGGCCATCTTCAACTGGCAGAAGGACTCCTCTTCCGGTTTATCCCACTTGAAGGGTGGCTTTTGACTTCTGGACTTACACTGTCCGATCAGGAGGTCCTGCATAGGAGCTGCCATCTTAGTGAACCCGGGGATGAACCTTCGGTAGTAGCCAACCAACCCGAGGAACTGTCTCACCTCTTTGATGTTCGAGGGGCTTGGCCGGCTCTTGATTGCCGTGACCTTGTCAGGGTCGGGGGCTACTCCTTCCGCACTTACCACGTGCCCTAGGTACTGGACCTTTTGGTTTCAACAGGTGACACTTCGATGGTTTCACCTTCAGGCCATAGCCTGCCAGGGCTTCGAACACCTCGGCCAGGTGCTTTAGATGGTCCTCGTAGGTCTTCGAATAGACGATCAAGTCGTCCAGGTAAAGGAGGACCGTCTCGAAGTTTCAGTGCCCTAGACAGCATTCCATCAGCCGCTGGAAGGTCCCTGGTGCGTTGCAGAGCCCAAAAGGCATACAGTTGAATTCGCTCAGTCCCATCGGGGTGGTGAAGGCGGTCTTCTCCTTGTCAGCCTCTGCCACAGGACCTGCCAGTACCCGCTAGTAAGGTCCAAAGTAGAAAAGAAGTTAGCTGATTTTAGTGCGCCTAAAGACTCCTCTATTCTAGGCAGCGGATATGCGTCTTTGTGGGTGATACGGTTGATTTGTCTATAGTCCACGCACATTCTCATGGTGCCGTCTTTCTTTTTCACCAGAACCAAGGGGGCTGCCCAGGGGCTACAGCTATCTCTAATGACCCCAGTTTCCTTCATTTCTCTTAGCATGCCCTTTGCGTTCTGATAATGTGCAGGGGGTACAGGTCTGTGTCTCTCTTTTATTGGTGGGTGGCTCCCTGTGGGGATGTGGTGTTCTATCCCTTTTACTCTGCCGAAGTCTAGCGGGTGCTTACTAAAGACTCTCTCGTACTCCTGCACCACCCGGTAGACTCCTTGTTTTTGGTGCAGGGGAGTGGAGTCAGCACCCACATGGAGTTTCTGGCACCAGTCCTCCTTTTGTTTCTGGGAGCCATTACCCTCCGCCTGTGAAGATGGAGGCAAGGGGTCCACGGCCCTGATAGCTTTGTGTTCGACAACAAACAGTTTGGCGAGTGTAGCGTACCTAGATAAGTGTACTTCCCTCTCCCCAATGTTGAGAATGCGAACGGGCACCCTCCCATGACGGACATCAACCACCCCCCGGGCTGTCAAAATGGTGGGCCTGCTGTACGAGTACACGGGTTCTACCATGGCTTGGTAGTCTCTACCTCTCAACCCGATTGCAGTCCGACACCAGATCATCATTTCACTTTTGGGAGGCATGGAAATGGGGAATGGGTCACTCAGTCTTACGCTACCGATCTCACCACCAGACAGTTCTACCTGCTGCCGTCTCATCAGGGCTTTTATCTCCTTGTTGAGGACTCTCTGTTGGCTGGAACTAGCATTCACCGCCACCTGTTGTAGAATTACAATTACCTCTGAAAGACAATTTTCAATCACGTTAGAACCCACAGTTATTTTAGGGTGACTTTCACGACGGTCAATGTCCACGATAATCACTCCCTTTGCCGGTAGTTCAACTTTACCAATTTTAATGGTCATCTCCTTGAACCCCATCTGCGGCACGGGTAAGCCATTACTGGCGATGATGCTCAAGTTACTGTCTGGATACCGTGTGATATCAGCATCAGTCCAATACTGCTTAAAAAGTACATAAGGGATAGTGGTTACTTGCGACCCAGTATCCAGCAAGGCGCTCATGGGGATACCGTCCAGCACCACGGGTAAAACCGGGCGCCCCCCAACGTACTTATCACGCCAATTATAAGGGCCTGGTGATCTTATGCCTGGGGGTTGGCCCTCTGCCCCAGGTTGGACCCGTTTAAATTACAGTACCTGGAAATGTGTCCGGGCTGGTTGTATCGACGGCAAATGGGCTGTCCATCCTCTGCGTAGCGGTCTGTGGGCCTCCCTCGGAACGACGGGATCCTCCTCTGTCGACGCCACGGGACATCCTCCGGACTTGAAGCCAACTCGATGGGTCTTGACGGGTCCACTTGTAACGCCTGGACAGTCCTGGTCAACGCCGCAACGCTCCTGGTCAACTCCTGGACTTGGTGGTGCAGGTCTTTCGACGGGGCTTGATTCAGGGCCTGTGCATCAGCCACTACGGAGTCCATAGAGGAGGGCGCCGCCTCCTGGTGGTAGGTGAGAGAAGGGCGCCGGGGGTTTATAGCGCCACTTGTTGCGGGTTCACGAAGCACCCTTATGGCCCTGTCTTTGAATTGGGAAAAGGTCAGGTCAGGGTTCTGAAAGAACATGAGGCGCAACTGGGCCCTGTGGGCGCTAGACAGCAGACCTTCTATAAATTGTTCTGTTAGTAGTTTGTCCGTTTCCTGCACACTGCCAGGGTCAGTTTGTTGGATAGCCCTCAAGGCTTCCTGCAGATTTAGGGCATAGTCTCTGATGCTGTCCTGCGCCCGCTGCTTACATCCATAGAACCTCATTTTAATTTCAGCGGAGGTACGTGTGTCAAAGGTACCCCGCAGCCGGGCCAGAATGCCCTTCACGGTCCTTTTCTCCTCAGTTGGCCATGATTTTACCTCCCTTTGGGCTGCGCCAGTTAACTGCCCTCTTAGTATGCTGACCTTCTGTTCCTCTGTCAGGGGGTAGACTTGGAACAAACTGTACAGCCTTTCCTTAAAGTCAGTTAGGGCATGGGGCTCCCCTGAATACTTAGGCAGCCAGGCTGCTCCAGGGATGTAGGGCAGGGAAAATGGCATCACCGCTGCTGCAGCTGCGTTGGTGGTAGTGGGCGCCTCTGTGTCCGACATCTTCCTCCCCCCCTAGTTAAGCGTGGCCTACCTTCCGACGATCCTCTTCTGTAGGCCGCGGCTCCGCTGATGCTGCTCTGGACGAGGACCTTGCGTCGCGTCCTGGTGACGTCAGCGTTGCTCTCTCTCCCTTCCAGGACCTTGCGCAGCATCGGTGCGTGGGGCGGAGCTTCGGGTCTCGCGCGGTTTGGACGTCCACGCCCCTCTTTTTCCCGCGCGGCGTCTTGAAGATGGCGTCCGATGGCGGGAAAACGGCTGAAGATGCCGGGAACCAACGGAAGATGGCGGGAGACGGCTGGAAATGGCGGGAAACTGCTCCGGATGGCGGGAAACCTCTTTTCAGGTACGTGTACAGTCTCTTTCAGGCACGCAATACCCGTTTGTGGCGGGTTGGTTACAATCCTGCCGACTACGCCAAAGCTGACTCGCCCCCTGGGCCGTGGGGCACTCGGATCCGGGCAATAGGGAAACGTTGGGGGTAGTAGTGGCGACCCGGTTCCGTGGCTCAGGGTGGTCAGACCAATTGTAGTCTGCTATGTACTTGTTGATAATGTCCGACTACGCCACCCGTGGATTGCGGTTATTAGGAACCGCCGCTGCATGCAGACTGCTGGGGCTGATGAGGTGTGCAGCTGGGGTAGTGTGACTCCTCACGGGAAGAGTGCGGCCCCAGGGCATGTATAATAGATGGTGGGAGTGATGGTGGTGAGAGTCCCAGTACCGGTAGTGCTGGAGGCGCGAAGGAGCACACAGACAACAGGTTGCAGTCCAGGGTCTTTACTAGAACAGGTAAACTGACCCATAAAACAGTCCCGGCTAGGAGGGGACCTGGATGTCTGAGAGCAATTGGGAAATTGGCCATGGTCAGGGTGAGGGTGTAGGCCTACCGTGCTTTCTGCGCTCCTTCTGGCTATCTCCTCTTTATAGGGTAACAGCCCACGTTTCCGAGCTCTCCGTGTACTCTCGCCTGTATGGCCTGCAACGTGGGTTCCTTTCTGCTCCCGGCCTGGTATGGCTTTCCTGGTCCCTTCTGTTGTTGCAGGGCCTTCAGACTTCTTAGGCCAAGGAATATACAGTCCCCTGTGGACTGGTTATCTGCTGCAGGACGTGGAATCCTCACAGCCTCAGACACCAAAGTCTGGTCAATTGAGTTCTTTATCTGCCAAGACAGGCTCACTTCGCCTCTTGTCTCTGGCTTGTGGCTCTCCTACTGCCACACTTCCTCTTAGGGTGCAATACAACTGTCCCTCTCTGCTCTGGGACACCTCTCAGTGCTGAGACAGGTCGTCCAGTTCTTCCTAACCCTGCCCCCATTTCCAGCTTTTATAGGGGCAGCCTGCTCCCCCTACTGGCCTGAGACAGGAGGTATTGCATGCTAATGTTCCCCTGACTAGAGAACCTCCCCCTTGCTCTCAGACACAGCTTTATTTGATTTTGTGGCATCCAGGCAAGGGTGACACAGTTTCTAATCTGCTGAGCTCGCCAAGTCTGCTGCCTTTCCTGCTTTAGATTATATTGTGCGGGTGGTGATGGTGGCCGTATTAGTGGCAGAGGCGTCATCACTCCCATTCCCTGCCGCTGAAAGGTGATGTTGAACAGACGGTTTGCCTGGTGTAATTGTACGGTAGATTGACTTGCAGCTGGAAACTCCCTGGGTCTGCGGCTGGGAGGAACGGGTAATGGCCGTCTGAACTCAAACTCAGTGGCGGTATCTGAGGATCCACTGCCATCCCTTCTGCTCTCTGATGTTTCTCTGGAGGGCTCTGCAGGGATCAGTCTAAGTGGAGAGCGGCTTCTTTCCCTGCTCTCTTGTCCTCTTTGCCGCAGAGAAGTTTTGGCCTGTCTCCCTCTCGCAGTGATGGCAGTGCTGTCTGTTCGGTGTCCATCAGTAGTAATTGGTCTCCTCTGATCCCTATCTCAATTGATGGACAAGTATAGCCTGACCTATAAAGAAATAAAATGTACTGTAATTATACAAAATTTGATAAAAAAAAAAACACTTTTGGGCCAAAGAAATAGAACCTGCTGTCACTTTGGGTTTTTGGGGAGAGGAGGAAAAACTGATTCATGTTTGGGCTAAATAAACCTGCTCAGTGTATCCCCTCTGACCAGACCCCACAAAGCAGGGGTGGAACCAGACTGCCACTAACACAGCCCCCAAGGAATATGAATGGTGGAGGATGCACTGAGTGTCCTGAAACTGCTTATTCCAGGGAAAACTCCTCCCAGAAAAGCTCCTATAAAGTTGGAATATTCTCGCACTTACCCTGATTTTCTGGTTGGCTCATCCGTGTCTTGTTGTCAGCCATAAGCTGATGCAGCTCCTGGAAAGTTATGGCTTACTTTCACTGGGCTAAGATGACAGAATGTTATAAAATGAGAACTAAGTTCTCTGATGGCACAGATGTTATGGTGCCAAATATCAATAAGACGCTGTAGAAGTAAAGCTCTAGATGTATGAAACAAACTAGCTCGCACTTCCAAAACCAAAGTGGAGTCTCAGCGAAGGCTTCAACTCTGAAAATGGCGCTGATGTCACCGTGCGCAGAGACTGTATAACCTCACAGCATTCTATGTCGTTGTGACATCACATGTGAGAGCAACAACGCGCTGTCATTATGGCTGGCTGTCCAAGCTGTTATGTAGATTATAAAATGGTATATTGTTATATATTACAATACATATTGTAAAAAACATTATTATTACTAGCCATCTAATACTCTTAAGGAGTGTATATATGTCTTAAACAGCTTAAGAATATTATATATTTATATATATATACATCCTAAGAATATCTCATGCCTCCGAATAATAATCTTATACTCACCTTTTAGACCCCCAGTAGTGCTGCTGTCAATGTCCCCCAACAAACTTCTGGCTTCTCCTTCTAGCAGGGGCCATTGGGTGACCGCTACAGCCAATCAGTTAATAGAAATTTCCCATTTATATGTTTCATCTTGATGTAAAAATAAACATTTTTGGATCTTAAATTTTCATCCGGCTGCCATGAAGCATCAAAGTGGTGATGACAGTGGCCCCCTGTGTAACTGCTTAGATACCATGATGGCTGCTCACCATTTAATCTAAGGGTTTAAACTGCTGCAATCAGAGTTAGCTTGAATTGCAGCAGTTACGGGTGGGTGTCTGCTGTGTAAAACAGCCGGCACCCACTGAGTATGGAGGGGGCTCAACATGTGAGTCTGCTCCTTATAAATCATCCTAACTTATGCTGTACATATACGGTATAATCAGGGGATGGGGCTATTCCCTGTTAATGGGAGCCATAGCAGTCTTGCGGTCTGCCACTATTGGCTGCATGCTACTGAGATCATACATAGCCATAGCTAACTATTTCTAAACTAATTGCCCCTCTAACTATCACCCTACTCCTAACTAAAGGTACGTAATGATGGATGGATAGAAAGTTAAAATTACATGAAAAAAGATGGAAAAATATAGGAAAATAATATACAGTATATTTATTCGAATCAGAGCTGTGCTACTGTTTACGCCTTTTTCGCATCTGAGATGTGTTTCGTGATTGGATATTTACATTCACTACCCAATCACAGTGATTAAAGAGCAGGGACCGTTGTAATTGGTCCCTGCATTGATAGCCAACAGTGACAGTTCCAGTACATGATGGGTATAGCACATCATATTGTGGGAACTGACATCTGCTCATGGCATTCTATACCTGTAATTGAGCGTTAAAGGGTTAATAATGTTGCCAGTTATCGCCAACTGCAATGCTTCTCCTTTGCTCCATTTACTAGAGATAAGACCTTCCCGTTGGGTACACCTTGTCGTGGTCAATGGCTTTTATGATTTTTTGATCAAAACAGTGTTAACTAAGTACTGTATGTTATTTACATGTACTATTACTGTTTACTTATTTCCTTGCTCATTTTTGTTTTTTTTCTTGGGTTTTATAAGCAAAAAAGATGGCAGGATTTTAAAATCATGGCCATCATCCTCAATACACCTGAAATGGCTGGAAATGCTGTTCAGCCCATCACTGGCCTCACTAATGTTTTTGTCCATTTACAGTGAGGCAAGGACGGGACCGGGAAGCGCAGACCAGTGAGATGGGTCTATAGTTTGACCACAAAGTTTGGTCTGAATTTGGCTTGGGTTTCATAGTCATTGGGGCCATAAAGGGTGGCTCTACCAGGTGCACACCCATTTCTTAAGGAGTTAAAATAGCTAGTGAGGTGGGGGCTAAGGATAGTCACTTTATATAGCATAGGGCCGAAAACCCACGTGGGCCTGGTTTTCTTTTGAAAACAAGTAAAAGGATAGTTTTTTTTCTACTTCAGAAGAAGCAATAAGTTGGTTTAGAAGGTTTGAAATGTGAAAATTTTATTTTTACGGCTCAATGTTCCATACTTCTTTGAAGCATCTGGGGGTTCAAGGTGCTCACCACACATCTAGATAAGTTCCCTGAGGGGTCTAGTTTACAAAATGGTGTCACTTGTGGGAGGTTTCCACTGTTTAGGCACATCAGGGGCTCCCCAAACGCAACATGGCGTCCGCTAATTATTCAAGCAAATTTTACATTCAAAAAGTCAAATGGTGCTCCTTCCCTTTCGAACCCTGCAGTGCGCCCAAACAGTGGTTTTCCCTCACATATCGGGTATCAGCGCGCTCAAGAGAAATTGCACAAAAAAAAAAAAAATTGGGTCTAACGTAACATTTGTGAAAAAAGTTGAATGTTAATTTTTTTCTTCCACGTTCCAAAAATTCCTGGGAAGCACCTGAAGGGTTAATAAAGTTCTTCAATGTGGTTTTGAGCACCTTGAGGGGTGCAGTTTTTAGAATGGTGTCACTTTGGGGTATTTTCTGTCATAAAGACCCCTCAAAGTGACTTCAAATATGATGTGGTCCCTAAAAAAATGTTTTTGTAAATTTTGTTGGAAAAATGAGAAATCGCTGGTCAACTTTTAACCCTTATAGTTCCCTAACAAAAAAAAATTTTGGTTCCAAAATTGTGCTGATGTAAAGTAGACATGTGGGAAATGCTATTTATTAACTACTTTGTGGAACATATCTCTCTGATATAAGGGCATGAAAATTCAATATTTGAAAATTGCAAAATTTTCAACATTTTCGCCAAATTTCCAATTTTTTCACAAATAAACGCAAGTGATATCTAAGAAATTTTACCAGTATCATGAAGTACAATATGTCAAGAAAAAACATTCTCAGAATCAGGGGGATCCGTTGAAGCGTTCCAGAGTAATTACCTCATAAAGTGACAGTGGTCAGAATTGAAAAAATTGGCCCGGTCACGAAGGCAAAAACAGGCTCTGGCGCGAAGTGGTTAAGATCTGAAGCAGCAAATTCTGTAAAAACTAAAATTTGTGTAAGTTTCAAAACTTTTGACCACAACTGTATATGTGTGTTTGTTGTATACAGTGCATATAAGGCTATATTCATATGTTACGTTTTTTTCTGCAGGCAGAACCTGCTCTCTGAGCAGTAAAGAATCTGCTTAAAAAAAGCAGGTTTTTGGTGCAGTTTTGCTGCCTTTTTTGGTGCAGATTATATGTCATTTGTCTACTGAACATGTTTAATAAATTTAGCTCTTATTCACAAAAAACACAACAAAAACGCAGCAAAAAGCAGGATTTGCTTTTTTCCAGCGCTTTTACACTTTCTTATTGCTTTCTATGGTGAAAAAATGCTGCAAAACACTGAAAGGTGCAGATTTTAAAAATAGCAGCAGTTTTCCAATTCATCAGGAAAAAAAAAGCGTTTGAATGAGATTTCTGAAATCTCATAGGTTTTGCTGGTGTAAGAGACTCAGGGTAGTAGTTGTGGCCAACGGCTGATGTGTTCCCATACCCTGGTCCCATGACAAAGATAAATGTCCCAAATCTCCTGTGTTGTGTGTTTGGTGCAGAACACTCACGTTTAGATTGCAGCTCTCTGTTGTCTTCGGTTCTTTCACCTCAGGAACCGCCGCACACACATTTAAGGACTTCCATTCCGTTTTATAAAAAGGAAATTTACTAGAACACTTGTAATCATCTTCGCACAGCATACAGCATTGATCACATACTTTTCCAGGGTTACCGTCTGATACACCGCACGTATAGATGTTCACTGTCCGTTTGTCCTGAGCTGTCCCTTCCATAGCGGACGTTCCTGGTCTATGAGACCCTCGCAGTTTTAAGAATCCAGTACTGACTATTTCCCGTCCAACTTCCCCTTCAATGAAGACTTTTGGACACACGCCTCACTGTGAATCCTGTGGACCGTTGGTCCCGAATGTACGGAAATGTCTGTTTCAGAGTATCTGAATACGGGTCCTTTTCTGCTGGACAGATTGTGCCAACGGTGCCCCCTGGACAACCAACTGTAATCACCTTACATCTCTCTCTCTTCTTCTAGAACTGCCTGCAACCAGGAAACCTCTCTGTGCTTCACTGAATCTGCTCCTCCCACACTGAGCAGCTCCCAATCCCCTTAACTCTTTCCTAACCTGCAACTATATCTGCTTTAAGCTATAGTGCCCCCACTTAGCCTTACTCTTCTACTATTCTAATACCCCAGCTGCACTAACCTATACTGACCCTATAACTAACACATCAGGCAATTGATAATAACACATGTTTACGTTTAAAACAGGATATAGTGTTATGTGTATATATACAGACAAGGTGCATGACCAGGTCCTGGTCACCCTCTTACACTGGTACTGTAATAAGCAGCTTTTAATGTCCATAAGGCCTTGTTCACACGTTCAACATTTGGTCAGTATTTTACATCAGTATTTGAAAGTCAAAACCAGGAGAGGGTGATAAATACAGAAGTGGTGACGTGTTTGTATTATACTTTTCCTCTGATTGTTCCACTCCTGGTTTTGGTTTACAAATACTGGTGTAAAATACTGACTAAATACTGAACGTGTGAACGTGGCCTAAAATCGCACTATGTGAACATAGCCTAATAGTGCCTATATATTAACATATGTATTATATAGTGCATATAATAGTGTATACATACAGTGTGAATGCAGTATATGTGGGGTGTCACAATGTACAGTAGGTGGACCCCTCTATTCTTCACTCCAGGCGCACTAACAACTCGGTGTTGCATTGATTTGGTGGTGAAACCAGTGGTGCGGACATTTCTTCAAAGTGTCCCAGGAGCCATTTTTCAACACAACACCACCAGGCCACATGTTGCTCGGGCTTCTTTGAGCAGCCTGCCTGGCCTAAATGTGCTACCATGGCCTACTGCATCTCCAGACTTGTCTCCCATCTAGATCATCAGGGACGTCATTGGTCGGCACTTACAAAGGGAGCTGCCAGCCTTGGACGCACATACAGCTGAAAGGTATTGCAGCGCGTGGGTCCGCACACCACAATACACGTTATCGGCCAATCAGAAGCTGATGTTGGGACTTGACGGGGTGTATGACAATGACAACACACGCTCCCGTCGCACGCTGAGTCCTGCTGGCTTCACAAGAGGAAGTGCACTGCACGGGAGCGAAGGAGTGGTATTTATTTATTTTTAAAAAAATCATTGGCCATACTAGTATGGATGAGAATGGGGGTGCATTATACTACTATGGATGTGTATAAGGTGCGTTATATTACTATGGATGTCTATGGGGGTGCATTATACTATTATGGATGTCTATGGTGTGCACTATACTACTATGGATGTGTATGGGTTGCATTATTTTACTATGGATGTCTATGGGGGTGCATTATACTACTATGGGTGTCTATGGGGTGCATTATAATACTATATATGACTATAAGGGTGCATTATACTGCTATGGATGTCTATGGGGTGCATTATACTACTATGGATGTCTATGGGGGTGCATTATACTACTCTGGATGTCTATGGGGTGCATTATTTTACTCTGGATGTCTATGGGGTGCATTATTTTACTCTGGATGTCTATGGGGTGCCTTATACTATTAAGAATGTTATAGGATGCATTATACTAGTATGGATGTCTATGAGGTGCATTATACTACTATGGATGTGTATGGGTTGCATTATTTTACTATGGATGTCTATGGGGGTGCATTATAATACTATATATGACTATAGTGGTGCATTATAATACTATACATGACTATAGGGGTGCATTGTACTACTTTGAGTGTCTATGGGTGCATTATACTGCTATGGATGTCTTTGTGGTGCATTATACTGCTATGGATGTCTATGGGGTGCATTATACTACTATGGATGTCTATGGGGGTGCCTTATACTACTATGGATGTCTATGGAGTGCATTATAATACTATATATGACTATAAGGGTGCATTATACCGCTATGGATGTCTATGGGGTGCATTATACCACTATGGATGTCTATGGGGGTGCATTATACTGCTATGGATGTCTATGGAGTGCGTTATACTACTATGGATGCCTATGGGGTGCATTATTTTACTCTGGATGTCTATGGGGTGCCTAATACTATTAAGAATGTTATTGGATGCATTATACTAATGTGGATGTCTATGGGGTTCATTATACTATGAGCTGTGCAGTACATTATATGGAGGACTATGGGGAGTGCGTTTATACTTCTATGGAGCCCCATGACTACTACGTATGCCCCTGGTGAGTATAATGGTTTATTTTCTTCAATACGTTAAAGAACATCAGCAGAATGGGAGACATGTATACCAGGATGGGGCCCAGGATACGGGACATAAACCAGGATGGGCGATATATTTACCAGATTGGGGCCAGGAAGACTGACATATATACCAGGATGGAGGACGCATATATAAAACTTATTCACGATGGGGGTCCTCAGTCCAAATCTTGCATCGGGGCCTATCAGACTATAGTTACGCCACTGAGTATGCATATGTGACGCCCGGGTGGAGGAGAGAGAGATGGATGATAATAATACGTCTGAGTCGGTTGGACTAGGGGACCCCTCTCCTTCCCCTCCCCGCTCGCTAGCCCACTCTAAGAGTTGGGTCCTCAGAATCCGGGCCACTGTGCAGGGTGGATGTAGTCACGGCCTAGGCCCGGTCCGTGCTCAGGGTTGTCACATTAAAAAGTTAAGGGCTAGGAGGGACGGTGACAGTGATTCGAGTGGTATGAAAGACTACGCCACCTGTGGTTTCTGGTAATCCTCCACCAGCGCTGCGTTCAGTCCTCTGAGGCGAGATGTAGTGGCAGCAGCAGATGGTACTACTCCCCACAGGCGGAGCAGGGCCTCAGGGCAGAGGAAGCAGGAGGATGGGAATTGTAGTGGCAGATGTGGTGCGGTGTCGTGCTATGCCGCGTTGCAATAAGAAACCGGAGGCCATAGGGGTAGTCTTCCAAGCTTTACTCATGGTAGAATGCACAGCTGCAAGGCTTCTCCCTGCTCCTCACAGTGCACTGCGGCCACCAGGACCGGGGGTCGACAACCTCCGAGTAGTTCAGGTGCTTTGGTCAGGACCCCGTGTAAGGTGCCCCAGCGAAGTAGACGTGGGCGAGCTGTAGCCCCCTCTCGCTCTGGCACCCTACAGACAATTCGTGTCCTCCCTCTGAAGTGTGGCTGTGTATGTGGTGCTCTTCACTTACTTCAAGCCATCCGATCGTGGCTGTCTCCAGTCATTTCTCTTCTTGGACCAGGGCAGCAATAAATTCAGAGGACACGAGGTTCTTAACCAGAACTTGAACTTTACTTGGGGAAGAGAAATATATACAATATTTACGGGCAGATATAATGGATAAGGCCCGACAGGTTATCAACTCTCTCACAGGCGCTGGCAACTCCTTCAGCCCTGGTTCCCTCTTTAAGTGAAGCATCTCTGTGACTCTAATCTCTGGCCCAAGAGACTCTTCCGCAATACCAACAGTGATCTGGATCCGATATCTCTCCCCCACGTCTTAGCCTGGAGTCCTATTTATCTTCCTCTGCTTCCTGCAGACTAGAAGCGCCCCGGGTCCTCACTACCTTTGATGAGTTTCTCAGGCCGGCTAACAGGACTCTTGCTCTTGTGTAGGGAGACTTTCACACTGGTGATCCCACTGTCTGAGGGTATGGAGCTCCCATCTACCCTAGCAGCCAATATATATTCAGGCTGCCTGTATGGTTCTCTGTCCTATCTCTTACTGAAGAATCACTTCCTGATTCTGGAAACTAAACAGAGATTTTCCTAATGTGCCCACCCTCAGTGAGCTGTCATCACACAGCATTAACTCATCACTGTCTGTAACACTGCTAGCAGACTCAACCTGACATCTGCACCCAGGACAGTGGCATCTTGTGGCTGTTTACAGGTACTGCAGCCCACAAGGATTTATGCCAGGAACAAGCTCTATATCACTCAAGGCTTGATCAGGGCACTAAGTTCCCTCTCTACTCTACTGACTGGACCACTAAAGCTAACCCCTTAGCTTGGTCTACTAACAGTTCAGAGAGGTCTGACTTCAGGAACACTTCCTTTAACTATCTCATTGCCAAGGGGAGGCTACGCCCTTCCCCACTATTACATTCCCTGACACTTTAATGTTGGTCGTCCCCGACCACACTAAACAATCAACACAGATCAACAGGTTTGACATTATATCACATTACTAAATTTACTAAAACATTTTAGTAAACGACTGGTCCTGAAAAATGTCTTCTTGAATGGGAGACCGGCCCTTCTCGGTTAAGGGCCCCGGAACAGCAGCTCAGGACAGTCCATTATCAACTTTTCAAAACTTTCTCAGGAGTACCGGTCCTTCTTGGTAAGGACCCTGGAAACACAGTGTCTATGTCCATGTTTTTAAGACAGGCCAACACCTCAATAGCCCCCCAATCTCCTTCAAGGGCTGCATTCTGAGGCACACAGTCACAGGTAACACCCTGTGATTCTCTTCCTTCTTGGCCCTAGCGGGGATCACCGGTTCTTCCCGCTAGGCCGCAAGTCTCTTAGATTTGGAGGATATCCATCCTCAAGGTGTGCCTCAGCGTTTTAAACTCCAGCAGAAAAAAGGTGCAACAAGCGCAACAAAAAGAAAAATGAAAAGTAAAAACAAAAAGAGCAGCTCTCCTGGGCACACAACTTTAGTGCTGCTTAAGGCCTTCCTGGCCTGGGAGGTAGGGGAACAGTCCTCCATTTTTTCTCTCCAACTTAATTCAACAAGGGGAACTCCGCCCCCATTGGGAAACAGTCCCAGAATCAGGACCACAGCTGGTGGGTCCTAGTAGAAGAATAGGTGAAAGGTCAACGGACCTTTTAGCCAGCTCACTTCTTCCGGGCCTCCTTCTGTTCCTTCATGAAGGTGGCCCATGCTGCAGAGGAAGGTGGCTTCTTCCACCTCCAAGGCTGATCAGGGTACTTAGTAGGCCCAGGGTCCTCGTCCGAGGATGTAGCACTAACACAGCCGACCTGGGTAGGGCCGTAGCTGGTCACTGTAAAGCTGTGGACGACATTACTGGTGCCAGCTTGAATTTCCCCGACAGCTCTCTCAGCCCCTCCTGGGTATTGTGGCGCCGACTCCTCCTCTGGCACCTCACTAGGGAAATCAGCTTCCTTGCCACTTGCGAGATCTTCCTCTTCCTCACTCACAAACTCCCCCCACTGCCGCCTCCTAGGCTCCTCTGCTGGCAGAGCACTGGCCTTAGGTGGGGGCAGAAAGCCTTTAGGGGCTTCCTTAGCCCAGTGCTGCTTAGCCTCCCTCTTGGCCCTCCTTCTGAAGACCTATTCGTCCTTTTCCAGGACATCTTTCCATTCATACGGTCGAGTGAGCGCAGCCGCGTACCACCCTCCGGAACACTCGCACTTAACGAAGTGCACTATGTCCCCCACGCGCAGATTGTGAAGGCGATCAGGCAGATAATCTCGCTTAATTACCTCGCGAGTAACGAACACCTCGTGCCCAGTCCACTCTTGCTCCAGGAATCCGAACCCCTCACGGATTTGGAACTCAAGGACTCGTCCCCGAGTCTGGGAGGCCTCCACTGACTCTCTCCGCGCCGTGTTGGACCCTTCCAGCCAACCTCTCAGGAAGGTGTCAGTCCATCGCCGCCGCTCTCGTGGCATCATCGGGGGGTTACGGGTAGTCCACTTCAGACTCCCGAGCTCAGCGCAGCGCTTTGCCGAGGGGTTGCTCAGGGCCTCTAGCGCCACCTGCCAGAAGTTCTCTTGCGGGGCCCTCTTCCCGGGAGACCTCGCCTCCGCACCACCCCTTTCAGGCCTAGGGGCCCCTGTCGTTATGGAAGCTGTCACGGCAGGCGCCGCAGGCGAAACCGGCCACTGGGGTATAGGCTGCTCACCTCCATCAAGCCCCGCTGCAGTTATTGCTCCGGCTCCTCTGGGATTTTCTCTACCCTCCGCCGAGGGGGACGTGCCTTCCGGCATCCGGCTCCAGCACCACATGCGAAACTCGTGGACGAGCAGACCCAACTCCGGATCGGGCCTAGTGGACCACTGGACAGCCACTGGGGGCAACGACTCACGGGCAGCATCCGCAAGTGAGCGATTTTCGATTGCAGCCCCTGGAGTAATCAGCTTCAGAATTTCTCCCTCACTGCTCATTTCGGACAGGTCATTCGATCCTCCGGTTGCCATCTTCGCAGAGCGTCCACTGCAGCACCTCCTTCCTCTCGTGCGCTGGACAGAAAATGGCGCTGGTTGCTTACCAGTGACGCGCGTCCTGCGCGCCCAACTCCTCCTCTTCCTGGGCCGGCCTTCTGACGCGACCGCCGCGTCACTCGTCACTCTCGGCAGCTCCGCCTTCAGCCGCGCCCCTTCTCTGTGCGTGCTGATGCTCACTGGGCCGGACTTCACTTTGCGCCGCGCCCTCTTCTTCACTGGATGTCCCATCCTGGGACGCATCTTCACTGCTGGGCCCATCCTTCTTTGGGCCGGAACTCGTAGGGGCTGGACATCTTTTCGCACTCTCCGGCGCCGTCCACTCCCACGATAGGCGGTTCTTCCCCTAGACTTTACCGCCACTGTCACCATCTTGGAATCCATGCTTCGGACCGCCATCTTGGGCCGCATCCCTTCCAACACTTTCTCTTCAGTGTTCTGCGTCAGCTCTTCCCCATTTTCTTCATGCGAGGAGCTCGCATCCTGTCGACTACACCAAATGTAAGGTGCCTCAACGAGGTAGTCGTGGGCGAGCTGTAGCCCCCTCTCGCTCTGGCACCCTACAGACAATTCGTGTCCTCCCTCTGAAGTGTGGCTGTATATGTGGCGCTCTTCACTTACTTCAAGCCATCCGATCGCGGCTGTCTCCAGGCATTTCTCTTCTGGGACCAGGGCAGCAATAAATTCAGAGGACACTAGGTTCTTAACCAGAACTTGGACTTTACTTGGGGAAGAGGAATATATACAATATTTACAGGCAGATATAATGGATAAGGCCCGACAGGTTATCATCTCTCTCACAGGCACTGGCAACTCCTTCAGCCCTGGTTCCCTCTTTAAGTGAAGCATCTCTGTGACTCTAATCTCTGGCCCAAGAGACTCTTCCGCAATACCAACAGTGATCTGGATCCGATATCTCTCCCCCACGTCTTAGCCTGGAGTCCTATTTATCTTCCTCTGCTTCCTGCAGACTAGAAGCGCCCCAGGTCCTCACTACCTTTGATGAGTTTCTCTGGCCGGCTAACAGGACTCTTGCTCTTGTGTAGGGAGACTTTCACACTGGTGATCCCACTGTCTGAGGGTATGGAGCTCCCATCTACCCTAGCAGCCAATATATATTCAGGCTGCCTGTATGGTTCTCTGTCCTATCTCTTACTGAAGAATCACTTCCTGATTCTGGAAACTAAACAGAGATTTTCCTAATGTGCCCACCCTCAGTTAGCTGTCATCACACAGCATTAACTCATCACTGTCTGTAACAATGCTAGAAGACTCAACCTGACATCTGCACCCAGGACAGTGGCATCTTGTGGCTGTTTACAGGTACTGCAGCCCACAAGGATTTATGCCAGGAACAAGCTCTATATCACTCAAGGCTTGATCAGGGCACTAAGGTCCCCCTCTACTCTACTGACTGGACCACTAAAGCTAACCCCTTAGCTTGGTCTACCAACAGTTCAGAGAGGTCTGACTTCAGGAACACTTCCTTTAGCTATCTCAGTGCCAAGGGAAGGCTACACCCTTCCCCACTATTACACCCGTACCAGAGTGTTCCTAGACTTTTCCCACTAGGTCCTCTCCTCTCCGTGTGTGGTACGTGAACTAAGGCTGGGTCTCCCTCTGGACTATGCACAGAACAAGGGTACGGGTGGCAACTCCGCTCCGTCCGTTACCCGGTGGGATCGGTGGCACCCCTGAGGGTTCGACCGTCACAGGGATGCTGCACTACTTTAATGCAGTGTAGTGTTCCTCCTCTGAGGTAAGGACAGTGTGATAGTCGTGACCCAACCTTTGCATCCAACACCACATTTTTCCACCAGAGGGAGCTAGTATGCACTAGGTGCTGCTCCCCTGGTTACAGGGAGACTGGGGAACCAAGAGTTTTGGGGAACCAGTTAGTGGGTGAGGGTGGAGGACTTACAAGTTAGTTACACTTCAAAATTCATATTTAATACAAAGCCATCTTGGTTCTTGGTCCTTGTAGTTTAGTTCTTGGTTAGTATCTCCTACCCTGAAAGTGGATCCTGTGTGGACCTGCAGGGGAGGGAGACACGGCCCTCGTACCTTAGCCTTGGGGTCGAAGGGCAGGTTGCAGATATAGAATGTCTCAACCCGGTCAAGGACCATAATCAAGAAGGCCCGGAGCTTGAGAGTGTGGCTCCACAGCAAATGGATTCCAGGCAGGATGCAGACCGAGCGGTGTACGCCACCTGTCCTCACCAACCTGATATATTCATAGGGACTCCGGCCGCAAGAAGGGAACCGGCCCCCGACACCCGACCTTGCTACTCTATGTCCTGGTCAGGAAAGCCCGGTAGGCCCTGAGGATCTCACCGGGTATCGGACGGAGCGGAGCTGCCACCCGTACCCTTGTTCTGAGAAGAGCTCAGAGGGAGACCCGGCCTATTTGCACGCACATGGACAGGAAAGGATTAGGCCCGTAGTTCAGTAACACTCTGGTGTAGGGTCCCGACTGAATGCTGGACTTACTCGGAGGTTGTCGGACCCCCGTCCCTGGTGACCGCAGGACTCCGCGAGGAGCAGGGAGTCGCCATCCTTCTGCCATCTCTAAAGTGAGTAAAGCCTTGGAAGTTCATCCCTATAGCCTCCGGACTGTTTTTTCTGCGCTACACCGCGGGACGCTGCGCCCTTCTTCCTCTACTACTACCCTCTCCATCCTGTCCCTCTGCCCTGAGGCCTTGCTCCGCCTGTGGGGAGTAGTAATGTAACATACCTGGCGGCGTCCTTGCATGGTGGTCCATCTCCCACTGTGCAAGAGGGCGCACTTGATCTCCTGTCCAGAATGTCTCTCTGGCTTCCCTCCATGCTGTCTGTTTGTGTCTGTTTCTGCTGCTTAAGGGCGGCGCCCGATCACTTCCTGCCTTTTGTACCTGCTGTGGGTCACACCCCTTGTGCGTCCTCAGCCTATTGCTGTCTGTCACTTGGTATATAGCTCAGCAGCTCCCTTCTATCCCTGCCTGAGCATAGTGTTTCCTTCAGTGTGTGCTTGCACTCTGAAGGTGCCAGGTCCCGTCTCTTGTCTCCTGCTTTTTGTACCAGTTCCCGTGTCTGAACTGAGTCCTGTATGTCTCCTGCTTTGCGGTATCAGCTCCCGTGTCTGAACTGTGTCCTGTATGTCTCCTGCTTTGCGGTATCAGCTCCCGTGTCTGAACTGAGTCCTGTATGTCTCCTGCTTTGCGGTTTCAGCTCCCGTGTCTGAACTGAGTCCTGTATGTCTCCTGCTTTGCGGTATCAGCTCCCGTGTCTGAACTGAGTCCTTTCTGTGTTCTCTTGTCTGTCCTGTCTGAACTCGCTCCGAGCCTGTTCCTCTCGCCTTCTAGTGGCCGATTTCCTAGACCCGCTCCTGTGTCTGGTCTGTCCTGTCTGAACACGCTCCTTGCCTGTTCGTTCCGCCTCTCTGGGGGCCGTATTCCCAGACCCGCTCCTGTATCCCTCTGCAGTGTCGGTCTCCTCCGTACACTCAGTTCCAGTCTGAACTCTCTCCTGTCCTTTACCTGTTTTGCCTCTATGTCCGTTCCCTTCCTTTTTCTGCAGAGTCTGAACTCGTACCTAACTCCTGCTTGTTGTCTCTGCAAGTACTGTGTGAGTATCTGGCTCTGTCTTTCCCTTCCTGTCTGTTCCGTGTGAACAGAGCCCTGTCCTCCCTGCTCAGCCTTGTCTGCACTCTAGCTGTGCTTGCCTGTAACCCTCTGCCTGTATTGTTCCTGAGTCCCGGTGTGTACTGGGTCCTATCCCGCCTGTGTTCCTACCTGCTAGTGCCTCCCTGTCTGCACTCTAGCTGTGCTTGCCTTTACCCCCCTGCCTGCATACCCGCCTGCCTGCATACCAGTCGTGCCTGCCTATACCCACCAGTCTGTGTGCCAGCCTACCAGCCTGTTCCTGTATTCCCCTGTGTGGGTCAACAGCCGTGTCCGGGGTCTGTCCTGGAGTAGCACCTGGTCCCTCTGCTCGGTTCCTCCTTGGTGCACTGGCGTCGTATGCCGTCGTGCGACCCTGGTCGGATCGGGTGAATACTTAGTCACGCCCCTCCAGGCATTCACTCTCCGGCACGGTCCAGTGGAATCACTACAATCACACGCACACGCCGCTTAGCCCGGGCGTGTGCATAACAGCATGCTCAGGCCATGGTTCCCGTTGAGCCCCACGGCCTTCGCTCTTTGAGAAGTTTTTCCAGCGAATACATGCATTAAAATAAATAAATAATTTTTTTTCCCCCTTTAGCTGAGTTCCAGGCGAATTACGCACCCGTCCAGATGGATCTATCAGCTCTCGTTCCTGCGGATCCGCCACGTTACTATGGGGATCCAAGACAGTGTCGTGCATTTGTGGAGCAATGCATGCTACACTTTAAGGCCTACCCTCTCTATTTTCCTTCCGATTGGGCTAAAGTGGCCTTTATGATTGACTACCTAGCGGGTGATGCCTTGAAATGGGTCACCCCCCTATGGGAAGCATGGGATCCTGTCATCCTTGACCTGCAGGCCTTCCTGGTGGCCTTTCGTATGGTCTTCGAGGACCCTAACTCTGAAGCCCCTGCTGAAGCTTCACTTCCCAATATCCCGGAGCAGCCCCGACGGGTAATGTGTGTGGGTAGCGCAATAGTCCTCCAGCCCAATGAGACTACTGCCCACCCAGAATCCTCACAGGGTGACTACGCTTTCCGGAATACTTCTCTCAACCTCAAGAGGCAGTCCAGACGTGCTAGACTTAGAGGCAAGCCGTCACGCCAGGGTCTGTCCTCCCTGAGACCTCCTGACCCCAACCTTGAAGTCCCTACTGAAGCTTCATCTCCCTGTATCCCGGAGAAACCCCAATGGGTAATGTGCGTGGGTAGTGCACCAGTTCTCCTGGCCGAAGAGACTTCTGCCCATCCAGACTCCACACAGGAGAACTTCCTGCACCCGGCATCAGATGCTTCTTTCTCTTTAACCGGTGTGCATGTCCAAGGATGCTCCAAAGCTGTGGTTACCTCAGAGTCTGTGCACCTCTACTACCTGGCGGAGGATCCCCTGTTGCCTCCTGAACCCTCCGGGATACCACTCGATGACAAATGGAGAGAGACTTCTCTACACCCGGTACTCAATACTTTGTCCGCTTCGTCCTGTGAGCCTGACAATGGGTACCCCAAAGTGGTAGTTACCTCCGAGTCTCTACACCCCTCCGACCAGGCGGAGGATCTCCAGTTGTCTCCTGAACCCTTCGGGGTGCTACCTGGTAGCGAAAGGACAGAGACTCTCCTATACTCTGTACCTGATACCTCGCTCGCTTCGTCCAGTGAGTCCAACCTAGTGTACTCCGAAGCAGAGGTTACTCCTGAGTCTCTACACCCCTCCGACCAGGCGGAGGACCTCCAGTTGTGTTCAGAATCCTTCGGGGTGCCACCTGGTGGTGAATGGACAGAGACTTTCCTATATCCTGGATCTGATACCTCGCTTGCTTCGTCCAGTGAGTCCGACCTAGTGTACTCTGAAGCAGAGGTTACCCGTGAGTCTCTACACCCCTCTGACCAGGCGGAGGACCGCCAGCTGTCTCCAGAACCCTTCGGGGTGCCACCTGGTGGTGAATGGACAGAGACTTTCCTATACTCGGTACCCGATACCTCGCCTGCTTCCTCCAGTGAGTCCGACCTAGTGTACTCTGAAGCAGTTGTTTTCTCTGAGCCTCTGCACTCTTCTGACCCGGCGGAGGACCTCCAGTTGTTTCCTGAATCCTCCGGGATACCACCAGATAACAAAGAGACAGTGACTTTTCCTCATTATGTACCTGATAACCCGTCTATTTCTTCCTGTGAGCTTGACAAGATGTACCTCGAAGCAGAGATTACCCTTAAGTCTCTGTCCCCCTCCAACCCAGTGAACGACTGGTCCTCGAATTCCCTGCGGAAGATTCTGGCAGGCCTGAAGAAGAGGGGGCGTAAGGGGGGAGGTACTGTAACATACCTGGCGGCGTCCTTGCATGGTGGTCCATCTCCCACTGTGCAAGAGGGCGCACTTGATCTCCTGTCCAGAATGTCTCTCTGGCTTCCCTCCATGCTGTCTGTTTGTGTCTGTTTCTGCTGCTTAAGGGCGGCGCCCGATCACTTCCTGCCTTTTGTACCTGCTGTGGGTCACACCCCTTGTGCGTCCTCAGCCTATTGCTGTCTGTCACTTGGTATATAGCTCAGCAGCTCCCTTCTATCCCTGCCTGAGCATAGTGTTTCCTTCAGTGTGTGCTTGCACTCTGAAGGTGCCAGGTCCCGTCTCTTGTCTCCTGCTTTTTGTACCAGTTCCCGTGTCTGAACTGAGTCCTGTATGTCTCCTGCTTTGCGGTATCAGCTCCCGTGTCTGAACTGTGTCCTGTATGTCTCCTGCTTTGCGGTATCAGCTCCCGTGTCTGAACTGAGTCCTGTATGTCTCCTGCTTTGCGGTTTCAGCTCCCGTGTCTGAACTGAGTCCTGTATGTCTCCTGCTTTGCGGTATCAGCTCCCGTGTCTGAACTGAGTCCTTTCTGTGTTCTCTTGTCTGTCCTGTCTGAACTCGCTCCTAGCCTGTTCCTCTCGCCTTCTAGTGGCCGATTTCCTAGACCCGCTCCTGTGTCTGGTCTGTCCTGTCTGAACACGCTCCTTGCCTGTTCGTTCCGCCTCTCTGGGGGCCGTATTCCCAGACCCGCTCCTGTATCCCTCTGCAGTGTCGGTCTCCTCCGTACACTCAGTTCCAGTCTGAACTCTCTCCTGTCCTTTACCTGTTTTGCCTCTATGTCCGTTCCCTTCCTTTTTCTGCAGAGTCTGAACTCGTACCTAACTCCTGCTTGTTGTCTCTGCAAGTACTGTGTGAGTATCTGGCTCTGTCTTTCCCTTCCTGTCTGTTCCGTGTGAACAGAGCCCTGTCCTCCCTGCTCAGCCTTGTCTGCACTCTAGCTGTGCTTGCCTGTAACCCTCTGCCTGTATTGTTCCTGAGTCCCGGTGTGTACTGGGTCCTATCCCGCCTGTGTTCCTACCTGCTAGTGCCTCCCTGTCTGCACTCTAGCTGTGCTTGCCTTTACCCCCCTGCCTGCATACCCGCCTGCCTGCATACCAGTCGTGCCTGCCTATACCCACCAGTCTGTGTGCCAGCCTACCAGCCTGTTCCTGTATTCCCCTGTGTGGGTCAACAGCCGTGTCCGGGGTCTGTCCTGGAGTAGCACCTGGTCCCTCTGCTCGGTTCCTCCTTGGTGCACTGGCGTCGTATGCCGTCGTGCGACCCTGGTCGGATCGGGTGAATACTTAGTCACGCCCCTCCAGGCATTCACTCTCCGGCACGGTCCAGTGGAATCACTACAATCACACGCACACGCCGCTTAGCCCGGGCGTGTGCATAACAAGTAATAACTTTGACCACCATAACACCAAGCCTCAGCGGCGCTGGTGGCCCTTCACCAGGTACCACAGGTGGCGAAGTCGTTAATCAGCCACTCAACCCGGATAGGCCCACACCATCCTTTTAATGTGACAGCTCTGAGCACGGGTCGGGTCCGGGCCAAGGCTGCATCCCATCTCTCCATCACAGGACCCGACTCCGAGTCCCCCAACACCCAGGGTAAACACGGGCTTCCGAGAATGAGGCGTCACAGATCCACTGAGCCTCCGGGCTTCTCCGACTAAGACTTAAAGTGATAGAGTCAGATATCGGGGGCCGGTACCCCTTTTGCAGCAGGAATCCCTCTGACTAGGCCAGAATAGTGAGGACAGGTGGCGTATACCGCTCCGTCTGCATCCCCCTGGGATCCTTTTGCCTGCGGAGCTTGTCTCCTCTGCTCCCCTCCAGGCCTTCTTGGGTAGGGACCTTGACCGGGTAGAGACAGACGTTAACTCTAGCCCGCTCCTCGACTCAAGGCCAGAGTACGAGGACCGTGTCCCCATCAACTGCAGGTTCACTCAGAAAGCCACATTCAGTGATGAAGATCACAATCAAAGACCATAAGCCCAAGATGGCTGTTTATTAAATATGAATTTTGTTGTGTAACCTAAGAGTGCGTCCTCCATCCTCACCCACTACTAGGTTCTCCCTATCTTTTGGTCCCCCCCATCTCCACTTATCCCGGGTGGGGCAGCACCCTGGTGCATATGCGCCCCCCCTCAGGTGGGAGAGGTGTAGTGTTGGATGCAGAGGTGGGGTCCTGACAGTTACACCATCCTTACCTCGATGGGGAGATACCACACCTCATTAAAGAGATACAGTACCCTTGTGGCGACCGAACCCTCAGGGGCGCCACACATCACATACTTGCAGTCACGTGTCCGCTCAGTCCCGCCGCCAGCACTGAAGAATCCTCATAGCATGCGCTGCTTGCGATTTGAGAATCCACAAGTTTGCGGAGACGTAGAGTAGCTGCAGATTTTTGTGAAAAGCCTGGAAACCTCTTTGACTATTACAGGTAACACATGTAGGTTGCTATCATTGTGTTTGTCTGTTGAGAATGATATCTAATGATCACATAGTTCTAAGCATTTCTTCTTTGATCGTTTTTCATCCATTATTATATATCATGTATGGAATTATGGAGGATTCACTACTAGCGGTATTGGAGTATTGTGTTGTCTCTTCATAAACCACTTAGTGCAACTCCAGACAATGTTCCTGTATCCCAGGCCTCACTAACAACTAGTTATAAAATAGTGACGGCTTCCAAGCAGAAACTGCTAGAAGAAAAGACCAATCCCTTCTTTTAGCCACTTCACAGATTTTGAAGCCTGAAGCAGTTAAAAGAAGGGACAAAAGACGGATCATATGCTCAGCAAATCATTTTGACTTTTCAGTACTTATGTTCATTCATTTTGATGTTTGTACAACTTTTTTCTTACAAAAGACATTTATCATCTATCCACCTGTTTTGCGCACCATGTTATGGCGTTCCCAATATGCATACCATGCTAATTAGGTGAAAGACACAGAGTCAATATAACTGGCATAACTTTCTTTATTTTATATATATATTGTAGGGATGAACAAGGTCATGTGGCTGAAACATTGGCCCATTGCACACAGATTTTTGCTGATGGTTCTTGTAGTAAACTTCTCTCAGTTTATATTGGAGCGCCTGGTTTCCTCTGTCTGTTCTCCAGAGCATTCTCAAAATCTCACAGAAAAGAGAGAAGGGGCTTCATCCGAAAATCGCCATGTGCAGGGGCAGGTTTCTTCTTCGTTAAAAAGAAAGATGGGTCTCTGAGACCTTGCAAAGATTATCGAGGTCTCGATAATATCACAGAAAGAAGACTGCTGTTCATTGATCTTCAGCTGAGAACTGTATGAAAACAGGAGTTCTTTGTGATTGTCGGTGGTAGTAGCCCTTTGTGCTTGGTACGATGTTACCCAAAGCTGATGGTAAACTAAAGAAAAGACAAATAGCAGTAAAAGTGAATTTATTTATTTTTAGCATTTTAAAATAATGCAGTTGTAATCTATATGTTCTCTCTTACTTGGGCTGAAGTACAAGATGGATTATTCTGCTGTCACTGCCAAAGTCTTAACTTCTTCCATGAAGCTTAAGATGTTCCTCTGAATTTTAAAAGCAAGCAGTGGTTGCGACACAGGGGGCACCGAAGGTTGGAGTTGAGCCAGGTAGAGATGCAACCCTGGTGGAAGCAATGATTGCATGGTAACACTGTGACTTCCTCTCCGCTCTCATAATCCGTCATGCAGATGACGCACGACTCGGCCTCCTCCTCCGATGTTACAGTTCTTGTTGGGAGGTTCCTAATCTGTTGAGCTCGCCAAGTCTGCTGCCTTTCCTGCAGAAGATTATATCGTGGAGGTGGTGATGGTGGCCGCATTTGTGGCGGAGGCGTCATCACTCCCATTCCCTGCCGCTGAAAGATGATGTTGAACAGACAGTTTGCCTGGTGTAATTGTACGGGAGATTGACTTGCAGCTGGAAACTCCCTTGGTCTGCGGCTGGGAGGAACGGGAAATGGCTGTCTGAACTCAAACTCAGTGGCGGTATCTGAGGATCCACTGCCATCCCTTCTGCTCTCTGATGTTTCTCTGGAGGGCTCTGCAGGGATCGGTCTAAGTGGAGAGCGGCTTCTTTCCCTGCTCTCTTGTCCTCTTTGCCGCAGAGAAGTTTTGGCCTGTCTCCCACTCGCAGTGACGGGAGTGCTGTCTGTTCGGTGTCCATCAGTAGTAATTGGTCTTCTCTGATCCCTTTGAGAAGATCTCAATTGATGGACAAGTATAGCCTGACCTATAAAGAAATAAAATGTACTGTAATTATACAAAATTTGATAAAAAACACTTTTGGGCCAAAGGAATAGAACCTGCTGTCGCTTTGGGTTTTTGGGGAGAGGAGGAAAAACATTTTCATGCTTGGGCTAAATAAACCTGCTCAGTGTATCCTCTCTCTGCAGACCCCCACAAAGCAGGGATGGAACCAGACTGCCACTAACACAGCCCCCAAGGAATATGAATGGCGGAGGATGCACTGAGTGTCCTGAAACGGCTTATTCCAGGGAAAACTCCTCCCAGAAAAGCTGCTATAAAGTTGGAATATTCTCGCACTTACCCTGATTTTCTGGTTGGCTCATCCTTGTCTTGTTGTCAGCCATAAGTTGATGCAGCTCCTGGGAAGTCATGGCTTACTTCCCCTGGACTGAGATGACAGAATGTTATAAAATGAGAACTAAGTTCTCTTGATGGCACAGATGTTATGGTGCCAAATATCAATAAGACGCTGTAGAAGTAAAGCACTAGATGTATGAAACAAACTAGCTCGCACTTCCAAAACCAAAGTGGAGTCTCAGCGAAAGCTTCAACTCTGAAAATGGCGCTGATGTCACCGTGCGCAGAGATTGTATAGCCTCACAGCATTCTATGTCGTTGTGACATCACATGTGAGAGCAACAACGCGCTGTCATTATGGCTGACTGTCCAATCTGTTATATAGATTATAAAATGGTATATTGTTATATATTACAATACATATTGTAAAAAAACATTATTATTACTAGCCATCTGATACTCTTAAGTATATATGTCTTAAACATCTTAAGAATATTATATATTTTTATATATACATCCTAAGAATATCTCATGCCTCCGAATAATAATGTTATACTCACCTTTTAGACCCCCAGTAGTGCTGCTGTCAATGTCCCCCACCGAACTTCTGGCTTCTTCTTCTAGCAGGGGCCATTTGGTGACCGCTACAGCCAGTCAGTTAATAGAAATTTCCCATTTATATTTTTCATCTTGATGTAAAAATAAACACTTTTGGAACTTAAATTTTCATCCGGCTGCCATGAAGCATCAAAGTGGTGATGACAGTGGCCCCCTGTGTAACTGCTTAGATACCATGATGGCTGCTCACCATTTAATCTAAGGGTTTAAACTGCTGCAATCAGAGTTAGCTCGAATTGCAGCAGTTACGGGTGGGTGTCTGCTGTGTAAAACAGCCGGCACCCACTGAGTATGGAGAGGCCTCAGCATGTGAGTCTGCTCCTTATAAATCATCCTAACGTATGCTGTACATATACTGTATAATCAGGGGATGGGGCTATTCCCTGTTAATGGGAGCCATAGCAGTCTTGTGGTCTGCTGCTATTGGCTGCATGCTACTGAGATCATACATAGCCGTAGCTAACTATTTCTAAACTAATTGCCCCTCTTGCTATCACCCTACACCTAACTAAAGCTAACTAGTGATGTATGGATAGAAAGTTAAAATTACATAAAAAAAGATAGAAAAATATAGGAAAATAATATACAGTATATTTATTCAAATGAGAGCTGTGCTGCTGTTTACGCCTTTCTCGCATCGGATATGTGCTGTGATTGGATATTTATATTCACTACCCAATCACAGTGATTAGAGAGCAGGGACCGTTGTATTTGGTCCCTGCGTTGATAGCCAACAGTGACATTTCCAGTACATGATGGGTATAGCATATCATATTGCGGGAACTGACATCTGCTCATGGCATACTATACCTGTAATTCAGCGTTAAAGGTTTAATAATGTTTCCAGTTATCGCCAACTGCAATGCTTCTCCTTTGCTCCACTTACTAGAGATAAGACCTTCCCGTTGGGTACACCTTGTCGTGGTCGATGGCTTTCATGATTTTTTGATCAAAACAGTGTTAACTAAGTACTGTATGTTATTTTCATGTACTATTACTGTTTACTTATTTCCTTGCTTATTTTTATTTTTTTTCTTAGGTTTTATAAGTAAAAAAGATGGCAGGATTTTAAAATCATGGCCATCATCCTCAATACATCTTAAATGGCTGGAAATGCTGTTCAGTCCATCACTGGCCTCACCGATGTTTCTGTCCATTGACCGTGAAGCAAGGACGGGACCAGGAACCGCAGACCAGTGAGATGGGTCTATAGTTTGACCACCAAGTTTGGTCTGAATTTGGCTTGGGTTTCATAGTTGTTGGGTCCATAAAGGGTGGCTGTACCAGGTGCACACCCATTTCTTAAGGAGTTAAAATAGCTAGTGAGGTGGGGGCTAAGGGTAGTAGCTTTATATAGCATAGGGCCGAAAACCCACGTGGGCCTGGCTTTCTTTTGAAAACAAGTAAAAGGATATTTTTTTTTCTACTTCAGAAGAAGCAATAAGTTGGTTTAGAAGGTTTGCTAAGGAAGGATCCAGGCCAGGGAGCAGGATAGAGCTAAGGAGAGAGGCAATCGTGTGTTGAACACAAGAGGAAGGGTCACCGTGTAGGTTTTAAGGTTTAGTGGCATATAGTTTATAAAATGAAATTTTAACAAGAGATGATAGAGGGGCGAAGACGGCACGGAGAGATATTTCTATATTTGTGCAGGAGATAATTACATCATTAGCATACAATCCAATAACATGTTCAAAGTTACCAACGCTAACACCAGAAATGTCTGATTTGGAAAGAATGGACTCTGCCAAGTGCTCCATAATTAACGCAAAAATTATTGGGGATAACCAGCAGCCCTGGCAGGTTCCATTCATGCTTTTCAAATCAGATGATAAGGAACTGGAAGCAAGAACCATGGCACTGGGGTTGGAATATAGGGATATTATAGACGATTTCCTAAGGTCAGTGAACCCTATCAAAGGTTTTTTTGGCATCTAGAGATAGGAATACTGCCTTTATCATGGGGAACTGCTGCATCCTGTTAGTGCGTTGCTATTCTGACCTGTTCTGTGATAGAACTTGATGTAACTTTTAAGCGAGCAATTTAGAAAAAAATCTTCAGATTGAAGTTTAGAAAAGCTATTGGTCTGAAGTTCCCTGGTGTGACTGGAGGGTTACCTGGTTTCTCTGATGCTGCTATTAGACTTAGCTTTTCCTCTGCAGCATCGAAAGACTGCGTAATACAGCAATACGGCCAGCTTCAGAGCATCGCTTACAAGTTCTATAGCAGATCTTGCCAAGGTGGCTAGTACTTTAGGCAATGAGCTGTAAACTATAGAATTAAACAGCCAACTAGAAAAGTTGCATGTTTTTAGAAATACCGTATTTTTCGGACCATAAGACGCACCTAGGTTTTAGAGTAGGAAAGTAGGAAAAAAATGTAAGCAAAAAATGCGGTCATGATGCACTATTATGGGGGAGGGGGTCTGCTGCAGACACTGTTATAGAGGTAATGTCCCCCAATTCTTAGCCACCCCAGAAATGGCGCATCCATTAGATGCACCAGTTTTGGTGCTTAGATTCCGCTTTTCCCACTTGCTCTGGTGCAGTGACAAGTCAGGTAATAGTATTTGGGTTAATGTCAGCTTTGTAATGTCAGCAGATATCAAGCCCAGGGGATAGTAATAGAGAGGCACATATAAGACACCCCCATCACCAACCCTGTTAGCTTAAATAAAAAAACACACCCACAAAGTAAAGTCCTTTATTTCAACAAAACGATACCCTTTCCTATTTTATTCATTTATTAATATCCAAAGAAAAATAAAAAAATAAAGAATTCCTCACCTGTCCACCGATAATCTACAAGTCCCGCGACAAGCCCAACTCGGCTACATTTAGATGCATTGCTGAGCGGTGGCATGATGCGACCGCTCAGCCTGGCATCCAGGAGACACTGAGCGGAGCGTGAGAATGCAGCTTCAGTGCAGAGCGCTAACGTCACTAAGGTGACTGGAGTTCATAGCCGATGAACTCCGGTCACCTTATACTGACATCATCGCTCACATCGTGAGTTCTGGATGAATGTTCACAATAAATGGTTGATGTAGGGGCAATTTTACAATCAGTATGTCTTTGCCTGTAAAGACGTTTTGATGCAAAGAAATAATGAATGCATATGTTTCCTTGGAGGTAACCATGGTTAACAGAAAAAGACAATGATTTCGAGCACCAGCCCCCTTTTAAATAACCTATGTGCTCTTGTAATTAAATCAGCATGACAGATTTATCAGCTGCCTTATTAAGTCTTTCTCCTAATCTTACTAGAAGATCACTGAAGTGATGTAAGCAGATCATTTTGTGACAGGGTTGAAATTCAGTGGAAATGGGATTTTTGTGGTTAAGTTAATTTTTATGCCACTGTAAGATCTGAAGCAGCAAATTCTGTAAAAACTAAAATTTATGTAAGTTTCAAAACTTTTGACCACAACTGTATATGTGTGTTTGTTGTATACAGTGCATATAAGGCTATATTCATATGTTACTTTTTTTCTGCAGGCAAAACCTGCTCTCTGAGCAGTAAAGAATCTGCTTAAAAAAGCTGGTTTTTGGTGCAGTTTTGCTGCCTTTTTTGTCTGCATTTTTTGCTGCTTTTTTTGGTGCAGATTATTTGTGTCATTTGTCTACAGAACATGTTTAATAAATTTAGTTCTTATTCACAAAAAACGCAACAAAAACGCAGCGAAAAGCAGGATTTGCCTTTTTTCCAGCGTTTTTACACTTTCTTATTGCTTTCTATGGTGAAAAATGCTGCAAAACACTGAAAGGTGCAGATTTTAAAAATAGCAGCAGTTTTCCAATTCAGTCAGGAAAAAAAGAAGCGTTTGAATGAGACTTCTGAAATCTCATAGGTTTTGCTGGTACTGTAAAAAGCAGCTTTTAATTCCCATAAGGCCTTGTTCACACGTTCAATATTTGGTCAGTATTTTACATCAGTATTTGAAAGTCAAAACCAGGAGTGGGTGATAAATACAGAAGTGGTGACGTGTTTGTATTATACTTTTCCTCTGATTGTTCCACTCCTGGTTTTGGTTTACAAATACTGGTGTAAAATACTGACCAAATACTGAACGTGTGAACTTGGCCTAAAATCGCACTATGTGAACATAGCAATAGTGCCTATATAGTAACATATGTAGTATATAGTGCATATAATAGTGTTTATATACAGTGTGAATGCAGTATATGTGGGGTGGCACAATGTACAGTAGGCGGACCCCTCTATTCTTCACTCCAGGTGCACTAACAATTAGGTGTTGCATTGATTTGGTGATGAAACCAGTGGTGCGGACATTTCTTCAAAGTGTCCCAGGAGCCATTTTTCAACACAACACCACCAGGCCACATGTTGCTCCGGCTTCTGTGAGCAGCCTGCCTGGCCTAAATGTGCTACCATGGCCTACTGCATCTCCAGACTTGTCTCCCATCTAGCACATCAGGGACGTCATTGGTCGGCACTTACAAAGGGAGCTGCCAGCCTTGGACGCACATACAGCTGAAAGGTATTGCAGTGTGCGGGGCCGCAAACCACAATACATGCTGTCGGCCAATCAGAGGCCAGAAGCAGATGACGCGCCCCCTGGGCCGTGTGTGTGTGGGGATAACCGGAACTGGACCTGTTGTGGATGCTGGGGGTTGTAGTCCTTGCGTGGCAGGGGACCCGGTCCCATGGCTCAGGGTGGTCAACCCAAATGGTGGTCTATTTATAGGGTTTTGTGATTAAATGTCCGACTACACCACCTGTGGATTGCGGTCAGAGTGAACCGCCGCTGCAGGGCAGACCGCTGAGGCTGGTGTTGTGTGTGCAGCAGAGGGTAGTATACAGGGTCGGTCTGGGCTGGCGGGATACCGGGAAATTTCCCGGTGGGCCCCGCCCCCTGCTGCAGAGTAGAGGGGGGAGAAGAGAACAAAAAAAAATCCTGCGGTTTTAAGGGGCACGGGCCCTTTAAAAGCGCAGGCACAGTGTATGCAGGGACGCGCGCACGCAGCGTTCATTACCTGAACCACCGCGGCGCACGTCCCAGTGAAGCAGCTGAAGCTGCGTGTCTCCCTTCGCCGGCCGGCGTATGACGTCATCGTCATGCGCCTGCTGTGAAGGAGGCGCGCAACTCAGGAGAAGGAGGACACCGCACAGGATCACAGGAAGGTAAGAGGTGTGTGTGTGTGTGTGTAATGGTCTGGACACACAAGGCGGGGGCCAGCAGGACACACAAGGGGGGGGCCCAGCTGGACAGACCCACAAGGGGGGGGCCCAGCTGGACAGACACACAAGGGGGGGCCCAGCTGGACAGACACACAAGGGGGGGCCAAGTTGGACAGACACACAAGGGGGGGCCCAGCTGGCCAGACACACAAGGGGGGGCCAAGTTGGACAGACACACAAGGGGGGGGCCCAGCTGGACAGACACACAAGGGGGGGCCCAGCTGGACAGACACACAAGGGGGGGCCCAGCTGGACAGACACACAAGGGGGGCCCAGCTGGACAGACACACAAGGGGGGGCCCAGCTGGACAGACACACAAGGGGGGGCCCAGCTGGACAGACACACAAGGGGGGCCCAGCTGGACAGACACACAAGGGGGGGCCCAGCTGGACAGACACACAAGGGGGGGCCCAGCTGGACAGACACACAAGGGGGGCCCAGCTGGACAGACACACAAGGGGGGCCCAGCTGGACAGACACACAAGGGGGGGCCCAGCTGGACAGACACACAAGGGGGGCTCAGCTGGACAGACACACAAGGGGGGGCCCAGCTGGACGGACACACAAGGGGGGCCCAGCTGGATGGACACACAAGGGGGGGAACCCTGGCTGGACACGCAAGGGGGGGGGCCCTGGCTGGACACGCAAGGGGGGGAGCCTTGGCTGGACACGCAAGGGGGGGGCCCTGGCTGGACACGCAAGGGGGGGAGCCTTGGCTGGACACGCAAGGGGGGAGCCCTGGCTGGACACGCAAGGGAGGGGAGCCCTGGCTGGACACACAAGGGGGAGCCCTGGCAGGACACACAAGGGGGAACCAAGGTGGACCCAGGCAAAGGGGGGTGGGCAGGATGGGTATATGGGGGGCAGGCTGGACACATGGAGGCCAGGATGGATATATGGGGGGCAGGATGGATATATGAGGGGGGCAGGATGGATATATGGGGGGGCAAGATGGATATATGGAGGCCAGGATGGATATATGGGGGGGGGGCAAGCTGGACTTATGGAGGCCAGGATGGATATATGGGGGAGGGGGGGCAGGATGAACACATGGAGGCCAGGATGGATATATGGGGGAGGGGGGGCAGGCTGAACACATGGAGGCCAGGATGGATATATGGGGGGGGACAGGCTGGACACATGGGGGGCTAGGATGAATATGTGGGGGGGGCGGGCTCGATACACTTGGGCTAGCATAAATATATGGAGGGGCACGCTGGATATATGGGGGGTGTCAGGATGGATATATGCAGGGGGTAAGGGCAGTATGGATATATGAGGGGAGAGGCTGGACACATGGAGGCCAGGATGAATATGTAGAGGGCAGGCTGGACACATGGAGGATATATGGGGGGGACATATGGGGGCGCAGGCTGGAAACATGGAGGCAAGGATGGATATGTGGGGGGGCAGACTGGCACATGGGGGGGCTAGGATGGGTATATGGGAGGGGGCAGGCTCGATACACATGTGCTAGGATAAATATATGGAAGGGTCACACTAGACAAATGGTGGCCAGAAGGGACATATGGGGGTGCCTGGCTAGACAAGGGACTTAATTACTGTTTGGGAGCCAGATTGAGGAACATACTTTATTAGTTTATGGTGACCAGTGGGGAACATTATTACTTTAGATTCCAATTATTATTACATTATTACTTCTGTAATATAATTTACTTTTTAGGAAATTGTTTTCCATGGGATGGGACAAAAGAGAGGTCCTGTTACTGTGCAGGACGGCACTATGTTGCTTTTTTTCTTCAACTGGTGTAGTGTAGAGGTCGGGGGGGGGGAAAGTGGGAATATTCTCTAGAAGAGATCAGTTATTAATAACTGTGTGTTATTTTCTGCAGAGATGATTCCTGGCTGGAAGAAGTGATGGCTGTCTGTGCCAGATGAAGAAGAAAAGCGAAGATGAAGGACTTCACCTAGAGACATCACTGGTGAGTCAGTGTATTACATGTACACTTACACTACACACGTGGTCAAAATTGTTGGTACTCCTCGTTTAATGAAAGAAAAACCCACAATGGTCACAGAAATAACTTCAATCTGATAAATTACAAATTTTTGAAAATGAAGAGATGAAGTTCAGACATTGATTTTCTGCTTCCACAGAATTTAAAAAAAAATTAACCTCATGAAATTGGCCTGGACAGAAATGATGGTTCTTCTTCTTAACTTAATATTTTGTTGAACCTTTTGAGGCAATCACTGCAATCAAACGATTCCTGTAACTGTCAATGAGACTTCTGCGCCTCTCGACAGGTATTTTGGCCAACTCCTCATGAGCAAACTGCTCCAGTTGTCTCGTGTTTGAAGGTTGCCTTTTCCAGAATGTTTCAGCTCTTTCCAAAGATGCTCCATAGGATTTAGGTCAGGGCTCATAGAAGCCACTTCAGAATAGTCCAATGTTTTCCTCTTAGCCATTCTTGGGTGTTTTTAGCTGTGTGTGTTTTGGGTCATTATCCTGTTGCTAGACCTGCGACTGAGACCAAGCTTTCCTGACACTGGGCAGCACATTTCTCTCTAGAATCCCTTGATAGTCTTGAGATTTCATTGTACCCTGCACAGATTCAAGACACCCTGTGCCAGGTGCAGCAAAGCAGCCCTAGAACATAACAGAGCCTCCACCATGTTTCACAGTAGGGACAGTGTTCTTTTCTTGATATGCTTCATTTTTCCATCTGTGAACATAGAGCTGATGTGCCTTGCCAAAAACTTCAATTTTTGTCTCATCTGTCCATAGTACATTCTCCCAGAAGCTTTGTGGCTTGTCAACATGTAGTTTGGCAAATTCCAGTCTGGCTTTTTTACTATTTTTTTTTTCAACAATGGTGTTCTCCTTGGTCGTCTTACATGAAGTTCACTTTGGATCAAACAACGGTGGATAGTACGATCTGACACTGATGTTCCTTGAGCTTGAAGTTCACCTTTAATCTCTTTAGAAGTTATTCTGGGCTCTTTTGTTACCATTCATATTATCCGTCTCTTTGATTTGTCATCAATTTTCCTCCTGCACCCACATCCAGGGAGGTTGGCTACAGTCCCATGGATCTTAAATTTCTGAATAATATGTGCACCTGTAGTCACAGAAACATCAAGCTGCTTGGAGATGGTCTTATAACCTTTACCTTTTAACATGCTTTTCTATAATTTTCTTTCTAATCTCCTGAGACAGCTCTTTCCTTTGCTTCTTCTGGTCCATGTTGAGTGTGGTACACACCATGTCACCAAACAACACAGTGAGTATCTGTAGCCCTATATACAAGCACAGTGAGTATCTGTAGCCCTATATACAAGCACAGTGAGTATCTGTAACCCTATATACAGGCACAGTGAATATCTGTAACCCTATATACAGGCACAGTGAGTATCTGTAACCCTATATACAGGCACAGTGAGTATCTGTAACCCTATATACAGGCACAGTGAGTATCTGTAGCCCTATATACAGGCACAGTGAGTATCTGCAGCCCTATATATAGCACAGTGAGTATCTGTAGCCCTATATACAGGCCCACTGACTGATTACAAGATTGTAGACACCTGTGATGCTAATTAGTGGACACAACTTTATTTAACATGTCCCTTTTGTCACATTATTTTCAGGGGTACCATCATTTCTGTCCAGGCCGATTTCATGAGTTAAATTTTTTTTTTAAATTCAGTGGAAGCAGAAAAGCAATGTCTGACTTTCATTTGTTCATTTTCATAGATTTTTAATTTATTATTACTTTTGTCAGATTCAAGTTATTTCTGTGACCATTGTGGGTTTTTCTTTCATTAAACGAGGGGTACCAACAATTCTGACCACGTGTGTATATAGTATATACAGAACTCCTGTGTATGTCACTGGTGATCACTATATTATGTATACACTATATACAGAGCTTCTGTGTATAATGTCACTTGTGACCACTGTATTACCTTTGCACTATATACAGAGCTCCAGTGTATAATGTCACTGGTGATCACTGTATTACCTGTACACTGACACTATATACAGAGCTCCTGTGTATAATGTCACTGGTGATCCCTGTATTACCTGTACACTATACACTATATACAGAGCTCCTGTGTATAATGTCACTGGTGACCACTGTATTACCTGTACACTATATACAGAGCTCCTGTGTATAATGTCACTGGTGACCACTGTATTATCTGTACACTATATACAGAGCTCCTGTGTATAATGTCACTGGTGACCACTGTATTACCTGTGCAATATATACAGAGCTCCTGTGTATAATGTCACTGGTGACCACTGTATTACCTGTGCACTATACACTATGTACAGAGCTCCTGTGTATAATGTCACTGGTGACCACTGTATTACCTGTACACTATATACAGAGCTCCTGTGTATAATGTCACTGGTGACTACTGTAATACCTGTACACTAAATACAGAGCTCCAGTGTATAATGTCACTGGTGATCACTGTATTACCTGTACACTGACACTCTATACTGAGCTCCAGTGTATAATGTCACTGGTGGTCACTGTATTACCTGTACACTGTACACTATATACAGAGCTCCTGTGTATAATGTCACTGGTGATCCCTGTATTACCTGTACACTGACACTATATACAGAGCTCCTGTGTATAATGTCACTGGTGATCCCTGTATTACCTGTACACTGACACTATATACAGAGCTCCTGTGTATAATGTCACTGGTGGTAATAACAGTGTTGTTAGTATTGTGGTTTGTATTCATGATCAGTATTGTAGTATTTGGTCACTTTGGGGTGGTAATATGTGGTCTGTTCATGGTGTGGCCGTATTTGTTCCTTGTATGTAGTATTATTCGGTCACTATGTGGTGGTAATATGTGATCTAGTCATGGTGTGGCGATATTTGTCTCTTTTGTATGTGGTATTATTGGTGTTGATATAGTGGACTGTGTTGTGTATGGCAGTCATTTTGTTCTTGCTGATATTAACTAGGAAAATATTTTTTTCCATTAGGCCACAGCCCCACCATCAGTATTCGGTCAGTATTTTTTCTCAGGAGTAGCTGCCAAAACCAGGAGTGGGTGATAAATACAGAATTGGTGACTTGTTTCTATTATACCTTTTCTCTGATTGTTCCTCACCTGGTTTTGGCTCCCACTCCTGAGAAAAAATACTGACCAAATACTGATAGTGGGGCCGCAGCCTTAGAGATTAAATACTTGGACCAGAGCGGCAGAGATGCACTTACAGGGGTTCTCTGGTGAAAACAAGTAATCTTCTCTCCACAGGATCAGTGATGATATTGATTGGTGGGGGTCTGACTGCTGGGACACAATCGGCAGAATGTGGAGCTTTTCTCCCCATTAGACTGGAGCGGCATGTGAGATGCGACCACTCATCCAGTCATTCCCTCAGTGACTGTGAGCGCTGCTCTTTTTTGGAAGCTGCATTTTAAAATGGGGATAAGTGTCCTGTCAGGGATGAAACTTCCCCATTCTTCTGATAGGCGCGTTTTCCAATGTTTGGACCCAAACGATCAATAAGTGATCACCGATCCTGTGGATCCCATGGATCGGTGATAACTTGTTTTAACCAAAGAAGCCCTTTAATGCAAACTACCGTAATTGTACATCCCAGTTATAGTGGTGCACAGTAGATGTGCAGGAGCCGCCAGTCAATGCTCCACTATAACAGGGATAGCGGATAACAGATATTTGCATATGGCTGTAGGTGGGCCCCTAGAGTCAGTTCTCCCTGTGGGCCCCAGACACCCCAGTCCGACCCTGGTAGTATAACTCCCCACGGGAGGAGTATAGCCTCAGGGCAGTAAATAGGGATGTCGGTGGTGATGGTGTGTGGGAGAAGCAGTAACCACACGGAGTCTGTCATGCAATTCAGGGTCTTTACTGTTGGCGGTATTAAGGGACCCGTCCGGAATACAGGTTAACAATGGAGGCCTGGTCAGTCTGAGAGCAACTGGGATATCCCGCTGGTCAGGGGGAGTTTGTAGGCCTACCGTGCTGACTTCACTCTTTCTTGGCTATCCCGCTGTAGTGTGGTGGTAGCCCACGACTCTGAGTGTACCGTGTTGTTCTCGCCTGTATGACTGGCGACTCGGGCCTTCCATACTTCTCACCCCTCTGGGGCAGTAGTGGTCCCTCTCATGTGGCTGAGCCTCTGAGCTTCCTCGGGCCAGAGGACTTGAAGTCCCCTGAGTGGTGGTTTTCTGCTGCTGGGCATATAACCCTTACAGCCTCGGACTCCAGTGTCCGGCTTTGTAAGTATCTAGCCAGGATGAGCTCTGCTAGCTCCCCTCCTGGCCTCGTGTTCCTCCTCTGCCTACAGGGACTCCTCAGCCTGCTGCTGACCTGTCCCTATCTACAACTTCACTGGAACCTTGTCTGGAACTTGTCTCTCTAACCCCGCCCCAGATCCAGTATATAAAGGGCAAATTTCTCATATCCCTGGACTGAGGCAGGAGGTTCTGCATGCTAATTGTCCCCAACCAGGGAACCTCCCACCTGCTCTCAGACATGACATTGCTGCCACTGTGGCGACCAGACCTGGGGTGCCACATTCCCCCCTAGTGAAATTTAGTACTCCGGGACTAAACACATTTTGCAAAAACACAACAGGTAACAACAATACAATAACATATATACAAGAAGTTTAGTCTTTTTAGGTCACGGCGCTCCCGTAACCAGGTTTCCTTGTCACCCAAGATGCACTTTGAGGGACCCGTCCCAAACCCTCCACGTAGGCCCTGGGGTGGCTACAGGGCTTTGATTATCCGGAGCTGGACCACGTCTTCAGCCACCTCCACGAGTTTTGTGTTCTGTGGTCTTCAAAAGAGGGCACCTTACCAACTATGTACAAGGTACAGTTCCGGCTATTCATTGTCCATGACCTGTTAGTCCATTGAACTAGAAAAACACAATTAGTAACCAGGTAACACAGACATTAAACATTTTCAACTTTTGCATCTATACAGGTAAATACTACATATTAGATTCTCCAGCGAGCGGGTACCTGCCCTTTAGTGCTCCTGTTGGACCTACGTAACCCACTGTCTGGTGGTACTCTATTCGTGTCCCCAGTTTCCACCCCCTGTGTACTGGGTGTGCTCGTGTCTGCACTAGAGGTGTTTGCAGATGTTACGGGTAGGTTGGGCAGCTTTCTGCGTACTCTTTGGCTCACCACGGGCATGGCAGGTTCACTACCAGCAGAGGTTGATTCTCCTGAGCTGCTGGTATGTACTCTTCTGCCTCCGGGGCCACTTGCTCTTCCAACACTACTTGCTCTTCTGCAGGCCCTTGAGGGGCTGGCTGGAGAAAGGTAAGGACGGGTACCACTATAGCGTTGTTGATTTGTGTCCAGGAACAGGGAAATTCCCCGAGCACTGTACTGACCATTTCTTCCCTTTCCTCTGCGGGTTGAGGGCTATCTTGGTCTTCATCAGCGCTTTGCAACTGCTCGGGACACTTCTTCAGGTGGTCTCTGGAGACAGTTGCTGTGGTCTCTCCTCCATCCTTACTGATAACACATACCTTTGGGTTTTCATAGCTCGAGGGCAGTACGGTGTACGGGTCTTTCTCCCACTGGTCATCCAACTTGTGGAGCCGTCTCTTCCTCTTCAAGACCTGCTCTCCCAGGTGCCAGGGGAGCAGCAGGAGCATGCTGGTTGTAATTCCTCTCTTGCCTCTCTCTTGCTTGAGACACTCTTCGCTCCACACTCTCCTGTACTTTCCAGTACTGCTGCTGTCGTTCTGTGCCCCAGTCTGCTTCTGGTGAGGTGTCCTCGGGTGTCAGGACTCCCATCTCCAGGTCAATTGGCAGCTTACCAGGTCTTGCTCTCATTAGGTAAGCTGGGGTGCAGTTGGTAGAATTTACTGGGATATGGTTATACAAGTCCACCAGATCCGTCAGTTTCTCAGGCCACAGGCTGCGTTCCTCCAGGGGCAATGTTTTGAGCAGATCTATTACTGCCAGGTTCATTTTCTCACACATCCCGTTGGTTTGGGGGTGGTAAGGCGTTGTCCTTACCTTCTTGCAGCCATACAGGTTGCAGAATTCCTGGAAGACTTCAGCCTCGAACGCTGGACCTTGATCAGTCAACACTTGCTCTGGATACCCGTGTGGGCGGCAGAAATGCTGCTGAAAGGCTCTGGCGGCTGTCTGAGCTGTTAAGTCTTTGACAGGGACCACCACTAGGAACCGGGAGTAGTGATCTACGATTGTGAGGGCGTAGACATATCCCGATCTGCTTGGAGACAGCTTTATGTGGTCCAGGGCCACCAGCTCAAGGAGCTGCTTTGTGATGATGGGCCGCAGGGGAGTCTTCTGGCTGGCGCGGTCCTTCCTTCTTAGGTTGCACGGGCCACAGTCTCTGCACCATCTCTCTATAGCCCCTCTCATGCCTACCCAGAAGAACTGCTCATGCAACAGGAACTCCAGCTTCTTCCATCCAAAGTGCCCTGCTACGTCATGATATGCTTCTAGGACCATAGCCGCATCCCGCCTTGGGACCACTACCTGCCAGGTCAGCTCGTGTGTTCGAGAGTTGACGGTTCTGTGGCACAGCCTCGCCTCGTAGAGAAACAGCTTGCTCCTCTCCTTCCACAGCTGTTTGGTCTCTTCTGGAGCATCCGGATCAAGGTGGGCATCAGCCTGGGTCAACATTTCTTTTACCAGGCGGACTGCGGGGTCACTATCTTGTGTCTCTGCCCAGCCGTGGTGGGGTAAGGGATTGAACGTAGCGGTGGCAGAGCACCTCTCCTTTATGCAGTGGGAACACTGGGTGATCCCATGACGGTGGAATGCAGGGAGTTCAATTTCTTCCAGTTCTTTTGGATCCTCTCCCCTGTCCTGCAAGTGAGGCATTCTGGATAATGCATCTGCATTGGCATTTGCGCACCCTGTCCGGTATTTGATGGTAAATTCAGAATTGGACAGCCGGGCCATCCATCTCTGCTCTAGGGCACCAAGTCTTGCAGTGTCCAGGTGTGTCAATGGGTTGTTGTCCGTGTATACAGTGAACTTAGAAGAAGCCAGGTAATGCTTGAAGAGTTCGGTGACCGCCCACACCACTGCCAGGAATTCTAGCTTGAAGAAGCTATAATTCTCAGGGTTTCTCTCTGTGGGTCTCAGCTTTCTGCAAGCATAAGCAATTACCCGTTCTCCGCCCTGCTGGATCTGGGACAGTACAACTCCTAGCCCCACGTTACTGGCGTCGGTGTGGAGGATAAAAGGCTGTCCGTAATCAGGGTAGGCCAGGATCTCATCCCCCATGAGGGCCATCTTCAGCTGGCGGAAAGACTCCTCCTCCAGCTTGTCCCACTTAAAGGGCGGCTTCTGACTTTTAGTCTTTGACTGACCAAACAGGAGGTCCTGCATAGGGGCTGCCATTTTGGTGAACCCGGAGATGAATCTTCGGTAGTAGCCTACCAACCCGAGGAACTGCCGCATTTCCTTTATGCTGGAAGGTCTTGGCCAGTCCTTAATCACCGTGATCTTGTCAGGGTCTGGGGCTACTCCGTCAGCACTCACCACGTGTCCCAGGTACTGTACTTTTGGCTTCAGTAAATGACACTTGGAGGGCTTTACCTTTAGGCCGAAGCCTGCCAGGGCATCGAACACCTCTGCCAGGTGTTTTTAGATGGTCCTCATAGGTCTTGGAATACACGATGACATCGTCCAGGTAGAGTAGGACCGTCTCGAAATTTCTGTGCCCCAGACAGCACTCCATCAGCCTCTGGAAGGTCCCTGGTGCGTTGCAGAGTCCGAATGGCATACAGTTGAATTCACTGAGACCCATCGGGGGGGTGAAGGCGGTCTTCTCCTTGTCTGACTCTGCTACAGGAACCTGCCAGTACCAGCTAGTGAGATCCAAAGTAGAGAAGAAGTTAGCAGATTTTAATGCAGCCAAAGACTCCTCTATCCTAGGTAACGGGTACGCATCTTTGTGTGTTATTCTGTTGACCTTTCTATAATCTACACACATCCTCATCGTGCCATCTTTCTTTTTTACAAGAACTAGAGGAGCTGCGCAGGGGCTACAGCTATCCCTGATCACCCCAGCCTCCTTCATTTCCCGTAACATACCCTTGGCATTCTGATAGTGTGCAGGGGGTACAGGCTGGTATCTCTCTTTTATGGGTGGATGGTCTCCTGTGGGGATTTGGTGTTCTACCCCCTTTACTTGCCCAAAGTCTAGCGGTGTTTGCTAAAGACTCTTTCGTACTCCTGCACCACCCGGTAGACTCCCTGTTTTTGGTGTGAGGGAGTGGAGTCGGTGCTCATATGCAGTTTCTGACACCAGTCCTCCATTTGTTTCTTGGAGCCGTTACCCTCCTCTGGTTGAGATGGAGGCAAGGGTTCCACGGCCTTTACAGAGTTCTGGTTAACGGTGAACAATTTGGCTAGAGTGGCAAACTGGGGCAAGTATACTTCTCTTTCCCCAATGTTTAGGATGCAGACGGGTACTCTCCCATGGCGTACATCGACCACCCCCCATGCTGTCAAAATGGTGGGCCTACTGTCCGAGTAAACGGGTTCTACCATAGCTTGGTAGTCTCTACCTCTTAACCCGATTGCAGTCCGGCACCAGATCATCATTTCACTTTTTGGGGGCATGGCGATAGGGAACGGGTCACTCATCCTAACGCTACCAATCTCACCACCAGACAGTTCTACCTGTTGCCGCTTCATCAGAGCTCTGATCTCTTTTTGCAAGACACGCTGCTGGCAGGAGATGGCATTCATTGCAACCTGCTGTAATATAGCAATTATCTCTGAAAGACCATTTTCAATAACGTTAGTACCCAAGGTTATTTTTGGGTGACTTTCACGACAGTCAATGTCCACAATAATCAGTCCTTGCGCCGGCAGTTCAACTTTACCAATTTTGATGGTCACCTCCTTGAACCCCACCTGCGGCACGGGCTGACCATTACTGGCGATGATACTCAAGTCATTATCTGAGTAGCGGGTAATATCCGTGTCATTCCAGTACCGCTTGAAAAGTACATAGGGGATGGTGGTTACCTGTGACCCGGTGTCCAACAGTGCACTCATGGGAATGCCATCCAATACCACAGGCAAGACCGGTCGTCCCCCCACAAACTTGTCACGCCAGTTTGACGGGCCTGATGAATCTTATGCCTGGGGAGTTGGCCCTCTGCCCCAGGTTGGGCTCGTTTAAATTACAGTACCTCGCAATATGTCCTGGCTGGCTGCAGCGGCGGCAGATGGGTTGTCCATCCTGGTCGTAGCGATCCGTTGGCTTCCCTCTGGACGGTGGGATCCTCTTCTGTCGGCGCCACGGGACATCCTCCGGACTGGTAGCCAGCTGGATCTTTCCTGGAGAGGATACCTGTAACGACTGCACAGTCCTGGTTAGTGCTGCAACGCTTTTGGTCAGTTCTTGGACCTGATGGTGCAGGTCTGTAGACGGGGTACTATTCATAGTCTGTGCATTGGCTCCTGCAGGTTCTGTAGACTGGGGCGCCGCCTCCTGGTAATAAGTGATAGCAGGGCACCTGGAGGCCGCAACACCACCGGGTGCGGGTTCTCGGAGTACCCGGATTGCTCTGTCCTTAAACTGTGCAAAGTCTAACTCAGGGTTCTGCAGGGCCATCAGGCGTAACTGGGTTTGGTGGGCGCTGGACAGCAGACCCTCAATGAATTGTTCAGTCAGCAGTTTATCTGCATTCCTCACACTGTCAGGGTCTGCCTGCTTAATGGCTCTAAGGGCCTCTTGCAAATTCAAAGCATAGTCTCTTATACTGTCTTGGGCCCGCTGCTTGCACCCATAAAATCTCATTTTGATCTCTGCTGAGGTGCGGGTATCAAAAGTGTCCTTTAGACGGGCTAAAATCTCCTTCACGGTCTCCTTGTCCCTGACTGACCAGGACTTTACTTCTCGTTGGGCCGCGCCAGTTAACTGGCCTATCAGTATGCTCACTTTTTGTTCCTCCGTCAGGGGGTATACTTTGAATAGGCTATACAGTCTCTCTTAAAAGTTGCTCAGGGTATGCGACTCCCCTGAGTACTGGGGCAACCAGGCCGCTCCAGGGATGTAAGGCATCGTGAACGGCATTACTGCGGCAGCGGCCGCGCTGGCGGTGACAGTTCCCTCTGCTTCCGACATCTTCTTCCCCCCTAGTCAACCGTGGCCTACCTTCTGTCGCTTTTCTTCTGTAGGCCGCAGCACCGCAGGCGACCGTCGGGGTTGAGGATCTAGCGTCGAATCCTTGTGACGTCAGCGTCCGCTCGTCTCCTTTCAGGACCTTGCGCAGCGTCCGTGCGTAAGGCGGAGCTCCAGTTCTCGCGCGCTTTCGTCGTCCATGCCCCTCTTCTTCCAGCGCGGCGTCCCAGAAATGGCGCCCGATGGCGGGAAAATGGCTGCAGATGGCGGGAAACGGCTGCGGATGGCGGGGAAACTCCACGAAGTTAAGTATTACAGTCTTTCTTCAGGCACGCAGTACCCGTTGGTGGCGGGCACGAGATCCTGCCGACTACGCAAAAAAGTTGACGCGCCCCCTGGGCCGTGTGTGTGTGGGGATACCCGGAACCAGACCTGTTGTGGATGCTGGGGGTTGTAGTCCTTGCGTGGTGGGGACCCGGTCCCGTGGCTCAGGGTGGTCAACCCAAATTGCGGTCTATTTATAGGGTTTTGTGATTAAATGTCCGACTACGCCACCCGTGGATTGCGGTCAGAGTGAACCGCCACTGCAGGGCAGACCGCTGAGGCTGGTGTTGTGGGTGCAGCAGAGGGTAGTATAACTCCCCACGGGAGGAGTATAGCCTCAGGGCAGTAAATAGGGATGTTGGTGGTGATGGTACGCGGGAGCAACAGTAACCACACGGAGTCTGTCATGCAATTCAGGGTCTTTACTGTTGGCGGTATTAAGGGACCCGTCCGGAATACAGGTTAACAATGGAGACCTGGTCAGTCTGAGAGCAACTGGGAAATCCCGCTGGTCAGGGGGAGTTTGTAGGCCTACCGTGCTGACTTCACTCTTTCTGGGCTATCCCGCTGTAGTGTGGTGGTAGCCCACGACTCTGAGTGTACCGTGTTGTTGTCGCCTGTATGACTGGCGACTCGGGCCTTCCGTACCTCTCACCCCTCCGGGGCAGTAGTGGTCCCTCTCATGTGGCTGAGCCTCTGGGCTTCCTTGGGCCAGAGGACTTGAAGTCCCCTGCGTGGTGGTTTTCTACTGCTGGGCTTATAACCCTCACAGCCTCGGACTCCAGTGTCCGGCTTTGTAAGTATCTAGCCAGGATGAGCTCTGCTAGCTCCCCTCCTGGCCTCGTGTTCCTCCTCTGCCTAAAGGGACTCCTCAGCCTGCTGCTGACCTGTCCCTATCTGCAACTTCACTGGAACCTTGTCTGGAACTTGTCTCTCTAACCCCGCCCCAGATCCAGTTTATAAAGGGCAGATTTCTCCCCTCCCTGGACTGAGGCAGGAGGTGCTGCATGCTAATTGTCCCCAGCCAGGGAACCTCCCACCTGCTCTCAGACATTACATTGCTGCCACTGTGGCGACCAGACCTGGGGTGCCACACAGACGTCGGCACTTGATGGGAGCGCATGACAATGACGTCACACGCTCCTGTCGCACACCGAGTCCTGCTGGCTTCACAAGAAGACTCGCACTGCATGAGAGTGAAGGAGTGGTGAGTATTTATTTATTTAAAAAAAAAATCATTGGTGGTCATGTCATCTACACCTCAAAAACATCTCAAGAATCAGGACTTTTCTCACCTTTGACTCGGCAAAAACTCTTACTGTAGCTCTTATTCATTCTCATCTGGACTATTGCAACTCTCTACTAATCGATCTCCCTCTTACTCAACTCTCCCCTCTCCAATCCGTCCTTAACGCAGCAGCCAGGATCATATTCTTCGCCAACCGCTACACCGATGCCTCTTCCCTGTGCCAGTCATTGCATTGGTTGACCATCCAATATAGAGTTCAATTTAAACTTATCACGCTTACCCACAAAGCGCTCCATGCTTCAGTACCCCCCTACATCTCCTCCCTTGTCTCAGTCTACCACCCTACATGTGCCCTACGTTCTGCCAATGACTTAAATCTAAAATCCTCCATTATCCGAACTTCCCACTCCCGTCTCCAAGATTTCTCGCATGCTGCACCAATTCTTTGGAATGCTCTACCTAGGACAGTTCGATTATTTCCCAATACCCACAGTTTCAAGCGGACCCTAAAAACCCATTTCTTTAGACTGGCATATCGCCTCCACACACTATCTGTCCGTCTCAGTTTTCCCCCATATTAAAATCTTCAATTTCAGGTTCATACCAACCATACACTTAATAGCCTCGTTCAGGACTGTACACATACTGGCTGGCGACCAGTCCATGTATTATTATTTATCCTATTTAGTATATCAAGGCTGCATTATACAATATATGTACATTCTACCTTTTGTGTCTCCCCCATTTCCTCATAGACTGTAAGCTTGCAAGCAGGGCCCTCACTCCTTTTGATATGAGATATGCTTATTCTGTATTGTCTGTATAAGTCCCCCCTAAAATTTGTAAAGTGCTGCGGAATATGTTGGCGCTATATAAATAAAAATTATTATTATTATTATATTGGCCATACTAGTATGGATGTGTATGGAGGTGCATTACACTACTATGGATGTGTATAAGGTGCGTTATACTACTATGGGTGTGTATAAGGTGCGTTATATTACTATGGATGTCTATGGGGGTGCATTATACGATTATGGATGTCTATGGTGTGCACTATACTACTGTGGATGTCTATGGGTGCATTATACTAGTATGGATGTCTATGGGGTGCATTATACTAGTATGGATGTCTATGGGGTGCATTATACTAGTATGGATGTCTATGGGGTGCATTATACTATTATGGATGTCTATGGGGTGCATTATACTATTATGGATGTCTATGGGGTGCATTATACTACTATGGATGTCTATGGGGTGCATTATACTACTGTGGATGTCTATGTGGTGCATTATACTACTATGGATGTCTATGGGGTGCATTATACTACTATGGATGTCTATGGGGGTGACTTATACTACTATGGATGTCTATGGAGTGCATTATACTACTATGGATGTCTATGGGGTGCATTATTTTACTCTGGATGTCTATGGGGTGCCTTATACTATTAAGAATGTCTATAGGATGCATTATTCTACTGTGGATGTCTATGGGGTTCATTATACTATGAGCTGTGCAGCACATTATATGGAGGACTATTGGGATTGCGTTTATACTTCTATGGAGCCCCATGACTTCTACGTATGCCCCTGGTGACTATAATGGTTTATTTTCTTCAATACGTTAAAGAACAGCGGCAGAATGGAGGACATATATACCAGGATGGGGGATATATACCAGGATGGGGCCCAGGATAAGGGACATAAACCAGGATGGGCGATATATTTACCAGAATGGGGCCAGGAAGACGGACATATAAACCAGGATGGAGGATGCATATATAAAACTTATTCTGGATGGGGGTCCCCAGTCCAAATCTTCCATCGGGGCCCATCAGACTATAGTTACGCCACTGAGTATGCATATCACATACTTGCAGTCACATGTCCGCTCAGTCCCGCTGCCAGCACTGAAGAATCCTCATAGCGTGCGCTGCTTGCAATTTGAGAATCCACAAGTTTGCAGAGACGTAGAGTAGCTGCAGATTTTTGTGAAAAGCCTGGAAACCTCTTTAAGGCTGTGTGCCCACGATGCGTTTTTCAAGCGTTTATGCTGCGGAATTTCCGCAGCGTAAACGCTTGGGAAACGCTTGGTAAACCTTCCCCCATGGTCTCCAATGCAATTCTGCCCTTTCAATGCCCATGCTGCGGATTTTTCCGCAGCATTTATGCTGCGCTCAAAAATCCGCATCATGTCCAATAATTTTGCGGAAGCACTGCGCTTTCGCCGCCATTGACTTGCATTAGAACGCGCCAATTCCGCAAGACTGCATCTGTACTTGTGTAATTGGCGCGTTCTAATGTGCGGATGGTACCCGGGTGTGGAGGACAGGAGACTCTCCTCCACACTCAGGTACCATTAAAAGCTGTAAAAAAATAAAATAAAATAAAAAATAAAGATTATATTCACCTTCCGACAGCCCCCGGACTCCTTCCCTGTGCTTGCCGACAGATCGCGCAGGACTGAAGTACCTGCACTGACGTCACAGTCATGTGACGGCAGGTCTTTCAGTACAGCGTACCGCGATCTTTTGGCAGCCAGGAACGAGCGCAGCAAGACTTGGGGGCCATCAGTAGGTAAGTATAGGTTTATTTTTTTATTTTTAACCATTCTCTCGGGTCACACTATTTAAATCCATGCCGGTTGCATGGATTTATATAGTGTGACCTAGTTGTTAAGCACTTTCCAAGTGATGCTAAAATTGCTTGGAAAGCGCTTGACACCCGCATGCGGAAATGCAGTGAAGAACGCTTCATTTCCGCATATCCCTGGCATGAAAAACGCATGTACAATCCGCATGCGTTTTTTTCTGACAGGGAGATGCAGGAACGCTCAGGAAAAAATCCTGAGCATTTCTGCATCGTGGGCACATAGCCTAACTATTACAGTTATCACATGTATATCGCTATCATTGCGTTTGTCTGTTGAGAATGATATCGAATGATCACCTAGTTCTAAGCATTTCTTCTTCGATTGTTTTTCATCCATTATTATATATCATGTATGGAATTATGGAGGATTCACTACTAGCGGTATTGGAGTATTGTGTTGTCTCTTCATAAACCACTTAGTGCAACTCCAGACAATGTCCCTGTATCCCAGGCTTCACTAACAACTAGTTATAAAATAGTGGCGGCTTCCAAGCAGAAACTGCTAGAAGAAAAGACCAATCCCTTCTTTTAGCCACTTCACAGATTTTGAAGCCTGAAGCCGTTAAAAGAAGGGACAAAAGACGGATCATATGCTCAGCAAGTCATTTTGACTTTTCAGTACTTATGTTCATTCTTTTTGATGTTTGTACAACTTTTTTTTTACAAAAGACATTGATCATCTATCTACTAGTGTTGAGCGATACCTTCCGATATCGGGAAATATCGGATCGGATTGGATTGGACCGATACCCAAAAAGTATCGGATATCGCCGATTCCGATACCGGAAACCAATGCAAGTCAATGGAACAGAAATATCGGAATAAAAATAAACCCTTTCTTTCCTTGTAGGTTAATTCTACATGAAGGAAAACAACTAAGAATAATGTAGAATGTATTGACGGAGGTGGGGGAGACAATAAAGGCATAGAGGTTTAGCCCAATCAAATGGAATAGCTGGAATTAATATTTTTTTTAAGACGTTCTGAGTTACGGAAATATTGACTATGCTAAGTTTTTTTAGATTTTGTCAGATATTTATGTTTCACTACTTCCATGCTCTTCACCTTCTTTTTTACTTCTCCCACACTTTCTCCTTCATCATCCTCAGCATCAGCATCTTTTTCATCAACTTCTTCTTCACCTTCTTCATCTTCTTCACCTTCTTCGTATTATTCTTTTTTTTTTACATTCTTCATATTCTTCTTATTCAACTATTATTATTCTTCATATTCTACTTCTTCATCTTCTTCATATTCTTCCTCTTCATCATATTCTTATTTGTGACAGGCATTCCTGTAGTTATCTATAAAAGTTTGAACATTACACCTTTCGTTCTGCCCGTCACAAAAGATTTACAACAGGATTTGTCCGCGTTCAGTTTGGCCTGCAGCAGCAGGTCTTTTCCAGGGGCACCACGAGGAGGAACGGACTCGCCCCCATACACTGCTTAGTAATCTTCTGCTTATAATTTAGATAATATCTTTTGCTCTGGTTTTTAGTCTTGTGCTTAATGTTCTTTTGCTTTTTGTTCTGCTGCCTCTTACACTTCTGCTTCTTCGTCTTCAGGGTCCTCGTCTTCTTCGGGGTGGTCTTCAGGGTCCTCCTCGTCTTCTTCGGGGTGGTCCTCGTCGTCTTCGGGGTCCTCCTCGTCAGGGAGATCCAGAGTGATTACCAAGAACGATTTCAAAAAGCTTGAACTTGGAAATGTAGCAGAAGGTACAAGAAGGCTGAGGAACTGCCGAGAACCAGCTGATGGTACTGGAACCCGGATGGGTAGCAGAAGGTACAAGAGCCAATGGAACTACCGAGGACCAGCTGACGGTACTGGAACTTGGTTACTAAGCAGGAGGTACCTGTGCCAGAAAGCACTACCAAGGACCCGCAAACGTTGGTGGAACTTGGATACCGAGAAGGAGGCACCTAAGCCAAAGGCACTGACGAGAACCAGCTGACGGTACTGGAACCCGGATGGGTAGCAGAAGGTACCCATGTAAAAAAAAGTTGCAAGGCAGCGAGCCGGCCGCAGTTACCGAAACCCACAGTCCTACAGGGGGTGCTTGTCTTATTGGCACTATGGAACCAGCCTTCATTGCCAGATCCCGCAGCCCACATAGGAGTCACCTAAACTGCAGGCACCATAGAGTCGGCTAACCCGACCGCAACACGACATGACAACGCATTGGAGGCAAAGTGACGTTGACACTACCCGGAAACAGCTGGCGTGCTGGAACCAGGCTGGGCAGGAGGGAGTACCCGTGCCAAAGACACTGCCGAGAACCAGCTGACGGTACTGGAACCCGGATGGGTAGCAGAAGGTACAAGAGCCAATGGAACTACCGAGGACCAGCTGACGGTACTGGAACTCGGTTACTAAGCAGGAGGTACCTGTGCCAGAAAGAGGCTACAACACGAGCTGAAGAGGTGGTAGGTGGCGCTGTAGTTTGGCCTAGGTCTTCAGTGTGTTTTTGTAACTCCACCACGTGCTTGGTCCGCACTTGTTTCCACATATTTGTGGTATTGAGGTTGCTGACACTTTTCCCTCTTTTAACCTTCTGATTACACAGCTTGCATTTGACAAAGCAAATGTCATCTGCAACTGTGTCATAAAAGGACCAGGCACTGCAAGTCTTGGGAGCGCCCGCTTTGGATTTTGGAAGAGCCATGCTCCTAATGGGTGCTGAAGTGGAGGCTACAGGCAACTAAGTCTGCCCCCTCCCTCTCCCTCCTTTTTGGGCCGTTCGGGGAATCTCTTCCTCAGAGCTGCTCCCACCACCTTCCTGTCCCTCACGCCATGATGGGTCAAGGACCTCATCATCTACACCACCCTCTTCAAACAACTGCTTCTCCTGGGTAGTCTCGACAACACAGTACGCACCAGAAAGTGGCACCTGAGTCTCCTCATCAGATGCGTACTGAGGTGTGCTGCTGACCATAGGCACTGGCCCACCCTCCTCTTCAGATTCAGAGAGACAAAACGGTTGCGCATCACTGCATACTACCTCTTCTTCAAATTCTCGAATTCTGCTTGGCTGGCCCCTTCTTTCCAAGCCAAGAGATTCAGAGAACAGAAGTAGAGATGGCTCCTGTCCAGGGCTCTCTGACTGCCTGGGCAATTTGGCAGGTGGTGAAGAGACAGATGGGTGCTCTTCAGTGCTCAGGACCTGAGAGGATCTGGAACTAATTGAAGTTGATGCGTTAGCTGCCATCCATCTGACAACGGCTTCAATTTGGTCCTCCTGCAGCAGTGGGGTATGGCTAGCTCCTACAAAGCTGAACATAAAGGACTGTTCCCTGGTAAAACTGTGGGATGCTGAGTCACTGGTGCCCGCACAGAATCCCCACGTCCTCTCCCTGCAGGCACAGAATCCTTGCGTCCTCTCCCTGCAGAAACTCGACGCCCACGACCACATGCCTTACTCCCTGCCTTCTTCATCTTGGTAGACTGATAAAGATAGGCAGAAAAGTACTAAGGGCTTAGTGTGCTTATTCCTGAACAGCTGCTAACAGGTATAAGAAACACTAATTTTATAAAGTGTGGACTAGACTTTAATATGAGCTAATGTGGCCTACACAACTGTAAAGTGGAATGTTTGGTGAACTTTATTTAGGGTTTTTTTGTCACAAAAAGATACTGGATGTGCCCAAAGATGTAATAACGATAGTATCACAAACTTTTTGTAGCTATCACAATGTAGGAAGGTAACCTACAATGCAATAGATGAGGCTACAAAAAATAGGCTAATACTAATCTGGCTGGGGCTGCAGGGCACAATGCTGCAGAAAGGCTCCTCTATCTACTCCTAGTGAACAGTGCAGATGCAGAGAACTGTGCACTAGCGCTGCAAAACAAAAAAAAATTCTCTATCTACTCCTATATAGTGTGTTTGGAACCAATTTAGCTGAATACGGATGGAACCACCACACTAATAGGAGATATCAGGAAAAATTATCAATTAGCAAAAAAGGACAATGTATGAGGCAGTGACGCACAATGAGTGCACTACAACCAGATGTGGCTGAAGCACACACTACAGCGTGAGCTGCACTCACACACAGAGACCTTGCAGACAGTGCTGAACAGCACAGAGAACTGTGCACTAGCGCTGCAAGGCACAGCGATTTATAAAGTAGCTTGGGTAAAGCAGAATAGACCAAATAGGTAGCTAAAACTGTCCCTCAGAACAACAGCGTCCTATCCCTAACTGAATTCACAGCAGAGTGAGCTCAAAATGGTGGCGGCGGCTTTTATAGTGCATCATGACATCATTTCAGCAGCCAATCACAGCCCTGCCATTAGTTAACATGCCTACATGCCTAACAGGATGTGCCCACACTTCTTAGGATCCTCATTGGCTGAATAAAATGAAACTGGCTCATTGTATTATGGGAACTTCCGATTCCGGCATACGATATTGTAAAAGTATCGGAATTAAGTATCGGAATTCCGATATCGCGAATATTGACCGATACCCGATATTTCAGTATCGGAATGCTGAACACTAGTTAGTACCCAAGGTTATTTTAGAGTGACTTTCTCGATGGTCAATGTCCACAATGATCACTCCCTGTGCCGGCAGTTCAACTTTACCAATCTTAATGGTCATCTCTCTGAACCCCATCTGCGGCACGGGCTGGCCATTGCTGGCGATGATGCTCAAGTCATTGTCTGGATAGCGGGTTATGTCAGTGTCACTCCAATACTGCTTAAAAAGTACATAGGGGATGGTAGTTACTTGTGACCCGGTATCCAGCAGTGCACTCATGGGGATACCGTCCAGCACTACGGGTAAAACTGGGCGTCCCCCCACGTACTTATCACGCCAATTAGACGGGCCTGATGACCTTATGCCTGGGGGTTGGCCCTCTGCCCCAGGTCGGACCCGTTTAAAGCACAGTACCTGGCTACGTGTCCCGACTGGCTGCAACGGTGGCAAATCGGCTGTCCATCCTCCGTGTAACGGTCGGTGGGCCTCCCTCTGAACGACGGGATCCTCCTCTGTCGACATCACGGGACACCCTCCGGACTGGAAGCCAGCTTGATTGGCCCTGACGGGTCCATATGTAACGACTGTATAGTCCTGGTCAATGCAGCGAAACTCTTTGTTAGTTCTTGGACCTGATGGTGTAGGTTTGCAGGCGGGGATGGGTTTAGAGCCTGCGCATCAGCCCCCACAAGGTCTGTGGGGTAGGGCGCTGCCCCCTGGTGGTAAGAGATGGCAGGACGCCGGGAAGTTACAGCGCCACCCGGTGGGGGTTCTCGGAGCACCCGGATGGCCCTATCTTTGAACTGTGCGAAAGTCAAATCGGGGTTCTGTAGGGCCATGAGGCGCAGCTGGGTTCTGTGGGCGCTGGACAGCAGACCTTCTATGAACTGGTCAGTCAACAATTTATCTGTGTCCTGCACGCGGCCAGGGTCAGCTTGCTTGATTGCCCCCAAAGCTTCCTGTAAATTTAGGGCATAATCTCTGATGCTATCTTGAGCTCGCTGCTTACATCCATAGAACCGCATTTTGATTTCTGCTGAGGTACGGGTATCAAAGGTGTCCCGTAGACGGGTCAGAACCCCCTTTACAGTCCTTTTCTCCTCAGCTGTCCAAGACTTTACCTCCCGCTGGGCCGCACCAGTTAACTGCCCTATCAGTATGCTTACTTTCTGTTCTTCTGTCAGGGGATAAACTTTGAACAGGCTATACAGCCTTTCTTTAAAGTCGCCCAAGGTATGCGACTCACCAGCCTACTGTGGCAGCCAGGCCGCTCCGGGGATATAGGGCATGGAAAACGGCATCACAGCTGCAGCGGCTACACTGGTGGTAGAGGGTCCCTCCGCGTCCGACATCTTTCTCCCTCCTAGTTAACCGTGGCCTACCTTCTGGCGATCCTCTTCTGTAGGCCGCGGCTCCGCTCGCGATGCTCTGGGTGAGGACCTTGCGTCGCGGGGTGATGACTTCGGCGTCCGCTGGATCTCCTTCCAGGACCTTGCGCAGCGTCTCAGCGTAGGGCGGGGCTTCAGGTCTCGCGCGTTTTTGACGTCCACGCCCTTCTTCTTCCCGCGCGGCGTCCCGAAGATGGCGCCCGATGGCGGGAAGCGGCTCCGGATGGTGGGAAATGGCCCCGAATGGCGGGAAACTTCACTCAGGTATGTATAAAGTCTTTTTCAGGCACGCAATACCCGTTTGTGGCGGGTTGGTCACAATCCTGCCGACTATGCCAAAGCTGACTCGCCCCCTGGGCCGTGGGGTACCCAGAACCGGGCTTCTGTACGATGCTGGGGGTAGTAGTGGCAACCCGATCCCTCAGGGTGGTCAGACCAAATGCCGTGGCAGTCTATTTGTAGATTTGTGAATGTCTGACTACGCCACCCGTGGATTGCAGTCAGAGATAACCGCCACTGCGAGGCAGACCACTGAGGCTGGTGTTGGTGTGCAGCACAGGAGTAGGACAACTCCCCACGGGAAGAGTGTAGCCTCAGGGCAGTGTAGATGGATGCTGGGGGTGATAGTTCCGGCCGCAATAGTAAAAGTTCAGAGCCCGTTTCAAACAGTTCTGGGTCTTTATTGTAGATGATACTAATGACCCAACAGTAGTACCGGGTAGGAATGGGCCTGGGTATCTGAGAGCATTCGGGCGAGCCCCACTGGTCAGGGTGAGTGTGTAGGCCTACCGTTCTCTCTATGCTCTTTCTGACTATCCCCCTCTTCGTGGTGTAATAGCCCACGTCCCTGAGCTGGCCGTGTACTTCTCGCCTGTATGGCTTGCGACTCGGGCCTTGGGTACCTGTTTGCTTTCTCCTTGCTGTACTGGTCCCTCTGTGTGGCGGAGCCTCCAGGCTTCTTAGGCCAAGGGACCTGAAATGCCTCACGGGTTGGTTCTCTGCTGCTGGGCTTACAACCCTGACAGCCTCGGACCCCAATGTCCGGTGGTGTAATTCTCTCAGCCAGGATCGGCTCTCGTCGCCTCTGTCCCTGGCTTGTAGTCTCTCCTCTGCCTCACGGACTCCTCGGCTACAGCTGTACTGTCCCTCCTTCTCTGGGACTAGTCTCAGCCCTAAGCTAGGTCATCCAGTTCTCCCTAACCCTGCCCCCAGTTCCAGCTTTTATAGGGGCAGCCAGCTCCCCCTACTGGCCTGGGACAGGATCTGCTGTATGCTAATTGTCCCTACCAGGGAACCTCCCTCCTGCTCTCAGACACAGCCTTTAATATTTGTGGCATCCAGGCCTGGGGTAACATACTAGCACCACTCCTAGAGGCAGAAGACATGGGGTTACTGGCTAGCACCACTCCTAGAGGCATAAGACGTGGGATTACTAGCTAGCACCACTTTTAGATGTGGACTACATGTGGTTACTGGCTAGCACCACTCCTAGAGGCAGAATACATGGGGTTACTTGCTAGCACCACTCCTAGAGGCAGAAGACATGGGGTTACGGGCTAGGACCAATCCTAGAGGAAGAAGACATGGGGTTACTGGCTAGCACCACTCCTAATTGCAGACTACATGAGGTTACTGGCTAGCATCACTCCTAGAGGCAGAATACATGTGGTTACTGGATAGCAACACTCCTAGATGCAGAATACATGAGGTTACTGGCTATCACCTCTCCTAAAGGTGGAAGACATAGGGATACTGGCTAGCATCACACCTAGAGGCAGAAGACGTGCGCTTACTAGCTAGCATCACTCCTAGAGGCAGAATACATGTGGCTACTGGCTAGCACCACCACTACTAAATGCAGACTACATAAGCTTACTAACCACATAAAGGATATATGGATCCATATATAAATCATAAGGAGTAACCCAAATTGATAAATGCTATGAGCAATACCTCCTTACAGTATAATAAACAATTTAGACAAATTAGTCGTCCGTTATTCCATAACAATATTTTATTACAGTTTATTCAACACAGCAAAACAGAATAAAGTTGAAAAACAGCCCCTAAAAATTCCTATAAAACCACAGGGATGGTGTGGTCCACCAGTTGTCTAATTGGCAGAGGTAGTACTTTGTACAATTCACTTTGATATATATCAGTATCAATAGTATATTTATTGCATGACATAAATTAATGCATTCAATTAAGGTCTATATCAAATTCTATCCCTTGTGGTCCATTATATGGGGTGACTTAATATATATCAGTATCAACAGTATATTTACTGCATGACATAAATTAATGCCTTTAATTAAATACAGGGAGGTCTATATCAGGTTCTATCCATTGTGGTCCATTGTACAGGGTGACTCAATATACAGCATAAATGCCAGTATATAATAATAAACTTGCAAGCAAGATTAATTGTACAATCTAATGGGGTATATGGTCGCACAATGCCAGTATATAATAGCAAGTTTAATTGTACAGTCCCTAAAGGTATATAATAACCCAATGCAATGCAAATTATAAATCAATTAACAGGCTAGGTTACCATCAAGAAATGTACTACATGATTACATTAGATACAGTTGTTATATTATATTATGCTGTATATATTACCTAGTGTCACCATCGATAACACATATATATTCCTCCACATTAATTAGTTGTATAATAAGTAAACATACAAACCAGCTGCGATGGAGGTATCCACACACCACCCAAGCACCCCAACGCACGTTTCGCGTATGTTGCTTCCTCTGGGGGTACTTGAGGCAGTGAATGGTCTAAACAATTATAGCTATCTGAGGGGGTTGGGCCAATTTTTATGCCCTATCACATATAGTTTAATCAAATAAATAGGTGTTGTTTAGTCATAATCAATTACCTTTCAGATTCCCAGCATCATACCATATGCAGTGTTAGCCATGATGCATGTAATGGTGCGGCCATGCTGCCCGTCACGCATTACTCACCAGAGACTGGCGTCCCGGAAGTCGGGCCGTGCATGCGCGCGCTGTCCGGCAGCCGATTGGACGCCGGAACTAGGGGGGGAGGCGCGACACCGCAGCACAGGCGCGCACGCATCATAGAGCTTTAAGACTCCATTATGGTAATGGGCACAAAATGCCAATTAGCACCGCACATAGAAAGGCCATTATGGAACATGATTTTAACATGATCTTAAATATAGCATGATATCAGCACATTATGATAGCATAATCTAAGACCTAATCAGATACATACATATTGTAAAGCATCAAATATCAAGATTTTATATTGTACAATGAGACGATCGAGATTTGAAACATACATCTTATTGGCATACATAACAGCAAGTCATACAGTCATATCATCTAATTATATCATGGATTACAAATTCCCATATTGCTGCTTAGATCTTGAATGCTGATTTTCCTTAATTATGTCTCCCTCTTGTGGCTTTTTTCCAGAGTTACAGAAGTTAAATAGATTCTTAAAGTTGCAATCTGAAGGTACAGACACTATATTATAAATGTAAGTATTACCAAAGATGCTGGTGACCAGCCACAATAACCATGTAAAATTACACATATATCGAATACATAGGCATGCACTCATCATATATTATCAGTAATATCTAGTTTGGACCTAATCTAGATAAATATGGATAACAAGTCAATCCTGATAGAAATAGTATAGATATTTATCTCTTATGCATATATAGTATAATTAATACAGAAACATGGCATCATGTCAATAATCAACCATCTTCAGCAAACAACAAATATCATAGAGTAACCAACATATGTCCCCAATGCACAGCCATACATGCTAGACCATTAATAAAAACTATATTATTGATAAGAGATATATAGCGTCACATGACTTCAAATTTCAAAAAGTCTCAAAATCTTACAAAATATCCCACCATGCAGCAAAACTGTCAACTCCATTAAATCATAGAATGGTAGAGTTGGAGGGGACCTCCTGGGTCATCTGGTCCAACCCCCTGCTCAAAGCAGGATTCACTAAATCATCTCAGACAGATGTCTGTCCAGCCTCTGTTTGAAGATGTCCATTGAAGGGGAACTCACCACCTCTCGTGGCAGCCTGTTCCACTCATTGATCACCCTAACTGTCAAAAAGTTTTTTCTAATATCTAATCTGTGTCTCCTCCCATTCAGTTTCATCCCATTGCTTCTAGTCTTTCCTTGTGCAAATGAGAATAAAAATGATCCTTCCACAATGTGACAGCCCTTGAGATATTTGTAGACAGCTATTAAGTCTACTCTGTCTTTTTTGCAAGCTAAACATTCCCAAATCCTGTAACCGTTCCTCACAGGACATGGTTTGCAGACCGGTCACCATTCTGGCCTCTCTTCTCTGAACTTGCTCCAGTTTGTCGATGTCTTTTTTAAAATGTGGTGCCCAAAATTGGATGCAGTATTCCAGATGAGGTCTGACCAAAGAGGAGTAAAGTGCGATAATGACTTCACGTGATCTTAATACATCCCAGAATTGTATTTGCCTTTTTTGCTGCTGCATCACACTGTTGACTCATGTTCAGTCTATGATCTATTAGTATACCTAAGTCTTTTTCACATGCACTGTTGCTTAGCTCTATTCCTCCCATTCTGTATATAGTAACATAGTAACATAGTTTGTAAAGCCGAATAAAGACTTGCGTCCATCAAGTTCGACCTGTTAGTTCTGTAATTGCTAAAGTTGATCCAGAGAAGGGCAAAAACCCCAAATGATTTGGCCAATCTTTACCTGAGGAAAAATTCCCTCCCGACTCTGAAACCAGCAGTCAGAATAAATCCCTGTATCAACCTACTATTTTATTTTATTTTTAAGTATATGCTGAAATCTGCCTGGTATCTAGAAATGCATCCAGTCCCCGCTTGAACTGGTGTAGTGAATCCGACATTACCGTCTCCTCACTCAGTGAATTCCATATTCTCACTGCTCTTACCGTAAAGAACCCCTTCCTATGCTGGTGCTGAAACCTTTTCTCTTCCAGTCTTAGTGAGTGCCCTCTTGTTACCGTAATATCCCTCCTTTTGAACAAATCCCGGGCAAGATCTCTATACTGTCCCCTAACATATTTGTACACATTTATTATGTCCCCCCTCAACCTTCTCTTTTCCAGGCTGAATAGTTCTAGTTTTGCCAACCTCTCTGGGTATTGCAGTCCCTCCATTCCCTTTATTAATTTTGTTGCCCTCCTTTGTACCTTTTCAAGCTCATTTATATCCTTTCTATATATTGGGGCCCATAACTGAGCACAGTATTCCAAGTGTGGTCTGACCAGTGATTTGTACAGTGGAAGAACAATGTTCTCATCCTTTGCAGCTATACCTCTTCTGATACATCCCATTACCCTGTTTGCCCTTACAGCAGCGGCCTGACTTTGGGCACTCCAATTTAGTTTGCTATCAATCAAGATGCCCAAGTCCTTCTCCATCTCTGAATTCCCCAATGATTTCCCATTCAGTGAGTACTGGTGACTTCCATTTTTCCTTCCCATATGTATGACCTTACATTTCTCCTCGTTAAACCTCATTTGCCATTTAATGCTCCACCTACTCAGCTTATCCAAATCCCTCTGTAGGTCTGCACTGTCCTCTTTTGTATTAATTGTTTTACATAACTTTGTGTCATCTACAAATATTGATATTTTACTATTTATCCCGTTGACTATGTCGTTAATAAAGATATTAAATAACATTGGGCCTAGTACAGACCCTTGTGGTACCCCACTAGTGACGCTTACCCAATCTGAGTATATTCCATTTATAACCACCTGTCACGCTGTCTCTGTATACTGGAGGTAGGGGGCCTAAGCTGACCCTAAGCTGGGGCCCTGACTAATCCCTCAACCTGGAGGTACTGTTAAAGGTACAGAGGTCCAGGCCGCCAGCGTAACCCCTACCTCCTGAAGATCCCTGCACCTCAGTAATCTAGTCCTGAGAAGGACCCCGATCACAACCAAAGGGAACAAGAAATAATATGCCCAAACACAGTATTTAGACGAACGAGACAGTACAAGGGAAAAACCAAAACCACCTTGCATACAAACAACTTCTCAACTACAACAGAGGGAAAACCAACGGGAAAGGAGATAAATGATAAAGCGAGGAAAGGGAAAAAACACTAACAAATACACTTATCTCAGCAACTCCAAACACCACGATCCGCTCTGTCAGTCTGAATGAAATGCTTTCACCGACACCTCCCAAACAGACCAGCAGGTATATGAAGGAGTCTCACTACAGAAGTATTGATTGCAGCTGGGCGAGGCTGGACCTCATCTAGCCCAGAGAGAGAGAGAGAGAGAGAGAGAGAGAGAATTAACTCCCTCACTGCCGAGAAACACAAAGCACCAACAAGTCAGCTGCGAGAAGTCAGGCTGTGTACTCGTGACGATCTTCGTGGCAACACACCCGTGACAGTACCCCCCCTTCTACGAGGGGCCTCCGGACCCTCAGGGCCAGGTTTATCCGGGTGAGTCGTGTGGAAGGCCCGAACTAATCGGTCTGCGTTAATATCCGACGCAGGAACCCACATCCTCTCCTCAGGACCATACCCCTTCCAATGAACCAGGTACTGAAGGGACCGGCGATTAAAGCGTGAATCAATGACCCTCGATACCTGGAACTCCAAGTTACCATTGACAACCACTGGAGGGGGAGGTAAAAGTGACGGTACCACCGGCGCCACATACCTCTTAAGCAATGATCTGTGAAACACGTTGTGAATTTTAAACGTAGGGGGGAGGTCAAGACGGAATGCCACCGGATTAATAATAGAACTGATTCTGTACGGCCCGATGAACCTGGGACCCAGTTTCCAGGAGGGAACCTTAAGTTTTATATTCCTGGTAGACAACCATACCCGATCGTTCACACTTAGGTCCGGACCAGACACTCTCCTCCTATCAGCCATACGTTTGTATCGGTTCCCCATAGTATTCAGATTCTTCAGCACCCCTCTCCATACTGAAGCGAGTGATGAGGAAAATCGTTCCTCCTCAGGAACCCCCGAAGAGCCCCCCCCACTGAAAGTACAAAACTGGGGGTGAAAACCATATGCCCCAAAAAACGGGGACTTACCAGTGGACTCGCTCCGCCTATTATTAAGAGCAAACTCTGCCAGAGGTAAGAAAGAAGCCCAGTCCTCCTGGTTCTCTGACACAAAACACCGGAGATATGTCTCCAAGCTCTGGTTCATACGTTCCGTCTGACCATTGGTCTGAGGATGAAAAGCCGATGAGAATGACAACTGCATCCCCCGCCGTGCACAAAACGCCTTCCAGAACTTAGACACAAACTGAGACCCCCGATCAGACACCACCTCGGAGGGTACCCCGTGAAGCCTCACAATCTCCCCAATGAACACCTGCGCAAGAGTTTTAGCATTAGGGAGAGCCGGAAGAGCGATAAAATGTGCCATCTTGCTGAACCTGTCCACTACAACGAGTATGACCGTTTTACCCGAAGACGGAGGGAGGTCCGTAATAAAGTCCATAGACAGATGAGTCCAAGGACGCTCCGGGATCTTCAAAGGTAAGAGGGCCCCAGACGGACGGGTATGTGAGGTCTTAGAGCGCGCACAAACCCCACAGGACGCGACAAAAGTTAACACCTCCTTATGTAAATTAGGCCACCAAAACCGACGCGAGAGGAGATCCACAGTAGCTTTACTCCCCGGGTGTCCTGCAAAAACTGAGTTATGGTGTGCCTCGATCACCTTTTGTCGCAACTGATCTGGAACAAACAATCTCCCTGGAGGTCCAACAGGGGCGTCCCCCTGAGCCTCCAATACCTCCTCCTCCAGCTCAGAGCATACTGCCGAAACCACCACCCCCTCCTGAAGGATAGGAATCGGGTCGTCCGTATTCCCGGCCCCCGGGAAACTACGAGATAAGGCATCCGCCTTTACATTTTTTGACCCAGGACGATATGTAACGACAAAATTAAACCTGGTAAAAAACAATGACCACCTAGCTTGTCTGGGATTCAGACGTTTCGCGGACTCCAGATATAGCAGGTTCTTGTGATCGGTGATGACGGTGACCGGATGAACAGCCCCCTCCAGAAAATGGCGCCACTCCTCAAAAGCTAACTTAATGGCCAAGAGTTCCCTATTGCCGACATCGTAATTCCTCTCAGCGGACGACAATTTTTTAGAGAAAAAGGCGCACGGATGCCACTTACCAGGGGACGAACCCTGTGACAATACTGCTCCCACCCCTACCTCGGAAGCGTCTACCTCTACAATGAATGGCTGAGACGCATCAGGTTGAATGAGTATGGGCGCCGAGGCAAAACATTTTTTCAAAGAGGAGAATGCTTGACAAGCCTTGTCAGACCACCTAGAAAAATCCGTCCCCTTTTTAGTCATGTCAGTGAGAGGCTTAACCATGGACGAGAAATTACGAATGAACTTCCGGTAGTAATTAGCAAACCCCAGGAAACGTTGTAGTGCCTTAAGATTCTCTGGCCGATCCCACTCAAGAACTGCCCGCACTTTCCCAGGGTCCATACGAAAACCGGACGCTGAAACCAGGAAGCCTAAAAACTGGAGTTCCTGTACGGCGAACACACACTTTTCCCACTTGGCATACAGTTTATTATCCCGCAAGATCTGTAACACCTGCCTAACGTGCTCCTGATGAGACACCAGATCCGGCGAGTAAATTAGGATATCATCCAGATATATGACAACAAACTGTCCCACCAAGCGGCGAAAAATGTCATTAACAAAGTGTTGGAACACCGCCGGGGCATTAGTCAGACCGAATGGCATGACAAGGTTCTCATAATGCCCCTCCGGAGTGTTAAACGCCGTCTTCCACTCATCCCCCTCCTTCATCCTAATCAGATTGTACGCCCCCCTGAGATCCAACTTAGAAAACCATTTGGCGCCCACGATCTGATTAAAGAGATCGGGAATAAGTGGGAGCGGATACGGATCTCGGACCGTAATCCGATTAAGTTCACGGAAATCCAGGCAAGGGCGTAGGCCTCCATCTTTCTTCTTAACAAAGAAGAACCCCGCAGCCACCGGTGAAGATGAAGGTCTAATATGCCCCTTAGCCAGACTTTCTGAGATATAATCCTTCATGGCCTGCCTCTCAGGACCAGAAAGGTTATACAACCTAGCTTTAGGTAACTTGGCCTCAGGGAGCAGTTTTACAGAACAGTCATACACGCGATGAGGAGGTAGTTCCTGACACCCTTTCTCCGAGAATACATCCTCAAAGTCCGCCAGAAATGGAGGTAAGACCCAAGGAGTAACCGCACCAATGACCGTGTTCATGCAGTTTTTATTACAGAATTTACTCCATTGGCTCCCTGGTTTGCCAATTAATAACCGGGTTATGCTTAGCTAACCAAGGAAGGCCCAACACAATAGGAGTGGGAAGACCCTCCAACACGTAGCAAGACAACAGTTCTTTATGTATTGCCCCCACTTGAAGTTTTACGTCATGCACAACTTGCAAAAAACTTCCCTGCCCGAGAGGCCTGGCATCGATCGAGAATATGGGGATGGGTTTAGCCAACTCACTCAACCGCATACCTTGAACCCGGGCAAACCGAGCATCAACCAGATTAGCCCCGGCCCCACTATCCAGAAGAACAGATATCCTCTCAGTTCTCGTACCCACCACCACCTCCGCCGGTACGAGAAACTGAGACGAACCTAGGGACGAAATACCTACTCCCAGATTGCCGTCCACCACACAACCTGGGATCAACAGTTTTCCGACGACTCTTCACTCTGCAAGGGACGGGATGGACACCCCCCAATAAAATGTCCCTTTCTCCCGCAGAAGAAACACCTTCCTGCCTTATGGCGCACCACCGGTCCCCTCCCCCGAAATGATGTCCCTCCTAATTGCATAGGCTCCTCTGGACTGACCAGGGGAACCACCATATGAGGGGACCTTGTAGGAGGTGGAGTCATCACAGGGGGTAGAGTTATCCCGCACCTCTCCCGAAGCCGTCTGTCCACGCGAATAGCGAGGGCCATAGCGGCTTCCAGAGACACGGGAGAGTCATACTGTGTCAACACATCCTGTAATTTGTCGGATAAACCATGACAAAACTGGCTCCTAAGAGCCGAGTCATTCCACTGGGTGTCCGTGGCCCACCTACGGAACTCCGAACAGAATTCCTCCGCCGGACGATCTCCCTGCTGGATCCTACGTAACTTAGACTCAGCAAGGGAGATCCGATCTGGGTCATCATATACGAGTCCCAGGGCAGCGAAAAACCTATCCACTGACTGGAGAGCCGGGGAACCCGGGGGAAGAGAGAACGCCCAAGATTGTGGGTCCCCTTGTAGGAGCGAGATGACAATTCCCACCCTTTGTTCTTCACTCCCCGATGACCGAGGCCGCAGCCGAAAGTACAATTTACATGCCTCCCGGAAAACAAAAAACTTGTCCCGCCCCCCAGTGAACCTATCAGGGAGAGCTACTTTAGGTTCTGGTCCGGCTTGCTCCTGAGGATGCCAAACCTTGGACCTAACGTCCGCCAGCTCCATGGACAAACTCTGCAATTGCCGAGCTAGACCGGCTACTGGATCCATAGTAGCTGGAGAAAAACTAAGTGGGTCGGTGAAAATGTCACGCTGTCTCTGTATACTGGAGGTAGGGGGCCTAAGCTGACCCTAAGCTGGGGCCCTGACTAATCCCTCAACCTGGAGGTACTGTTAAAGGTACAGAGGTCCAGGCCGCCAGCGTAACCCCTACCTCCTGAAGATCCCTGCACCTCAGTAATCTAGTCCTGAGAAGGACCCCGATCACAACCAAAGGGAACAAGAAATAATATGCCCAAACACAGTATTTAGACGAACGAGACAGTACAAGGGAAAAACCAAAACCACCTTGCATACAAACAACTTCTCAACTACAACAGAGGAAAAACCAACGGGAAAGGAGATAAATGATAAAGCGAGGAAAGGGAAAAAACACTAACAAATACACTTATCTCAGCAACTCCAAACACCACGATCCGCTCTGTCAGTCTGAATGAAATGCTTTCACCGACACCTCCCAAACAGACCAGCAGGTATATGAAGGAGTCTCACTACAGAAGTATTGATTGCAGCTGGGCGAGGCTGGACCTCATCTAGCCCAGAGAGAGAGAGAGAGAGAGAGAGAATTAACTCCCTCACTGCCGAGAAACACAAAGCACCAACAAGTCAGCTGCGAGAAGTCAGGCTGTGTACTCGTGACGATCTTCGTGGCAACACACCCGTGACACCACCCTCTGCCTTCTATCCTTTAGCCAGTTAGCTACCCACTTGCAGACATTTTCCCCCAGCCCCATCATTCTCATTTTGTATACCAACCTATTATGTGGCACGCTATCGAACGCTTTTGAGAAGTCGAGATACACGACATCCACTGGTTCCCCCTGATCTAATCGAGAGCTAACCTCCTCGTAGAAGTCAATCAGGTTTGTTTGGCAGGAGCGATTCCTCATGAATCCATGTTGGTTCGGGATTAAAAGATTATTAGCATCAAGATGCTCCGTAATTGCCTCTTTAATGAAGCTTTCAAAAATTTTGCCCACAACGGATGTCAGACTCACCGGCCGATAGTTTCCGGCGTCACTTTTCGCTCCCTTTTTGAATATTGGCACTACATTCGCCTGTCGCCAATCAAGTGGCACAGACCCAGTCTCAACAGAGTCCTTAAATATAAGATATAACGGTCTGTCTATCACATTACTTAGTTCCCTTAGTACCCGTGGGTGTATGCCATCAGGTCCTGGTGATTTGTTTATTTTAATGTTACTGAGGCGTTTCTGTACCCCAGCTTGGGTTAGATTTGTCATACTTAGTGGAGGATTAAGTTTGTCACTTCTCATTTCTCCTGTTAGTTCGATTTCCTTTGTGAAAGTTGTCGAAAAAAAATTATTTAATAGATTAGCTTTATCCTCATCTTTCTCTATGATTTTGCCTTCCTCACTTTTTATCGGTCCAATATTATCCGATTTAATCGTTTTACTATTTATATACGTAAAGAACAGTTTGGGATTTGATCTACTTTCCCTAGCAATACGTCTCTCTGTTTCCTCCTTCGCTATTTTTATTTGTTTTTTACAGGTTCTCGTTTTTTCCTTGTAACACATTAGTGCCTCCTTACTGTTTTCCTGTTTTAATCTCTTGAATGCCTCTCTTTTGCCATTTAACGCCCCTTTTACGTTCTTGTTCAACCATATTGGTTTCCTCTTATTTCTGGCCCTTTTATTCCCATACGGTATATATCTCTCGCACTGAGTATTCAGAATTCTTTTGAAGGTTTCCCATTTACTATTCGTATTCCTTTGATTAAGAACTTTGTCCCAGTCAATAAGTTGAAGGCTTTCTTTCAGCTGATCAAACTTCGCCCTCCTAAAGTTTAATGTTTTTGTTGTTCCCTTATTGATAACCCTACTGAAGGGCATTTTGAAGTCGATAATATTATGGTCGCTATTACCTAGGTGCCCCCCTATCTGTACCTCAGTTATTCTATCAGGCCTATTAGTCAATATTAAGTCCAACACGGCCTTCCCTCTCGGTTCCTGCACTAGTTGGGAGAGATAATTATCCTTAATATTTGTCAAGAACCTTTTTCCTTTCTGAGATCTACAGGTTTCTGTTTCCCAGTCAATATCCGGGTAGTTGAAATCCCCCATTAGAATCACTTCATTATGTTTTGCTACTTTGTCTATTTGTCCTAATAGCAGATTCTCATTCTCCTCTGTTATATTGGGTGGCTTATAGCAGACCCCCAGTAATATTTTATTATTATTTTTAGTTCCCTCTATCTCTACCCACATGGACTCGACCCCCTCTTCTCCCTCTCCTATATCTTCCCTTAGTCTGGGTTTTAGACATGACTTTACATATAAGCAGACTCCTCCGCCTTTCCCCTGTTTCCGGTCCCTTCTAAATAAACTATAATCTAATAAATTTACCGCCCAGTCGTAGCTATCGTCTAGCCAAGTCTCTATGTTTTTTTCATTTTTATTGCCCAGATGTAGTACTTTGCATTTTTCCCTGTTAAAAACCATTCTGTTAGTTGCTGCCCACTGCTCCAGTTTATTTTGGTCTTTTTGAAGCCTCTCTCTCTTCTCTAGTGTTAGCTATCCCTCCTAGCTTTGTGTCATCAGCAAATTTAATCAGTTTACCCTCAATTCCTTCATCTAAATCATTGATAAAGATGTTGAACAATACAGGTCCCAGGACAGAGCCCTGTGGTACCCCACTTGAGACATTCATCCAACTGGATGTGAAGCCATTTACAACCACCCTTTGAGTCCGATCACTAAGCCAGTTATGAATCCACCTAACAGTTGCCTTGTCCATTCCATACTTGGTCATTTTTTCAATAAGGATGGTGTGAGATACTTTGTCAAATGCTTTGCTGAAGTCAAGATATACTATATCTACAGCATTTCCCTGATCCACCCAGTGATTCTGTCATAGAAGGAAATTAAGTTAGTCTGACATGACTTGTTAGTTACAAACCCATGCTGACTCTGGTTAATCACTTCATTTTTATCCAGGTCCTTGCATTTATGTTAGCTAAATATTCCCTCACAATCTCTCTGTTTACAGATAACTTGGATTCTTCTATTCCTTTAATAGGACAGTAAAGATCAGTTGATGTTACATTTTCTTTCTAAGAGAAAACAGATGCAAAATAGGAATTAAAAAGTTCGGCCTTCTCAACATCCTTTCTTACCATTTCACCATTTTCATCCTGTAAAAATCCTATAGCATCTTTGACTTTTCTTATACTTTTGACATACCCCCAAAATCCTTTTTTATTGCTTTTGACATCTCTTGCAAGCCTTAATTCATTGTCAGCTTTAGCTAACCTGATACGTGCCCTACAGGATCTGCAGACTGCATTGTAATCTTCTTTAGATATGCCTCCCTCTTTCCATTTGATAAACATTTTCTTTCTTTCTTTTTAGCATGTGTTTAAGTTCTGTGTTCATCCATCCTGGTTTCCTTAAATGCTTCCCATTCTTCCTACTTTTCAGGATTGTTAACGATTGTGCTTTGAGAATCTTATTTTTAAAAATTTCCCATCCTTCCTGGACATTTTTGACCTTAAGGACATCCAGCTATTGGATCCCTCCTATTCTCTTTCTGAGTTGCTTAAAATCTGCCTTTCTGCAATCTAACCTTGAAGTTTGAGTCTTCACATGTCTTCCTCCTCTAGTTATCCAAAATTCTATAATAGCATGATCGCTGCCTCCTAGGGTTCCAGCCACTTTTACCTCCTCAACCATTTCCTCCCTGTTTATAAGGATTAGATCCAAAGTAGCAGATCCCCTTGTTTTCTCCCCTAACTTTTGGAAGATAAAGTTGTCAGCAAGAGAGGATAAGAATTTGCTTGACCTGTTAGCTTTACTTGAGAGAGATTCCCAACAAATCTCTGGATAGTTGAAATCTCCCATGACTACTACGTCATATTTTTTGGAGAACTTGGTCATTTGATACATAGAGAGTTCATCCATATCTTCAGTTTGCCCAGGTGGCCTGTAGTAAATGCCTACAATGGTGTCCTTTCCGTTGTTCTCTCCTTGTATTCTTACCAAAACAGTTTCCACAGAACTCCCAGTATCTGCTTCAATCTCTGTGCAGATATACACTTTTCTAACATACAATGCAACACCTCCTCCTCGTTTATCAAGTCTGTTTCTTGCAAATAAGTTGTATCCTTTTAGCCTTGTATTCCAATCATGTGTATCGTCCCACCAAGTTTCAGTGATTCCGATGACATCATATTCCTTTTCCTGCGTTAGTAGTTCCAATTCTCCTTTGTTGCCCATGCTTTGTGCATTTGTATAAAAACATTTTAGTTTGATTGGTTTCTCTTCCTCCCATATTTTTATTATTTAATTTTTTTTTGTCTTTGTTCTTCCTTTCCACTTCCAGTAGCAGAGATCTCAATAGTATTTGTCAGCTGTATGGCTTTTTCTGGCTCTTTGCTTCCCTTTCCACATTGAGAGTTTAAAGCTCTCCTGATGAGTGTAGCAAGGCGACTTCCAAATACATGTTTTCCAGTCTTCGCAAGGTGTACCCCATCTCTAGCAAGTAGTCCATCATATAGGTAATTCATTCCGTGATCCAGAAATCCAAATCCTTGTTGACGGCACCATCGACGTAGCCAGTTGTTCACCTGTAGAATCTTATTCCACCTCATTGTGCCATTGCCATCCACTGGGAGGATGGATGAGAAGACCACCTGCGCTCCCAATTCTTTCACTTTCTTGCCTAAGTCTTCAAAGTCACTGCAGATGGTTTCCAGGTCCTTTCTTGCGGTGTCATTTGTCCCCACATGTATTAGCAGGAATGGGTAGTGATCTGTAGGTCTGAAGAGTCTTGATATCCTGTCAGACACATCTTTAATTTTTGCTCCTGGAAGACAGCACATTTCTCTTGAGGTTATGTTTGGTCTGCAGATAGCGGCCTCTGTTCCTTTAAACAGGGAATCCCCCATGACCACCACTCTCCGTTTTTTCTTCACAACATTTTTCTTTTTCCATCCAGGAGGATTCTGAGGGCTTACAAGGTTATTCATTGTGGGCAAAGTCTTATCTTGCTCTATTTCTTCATGGTTCTCCTGCGTGAGAGCCTGGTACTGGTTCCTGAGCAGTATAGGTGCTGACTGCCTCTCGATCCTCCTGCTTCCATTCTGGGTCACATGCTTCCGTTCCTCTGTTTCGTCAAGTGCAGTTCAAATTTCTTCTTTCTTTATCATGAAGAGATAATTTTGCTCTGTCTAAGAACTCTTCACCTTCCTTAATGATTTTCAAGGTAGTTAACCTCTCTTCTAGATTTCACAACTTTTTCTCCAACAGGGACACAAGCTTGCATTTCTGGCATGTGAAGTTTGGCTTTTCCATTGGCAAGTCTGTGAACATGTAGCAGGATATGCAGCTCACCAAATGGCTCCTGGACTCTTCCATGTTCTTATTGTTATGTTATGAAAACAGTGAAAAACGCTCCAAAACTCGCGCGCCGTTCACCGATGTCCTCCTTTCAGCTCAAACGGCCAAAATCCAGTGTTCTTTGAGCTTGCGGAGACTCTTCGCTTATCCCAAAATGCAGTGAGAATATGCAAATTGTCTCCTCAGGACCCCTTACAATTGTTTATACCAAAAATTGTTTATACCAAAAGTGGCGCAAAGCTAATCCATATCATTTAGGCCTTTTGGTTTAATCGTGTCCAGGGTTATAATTAGTGTTGATCGAGCACTAAAATGCTCGGGTGCTCGAAGCTCGGGCCGAGCTCACCGTGATACTCGGCTGCTCGACTCGAGCAACGAGCCCAATGTTAGTCTATGGGAGACCCGAGCATTTTTGCGGCGGCACCCCCGGCAGTCTGTAGAAAGCCTAAAAAGTGCCCAAAACAATAATGACAGTGCTCAAAAGACATGGGGACAGCATGGGCATCGCCCCAGGAAGCATTTTTGACCCCCAGGTCACTGCTGTTAACAACGTGGTCAGAGGTATTAAGCCACTTTTACGGGCTCACAATAAAACGTTCAAAAACGAAACTGAAACGGTTTTCCTGTGAAATATGTTAAGTAACATCCTTTCCAGGGTAAAGACTTGTGTATAAGGTAAAATAAATAACCAAAAACAAAAATACTCCTCCACACCTTGGGCTATGTTCACAAGTAGCATTTTTTGCACTTTTGTATTGCTTTCAACCGTGACAAATGCATTCACCGGGAAATCTCATTTTAACATTTTACAACCTTATCTGGCCATGTGCTGTGTGACACATGCATACAGTGCTGAAAAGACGTGGGAACAGCATGGAAGCATCTCTGACACCCAGGTCACTGCCTAAAAGTGTGCCCATCAGAAGTGATCCTTGCCGCATCAGAAGATGCAGACTTGCAACTATCCCCGTGCAAGTCCTTGTCCCAGGGGAGTGTTCAATTGTACCTCCCCCTTTCCTTGCAATGCAAGCGAAAATATGCAGCCAACCACCCACCCACCCGCAGGCTGCAATACCATACTGTTTGCTTGCACTTGAAATTGGGCCTTTTTAGGCATGTGGAGGCGGAATCTGGCCACCACGTCATGGCTGCGTCGACGGCCTGGTATCCATACTCAGTCACCAGCCGCCCGGTGGCCGAGTGTCTACGCTTGGTCCCCAGCCGCCAGGGAGCGGCCGGGTGTCCATACTCGGTCCCCAGCCGCCCCGTGCCCGGGTGCCCACACACGGTCCCCAGCCGCCTAGGGGTAGCCGAGTGTCCATAAACAGTCCCCAGCCGCCCCAATTTGTCCCGGTGCGCCTTATACACAAGCGCGCATACCAAAACATTACCTATGCCCTCCCCAGTGCATTTAGTGGGAAGGACAGCCTAACCACAAACACGTGGACAAGTGAATGTGGCCAGGGATGGTCCATCTCACTGACGCCTTCACACTGGGTTAATATTGTGGAAGCCGGGACACAGTTGGACACTGGGATGCAATACGTCCTCCAGACATAGAGGATTGCGGGTCCTGGGTCAATCAGGCTTCAACACAAAGTTCAGAACGTAGACAGCAGCAGTGGTCAGCCTCCTACACAATGAGTAAATTATTTATGATCATGAGGCCATCCATCTCCTTAGCTTTCTGTTCCTTGGAATGCAAGCACATGTATGTAGTAGGGGCTAGGCCTGAGGTGGTCAGCATTTTGGCGCATATCCTACCTCCTCTGAGGATTGCTGGATGTTTTCCTGCTACTATACCAGTTCTATGACTCCCGTTAAAACAAAGCTTCAGGTGATGAATGATAGTGGAGGTGGTGGCAAAGGAGAAAGAGCAGGAGGAACAGGGACCATTCACATCAATATCAGGCCAGACAACCACACACGTCTTGTAGGATACGTTTCTGTACCAAAAGGAGCAGTTCGGCTACACAGTTATAGGGCATACAGTGAGTGCAATGCCTACCAAAAATTTCAAGGCACTCCAATGCCCCTTGGAAGTGACATGGCGGTCAGAGTGCCTTAACTAAACTGTTTTTTCCATTTATAGCAACTGGGTCTCCTGTACACTGTTGGCCTAAGCAGTGAATGGAAGGCTTTCCAAAAATTATGAGGAACTGAAACAGACGTGGATTACAGCGTACTAAAAACCTTCTACCCATTATTGGGGAGTGGGTCTCCCTTAGTGTTCACGTATACATTGAAAAGCAAAAGCTGACTAAAATTAGGAGGAAATGCAAAGCCCGTTGGAAGAGCTGTGAAGTTCAGAGTGGTTTAACAAGATGGTTTTAATGCCCCTTGGAAGAGACGTGGAGGTCACAGTAGCTTAACAAAATGATTTTAATGCCCCTTGGAAGAGACCTGGAGGTCCCAGTGGAATAAAAAGACAATATCAATGACCCTTGGAAGAGAAGTGGAGGTCACAGTCCCTTAACAAGATGAATTTAATGCCCTTTACAAGAGCCATGCAGTACAGCATATTAAAAACATTATTCCCATTATTGGGGAGTGGGTCTCCCATAGTCTTTGCCTATGCCTTCCAAGCAAAAGCTGCCAAAAATTAGAACGGAGGAACTTGCAATGCCCCTTACAAGAGCCATGCAGTACACCATATTAAAAACATTATTCCCATTATTGGGGAGTGGGTCTCCCATAGTCTTTGCCTATGCCTTCCAAGAAAAATCTGCCAAAAATTAGGACAGAGAAACTTGCAATGCTGGCAACACGGACCACGGTCACCCTAGTGGTATAGTGGTGGTGGAGGCTGAGGATAAGGAGAAGATCAAAAAACAGCCGAAATGAGGAAGCGTATACCCATGTGGGGTGTGAAGCGGTGGATGGGAATACACCTCCCTAAATAACACAGTGGATTTGACTTTGTTACTCTGCTGTCATTTGGTGGTGAGGAGAAGTCTGGCCCAGTCCAGCCCTTGTTCATTTTGATAAGGGTCAGCTTGTCAGCATTGTCAGTTGACAGGCGAGTGCGCTTATCAGTTATAATTCCCCCAGCGGCACTAAAAACACGCTCCGATAACACGCTAGCGGCAGGGCAGGCCAGGACCTCCAAGGCATACAGAGCGAGTTCATTCCAAGTGTCCAGCTTGGATACCCAATAATTAAAAGGCACAGAGCAATCACGGAGGACGCTGGTACGGTCGGCAAGGTACTCCCTCACCATCTTTTGAAACTTTCCACTCCTTGTGAGAGTACCCCGCGCCTCAGGGCCTGTAAGCTGGGCGGGTCTCAGAAAACTGTCCCAGAACGTTGACAGTGTTCCCCTGCCTCTGTTGGATTGGAGTTGCGTCTCTCTCGCCTGTACGCCTTGGTTGGGTAGCAAACTGTGACCTCTGCCGCTAGCGTGTTCAGATGGGAATTTTTTTAACAGTTCTGCAGCAAGGGCCTTCTGGTACTGCCCCATTTTTGTAGACCTCTCCACCTCAGGAATAAGAAAGTGAAAGTTCTCTTTGTAGCGGGGGTCTAAAAGTGTCACCAACCAGTAATGATTGTCACCCAACATTTTGACAACGTGAGGGTCACGGTTAAGGCAGCGTAACATAAAGTCAGCCATGCGTACCAGACTGGTAACGGACAAGACTTCCGTGTCCTCACTAAGATGACAACTGACCATGCTCTCCTCCTCCTCCTCCTTCTCCCCACTGTCCTCAGGCCACCCACGCTGAACTGATGGTATGACAGTTGTACAGGTACTACCGTCTACAGCGCATGATACCAGCTCCTGTTTTTCCTCCTCCTCCTCTCCCTCATTGTCCCCCAATGCACATTGGGATGAGATGAGGCTGGGCTGTGTAATTGCCCGCTATGGCTTCTTGATCCATCTCATCATACTCTGGCTGCAATGTCCCCTCTTTGACCCTCTGCAGAGAGCACTGCAAAAGACAAACAAGTGGGATCCTGATGCTAATGATGGCATCATCGCCACTCATCATCTTGGTGGACTCCTCAAAGTTTGTCAGGATGGTACATATGTCAGACTTCCAGGTCCACTCCTGATGTCTTATGTGTGGAATCTGACCTGAATATCGACGGCATTGTTGCAGCTGGTACTCCACAATTGCTCTCATCTGCTCACAAATCCTTTGCAACATGTGGAGGGTAGAGTTCCAATGCGTAGGGACATCACACACCAGTCGGTGTGCCGGAAGCTGCAAACGCTGCTGCAACACAGCAAGGGCGGCGGAAGCTATAGCCGACTTCCGAAAATGAGCTGACAGGCGGCGTACTTTGACGAGCAGATCTGGCAACTCGGGGTACTGTTTAAGAAACTGCTGAACCACGAGGTTAAGCACATGAGCCATGCCTGGATATAGGTTCAGCGGTCTCCGCCACAGATCTGCCTGCTCTTTCACAGCTGTCCACAACTCACAAGCAGTGTGAGGTTTATCACCTAAGCTTATGAGTTTCAGCACAGCCTGTTGCTGCTTGGCGGAGGCAGTACTGCAGTGCTTCCAGCTTGTAACTGATGTGGTGATATCTGAGATGGAGGCTGAACATGAGGAGGAGGAGGATGATGCGCAGGAGCTGTACACTGTGGGGGCAACTCTGACTGACATAGGGCCCACAATCCTCACTGTGGGGAGGATATGTTCCGTCCCAAGGTCCAACTGGGTCCCGGCTTCCACTATGTTTACCCAGTGTGCTGTCAGGGAGATGTACCGTCCCTGGCCACAATCACTTGTCCACGTGTCCGTTGTCAGGTGGACTCTCCCAGTAACTGCATTGTTGAGGGCATGGCAGATGTTTTGGGACACGTGCTTGTGTAGTGCGGGGATGGCACACCGGGAAGAATAGTGTCGGCTGGGGACCGAGTACCGAGGGACGACCACCGCCATAAGGTTGCGGAAGGATTCTGTCTCCACGAGCCTAAAAGGCAGCATTTCCAACGCAAGCAGTCATGAAATGTGCGAATTTAGGACTGTGGCCTATGGGGCGTTCAAAGCTCTGGGATATGGACAATTGAACGCTGCAGTGGGACGTGGACGTTGATGCTGTTTCTTGAGAAACTGCCATAACAAGTGAAGACTGAGAGGAGGGGGCATTTTTGCATGCAGTATGGACAGGGGATTGCCTTGCACGCACAACAGGGGGCTCTATTACACGCACAACAGCGGAAGAAGCAGTTGTGACACCCGCTGACACTGGTGGTGGACCCTGGGGTTCGCCCCACAAAGTCGGGTGCTTTGCGGACACGTGCCTGATCATGCTGGTGGTGGTTAGGCTGGTAGTTTTGTCACCCCTGCTGATGCTGGCATGGCAGGTGGTACAAATGGCCTTTTTGGGGTTATCAGCAGAGTCTTTAAAAAAATTCCAGACTCTGGAAGACTTACCGGTTGTACTGGCAACGTCCCTCGTGTTGGTGTTACGGGGAACTGTTGTCCGCCTTCTGTGTGCGGCCACCACACTGCTTCTTTCTGCCTGTTGGGGTACTCTTCCTCCCTCCCCCTGTGTGCTGCTGGCCTCACTCTGCATATCCTCCTGCCACGTTGGGTCAGTTACTAGATCATCCACCACCTCCTCCTCTTCCACTTGCGCACCACGATCATCCTCCTCACTTCGTGGCAATTGTGTCTCGTCAACGTCCACCTCTTGTGACAAATTGCCAGCGTCGACTTCCTGTGGCCGTGACTGTTCAAATATTTGGGCATCGCTACATGGGATCTCCTCTTCCATCACTTCAAGCGGAGCAGGCGAGGGGCACAAATATGGAAATGGACCAGTGAACAGCTCTTCAAAGTGTCCAAGTGTGGGATCAGTTGCTGTCTGACGACACTCGGCATGGTGGGAGGAAGGAGCATCAGGGTGAGGAGGAGTATGCGGTCGAGACTCACGGCTACTAAAACTTGACCGTGTGGAAGACAGACCAGAGGTGGTGGTGCCCAGGTAACTGGAAGTATTATCTGCTATCCAATTAATAACCTGTTCACACTGATCAGTTCAAAATACTGGTGTTGTAGTGTGCTTCCCTAGTAATTCGGTAAAGAAGTGGAAGCGAGAAAATTTTCACCTTGTCCACGGCCCCGTCCTCTACACGCACCATCACCAGAACGTTCAGTTCCATGTCCCTTGCCATGCGCCTTGCCCATTGTAAATGAAGTAAAATAGCTTACACTCGCACTATCAATGGAAAAAGGGTAATAAAAAGGAGATTAGAACCGTGGAAGAGGAAAACCACAGTTCTATTTCTCTGGCCTACACCAGAATCTTTCAAACAGATATACTGGTGTCTGAACAGTTAGCGAGACACTATTACTGTTTTTCTTTACGTAAAAAATACCAAAAGCTATATAATACAGAGATTTGACCCGTGAAACTGCAAAACCACAGTTCTATTTTTCTGGCCTACACCAGACTCTAATAAACAGATATATTGGTGTCTGAACAGTCACAGACACACTCAATTTTTTTATTTATTTTTTTTTTGGGGGGGGGGGGGGGGAGTACCAAAAGGTTAATAAGATGCGTATTTGGACAGTCTGACTGAGAAAAAAAAAAATACAGGATTTAGATGAAAAAAGAATAATTTTTCCTGGCCCCTGGGCCAGGGGATAAGTCTAGCAATTTGACCAACAGGAGCACAAAGGACTGTAATGCAGCGTTTGCTTGTATAACCACTGCGTCTCTTATACAGCCTGCCTGCCTGATATCTGGGATGGATATTAGTCCTGAGAAGGACTGTTTGTTTGATTTGGCAGGCTTTAGAGACCCTACACTACCTATTTCGCACTATATATCTCTCCCTAACTCAGCAGCACTCTCCCTACACCGTCTGATCCGGAGCGACTGTGTCCAACATGGCGGCGCCCGGTTTAAAATACTCGAGGTGACGCTGTGCGGCCAGCCAATCACTGTAATGGCCACAAACAACATGGCTGCGGCATTACAGTGACTGGCTGGTAATCCCTGCATGTTCATTGGCTCTGTAAGGAGCCCCAAATGTGCAGGGCGGAGACCCGAGCTCCCGCCCGAGTAACCAGAAAATGCTCGGTGCTCGCCGAAAATCCCGAGTAGGGTGATGCTCGGGCGAGTAACGAGCAGTGTCGAGCATTCTCGATAAACACTATCTAGCACCAATCCTAGATGCAGACTACATGTGGTTACTGGCTAGCACCACTCCTATATGCAGACCACATGAGGTAACTGGCTAGCACCATTCCTATATGGAGACTACATGCGGTTACTGGCTAGCATCACTCCTAGAGGCAGAATACATGGTGTTACTGGCTAGCACCACTCCTAGATGCAGACTACATGCGGTTACTGGCTAGCACCAGTCCTAGAGGCAGAACACATGGTGTTACTGGATAGCATCACTCCTAGGGCAGAAGACATGGGGTTACTGGATAGCACCACTCCTAGAGGCAGAACACATGGGGTTACTGGATAGCATCACTCCTAGAGACAGAATACATGGGGTTACTGGATAGCATGACTACAAGAGGTAGAATGCATCCTGTTACTGGCTAGCATCGTTCGTAGAGGCTGAATATGGGCGCTTTCTGGCTAGCACCACTCCTAGAGGCAGAAGACATGGGGTTACTGGCTAGCACCACCCCTAAAGGCAGAACACATGGGGTTACTGGATAGCATCACTCCTAGAGGCAGAAGACGTGCGGTTACGGGCTAGCACCACTCCTAGAGGCAGAATACATGGGTTAACTGGCTAGCACCACTCTTAGAGGCAGCACACATGGGGTTACTGGCTAGCGCCACTCATAGAGGCAGAACTCATGGGGTTACTGGCTAACGCCACTAATAGATGGAGACTGCATGAGGTTACTGGCTACCACCACTCCTAGTGCAGAATACATGAGTTTACTGGCTAGCACCAATCCTAGTTAGAAGACATGGGGTTACTGTCTATCACCAATCCTAGATGCGGACTACATGTGGTTACTGGCTAGCACCATTCCTATATGCAGACTACATGTGGTTACTGGCTAGCATCACTCCTAGAGGCAGAATACATGGGGTTACTGGCTAGCACCACTCCTAGACGCAGACTACATGCGGTTACTGGCTAGCACCACTCCTAGAGGCAGAAGATGTGCGGTTACTTGCAAGCACCACTACTAGAGGCAGAATACATGGGGTTACTGGCTAGCACCACTCCTAGATGCAGACTACATGTGGTTACTGGCTAGCACCACTCATAGTTTCAGAATACATGGGGTTACTGGCTAGCATCACTCCTAGAGGCAGAACACATGGGGTTACTGGCTAGCATGATTACAAGAGGCAGAATACATCGGGTTACTGGCTAGCATCACTCCTAGAGGCAGAATACATGGGTTAACTGGCTAGCACCACTCCAAGATACGGACTACATGTGGTTACTGGATAGCACCACTAGTATATGCAAACTACATGGAGTTACTGGCTAGCACCACTCCTAGTGGCAGAAGACATGGAGTTACTGGCTAGGACCACTCCAAGATATGGACTACATGTGGTTACTGGATAGTACCACTAGTATATGCAGAACACATGAGGTTACTGGATAGCACCACTCCTATATGCAGACCACATGAGGTTACTGGCTAGCATCACTCCTAGAGGCAGAATACATGGGATTACTTGCTAGCACCAATCCTAGTTAGCAGATATGGGGTTACTGGCTAGCACCACTCCTAGATGCGGACTACATGAGGATACTGGCTAGCACCACTCCTATATGCAGACTACATGAGGTTACTGGCTAGCATCACTCCTAGAGGCAGAAGACGTGTGATTGCTGGCTAGCACCAATCCTAGAGGCAGAACACATGGGGTTACTGGCTAACGCCACTAATAGATGGAGACTGCATGAGGTTACTGGCTGCCACCACTCCTAGTGCAGAATACATGAGTTTACTGGCTAGCACCAATCCTAGTTAGAAGACATGGGGTTACTGTCTATCACCAATCCTAGATGCGGACTACATGTGGTTACTGGCTAGCACCATTCCTATATGCAGACTACATGGGGTTACTGGCTAGCATCACTGCTAGAGGCAGAATACATGGGGTTACTGGCTAGCACCACTCCTAGATGCAGACTACATGCGGTTACTGGCTAGCACCACTCCTAGAGGCAGAAGAGGTGCGGTTACTTTCAAGCACCACTACTAGAGGCAGAATACATGGGGTTACTGGCTAGCACCACTCATAGATTCAGAATACATGGGGTTACTGGCTATCATCACTCCTAGAGGCAGAACACATGGGGTTACTGGCTAGCATGATTACAAGAGGCAGAATACATCGGGTTACTGGCTAGCACCACTCCTAGTGGCAGAAGACATGGAGTTACTGGCTAGTACCACTCCAAGATACGGACTACATGTGGTTACTGGATAGCACCACTAGTATATGCAGACTACATGAGGTTACTGGATAGCACCACTCCAACATGCAGACCACATGAGGTTACTGGCTAGCATCACTCCTAGAGGCAGAATACATGGGAATACTTGCTAGCACCAATCCTAGTTAGTAGACATGGGGTTACTGGCTAGTACCACTCCTAGATGCGGACTACATGAGGTTACTGGCTAGCACCACTCCTATATGCAGACTACATGAGGTTACTGGCTAGCATCACTCCTAGAGGCAGAAGATGTGCGATTGCTGGCTAGCACCACTCCTAGAGGCAGAAGACATGGGGTTACTGGCTAGCACCACTCCTACATGCAGACTACATAAAGTTACTAGCTAGCACCACTCCTATATGCAGACTAGATGAGGTTACTGGCTAGCACCACTCCAAGAGGCAGAAGACGTGTGCTTACTGGCAAGCGCCACTACTAGAGGCAGAATACACGGGTTACTGGCTAACACCTCTCCTAGAGGCAGAACACATGGGGTTACTGGCTAGCACCACTCCTAGAGGCAGAATACATGGGGTTACTGGCTAGCACCACTCCTAGATGCGGACTACATGTGGTTACTGGCTAGCACCACTCCTAGAGGCAGAAGATGTGCGGTTACTGGCAAACACCACTACTAGAGGCAGAATATATGGGGTTACTGGCTGGCACCACTCCTAGATGCAGACTACATGTGGTTACTGGCTAGCACCACTCATAGTTTCAGAATACATAGGGTTACTGGTTAGCATCACTCCTAGGGCAGAAGACATAGGGTTACTGGATAGCACCACTCCTAGAGGCAGAACACATGGGGTTACTGGATAGCATGACTACAAGAGGCAGACTACATTGGGTTACTGGCTAGCATCACTTCTAGAGGCTGAAGACGTGCGCTTACTGGCTAGCACCACTCCTAGAGGCAGAAGACATGGGGTTACTGGCTAGCGCCACTCCTAGAGGCAGAACACACGGGGATATTGGCTAGCGCCACTAATAGATGGAGACTGCATGAGGTTACTGGCTAGCACTACTCCTAGTGGCAGAGGACATGGGTTTACTGGCTAGCACCCCTCCTAGAGGCAGAAGACGTGCGGTTACTGGCTAGCACCACTCCTAGAGGCAGAATACATGGGGTTACTGGCTAACGCCACTCCTAGTGACAGAATACATGGGGTTACTGGCTAGCACCACTAATAGATGGAGACTGCATGGGGTTACTGGCTAGCACCACTCCTAGTGGCAGACTACATGTAGTTACTGGCTAGCATCACTCCTAGAAGCAGAAGACATGGGGTTACTGGCTAGCACCACTTCTAGATGCGGACTACATGTGATTACTGGCTAGCACCACTCCTATATGCAGTCTACATGTGGTTACTGGCTAGCACCACTCCTAGAGGCAGAACACATGGGGATACTGGCTAGCACTACTCCAATTCGCAGAATATATGGGGGTACTGGCTTGCACCACTTCTAAATGCAGAGTACTTGTGGTTACTGGCTAGCACCACTCCCAGAGGCAGAAGACGTGTGCTTACTGGCAAGCACCACTACTAGAGGCAGAATACATGAGGTTTCTGGCTAGCATCACTCCTAGAGGCAAAAGACGTGAGGTTACTGGCTAGCATCCCTCCTATAGGCAGAATACATAGGGTTACTGGCTAGCATCACTCCTAGAGGCAGAATACATAGGGTTACTGGCTAGCGCCACTCCTAGAGGAAGAACACATTGGGTTACTGGCTAGAATCACTCCTAGAGCAGAAAACATGGGGTTACTGGCTAGCATCACTCCTAGAGGCAGAATACATGGAGTTACTGGCTAGCACCACTCCTAGATGCAGACTACATGTGGTTACTGGCTAGCACCACTCCTAGAGGCAGAACACGTGCGCTTCCTGGCTAGCATCACTCCTAGTGGCAGAATACTTGGGGCTACTGGCTAGCATCACTCCTAGAGGCAGAAGAGATGGTGTTTCTGGCTAGCATCACTACTAAAAGCAGAAGACATAAGGATACTGGCTAGCATCACTCCAAGAGGCAGAAGACATTGGGTTACTGGCTAGAACCGTTTCTAGAGGAAGAATACATGGGGTTACTGGCTAGCACCATTTATAGAAGCAAAAGACAGTGGTTACTGGCTAGCACGACTTCTAGATGCAGACTACATGAGTTCACTGTCTAGCACCACTCCTAGATGCAGACTACTTGAGGTCACTGTCTAGCACCACTCCTAGAGGCAGAAGACGTGCGGTTACTTGCAAGCACCACTACTAGAGGCAGAATACATGGGGTTACTGGCTAGCACCACTCCTAGATGCAGACTACATGTGGTTACTGGCTAGCACCACTCATAGTTTCAGAATACATGGGGTTACTAGCTAGCATCACTCCTAGAGGCAGAACACATGGGGTTACTGGCTAGCATGATTACAAGAGGCAGAATACATCGGGTTACTGGCTAGCATCACTCCTAGAGGCAGAAGACATGGGGTTACTGGCTAGCACCACTCCTACATGCAGACTACATAAAGTTACTAGCTAGCACCACTCCTATATGCAGACTAGATGAGGTTACTGGCTAGCACCACTCCAAGAGGCAGAAGACGTGTGCTTACTGGCAAGCGCCACTACTAGAGGCAGAATACACGGGTTACTGGCTAACACCACTCCTAGAGGCAGAACACATGGGGTTACTGGCTAGCACCACTCCTAGAGGCAGAATACATGGGGTTACTGGCTAGCACCACTCCTAGATGCGGACTACATGTGGTTACTGGCTAGCACCACTCCTAGAGGCAGAAGATGTGCGGTTACTGGCAAACACCACTACTAGAGGCAGAATATATGGGGGTACTGGCTAGCACCACTCCCAGAGGCAGAAGACGTGTGCTTACTGGCAAGCACCACTACTGGAGGCAGAATACATGAGGTTTCTGGCTAGCATCACTCCTAGAGGCAAAAGACGTGAGGTTACTGGCTAGCATCCCTCCTATAGGCAGAATACATAGGGTTACTGGCTAGCATCACTCCTAGAGGCAGAATACATAGGGTTACTGGCTAGCGCCACTCCTAGAGGAAGAACACATTGGGTTACTGGCTAGAATCACTCCTAGAGCAGAAAACATGGGGTTACTGGCTAGCATCACTCCTAGATGCAGACTACATGTGGTTACTGGCTAGCACCGCTCCTAGAGGCAGAACACGTGCGCTTCCTGGCTAGCATCACTCCTAGTGGCAGAATACTTGGGGCTACTGGCTAGCATCACTCCTAGAGGCAGAAGAGATGGTGTTTCTGGCTAGCATCACTCCTAAAAGCAGAAGACATAAGGATACTGGCTAGCATCACTCCAAGAGGCAGAAGACATTGGGTTACTGGCTAGAACCGTTTCTAGAGGAAGAATACATGGGGTTACTGGCTAGCACCATTTATAGAAGCTAAAGACAGGGGTTACTGGCTAGCACGACTTCTAGATGCAGACTACATGAGGTCACTGTCTAGCACCACTCCTAGATGCAGACTACTTGAGGTTACTGTCTAGCACCACTCCTAGAGGCAGAATGCATGGGGTTACTGGCTAGCATCACTCCTAAAGGCAGACTACATGGGGTTACTGGCTAGCATAACGCCTAGAGGCAGAATACATGGGAATACTGGATAGCACCACCCACAGAGGCACAAGACATGGGGTTACTGGCTAGCACCACTCCTAGTGGCAGAATATTTGGGGTTACTGGCTAGCACCACTCCTAGAGGTAGAATACATGGGGTTACTGGCTAGCATCACATCTAAAGGCAGAATACATGGGGGTACTGGCTAGCATCACTCCTACAGGCAGAGTACATGAGATTAATGGCTAGCATCACTCCTAGAGGCAGAAGACGTGCGATTACTAGCAAGTGGCACTCATAGAGGCAGGATACATGGGGGTACTGGCTAGCACCACTCCTAGAGGAAGAACACATGGGGTTACTGGCTAGCATCACTCAGAGAGCAGAATACATGGTGTTATTGGCTAGCATCACTCCTAGAGGCAGAAGACCTGGGGTTACTGGCTAGCACCACTTCTAAAGGCAGAAGACATAGGGATACTGGCTAGCATCAATCCTAGAGGCAGAAGACATGCTATTACTAGCTAGCATCACTCCTAGAGGCAGAATACATGCGGTTACTGGCTAGCACCACTCCTAGAGGCAGAAGACATAGGGTTACTGGCTAGCACCACTACTAGATGGAGACTAAGAGTGGTGCTAGCCTGTAACCACATGTAGAGGTAGTAGACATGTGGTTAAAGGCTAGCACCACACCTAGTGGCAGAATACATGGGGTTACTGGCTAGCACCACTTCTAGATGCAGACTACATGTGGTTACAGGCTAGCACCACTTCTAGAGGCAGAATACATGCGGATAATGGCTAGCACCACTCCTAGAGGGAGAATACATGGTGATACTGGATAACACCACTCCTAGAGGCAGAATACATGGGGGTACTGGCTAGCATCACTCCAAAATGCAGAGTACTTGTGGTTTCTGACTAGCATCACTCCTGGAGGCAGAATACATGGGGTTACTGGCTAGCACCACCACTAGAGTTAGAAAACGAGTGATTACTGACTAGAACCATTCCTAAAGGCAGTGGACATAGGGATACTGGCTCACAACACTCCTAGAGGCAGAAGACATGAGGTTACTTGCTAGTGCCATTCCTAGATTCAGAGTACATGTGGTTACTGGCTAGCACCACTTCTAGAGGCAAAACACATGGGGTTATTGGCTAGCATCATTCCAAAAGGCAGACTACATAGGGTTACTGGCTAGCATCACTCCTAGAGGCAGAACACGCGCTTACGGGCTAGCGCCACTCCTAGAGGCAGACTACATGGGGTTACTACCTAGCACCACTCCTCGAGTCAGAAAACATGGGGTTACTGGCTAGCACCACTCCTAGAGGCAGAAGACATGGGGTTACTGGTTAGCACCACTCCTATGGCAGAAGACATGGAATTACTGGCTAGCACCACTCCTAGAGGCAGAAGACATGGCGTTACTAGCTAGCACCACTCCTAGAGGCAGAATACATGGGGTTACTGGCTACCACCACTCCTAGATGCGGACTACATGGGATTACTGGCTAGCACCACTCCTAGTGGCAGAATACTTGGGGTTACTGGCTAGAATCACTCCTAGAGCACAATACATGGGGTTATTGGCTGGCATCACTCCTAGAGGCAGAAGACCTACGCTTACTGACTATCACCCCTACTAGAGGCAGAATACATGGGGTTACTGGTTAGCACCACTCCTATGGCAGAAGACATGGAATTACTGACTAGCACCACTCCTAGAGGCAGAAGACATGGGGTTTCTGGCTAGCACCACTCATAGTGGCAGAATGCATGGGTTTACTGGCCAGCATCACTCCTAGGGCAGAATAAAGAGGGCTACTGGCTAGCATCACTCCTAGAGGCAGAAGACATGAGGTTACTGGCTAGTGTCATTCCTACAGGCAGCATACATGGGGTTACTGGCTAACACCACTCCTAGAGGAAGAACACATGGGGTTACTGGCTAGCACCACTCCTAGATGCAGAATATATGGGGCTGCTGGCTAGCATCACTCCAAGAGGCAGTATACATGGGGTTACTGTCTAGCATCACTCCTAGAGGCAGAAGACGTGCGGTTACTGGCTAGCGCCACTCCTAGAGGCAGAACACATGGGTTTACTGGCTAGCACCACTCATTGATGCAGACTGTATGAGGTCACTGGCTTGCACCACTCCTAGAGGCAGAAGACATTGGGTTACTGGCTAGCATCACTCCTTGAGACAGAAGGCGTGGGGTTATTGTCAAGCACAACTACTAGAGGCAGAATACATGGGGTTACTGGCTAGTACCACTCCTAGAGGCAAAATGCCTGGGGTTACGGATGACCACCACTCCTAGAGGCAGAAGACATGGGGTTACTGGCTAGTGCCTTTCCTAGAGGCAGCATTCATGGGGTTACTGGCTAGCACCACTACTAGAGGTAGAAGATGTGAGATTACTGGCTATCACCACTCCTAAAGGCAGAAGACATAGGGAAACTGGCTAGCATCACCTCTAGAGGCAGAAGACATAGGGATACGAGCATTTACTGGCTAGCATCACTCCTAGAGGAAGAATAAATGGTGGTACTGGCTAGCACCACTCCCAGAGGCAGAATAAATGGGGGTCCTGGCTAGCACCACTCCTAGAGGCATAATACAAGGGTTTACTGGCTAGCATCACTCCTAGAGGCAGAAGACATGTGGTTACTGGCTAGCACCACTCCTAGAACGTTTTCCATTCTGTTGTAGTGTGTCGGTCAAGTTATTCACACTAGGTGTCTGTGAAGAGAAGTATTAGAAAATTACAGGCCTGCTATTTAAAACCGTGATTCTCTGTCAGACATATCACCTATAAGAGTTCTCCAAAATCAGCCATTTCTTCCATTTTCATTTAGTTGCAGTGTGTCGGTCCAGCTATTCACACTAGGTTTCTGTGTAGAATAACATTAGTAAATTACAGGCCTGCTATTTAAAATTGTGGTTCTCTGTCAGACTTATCACATATAACTACGTTCCAAAATCAGCCATTACTCGTGAACGTGGAAAATATTGTCCTCCATTTAAAATGGGTAAGGTGCATGGAAAAGCACGGGAAAGTGGACGTGATGGTGATGGTGCATGCAGAGGCCGAGGATGTGGCCGTGGGCAAGCTGAAACTGTGCCACAACAAACACCCACATCTTGTCTCTCGACCTTCCTGTCCCAGTTACTAGGGGACCGCAGTACACCACTATTTAACCCAGAGCAGTGTCAAAAGGTTGTTGGTTGGATAGCATATAATGCTTCCAGTCACTTATGCCGCCACCACCACCACCCTGTCTTCCACACGGTCAAGTCTCAGTAGCCGTGAGTTTGGACCGCATATTCCTCTCCCTGATCCTCCTTCCTCCCACCATGCCGAGTGCCCGGAGACAACTGATCCCACACTTGGACACTCAGAAGAACTGTTCTCTTTTCCATTTGTAGATTCGGGCCTCTCGCCTGGCCAGCTTCAAGCGAGTCAAGAGGAGAAGGCGAGCAGCGATGCCCAAATATTGGAGCAGCCACGGTCACACAAAGGCAACGGTGGGAAAGTCAAGATGAGGACCAGGGTGCGGAAGTGGAAGACGAGGTGGTGGATGATATAGTAACTGACCCAACCTGGCAGGGGGGCATACAGAGCAAGGACAGCAGCACACATGGGGAAAGAGGCATAGCACCACAACAGGTAGGAAGAAGCAGTCTGGTGGTCGCAGACACAAGGCGGGAAAACGTTCCTAGTAACGCCAACATGACGGAAGTTGCCAGTACAGCTGTTATGTTTTCCCGAGTCTGTTTATTTTTTTAAGACTCTGCAGATAACCCCAAAAAGGCCATTTGCACCACCTGCCAGGCCAGCATCAGCAGGGGTAACAAAACTATCAGCCTGACCACCACCAGCATGATCAGGCACATGGCAGCAAAGCACCTGACTAAGTGGGCCGAACTCCATGGTCCAGCAACAGAGTCTGCGAGTGACACCGGCGCGTGCATTTTGAAGCTTTTTTTTTAAGCTTTTTTCACTGTTTTCAGAACATTAACAATAAGAACATGGAAGAGTCCAGGACCCATTTGGTGAGCTGCATATCCTGCTACATGTTCACAGACTTGCCAGTGGAAAAGCCAAACTTCACATGCCAGAAATGCAAGCTTGTGTCCCTGTTGGAGGAAAAGTTGCGAAATCTAGAAGAGAGGTTAACTACCTTGAAAATCATTAAGGAAGGTAAAGAGTTCTTAGACAGAGCAGAATTATCTCTTCATGATTCAGAAAGAGAAGAAATTCAAACTGCACCTGACGAAACAGAGGAATGGAAGCATGTGACCCACAGAAGCAGGAGGATCGAGAGGCAGTCAGCACCCATACTGCTCAGGAACCAGTACCAGGCTCTCACGCAGGAGAACCATGAAGAAATACAGCAAAATAAGACTTTGCCAGCAATGAATAACCTTGTAAGCCCTCAGAATCCTCCTGGATGGAGAAAGAAGAATGTTGTGAAGAAAAAACGGAGAGTGGTGGTCATGGGGGATTCCCTGTTAAGAGGAACAGAGGCCGCTATCTGCAGACCAGACATAACCTCAAGAGAAATGTGCTGTCTTCCAGGAGCAAAAATTAAAGATGTGTCTGACAGGATATCAAGACTCTTCAGACCTACAGATCACTACCCATTCCTGCTAATACATGTGGGGACAAATGACACCGCAAGAAAGGACCTGGAAACCATCTGCAGTGACTTTGAAGACTTAGGCAAGAAAGTGAAAGAATTGGGAGCGCAGGTGGTCTTCTCATCCATCCTCCCAGTCGATGGCCATGGAACAATGAGGTGGAATAAGATTCTACAGGTGAACAACTGGCTACGTCGATGGTGCCGTCAACAAGGATTTGGATTTCTGGATCACGGAATGAATTACCTATACGATGGACTACTTGCTAGAGATGGGGTGCACCTTACGAAGACTGGAAAACATGTATTTGGAAGTCGCCTTGCTACACTCATCAGAAGAGCTTTAAACTAGAACAATGTGGGAAGGGAAGCAAAAGGCCAGAAAAAGCCATACAGCTGACAAATACTATTGAGATCTCTGCTACTGGAAGTGGAAAGGAAGAAAAAAGACAAAACAATTTAAATAATAAAAATATGGGAGGAAGAGAAACCAATCACAAACTAAAATGTTTTTATACACATGCACAAAGCATGGGCAACAAACAAGGAGAATAGGAACTACTAATGCAGGAAAAGGAATATGATGTCATTGGAATCACTGAAACTTGGTGGGACGATACACATGATTGGAATAAAAGGCTAAAAGGATACAACTTATTTGCAAGAAACAGACTTGATAAACGAGGAGGAGGTGTTGCATTGTATGTTAGAAAAGCGTATATCTGCACAGAGATTGAAGCTTCAGAGACTGGGAGTTCTGTGGAAACTGTTTGGGTAAGAATACATGGAGAGAACAACGGAAAGTACACCATTGTAGGCATTTACTACAGGCCACCTGGGCAAGCTGAAGATATGGATGAACTCTTTATGTATCAAATGACCAAGTTCTCCAAAAAATATGACGTAGTGGTCATGGGAGATTTCAACTATCCAGACATTTGTTGGGAATCTCTCTCAAGTAAAACTAACAGGTCAAGCAAATTCTTATCCTCTCTTGCTGACAACTTTATCTTCCAAAAGGTAGGGGGGAAAACAAGGGGATCTGCTACTTTGGATCTAATCTTTATAAACAGGGAGGAAATGGTTGAGGAGGTAAAGGTGGCTGGGACCCTAGGAGGCAGCGATCATGCTATTATAGAATTTTGGATAACTAGAGGAGGAAGACATGTGAAGACTCAAACTTCAAGGTTAGATTTTAGAAAGGCAGATTTTAAGAGACTCAGAAAGAGAATAGGAGGGATCCAATGGCTGGATGTCCTTAAGGACAAAAATGTCCAGGAAGGATGGGAAATTTTTAAAAATGAGATTCTCAAAGCACAATCGTTAACAATCCCGAAAAGTAGGAAGAATGGGAAGCATTTAAGGAAACCAGGATGGATGAACACAGAACTTAAAGACATGCTAAAAAGAAAGAAAGAAATGTTTATTAAATGGAAAGAGGGAGGCATATCTAAAGAAGATTATAATGCAGTCTGCAGATCCTGCAGGGCACGTATCAGGTTAGCTAAAGCTGACAATGAATTAAGGCTTGCAAGAGATGTCAAAAGCAATAAAAAAGGATTTTGGGGGTATGTCAAAAGTAAAAGAAAAGTCAAAGACGCTATAGGATTTTTACAGGATGAAAATGGAGAAATGGTAAGAGAGGATGTTGAGAAGGCCGAACTTTTTAATTCCTATTTTGCATCTGTTTTCTCAAAGAAAGAAAATGTAACATCAACTGATCTTCACTGTCCTTTTAAAGGAATAGAGGAATCCAAGTTATCTGTAAACAGAAAGATTGTGAGGGAATATTTAGCTAACATGAATGAGTTCAAGTCTCCAGGTCCAGATGAATTACACCCCAGAGTACTGAAGGAGATTGTAGAAGAAATTTTAGAACCACTCTCCATAATCTTTGAAAATTCTTGGAGAACAGGAGAAGTCCCAGAAGACTGGAGAAGAGCAAATGTTGTTCCTATCTTCAAAAAGGGGAAGAAGGTGGACCCAGGGAACTATAGGCCGGTGAGTCTGACTTCTATACCAGGAAAGATCTTTGAACAAATTATTAAACAACATGTATGTAAGTACATGGATAAGAATGAAGTGATTAACCAGAGTCAGCATGGGTTTGTAACTAACAAGTCATGTCAGACTAACTTAATTTCCTTCTATGACAGAATCACTGACTGGGTGGATCAGGGAAATGCTGTAGATATAGTATATCTTGACTTCAGCATAGCATTTGACAAAGTATCTCACACCATCCTTATTGAAAAAATGACCAAGTATGCAATGGACCAGGCAACTGTTAGGTGGATTCATAACTGGCTTAGTGATCGGACTCAAAGGGTGGTTGTAAATGGCTTCACATCCAGCTGGATGAATGTCTCAAGTGGGGTAACACAGGGCTCCGTCCTGGGACCTGTATTGTTCAACATCTTTATCAATGATTTAGATGAAGGAATTGAGGGTAAACTGATTAAATTTGCTGATGACACAAAGCTAGGAGGGATAGCTAATACTAGAGAAGAGAGAGAGAGGATTCAAAAAGACCTAAATAAACTGGAGCAGTGGACAGCAACCAACAGAATGTTTTTTAACAGGGAAAAATGCAAAGTACTACATCTGGGCAATAAAAATGAAAAAAGCATATACAGAATGGGAGGAATAGAGCTAAGCAACAGTACATGTGAAAAAGACTTAGGTATACTAATAGATCATAGACTTAACATGAGTCAACAGTGTGATGCAGCAGCAAAAAAGGCAAATACAATTCTGGGATGTATTAACAGAAGCATACAGTCTAGATCACGTGAAGTCATTATCGGTCTTTACTCCTCTTTGGTCAGACCTCATCTGGAATACTGTGTACAGTTTTGGGCACCACATTTTAAAAAAGACATAGACAAACTGGAGCAAGTTCAGAGAAGAGCGACCAGAATGGTGACTGGTCTGCAAACCATGTCCTATGAGGAACGGTTGCAGGATTTGGGAATGTTTAGCTTGCAAAAAAGAAGACTGAGAGGAGACTTAATAGCTGTCTACAAATATGTCAAGGGCTGTCACATTGTAGAAGGATCATCTTTATTCTCATTTGCACAAGAAAAGACTAGAAGCAATGGGATGAAACTAAATGGGAGGAGACACAGATTAGATATTAGAAAAAACTTTTTGACAGTTAGGGTGATTAATGAGTGGAACGGGCTGCCACGAGAGGTGGTGAGTTCCCCTTCAATGGACGTCTTCAAACAGAGGCTGGACAGACATCTGTCTGAGATGATCTAGTGAATCCTGCTTTGAGCAGGGGGTTGGACCAGATGACCCAGGAGGTCCCTTCCAACTCTACCATTCTATGATTCTATGACACCACTGCTTCTTCCGCTGTTGTGCGTGCACACCAATCCCTTGTCCATGGCGCATGCAAAGATGCCTCCCGCCCTGCACGTGTTGTTGCACACTCTCAACTACCACTATCAGCAAGCACGTCCTTGTCCCTGTGCAGCGTTCAGTTGTCCGTACCCCATTCCTTGGAACTCAAGCACAAATACGCAGCCAACGCCCTACAGGCCACACTACTAAATACACACATTTCATGAATGCTTGCGCTCGAAATGTTGCCTTTTAGGCTCGTGGAGATGGAAGCTTTCCGCAACCTGATGGCGGCGGCTGTCCCTCGGCACTCGGTCCCCAGCCGCACTATTTCTCCCAGTGTGCCATCCCAGCAATTCACGAGCACGTGTCCCACAACATTAGACGTGCCCTCAACAACGCAGTTACTGGGAAAGCCCACCTAACCATTGTAAGATGGCCGCCAGACATGTCCTTGAGGGGAGATATTCATCGCTGAGGTTGGCAGCTTCAGTGATGTAAAACCGGGAAAGCATGCTCCAGCACACATAGTGCTGAGAGGGTTAATAGGGGGTGCAGGGCCGTTTTTTTCGAGCACTCATAAGAGTCAAGTGGGATTGGCTGCTCACATATCCCCACCCCCAGGGTGTGTGTATAAAATGGAGACTGAGCGTCTCATTCAGTGTCTGTAGCTGGAGGGGTAGAGACCTCCAGCGTGTCTGTGCAAAAAGACACTGATTACTTTCCAAAGTAACAAAACAGGAAAATGAACAGTCCATATAGTTGCCCGCAGTACTATATGGACTGTTCATTTTCCTGTTTTGTTACTTTGTGCCGAAGAAGGCTGTGCTTTGTTCCCTTTGAAAGTGTTTATCAAGCTTGAATAAACTTGCCTTGGACGTTTTAAAGAGACAGTGTCCTGTGCATATGACGCGCCCCTGGGCCTGTGTCGCGCTGCGTTGCGCACGCGGGAGCTTACCCGGAGCCGGATCTCTTGAGGGTTGTAGTCTCGTGGCGGTGACCCGGTCCGTGCCCAGGGAGTCAAACTGAGCGGCGATGTAACAGCGGTAGATGCAGGACGACTACGCCACCCGTTGAATGCAGCTATGGAGCTGCCGCTGCAGGACAGTCCGCTGAGGCCGGTGGATGGATGGTGCAGCGTAGATGGTATAACCCCCAACGGGAGGGGTATGGCCTCAGGGCAGCAGATGTGGATGATGGGGGTAGCAGGAACCACTCAGAGACGGTGCGGTGTAATTCAGGGTCTTTACTGGTAACAACGATAGACCCTCCCGGAGTACTTGCTAGTGAACGGGGCCTGGTCAGTCCTTGAGCAGATGGGATCTCCCCTGGCCAGGCGGAGTTGTAGGCCTCCCAAACTGACTGTACTCTTCTGGCTACCTTGCTAGAAGCGGATATAAGTAGCCCACGTCCCTGAGTGTACCGTGTGGTGCTCACCCGTATGGCCGGTGACTCGGGGCCTTCTAATGGCTTCCGCTCCACGATGGCGGTGCTGGTCCCACGCGTGTGACCGTGCCTTCGGGTTTCTGGGCCTGAGGACCTGAAATCCCCTGCCGGTCGGCTTCTGCTGCTGGGTAAGAGTTAGTCCCCACAGCCTCGGACGCCGGGTCCGGTAAGAAAGCTTCTCAGTCAGGGCGAGCTCTGCAGCTGCCAGCCCCTGACTCGTAGTAATATTGCTCCCACTGAGCTTCTGCTGTTTCTTCCTATGCTGCTTCTCTGTCTCTACTCTCCTTGACTGACTAACCCTGCCTCAGCCCAGGGTTTATACAGGGGAAGTTCTTCCCCTCCCAAGACTGGGCAGGAGGTGTGGCATGCACAGGATCCCTGACCAAAGGACCTCCCACCTGCTCTCAGACATAACATTACATTACTGTGGAAAACCAGACCCCTGGGGTGCCACATTCCCCCCTAGTGAAATTTAGTACTCCGGGACTAAACATATTTTAGAAAAACATAACAAGATATAACAACAATAACAGTACAATAAGAAGAAACACATAAAGGTGGTCACGGCATGTCCGTAACCGGGTGCAGTCTTTGAAGAAAAGCAAGGTGTCCATTTCACCAAAACAGGGAGACGTAACCAGGTAGGGGTCTGTCCTACCCCGAGTCCTTAACAGTCTCTAGTCCATCCTGGGTTACGCTCCAACTAATTGTACAAGGATTCCCGGTAGATCCACCAAGGATTCCTAAAAATAACTGGAAACACAAAATTATACACAAGCAACAATACACAGATAAACATAAATAAAACAATTTATACACTTCAAATCCTCCAGCGTGCGGGTAACTGGCCTCTAGTGGCCCTAGTGGACCTACGGAGCTGACTGTCTGGCCCTGAACTACAGGGTGTAGGAGCTGTCAAGGGTAAACTGGGCAGCTGTCTACCGGCTCTTTGTCTCACTAGGGGTACGGCAGGCTCACTATAAGCAGAGGGTTGATCCTCCTGTTCTGCTTGTGTGGAATCTTCTGCCTCCTGGACCGGCTGTTCTTCCAGCTCTACCTGTTGCTCCGTAGGTGCTTGGGATGCTGGTTGGAGGAAGGTGAGTACGGGTACCACAACTGCACCATTGACTTGAGTCCAAGACCGAGGGAAGTCCCCGAGCACAGTACTAACCATATCTTCCCTTTCCTCTACGGGTCGATGGTCTTCTTGTTCCTCTTCAGGGTTCCTCAGTTGTTCGGGACACTTCTTCAGGTGGTCCCGGGATACAATGGCTGTGGTTTCCCCTCCGTCTTTACTGATGGTACAAACCTTCGGGTTCTCGTGGCTTGAGGGCAGTACGGTGTACGGGTCCTTCTCCCACTGGTCGTCCAACTTGTGGAGCCGTCTCTTCCTCTTCAAGACCTGCTCTCCGGGTACCAGGGGAACAGCGGGAGCATACTGGTTGTAAGTTTTCTCTTGTCTTTCCCTAGCCTGACAGAGACTTCGCTCCACGCTCTCCTGTACTCTCCGGTACTGCTGCTGCCTCTCTGTGTCCCAGTCTGTTTCTGGTGAAGTGTCCTCGGGTGTCAGGACTCCCATTTCCAGGTCAACAGGTAACTTACCAGGTCTTGCCCTCATTAGGTAAGCCGGGGTACAGTTGGTGGAACCTACCGGGATGTGGTTGTATAGGTCCACCAGATCGGGCAACTTCTCAGGCCACAGACTGCGTTCTTCCAGGGGCAACGTTTTTAGAAGATCCATTACCACCTGGTTCATTTTCTCACAAAGTCCATTAGTTTGCGGATGGTAGGGTGTCGTCCTTATCTTCCGGCAGCCATACAGATTGCAGAATTCCTGGAAGACCTCCGCTTCAAAGGCAGGTCCCTGGTCCGTCAGCACTTGGTCCGGGTACCCGTGTGGACGGCAAAAGTGCTGCTGGAAGGCTCTAGCTGCTGTTTGAGCCGTTAAGTCCTTGACGGGGACGACAACCAGAAACCGGAAGTAATGATCCACGATGGTTAACGCGTAGACGTAGCCACTTCTGCTTGGGGTCAGTTTTACATGATCCAAGGCTACCAGTTCCAACGGTTGCCGGGTGACGATGGACTGCAGGGGAGTCTTCTGGCTGGCACGGTCCTTCCTTCTCAGGTTGCACGGGCCACAGTCTCTGCACCACTTCTCGATGGTTCCCCTCATGCCTACCCAGTGGAACCGCTCCAGCTTCTTCCACCCGAAGTGTCCAGCTCCGTCGTGGTATGCCTCCATCACCATGGCTGCGTCTCTTCGTGGCACCATTACTTGCCAGAGTAATTCATGCGTCCGGGAGTTAACCATTCTGCGGCACAACTTCCCTTTGTAAAGGAACAGTCGACTCTTCTCTGCCCATAGTTGTTTGGCTTCCTCCGGAGCGTCTGGTTCAAGGCGAGCCTCCGGCCGAGTCAGCATCTCCTTCACCAGTCGGACGGCAGGGTCGCTGTCTTGCGTTTCCGCCCAGTTGTAGTGGGGTAAGGGGTTCAACGTAGCAGCCTGCTTACTCCTTACCCGGTGGGAATACTGGATAGTCCCATGACGGTGGAACGCAGGGAGTTCAACTTCTTCCAGTCCCTCCGGATCTTCTCCTCCGTCCGGCAGGTTGGGCATCCTGGACAGGGCGTCCGCGTTGGTATTGGAGCGTCCTGCCCGGTATTTGATTGTGAACTCGTAGTTGGACAGACGGGCCATCCACCTCTGCTCCAGGGCACCGAGTCTTGCCGTGTCCAGGTGTGTCAACGGGTTGTTATCCGTGTACACGGTGAACCGGGAAGAAGCGAGGTAATGCTTAAAGCGCTCGGTGACTGCCCATACTACGGCCAGGAACTCTAACTTAAATGAGCTGTAATTCTCGGGGTTCCTTTCGGTGGGTCGCAGTTTTTGGCTGGCGTAGGCGATTACTCGTTCCTTCCCCTGCTGGATCTGGGACAGTACGGCTCCTAGCCCGATGTTACTGGCGTCGGTGTAGAGGATAAAGGGCTGGCTATAATCCGGGTACGCCAGGATTTCGTCCCCCGTGAGGGCCATCTTCAGCTGGCGGAAGGACTCTTCTTCCAGCTCCTCCCATTTGAAGGGCGGCTTCTGGTTCTTGGCCTTCCGGGACTGGCCTATCAGGAGGTCCTGCATAGGTGCTGCCTTTTGGTGAAACCGGGAATAAACCTTCGGTAGTAGCCTACCAACCCGAGGAACTGCCGCACTTCTTTTACGCTGGAGGGGCTTGGCCATTCCTTAATTGCGGTGATCTTATCAGGGTCGGGAGCCACTCCGTCAGCGCTCACCACGTGTCCCAGGTACTGCACCTTTGGTTTCAGGAGATGACACTTGGAGGGTTTCACCTTTAGGCCGTAACTTGCCAGAGCTTCGAACACTTCCGCCAGGTGTTTCAGGTGGTCCTCATACGTCTTGGAATATACGATGACAGGTACAACAGGACCGTCTCGAAGTTTCTGTGGCCCAGACAACACTCCATTAGTCGTTGGAAGGTTCCCGGTGCGTTGCAGAGTCCGAACGGCATGCAGGTGAACTCGCTAAGTCCCATCGGGGTGGTGAATGCGGTCTTCTCCCGGTCCGCCTCTGCTACAGGAACCTGCCAGTACCCGCTAGTGAGATCCAAGGTAGAGAAGAAGTTAGCAGATCTTAAAGCAGCCAATGACTCCTCTATCCTTGGTAAGGGGTACGCATCCTTGTGTGTGATACGATTGATTTTCCGGTAATCTACACACATCCTCATGGTGTTGTCTTTCTTTCGGACTAAGACTAGTGGAGCTGCCCAGGGGCTACAGCTATCCCTGATCACCCCAGCCTCCTTCATGTCTCTAAGCATCCCCTTGGCGTGTTGGTAGTGGGCAGGGGGTACGGGTCGATACCTCTCTTTTATAGGAGGATGGTCTCCCGTGGGGATGTGGTGTTCTACCCCCTTGACTCGCCCGAAGTCTAACGGGTGTTTACTGAACACTCTCTCGTACTCCTGAACCACCCGATAGACTCCTTGTTTCTGGTGTGCGGGAGTGGAGTCAGTACCCAGATGTAGTTGCTGACACCAGTCCTCCATGTTTTTCTTAGAGCCGTTACCTTCCTCCGGGTGAGATGGAGGCAAGGGTTCCAAAGATTGTATAGAATTTTGGTTAATGGTATATAATTTGGCTAGCGTGGCATACCGGGGCAGGTACACTTCCCTCTCCCCGATATTTATTATGCGAACGGGCACCCTCCCATGGCGTACATCAACCACCCCCCGTGCTGTCAAAATGGTGGGCCTACTGTCCGAGTAAACTGGTTCTACCATTGCCTGGTAATCTCTACCTCTCAGACCAATAGCTGCCCGGCACCAAATCATCATTTCACTTTTTGGGGGCATGGCAATAGGAAAAGGGTCACACATTCTTACGCTACCAATCTCACCGCCGGAGAGTTCCACCTGTTGCCGTCGCATCAGTGCCCGGATCTCTTTCTGGAGCACCCGCTGCTCGCCGGAGCTGGCGTTCTTGGCAACCTGCTGTAAAAGGAAAATCACCTCTGCAAGACAATTTTCAATTACATTAGTTCCTAGAGTTATTTTTGGGTGACTCTCATGTTTGTCAATATCTACAATGATCAGTCCCTGTGCTGCCAGTTCGACTCTACCGATTTTGATGGTCATCTCTTTAAATCCGATCTGTGGCACGGGCTGGCCATTGCTGGCGATGATACTCAAGTCGTCGTCAGGGTAGCGGGTAATATCCGAGTCATTCCAGTACTGCTTAAAGAGCACGTACGGGATGGTGGTGACCTGTGACCCGGTGTCCAGTAGGGCACTCATGGGAATGCCATCCAGTACCACAGGCAAGACTGGACGTCCTCCCACATATCTGTCGCGCCAGTTCGATGGGCCTGGTGATCTTTTTCCTGGGGGTTGGCCCTCTACCCCAGGTTGTGCCCGTTTAAAGAACAGTACCTTGCCATATGTCCAGGTCGATTGCAGCGGCGGCAGATGGGTCGTCCGTCCTCGCTGTATCGGTCACTGGGTCTTCCTCTGGCCGGTGGGGTCCTCCTTGGTCGACGCCACGGGATGTCCTCCGGTCCAGATGCCAGCTGGATCTTCCCTGGGGTGGAAGCCTGTAAAGACTGCACAGTTCGGGTTAGCGCAGCAACGCTCTTAGCTAGCTCTTGGACCTGATGGTGTAGGTCTGGAGCCGGGTCATTGTCCAAAGCCTGCGCATCAGCTCCCACAGGCCCTGCCGACAAGGGCGCCGCCTCCTGGTGGTAAGTGATAGCAGGGCGCTTGTGGGTCACAACGCCACCCGGTGCCGGTTCTCGGAGCACCCGGATGGCTCTGTCCTTGAACTGTGCAAAGCCCAGATGGGGATCCTGTAAGGCCATTGCCCGCAACTGGGTTCGGTGGGTATTACAATACAGTCCCTCTATAAACTGTTCGGTCAACAGCCTGTCCTCGTTTCCCACTCCATCAGGGTCGGTCTGCTTAATGGCCCTCAGGGCCTCTTGTAGGTTTAGTGCATAGTCCCTTATACTCTCATGCGCTCGCTGCTTGCACCCGTAGAATCTAAGCTTAATCTCGGCTGAGGTGCGGGTATCAAAGGTGTCCTTCAGCCGGGTTAGTATCCCTGCGACAGTCTTCCTCCCAGGTGGCCAGGATTTTACTTCCCTTTTGGCTGCCCCGGTTAGTTGGGCCACCAGGATGCTCACTTTTTGCTCTTCTGTGAGGGGGTACACCTGGAAGAGGCTATCCAGCTTTTCTCTAAAGTCATGCAGGGTATGTGACTCCCCTGAGTACTGGGGTAGCCAAGCTGCTCCCGGGATATAGGGCATGGTGAAGGGCATAACTGCAGCAGCGGTAGCGCTGGCGGGGGTTGAGGCAGTGAAGCTCTCCTCCGTATCCGACATCTTCCTCCCCCCTAGTGGACCGTGGCCTACCTTGCGATGATCCTGTTCCGTAGGCCGCGGCTCCGCAGTGGATCGTCAGGGTTGAGGACCTTCCGTCGCGCTCCTGTGACGTCGGCGTCTGCTGGGCTCCTTCCAGGACCTTACGCAACGTCCGGACGTGAGGCGGGGCTTCAGTTCTCGCGCGCTTTCGGAGTCCACGCCCCTCTTCTTCCCGCGCGGCGTCCTCAAGATGGCGTCCAATGGCGGGAAAACTCCACGGATGGCGGTAAGAAGGCAGAAGATGGCGCCGGATGGCGGGAAACTTCACCGATGGCGGGAGGAAGGCTGAAGATGGCGCCGGATGGCGGGAATCTTCACCACAGGTAAGTTTGAAAAGTCTCTTTTTCAGGCACGCAGTACCCGGTGGTTGCGGGCACGAAATCCTGCCGACTACGCCAAAGTTGACGCGCCCCTGGGCCTGTGTCGCGCTGCGTTGCGCACGCGGGAGCTTACCCGGAGCCGGATCTCTTGAGGGTTGTAGTCTCGTGGCGGTGACCCGGTCCGTGCCCAGGGAGTCAAACTGAGCGGCGATGTAACAGCGGTAGATGCAGGACGACTACGCCACCCGTTGAATGCAGCTATGGAGCTGCCGCTGCAGGACAGTCCGCTGAGGCCGGTGGATGGATGGTGCAGCGTAGATGGTATAACCCCCAACGGGAGGGGTATGGCCTCAGGGCAGCAGATGTGGATGATGGGGGTAGCAGGAACCACTCAGACGGTGCGGTGTAATTCAGGGTCTTTACTGGTAACAACGATAGACCCTCCCGGAGTACTTGCTAGTGAACGGGGCCTGGTCAGTCCTTGAGCAGATGGGATCTCCCCTGGCCAGGCGGAGTTGTAGGCCTCCCAAACTGACTGTACTCTTCTGGCTACCTTGCTAGAAGCGGATATAAGTAGCCCACGTCCCTGAGTGTACCGTGTGGTGCTCACCCGTATGGCCGGTGACTCGGGGCCTTCTAATGGCTTCCGCTCCACGATGGCGGTGCTGGTCCCACGCGTGTGACCGTGCCTTCGGGTTTCTGGGCCTGAGGACCTGAAATCCCCTGCCGGTCGGCTTCTGCTGCTGGGTAAGAGTTAGTCCCCACAGCCTCGGACGCCGGGTCCGGTAAGAAAGCTTCTCAGTCAGGGCGAGCTCTGCAGCTGCCAGCCCCTGACTCGTAGTAATATTGCTCCCACTGAGCTTCTGCTGTTTCTTCCTATGCTGCTTCTCTGTCTCTACTCTCCTTGACTGACTAACCCTGCCTCAGCCCAGGGTTTATACAGGGGAAGTTCTTCCCCTCCCAAGACTGGGCAGGAGGTGTGGCATGCACAGGATCCCTGACCAAAGGACCTCCCACCTGCTCTCAGACATAACATTACATTACTGTGGAAAACCAGACCCCTGGGGTGCCACACATACCTCTAACGCGACTGAGTACAAAACCCTACACTTGGTGCTAGAAGCATGGGTACGAATCCCAAAGGGCAGTGTGGCTGCTACAGGAAACCATTTATGTCCTGGGTAAAGGCCACCAGCCAGCAATGGATGCCGGACAAAATGGAGGACCTGCTTAAACATTTATTGCAGGCACAGCAAACGCAGCACAAGCAAAGCATGCAGCAGCACCTGCAGAGCCAGCAGAACATGCAACAGCAGCATCGGGAGCAGTTGCAGAGCCAGCAGAACATACAGCAGCAGCAACGGGAGCAGCAGCAGGAGACAAATAGACTTCTGATGCAGCAAATCCCACAGCAGCAAAGACAGAACTCCTAGCAGAGCAGATCCGTGGCAGGACAACCGCCCCATCCCCAGCTCCAGGTGATGACTCTCACATGAGGAAAACGGTAAAAAGAGCATTACAAGAGATGACACAGGGTAATGACGTTGAGGCGTTCTTGACGGTTTTTAAGATGGTGGCAGAGCGGGAGAAATTGCCTCCGAAGCAGTGGGCGGAGGTACTGGTGCCATATTTAACAGGAAAGCCCCAGAAGGCCTATTATGACCTGGCCTTGCAAAAGAGTATGCCATTTGATAAGTGAGATTTTGGCGCGCTTGGGAGTGACTCTGACTGTCAGGGCACAATGAGTGCACCACTGGGCCTATTGCAGTGACAAACCTCCCTGGTCCCAAACGTTCGACCTCCTACACCTGGTCCAAAAGTGGTTGCAACATGAATCTTCCTCCCCAGCACAGATGATGGAGAGGGTCATTATAGACAGGTTCATACACTCTCTTCCGAGGTCGGTGCAATCCTGGGTTACCCAGGGAGATCGCCATAATGCCGATGACTTGGTGGGGTTGATGGAAAGGTACCAGGCGGTTAAGAGTTTGTTGGGGAAAAAAGGGGTCGTAGCCTCTCCATACTGGGGTACCCAAAAGAGGGAAGCTAGAGCCACACCTGGGGGACGTCTTATAGTTGAGGAGGGGTCTGAGTTGCTTCCCAAGGTCCCGCACCATAACGGAGATTTCATACCCCTGGTCACATAGCCGCCCGTTGCCCCATGACCAACAAACATGGACTGCAGCGCAGGATGGCGCTGCTCGTACTTTGCATATCCTGCCTGCAGTGCTGTCGCTCAACCAGACAATGGTCCGCAGGTATGCACCATATCGGTGAATGGAGTGCAAGTGACTGCTCTGTTTGACTCGGCGAGTCTAGTAACCCTAGTGTGGGACACAGTTCCTCATCAACTGGTTCTGGGGAAAAAGGTTGGCATCCGTTGTATCCATGAGGAAGTTAAGGACTACCCTGTGGCCCGAGTGGTCATAGACACAAACTGTGGCGCCGAGTCCCATGAGGTGGGCGTAGTCAAGGACGCTCCTGAAGAAACCGCATCACAGGTCGCCGCCAACAGGTTTCCTTTTTGTGTGCTTGTCAGGGATGAGGATGAGGCAGCATCCCCGGAGGCCAACATCCCTGAGCTGGAGGTGTCCGGGGGAAACTTTGGAACCGCCTAGCTCAGAGACTTGACTCTAAAAGGGGCGTTTGAAAATGTCACTTTCTTGAATGGTGTAGCTCAAGAGCCGGGGGTTGACCACTGATATCCATACTTTGCTGTCAATGGGGAGATACTATATCGGGTCACCAAGCTCAGGTGGGAGGTAATTGAGCAGTTACTAGTGCCAGGGCCCTTTGGCGCAAGGTGTTAGATATGGCACATACACATGTGTTGGGTGGTCATCTGGGGGTAGAGAAAACCCAGGAAAGGATCCTCGAGAGGCTCTATTGGCCCGGTTGTCACCGAGAAATTGTAAATTTTTGTAGGTCATGTCCCAACTGCCAGTTAACCTCCCCGGTGGCCCTCTTCCATAGCCCCTTAGTGCCACTGCCAATCATTGAGGTGCCATTTGATCGCATAGCTATGGATCAAGTGGGACCTCTGGTAAAGTCCGCCAGAGGATATCAGTATATCCTGGTGGTACTAGACTATGCTATGCGGTATCCGGAGGCCGTGCCACTACGTAACTCTTCTGTCAAATGTATAGCCCAGGAGTTGGTCCATATCTTCTCTAGAACGGGGTTGCCTAAGCGGATCCTAATGGACCAAGAGACCCCATATATGTCACGGGTGATGAGGGAGTTGTGCAAAACCCTGCAGATCACACAACTCAGGACCTCAGTCTACCACCCCCAGACAGATGGCATATTAGAGAGGTTTAATAAAATCTTGAAGGCCATGTTAAAGAAGGTCGTGAAGAAAGACGGCCGGGACTGAGACTGTCTACTGCCGTACCTTCTATTCTCCATCAGAGAAATCCCACAGGCCTCTACGGGGTTTTGCCCGTTTGAGCTGTTATATGGCCGACACCCCCGCGGACTCCTGGACGTATCAAAGGAGACCTGGGAGGCGGAGTCTACACTCTACAGAAGTGTGATCGAACATGTGGGCCAGATGCAAGAGAGAATTGCAGAGGTGATGCCCATTGTGAAAGAACACCTCCTCAAAGCACAACAGGCACAGCCGAGGGTGTAGAATAGATCAGCGAGGGTGAGACACTTCAACCCTGGGGATAGGGTACTAGTGCTGGTACCAACGGTGGAGAGCAAGTTCCTGGCAAAGTGGCAGGGCCCCTATGAAGTAGTGGAAAAGCTTGGCGATGTCAACTATAGGGTCCACCAACCTGGGAGAAGGAAGCCCTACCAGGTGTACCACATCAACCTCATTAAGCCATGGTGAGACAGCGAGCCGGTGGAAGCTCCATGTCTGATGGCGAAGACTGAAACCGACGTGGAGGAAGTCAAGATGGCAGAGTCGCTGTCATTTGCCCAGAAGCAACAATGCTGAGAGTTGCTGCAGCGGAACAGGGACCTGTTCTCAGATCTACCGGGCTGTACTCAGGTCATAGAGCATGAGGTACTTACGGAGCCTCATGTCCGAGTGATATGAAGCCATATCGGATTCCGGAAGCCCGCCAAGAGGTAACATCGAAGGAGGTGAAGCGCATGCTGAATCTTGGGGTCATCAAGGAGTCCAAGAGTGGCTGGTCCAGTCCCATAGTCTTAGTGCCAATACCAGATGGAGAATGGCAGTTCTGCAATGACTATAGGAAACTGAATGAGGTCTCTAAGTTTGATTCATACCCAAAGCCCAGGGTAGATGAACTAATTCTAATTGAGAGACTAGGACCGGCCAGGTACATTACCACCCTTGACCTCACAAAAGGGTATTGGCAGATCCCTATGTCCCAAGAGGCCAAGGAGAAGACGGCCTTTTCAATGACAGATGGGTGTTTCCAATTCACCAGAATGCCTTTTGGATTGCAAGGAGCTTCAGCTACCTTCCAGAGAGCCATGGACCAGATTCTAGCTCCCCACAAGAAGTATGCAGCAGCCTACCTGGATGATATCATGATCTACAGCCAGGAATGGGGTAGCCATCTGAGCAAAGTCCAGGCAATATTCGATGCTCTACAGAAAGAGGGGTTTTCCATCAACCCGAATAAATGTGCCATGGGCATGGAGGAGGCCAGATATTTGGGCTATGTTGTAGGTAGAGGCGTGATAAAGCCCCAAAAAAATAAAATTGGCGCAGGGTTGGCCACAACCTCTCACAAAAAAGCAGGTCAGAGCGTTCCTGGGCATCGTGGGCTACTACCGCCGGTTCATCTCTAACTTTTGCCATGACAGTCGCCCCTTTGACAGATCTCCTTAAAGGGACAAAATTGGCTATGGCTAAGTGGTCTCCAGAAACCGAGATGGCCTTCCAGGAACTCAAGCAAGCCCTGTGTAAACAACCGGTGTTGGTGGCACCGGATTTCTCAAAGGAGTTTGTGGTCCAAACAGACGCGTCAGATGTCGGGCTGGGTGCTGTTCTTTCACAAGAGGTGAATGACGAAGAGCACCCCATAATTTATTTAAGTCTGAAGCTGACTTCTTGTGAGAGAAATTACTCCATAGTGGAGAAAGAATGTTTGGCCATCAAGTTGGCGGTAGACACTCTAAGATACTACCTCTTAGGCAGGAAGTTCAGGCTGGTATGAGACCATGCCCCACTAAGGTGGATGAGCAGGAAGGGGAACAGTACTCGAGTGAGAAGGTGGTTCCTAGCTCTTCAGGAGTTCAGCTTCCAGGTAGAGCATAGGCCTGGGAAATTGCATGGCAATGCTGATGTATTGTCAAGGGTTCACTGTATATTAGCGGAAGGTGTCAAGCCCCCTGGCTTTGGGCAGAGGGGGGAGGTATGTAAGATGGCCGCCGGACATGTGCTTGAGGGGAGATATCTATTGCTGAGGTTGGCAGCTTCAGTGATGTAAAACCGGGAAAGCATGCTCCAGCACACAGTGCCGAGAGAGTTAATAGGGCGTGTCAGGGCCAGTTTTTTGGAACAGTCTCAAGAGACGGGTGGGATTGGCTGCTCACATATCCTCACCCCAGGGTGTGTGTATAAAATGGAGACAGAGTGTCTCATTCAGTGTCTGTGGCTGGAGGTGTAGGGACCTCCAGCGTGTCTGTGCAAAAAGACACTGACTTCCTGTTTTCTTACTTTGTGCCGGAGAAGGCTGTTTTGTTTCCTTTGAAAGTGCAGTTTATAAAGCTTGAATAAACCTGCCTTGGACATTTTAAAGAGACAGTGTCCTGTGCCTACCTCTAACGTGGCTGTGTGAGTACAAAACCCTACACCATGGACATGTGGGCAGGGACTGTACATCTCGCTGATGGCACACTGGGTTAATATACTGGAAGCCGGGACCCAGTCAGACCTTGGGACGGAACACGTCCTCCCGACGCCGAGGATTGCGGGCCCTGGGTCAATCAGGGTTGCCACCACATACTACAGCTCCTGTACCTCCTCTTCCTCTTCAGCCTCCGACTCTGAAATGACCACATCAGTCGCAAGCTGGAAGTACTGCAGCACTGCCTCGGCCAAGCGTCAACAGGCTGTGCTGAAGCTAATATGCTTAGATGAAGAGTTGTGGACAGCTCTGAAAGAGCAGGGAGATCTGTGGCTAACACTGATGACCCTACAGCCAGGCATGGTCGTGTGTGACAATGGCCGGAATCTGGTGGTGGCTCTGAGGTGAGGCGAGCAAACATACGTACCATGCCTGGCCCATGTGCTTAACCCTAGTTTCTCAAAACCTACCCGGATCTGCCGTATCTGCTTGTCAAAGTACACCGCCTATGTGCCCATTTTAGAATGTCAGCTACAGCTTCCGCTGCCCTTGCGTTTGCAGCTTCCAGCTCACCGACTGATCTGCAATGTGCCACCGCGTTCAAAATCTACATTGCAGATGTTGGGAAGGATTTGTGAGCAGAAGAGGGCAGTTGTTGAGTACCAGAATCAACAAGGCTGTCGTTATTCAGTTCAGACTCCACACATAAGACCTCAGGAGTGGACATGGATGTCAGACATATGTACCATCCTCCAAAACTTTGAGGACTCCACCAAGATGGTGAGCAGTGATGACGCCATAATTAGCATCACCAACCCCCTTCTCTGTCTTCTGACTCACAATTAAGAGGATGCATTGCAGGCGGAGCATGATGAGATTCAGCAAGGAACCATACAGGGTGATTCCACACAGCCCAGCCTCATCTCACCCAATGTGGATTGGGTGACAATGAAGAAGAGGGGAGGAGGAGGAGGAAGAACAGGAGCTAGTTTCCTGCGCTAAAGGCGGTTCTACCTGCACAACTGTCATATCATCTGTTTAGTATGAATGGCCTGAGGACACGGAGGAGGAGGAGGATGAGAGCATGGTCAGTCGTCCTCTTGGTGAGGACACGGAAGTCTTGCCTATTAGCAGTCTGGCACACATGGCTGAGTTCATGTAACGCTGCCTTTCCCATGACTTTCACGTTGTTCGAATTTTGGGTGACAGTCATTACTGGTTGGTGACACTTCTAGACCCACGCTACAAGGAAAACTTTCTGTCCCTTATTCCTACGCTGGACAGGCCCAATAAAATGGTGCAGTACGAGAAGGCCCTAGTTGTGGAATTATTTAAAAAATTCCCATCTGAAAACGCTGGCAGCAGATGAAGGGGTGTGGAACACCCAGAAACGTGTAGGCATTTACCAATAAACAAGGATTTTATTATATGTTCCTGATTTGAGGATTTTTCAGCGACGCGGACGTTTATCTCTACCTTCTCCGCCTTTGGATTTATTCTGGTCCTGTGGGACACCTATTGGAGATCCGCTGCAGCTGCCTTTTATATGTTATGGTAGTTGTGTCCTCACACAACCTAACCAGGTGAGAACCACCTTTTTACTATTATTCCCTATGTCTACAGGTGTAACCCTATTGGGCTTTGCTCTCTCTCTCTCTCTTTGTATTTTAACTGAAAATGCTGACAGGCTGACTGTTATAAAAATTAATGAGAAGTCTTGTCCAATCCAACCCTTAACACCACCAAATGATAACAGCGTAGCATAAACTCAAATACAGTCTTTTTTTTTGAGAGGTCTAACTCTATTCCCATGTACCTCTGTCTTCACACTCAGACATGGGTATATGCTTCCTAATTTTGTCTATTTGCTCTTGCCCTCCTCCTTCTCCTCATCCACCACATCCTCCTCCATATCACCACCATATCAGCATATCTACGTTTCGCGCAAGGGACATTGTAGTTTCTCCAAATTTTTGGCAGCCGTTGCATTCACTGCATAAGCAAACAGTATGGGAGACCCACTTCTTAAATATGGAAACATTGTTTTCAGGAGGCCCTCTGATCTCTACGTCTCTTGCAATTGCAAGGGGCATTGGAGTTCCTCCAAATTTTTGGCAGCTGTTGCATTCACTACATGGGCAAACAGTATGGGAGACCCACTTCCTAATTATGAGAACATTGTTTTCAGGAGGCCCTCTGACCTCTACGTCTTTTGCAAGGGGCATTGGAGTTCCTCCAAATTTCAGGCAGCCATTGCATTCACTGCATAGGCAAACAGTATGGGAGACCCACTTCCTAATAATGGGAACATTGTTTTCAGGAGGCCCTCCGACCTCTAGGTCTCTTGCAAGGGGAATTGGATTTCCTCAAAATTTTTGCCAGCCATTGCATTGACTGCATAGGCAAACAGTAAGTGAAACCCACTTCCTAATAATGGGAACATTGTTTTCAGGAGGCCCTTCGACATCTACGTCTCATGCAAGGGGCATTGGAGTTCCTCCAAATTTTTGGCAGCCGTTGCATTCACTGCATAGGCAAACAGTATGGGAGACCCACTACTTTTCAATGGGAACATGTCATACTCATTACTGTAGCCCAGCTCTATGTGTCTTTAAATTGTTAGGAGGGTTTTTCTTAAATTTTGCCAGCTGTTGGACTCACTGCATAGCCTATAACTGGATAGTAGACCCTCTCCTTTCCAATGGGAACATGTCATTACTGTGGCCCAGCTCTATTTGTGTTTAAGTTGTTACTAGGGTGTTTGCTAAATTTGGGCAGCTGTTGGACTCACTACATACCATATAACAGGATAGCAGTCCCTCACCTTTCTAATAGGAACATGTCGTTACTGTGGCCCAGCTCTTTGTGTCTTTAAATTGTTAATGGGGTTTTTCCCAAATTTTGGCAGCCCTTGCACTCACAACATGGGCATTACCACAATAGGAGACCCACTCCTTTATAATGGGAACATTTTTTTTATTGAGACCCTCCTCTGTCTCTTCAAAGGGGTATTGTATTGCATCCAAATTTTTGGCAGCTCTTGCAGTCACTGCATACGCAATAACAGTATAGGAGATCCACTCTTTAATAATGAACAATAAAGTATAGCCGACTGCTGGCCCTTTAAGACTAGTAAGGCTGTCAAAATAGTGTTTGAGACTTTCAGAGTCCCTCCATCATAAATGAAATGATGTGTCTGATGATGTTTCACATACCACATGGCCAGATATGGTTGTAAAATGTTAAAATGACATTTCCCAGTGAATGCATTTGTCACGATTGAAAGCAATGCAAAAACGCATCAAAAACGCTATGTGTGAACATAGCCCAAGGTGTGGAGGAGCATTTTTGTTTTTGGTTATTTATTTTGCCTTATACATAAGTCATTACCCTGGACAGGATGCTCCTTAACATATTTCCCAGGATCCCAGGAAAATCCATTTTGGTTTCGTTTTTGTATGTTTTATTGTGAGTCCGTAAAAGTGGAATAATACCTCTGACAACATTGTTGACAGCAGTGACCTGGGAGTCAGAAATGCTTCCAGTTGTCTTCCCCATGCTGTTCCCATGCCATTTGAGCACTATTCTCATTGATTTGGGCAATTTTTAGGCCCTCTGTAGACCGCTGGGGGAGGGCCGCTAGAAAAATGCTCAAGTTTCCCATTGACTTACATTGGATTCATTACTCGGACCGAGCACTCGAGCATTCCAATTTTATCGACCCGAGCAACCAGTACCCGAGCACTTTAGTGCTCGCTCATCACTAATGAAGACCAAATCAGGATTCCCCACATTTCCAAAAATTAGTGGCAGACACCAGCAAAGTGGCATCAATTTCACTACAGTAGAAATTGTAGAATTAGGAACGACACGTCTTCCCCTAAAGCCAATCCAGTAGATGGAGACTCAATCAGAAGTGTTTACATTTCCCTAAATTAGGGCATAACTAGTGATGAGCAGTGTTGAGTGAGCATGCTCGACACTGCTCGGTACTCGCCCGAGCATCTCACTACTCGGGATGTTCAGCGAGCACCGAGCATTTCCGGGTTACTCGGGCGGGAGCTCGGGTCTCTGCCCTGCATATTTGGCGCTCTTTACAGAGCCAATGAACATGCAGGGATTGCCAGCCAGTCACTGTAATGCCGCAGCCATGTTGGTTGTGGGCATTACAGTGATTGGCTGGCCGCACAGCGTCACCTCGAGTATTTAAAACCGGGCGTCGCCATCTTGGACACAGTCGCCCGGGATCAGACAGTGTAGGGTCAGTGCTGCTGAGTTAGGGAGAGATATATAGTGCAAAATAGGTAGTGTAGGGTCTCTAAAGCTAAATCAAACAAACAGTTCTTCTCAGGACTAATATCCATCCCAGATATCAGACAGGCAGGCTGTATAGGAGACGCAGTGGTTATACCAACAAACACTGCATTACAGTCCTGTGTGCTACCACTACTCAAACTGCTAGACTGAGCGTAGGCCAGATAACTAGAACTGTGGTTTTCCTCTTCCACGGTTCAAATCTCCTTTTTATTACCCTTTTGCCATTGATAGTGTGAGTGTAAGCTATTTTACTTCATTTACAATGGGCAAGGCGCGTGGCAAGGGACATGGAACTGGACGTTCTGGTGATGGTGCGTGCAGAGGACGGGGCCATGGCCAAGGTGAAAATATGCCACAACCAACAGCCACATCTTCTCGCTCCCAGTTCTTGACCAAATTACTAGGGAACCACACAACAGCACCACTATTGCGAACTGATCAGTGTGAACAGGTTATTTATTGGATAGCAGATAACACTTCCAGTCACCTGGGCACCACCACCTCCGGTCTGTCTTCCACACAGTCAAATGTTAGTAGCCGTGAGTCTCGACCACATACTCCTCCTCACCCTGATGCTCCTTCCTCCCACCATGCCGAGTGTCGTCAGACAGCAACTGATCCCACAGTTGGACACTTTGAAGAGCTGTTCACTGGTCCATTTCCATATTTGGGCCCCTCGCCTGCTCCGCTTGAAGTGGTGGAAGAGGAGATCCCATGTAGCGATGGCCAAATATTTGAACGTCCACGGCCACAGGAAGGTGATGCTGGCAATTTGCGGGAAGAGGTGGACGTTGACGAGACACAATTGCCACGAAGTGAGGAGGAGGACCGTGGTGCGTAAGTGGAAGAGGAGGAGGTGGTGGATGATCTAGTAACTTACCCAACGTGGCAGGAGGACACACAGAGCGAGGCCAGCAGCACACAGGGGGAGGGAGGCAGAGTACCCCAACAGGCAGAAAGAAGCAGTGTGGTGGCCGCAGACAGAAGGCGGGCAACCGTTCCCGGTGAAACACCAACACGAGGGATGTTGCCAGTACAACTGGTAGGTCTTCCAGAGTCTGGAATTTTTTAAAGACTTTGCTGATAACCCCAAAAAGGCCATTTGTACCACCAGCCAGACCAGCATCAGCAAGGGTGACAAAACTACCTGCCTGACCACAACCAGCATAATCAGGCACATGGCAGCAAACCACTCCACTTTGTGGGGCGAACCCCAGGGTCCACGAACAGTGTAAGCGGGTGTCATCACTGCTTCTGCCACTGTTGTGCGTGTAAGAGAACCCCCTGTTGTGCATGCAAGGCAATCCCCTGTCCATACTGCATGCAAAGATGCCCCCTCCTCTCAGTCTTCACTTGTTATGGCAGTTTCTCAAGAAACAGCATCAACGTCCACGTCCCACCACAGCGTTCAACTGTCCATATCCCAGACCTTTGAACGAAAGTGCAAATTCGCAGACAACACTCCACAGGCCACAGTCCTAAATTCGCACATTTCATGACTGCTTGCATTGTAAATGCTGCCTTTTAGGCTGGTGGAGACGGAATCCTTCCACAACATTATGGCGGTGGCCGTCCCTCGGTACTCGGTCCCCAGCCGACACTATTTTGCCTGGTGTGCCATCCCCGCACTCCACAAGCACGTGTCCCAAAATATCTGCTGTGCCCTCAACAACGGAGTTACTGGGTGAGTCCACCTGACAACGGACACGTGGACAAGTGCTTGTGGCCAGGGACGGTACATCTTTCTGACGACACACTGAGTAAACATAGTGGAAGCCGGGACCCAGTCCGGACCTTGAGACGGAACACATCCTCCCCACACCGAGGATTGTGGGCCCTATGTCAGTCAGAGTTGCCCCCACAGTGTACAGCTCCTGCGCATCATCCTACTCCTCCTCCTCATGTTCAGCCTCCATCTCAGATATCACCACATCAGTTACAAGCTGGAAGCACTGCAGTACTGCCGCAGCCAAGCGGCAACAGGCTGTGCTGAAACTCATAAGCTTAGGTGATAAACCTCACACTGCTTGTGAGATGTGGACAGCTGTGAAAGAGCTGGCAGATCTGTGGCTGAGACCGCTGAACCTACATCCAGGCATGGTCGTGTGTGACAATGGCCGTAACCTGGTGGCAGCTCTGAGGCGAGGCGAGATCACACTCGTACCATGCCAGGCTCATGTGCTTAACCTCGTGGTTCAGTGGTTTCTTAAATCGTACCCCGAGTTGCCAGATCTGCTCGTCAAAGTACGCCGCCTGTCAGCTCATTTTCGGAAGTCGGCTACAGCTTGCGCCGCCCTCGCTGTGTTGCAGCAGCGCTTGCAGCTTCCGGAACACCGACTGGTGTGTGATGTCCCCACACGTTGGAACTCTACCCTCCACATGTTGCAAAGGATTTGTGAGCAGAAGAGAGCAGTTGTGGAGTACCAGCTGCAACAAGGCCGTCGATATTCAGGTCAGACTCCACACATAAGACCTCAGGAGTGGACCCTGATGTCTGACATATGTACCATCCTGACAAACTTTGAGGAGTCCACCAAGATGATGAGTGGTGATGACGCTATCATTAGCGTCAGCATCCCACTTGTCTGTCTTTTGCAATGCTCTCTGCAGAGAATTAAAGAGGAGGCATTGCAGCCAGAGTATGATGAGAATGAGATGGATCAAGAAGCCGTAACGGGCGATTACACACAGCCCAGCCTCATCTCATTCCAATGTGCATTGGGGGATAATGAGGGAGAGGAGGAGGAGGAAGAACAGTAGCTGGTATCATGTGCTGTAGATGGTAGTACCTGTACAACTGTCATACCGTCGGTTCAGCGTGGGTGGCCTGAGGACAGGGGGGAGGAGGAGAGCATGGTCAGTTGTCATCTTGGTGAGGACACGGAAGTCTTGCCCTTTACCAGTCTGGCACGTATGGCTGACTTTATGTTACGCTGCCTTAACCGTCACCCTCGCGTTGTCACAATGTTGGGTGACAGTCATTGCTGGTTGGTGACACTTTTAGACCCCCCGCTACAAGAAGAACTTTCACTCTCTTATTCCTGAGGTGGAGATGACGCGCCCCCTGGGCCTGTGCTGGTGCAAGGGATACCCGGAACCGGGCCTCTGGTGGGATGTAGTCTCAGTGGCGCTGACCCGGTCTGTGCCCAGGGTGGTCAATTCAGTGGCAGTCTATTAGTGTTATAATAAGTGTCCGACTACGCCACCCGTGGATCGCGGTCAGTGGGGACCGCCGCTGCGCTGCAGACCGCTGAGGCTGATGTAGTTTGCGCAGCCGAGTATGGAATAACTCCCCACGGGAGAAGTATTGCCTCAGGGCAGCTAGTGTGGATGCTGGGAGTGATGGTGTGAGCGTCCCAGTAGTAATGGTGCTGGTGCGGCGATGAAACACAGAGACTTGTAAATTGCAGTTTCCAATGCTTTACTCACAGTTGTTATTCTGGTCACTTGTGCACATGAGGGACCGCCTGAGCCGTGCTGCGTTCACCAGGCAAGGGACTCGACCAACTCCCAGGCAATTCCAGAGCGTGGCACAGGGCTCCCTTCTTTTCCTTTCTCTGGCCGTCCGCACCAGTGACCCACCTTTGTCCAGCTCCCTCGGGCCTTCTCTTGGCGAAACCTATCTCCGGTTTCCCTGACCCTATGCGGTATGCTTTCCTGGTGGATGTAGTGAGGGGTCGCACCAAGATGTGGTAACAACCTCCGGTCTTTGGCTGAGGAATCTGTTGCCTCCACCAATTTGAGTTCCGGTACCCTGCTCTGCCAACCCTTCACCCTGTATCTCCTGGGCATATGGGGTTCCTTCTGTCCTCGTGTCTCTGGGCCTTTCTCTGTGTTCCTTGCTTCCTTTCTCCTCTGTTCCAGTTCCTTTCTTACTTTCCTTTCTGTTCTTTCTTCTCTCTCTCTCTCTCAGGCTCCGGCCTCCTGACAAGGCCTGCCCGTGGAGCAGAGCCCTAGCAGCAGCTCTGCTCCCTGTCACTTCTCCTCAGACTGCACACTGATCTAAGATGGTGCCCACCTTATATACCTCCCTCATGTGTGAGCCCAGGTGACTAGCAACCAATGGGCTCCTACCTATGCCCAGAAACCCACCCCTATCTGCTCCTACACCACTGGGTATTCCACCCCCCGCCCCACTCCAGCCAGGGACAGATGCTGTTGTGCCTGCACTTCTGTCTAGTGGGAGCACCGTTGACCTGTCCCTCGGAAATGGGGTGTGTGTGGTGCATGCAGCTAAACGAGTCCTGGTCCACACTCCATCCTTACCCGGGAGTGGAATATCACACCTCTGGTTTGATGTGCAATACCCCTGTAGCAGCCGAGCCCTCGGGGTGCTACAGAGATGTCTACAAAAATGGTGCAGTACTAGAATGTCCTTGCAGAAGAACTGTTAAAAAAATTCCCATCTGAACACGCTAGCGGCAGAGGTCACAGTTCGTTGCCCAACCAAGGCATACAGGCGAGAGAGACGCAACTCCAATCCAGCAGAGGCAGGGGAACACTGTCAACGTTCTGGGACAGTTTTCTGAGACCCGCCCAGCTTACAGGCCCTGAGGCGCGGGGTACTCTCACAAGGAGTGGAAAGTTTCAAAAGATGGTGAGGGAATACCTTGCCGACCGTACCAGCGTCCTCCGTGATTCCTCTGTGCCCTTTAATTATTGGGTATCCAAGCTGGACACTTGGAATGAACTCGCTCTGTACGCCTTGGAGGTCCTGTCCTGCCCTGCCGCTAGCGTGTTATCGGAGCGTGTTTTTAGTGCCGCTGGGGGAATTATAACCGATTAGCGCACTCGCTGGATTGGGGCTGGATTGGGCCAGACTTCTCATCACCACCAAATGACAGCAGAGTAACATAAAGTCAAATCCACTGTTGTATTCCCATGCACCGCTTCACACCCACAGATGGGTATACGCTTCCTCATTTCGGCTGTTTTTTGCTCTTTTCCTTATCCTCAGCCTCCACCACCACTATGCCACCAGGGTGACCGTGGTCCGTGTTGCCAGCATTGCAAGTTCCTCCGTCCTAATTTTTGGCAGCTTTTGCTTGGAAGGCATAGGCAAAGACTATGGGAGACCCACTGCCCAATAATGGGAATAATGTTTTTAATATGCTGTACTGCATGGCTCTTGTAAGGGGCATTAAAACCATCTTGTTAAGCTACTGTGACCTCCACATCTCTTCCAAGGGGCATTAAAACTGTCTTATTAAGCTACTGTGACCTCCACCACTTTTCCAAGGGGCATTGATATTGTCTTTTTATTCCACTGCGACCTCCACCATTCTTCCAAGGGGCATTAAAACAGTCTTGTTAAGCTACTGCGACCTCCAACACTACCCCAAGGGGCATTTAAACCGTCTTGTTAATGTACTGCGACCTCCACCACTCTTCCAAGGGGCATTGATATTGTCTTTTTATTCCACTGCAACCTCCACCATTCTTCCAAGGGGCATTAAAACCGTCTTGTTAAACTATTGCGACCTCCACCACTTTTCCAAGGGGCATTAAAACTGTCTTGTTAAGCTACTGTGGCCTCCACCACATTTCCAAGGGGCATTAAAACCGTCTTGTTAAGCTACTGCGACCTCCACATCTCTTCCAAGGGGCATTAAAACCGTCTTTTTAAGCTACTGCGACCTCCACCACTCTTCCAAGGGGCATTAAAATCGTCTTGTTAAGCTACTGCGACCTCCACCACTTTTCCAAGGGGCAATAAAACCATCTTGTTAAGCTACTGCAATCTCCACGTCTCTTCCAAGGGGCTTTAAAACAATCTTGTTAAGCTACTGCGACCTCCACCACTTTTCCAAGGGGCATTAAAACCATCTTGTTAAGCTACTGCGACCTCCACATCTCTTCCAAGGGGCATTAAAAGCGTCTTTTTAAGCTACTGCGATCTCCACGTCTCTTCCAAGGGGCATTAAAACCGTCTTGATAAGCTACTGCGACCTCCACCACTTCTCCAAGGAGCATTAAAACCATCTTGTTAAACCACTCTGATCGCCACAGCTCTTCCAAGGGGCATTGATTTGTTGTTTTTAATTACCTCTAACCTCCACGACTCTTCCAACGGGCATTACATTTCCTCCAAATTTTAGTCAGCTTTTGCTTTTCAATGCATAGGCGAACACTAAGGGAGACCCACTCCCCAATAATGGGTAGAAGATTTTTAGTACGCTTTAATCCACGTCTGTTTCAAGGGGCATTGCAGTTCCTCATAATTTTTGGAAAGCCTTCCATTCACTGCTTAGGCCAACAGTGTACAGGAGAACCAGTTGCTATAAATGGAAAAAACGGTTTAGTTAAGGCTCTCTGACCTCCATGTCACTTCCAAGGGGCATTGGAGTGCCTCGAAATTTTTGGTAGACATTGCACTCACTGTATGCCCTATAACTGTGTAGCCGAACTGCTCCTTTTGGTACAGAAACATATCCTACAAGACATGTGTGGTTGACTGGCCTGATATTGATGTGAATGGTCCCTGTTCCTCCTGCTCTTTCTCCTTTGCCACCACCTCATCCATTATTCATCACCTGAAGCTTTGTTTTAACGGGAGTCATAGAACTGGGATATTAACAGGAAAACATCCAGCAATCCTCGGAGGAGGTAGGATATGCGCCAAAACACTGACCACCTCAGGCCTAGCTGCTACTACATACATGCGCTTGCATTCCAAGGAACAGAAAGCTAAGGAGATGGATGGCCTCATGATCATAAATAATTTACTCATTGTGTAGGAGGCTGACCACTGCTGCTGTCTACGTTCTGAACTTTGTGTTGAAGCCTGATTGACCCAGGACCCGCAATCCTCTATGTCTGGAGGACGTATTGCATCCCAGTGTCCAACTGTGTCCCGGCTTCCACAATATTAACCCAGTGTGAAGGCGTCAGTCAGATGGACCATCCCTGGCCACATTCACTTGTCCATGTGTTTGTGGTTAGGCTGTCCTTCAAATAATAGGGGCGGCTGGGGACTGTTTATGGACAGTGTGGGCACCCGGCCGCGGGGTGGCTGGGGATAGAGTATGGACACCCAGCCGCCCCCTGGCGGCTGGAGACCGAGCGTGGACACCCGGCCGCCGGGCGGCTGGGGACTGAGTATTGATACCAGGCCGCCGACGCAGCCATGACATGGTGGCCGGCGTCTGCCTCCACATGCCTAAAAGGCCCAATTTCAAGTGCAAGCAAGCTAGCAGTATGGTATTGCAGCCTGGGGGCGGGTGGCAGGTTGCACACTTACGCTTGCATTCCAAGAAAACAAAGCAGATGCTAACTTCTATCATCATCATCATGCTCCTCACCTTGGCACTCTCAACTTCCCTGATAGAGAAGCCAGGGCCCACCGGAGGAGTCTGGTTCTCTGGTGGGCTCGTCCAATGCTGCCCTAAAGCAGGCCAGGCTAAGAAAAGTGTGGGGGAAGTTTCCAGGAGAAATAGGGGCGGCTGGAGACCGTGTGTGGGCACCTGGCCGCGGGGCAGCTGGGGACCGAGTATGGACACCCGGCCACCCCCTGGTGGCTGGGGACCGAGCGTGGACACTCAGCCGCCGGGGGACTGAGTATGGATACCAGGCCGCCGATGCAGCCATGACGTGGTGGCCAGATTCCGCCTCCACATGCCTAAAAAGGCCCAATTTCAAGTGGGGGTGGGTGGGTGGCAGGCTGCATACTTGCACTTGCATTGCAAGGAATGGGGAGGTACAATTGAACACTGCCCTGGGACAAGGACATGCACAGGGATAGTTGCAAGTCTGCATCTTCTGATGCGGCAAGGATCACTTCTGATGGGCACACTTTTAGGCAGTGACCTGGGTGTCAGAGATGCTTCCAGGGGTCTTCCCCATGCTGTTCCCATGTCTTTTCAGCACTGTATGCATGTGTCACACAGCACATGGCCAGATAAGGTTGTAAAATGTTAAAATGAGATTTCCCGGTGAATGCATTTGCCACGGTTGAAAGCAATACAAAAGTGCAAAAACGCATAAAAAATGCTACTTGTGAACATAGCCCAAGGTGTGGAGGAGTATTTTTGTTTTTGGTTATTTATTTTACCTTATACACAAGTCTTTACCCTGGAAAGGAAGTTCCTTAACATATTTCACAGGAAAACCGTATCAGTTTCGTTTTTGAACGTTTTATTGTGAGCCCGTAAAAGTGGCTTAATACTTCTGACCACGTTGTTGACAGCAGTCACCTGGGGGTCAGAAATGCTTCCTGGGGTGATTCCCCATGCTGTCCCCATGTCATTTGAACACTGTCACTATCGTTTTGGGCACTTTTTAGGCTTTCTACAGACTGCCGGGGGTGCCGCCACAAAAATGCTCGGGTCTCCCATAGACTAACATTGAGCTCGTTGCTCGGGTCGAACACCCGAGTATCATGGTGAGCTCGGCCCGAGCTTCGAGCACCCGAGCATTTTAGTGCTCGCTCAACACTAATTATAACATTTTACAACCTTATCTGGCCATGTGGTGTGTGACACATCATCAGACACATGCATACAGTGCTGAAAAGACATAGGAACAGCATGGGGAAGACCTCTGGAAGCATCTCTGTCTCCCAGATCACTGCCTAAAAGTGTGCCCATCATAAGTGATCCTTGGAGCATGCGAAGATGCCTCCCGCCATGCACCTGTCATTGCAGACTTGCAACAATCACCGTCCATGTCCTTGTCCCACTGCAGCGTTCAGTTGTCCCTACCCCATTCCTTGGAATGCAAGCGTAAGTATCAGGGGCGTACATAGGAATCATGGGGCCCCATAGCAGAAGCTCTAATTGCCCCCCCCCCAAAAAAAAAAAAAGTTAATAATTGTCAGGGTCACCAAAGATCAGATCTCACAACTTTTCTTCCTTTACATAGTAATTTTCCTCCTGCTGAAGTCCTAGATCTCTTTCATTGCCCCATAAAGTGTGATGCCAATAAAAGGTCCCCCCAAACACAGTATGATACCCCCATGGTGAATTCCTCCACATACGCAGTATAATGACCCTACTGTACCCCACCTCAAATCCCAGGGCAAAGTATGCTGACCCCAACACAGTATGATTCCCCCAACTTTGAGCCCCTAGAGCTAGAGAGGATGGTACATAATAAGGAAGGGTGTTATACATAATAAAAGAGGAAACTATATAAATAAGGATGGCACTATACATAATAAGTGAGTACACTATATACTAAGGGACTGTGCTATACATAATAAGGCTACATTCCTGCATCTGTGTGCAGTGTCGGTGTGCTGCCCTGTTTTACCGACACATTGAGCATGTCCTATTCTAATCCTCAAAATCTGATCAGAACAGGACATTCTCTGACCCTTTTAGATCTCATTCTCAGATCCGTGATTTTCATGGATGTGTGAATGGATCTATAAAACTGTACGAGTCTGTAGACCATCCTATAAAAAAATCTGGCAGCACACGGACATTTCACACAAATGTGAGAATGTGGCCTAAGGGATTTTACAGATAACATTATCACTCCAAGTCACACAGTGCAGATATAGAATAATATTTACATCCAGGCACTTACTGCTGACGTCTCATCTGATCAGAGTCGGTTTCTGCTGCTTCTTCTCCATCTGGTTAGACCTTCATATCGACTCGTCTTGGCACGATGATCTCCAGCCTAGAAAATAAAAAGGTCACATATTGTATGCATACATGTGTCTCCCCCGCTCTGCGTCCTCGAATACAAATATGTACCGCCCCATTAATATACTATTAGCCACTTAGTAATCAAAATATAAAGTGATAAGCAGCACTGTGCCCCCCATTAACTATAATCTCCACCTGCCAATAATATAAATTATTCAGTCTCTGTGACTCTCCCCAATTAACTGTAAGGCTATGTGCACACAGAAAACATACAAGGCTTCACAGTACAAGCAAAGGGAAACCCCCATATTTGCTCTCTCCCAGCACCACCATCATTGCTCTCTCCCACTACCTCCATCATTGCTCTGTCTCAGCACCCCATCATTGCTCTCTCCCAGCACCCCCGTCATTGCTCTCTCCCAGCACCCCCGTCATTGTTCTCTCCCAGCACCCCCATCATTGCTCTCTCCCTGTATCCCCATCATTGCTCTCTCCCAGCACCCCCATCATTGCTCTCCCAGCACCCCCATCATTGCTCTCTCCCAGCACCCCACCATTGCTCTGCCCCAGCACCTCCATCATTGCTCTCTCCCAGCCCCCAATCATTGCTCTGTCCCAGCACCCCCATCATTGCTCTCTCTTAGCACCCCCATCATTGCTCTCTCCCACTACCTCCATCATTGCTCTGTCTCAGCACCCCATCATTGCTCTCTTCCAGTTCCCCCATCATTGCTTTGTCCCAGCACCTCCATCATTGCTCTCTCCCAGCACCCCCATCAATGCTCTCTCCCAGCACCCCCATTATTGCTCTCTCTCAGCACCCCCATCATTGCTCTCTCCCAGCAACCTCATCATTGCTCAGTCCCAGCATCTCCATCATTGCTCTCTCCCAGCACCCCCATCATTGCGCTCTCCCAGCAACACGTCATTGCTCTCCCTTTCCCCGCCATCCCCATCATTCCTCTCCCCAGCCCTATCTATCAGCCCCATTATTGCTCTCCCCAGCCCCATTATTCCTCCCCTCAGCCCCATCGTTGCTGTCCCCAGCCCCATCAGCCCCATTATTGCTCTTCCCAGCCCCATTATTGCTCTTCCTAGCCCCATCACTCCTCTCCCCAGCCCCATCAGACCCATTATTGCTCTTCCCAGCCTCATTATTGCTATTCCCAGCCCCATCACTCATCTCCCCAGCCCCATCAGCCGCATTATTGCTCTTCCCAGCCCCATCATTCCTCTCCCCAGCCCCATCAGCCCCATTATTGCTCTCCCCAGCCCCACCATCCCACCATTGCTCTCCCCTCACCCACCCACCCCAGTGTTTCAGTAAAAAAAAACAAAAAAAAAAACTCAACAACTTACCTCAGCTCGCTCCCCTGCAGCATCCTCCTGGTTGCCGGCAGCTTTCTTCCTGACCCAGGTGCGCTACATGATGACGTCATCAAGCTGCGCGCGCCTGGATCAGGGAGGAAGCAGAGGACGAACCCTTCAGCTCCACTGCTATTCTCCTCCTGACAGCAGCAGAGCTCCAGGGATCTCTCATGTGCAGGGAGCAGCTTCACCTTGCGGGCCCCTTGGTGCAGCTGCATGGTGGGGACCCAACACAGCTGCACCGGCGGCGGTATGTCCACCCCTGGACTGCTATGGGGCCCCCCCGGCTCACGGGCCCCATAGCAGTCGCGTGGTCTGCCGCCATTGGCGGTACGCCACTGGCAAGTATGCAGGCAGCCACCCACCCACAGGCTGCAATGCTATACTGCCAAATTTTGACAGCTGCTTGCACTTGAAATGTGGCCTTTTAGGCTCGTGGAGGTGGAAGCTTTTCATAACCTCATGCTGGCGGCGCCCGGGTGTCCATACTCGGTCCCCAGCCGCCACTGTTTCTCCCGGTGTCTCCTCCGCCTTCCACAAGCACGGGTCCCACAACATTACCTGTGCCCTCCCCAGTGCACTTACTGGGAAGGACCGCCTAACCACAAACACGTGGACAGGTGAATGTGGCCAGGGACGGTATGGAGCCAGTCCACAACTTTTTTTGCTGAGAGTTGTATTTAGCTCAGTGAAAGAACTGGCATAGAGGGAAACCGTATCTACCCTGCATGTCATTTCTCCCAGGAAGTCTTGTAATGCAGCTTGTTGCAGAAGCAATGGCAGCCCGTCCAACATCAACTCTCACTTGTCGGTGGTGCTTTGACACACACATCTTCCTTTGCGCATTTCATTTCTTGAATACAGAGTTGGACAATGGCCTTTTCTGTAATGCGGTTTGAGAAATAACATGCATAAGCATGGCCGATCCACATAAAAAAAGCAGCCATAGAGTGTTTGGGAACCTTCCGCCACACTTTTCTTAGCCAGGGCTGCTTCTCGGCAGGGTTCGACGGGCCCACCAGAGAACCGGAGACTCCTCCAGCGGGCCCTGGCTTCTCCTTTAGGAGAGTTCATAGTGCCGAGGTGAGGCCATGATGATGATAGAGGCCACCATCTGCTTAATTTTCTGTTACCTGGAATGCAAGTGCAAGTATGCAGCCACCCACCCACCCACTTACAGGCCGCAACACTAAACTGCCAGATTTCTGGGCAGCTTTTTGCACTTGAAATATGGCCTTTTAAGCTCGTGGAGGCGGAAGCTTTTCACAACCTCATGCCGGCGGTAGCCGGGTGTCCATACTCTGTCCCCAGCCGCCACTATATTTCCCGGTATCGCCTCCGCCTTCCACAAGCACGGGTCCCGCAACATTACCCGTGCCCTCCCCAGTGCACTTACTGGGAAGGACCGCCTAACCACAAACACGTGGGCAGGTGAATGTGGCCAGGGATGGTATGGAGCCAGTCCACAACTTTTTTTGCTGACAGTTGTATTTAGCTCGATGAAAGGACTGGCATAGAGGGAAATGGTATCTACCCTGCGTGTCATTTCTCCCAGGAAGTCCTCTAAAACTGCTTGCACTTGAAATGTGGCCTTTTAGGCTCATGGAGGAGGAAGCTTTTTACAATCACATGACTCATGCCTCGTGTCCATACCTCGTGTCCATACTCGGTCCCCAGCAGTCACTATTTCTCCCGATGTTGACTCCGTCTTCTACAAGCGTGGGTCCATGAACATTACTGCTGGTACTTTTCTGTGGGAATTTGCTTGCCTCCTACCAGCCTGGAATATTTCCAGCAAACTATGGTACGACGCCATGGTATTAGCACTGCCCCCAATACCAGTAGTGAAGCCATCCCCAATTTCCTTCTCAGGAATTTTATTTGGTAGACTGAGTGGCTGCCCAAATACATTTTCTCACAAAGGAGCTGAAGATAGAGTGGCAGTAGGTGCAAGTTTCTCCAGTCTGTTAGATATTAGAGGGTGAATGGCAGCACATTGGATCAGTGGTTAGCACTGAAGCCTTGCAGCGCTGGGATCCTGGGTTCAAATCCCAGCAAGGACAACATTTGCAAGGACTTTTTATGTTCTCCCAGTGTTTGCGTGTGTTTCCTCCTCAGTAAAAAAGCAGCCATAGAGTGTCCGGGAACCTTCCCACACACTTTTCTTAGCCAGGATTGCTTCTCGGCAGGGTTGGACGGTCCCACCAGAGAATCCTCTAGTGTGCCTTGGCTTCTACTTCAGGAGAGTTCATGATAGCGCTAACTTTGCAGCTGCTATTGGGCTCTTGAGCGGGGGAGAAAGGTTAGCCCTCAGAATCAAATCCTCTGGTGGGCCCAATGTTTTTCAATCTGAAACAGCTTCTCAGTGGGAGTTGTATTTCACCACAGCCATATTCTTTATCTTGGTGAAAGGACTGGCATAGAGGGAGACCGTATCTACCGAGGATGTCATTTCTCCGTCACCAGGTTCCGCCCATTGTCACACACGACCATGCCTGGCTGTATGTTCAGCGGTGAGAGCCACAGATCAGGCTGCTGTCTTACAGCTTTCAACAACTCTGCAGTACTGGGCGGTTTGTCAAATAAGCATTTGGCATGTTATCCTCAGCACAGCCTGTTGCCGCTTGGCCAAGGCAGTGCTGCGGTGCTGTCAGCTTGTGACTGATGTGGTCATTTCGGAGATGGAGGAGGAGGTGCATGAGCTGAACAATTTGATTACATTGAGGTTAAATTGGTGACGCTGTTTTTATACTAAAGAAAGATCCTATTGTTTTTGATTTTTTACGTTATTTTTTAAGACAAATGCATTCACCGGGAAATGTAATTTTAACATTTTACAACCTTATCTGGCAATGAGGTGTGTGACACATCATCAGACACATCCTGTTTTATTTATGATGGAGGGACTCTGAAAGTCATAAAGACTATTTTAATAGGGATATCAGACGGCCCTTACTATTCTTAAAAGGCCAGCAGTCGGCCCTAGCTATTGTTAGAGAGCCATCAGCCGGCTATGCTTTGTTGTTCCTATTATTAACAAGTGAGTCTCCTATACTGTTATTGCGTATCCAGTGACTGCAAGGGCTGCCAAAAATGTGGAAGCAACCCAATACCCCTTTGAAGAGACATAGAGGAGGGTCTCAGTAAAAAAAATGTTCCCATTATAAAGGAGGGGGTCTCCTATAGTTGTAATGCCCATGCTGTGACTGCAAGGGCTGCCAAAATTTGGAAAAAAAAACACTAAGAATTTAAAGACACATGGAGCAGGGCCACAGTAACAAGGTACGACATGTTCCTATTAGAAAGGAGAGGGTCTGCTATACAGTTATAGGGTATGCAGTGAGTCCAACGGCTGACCAATTTTAGGAAAAACCCCACTAAGAATTTAAAGACACACAGAGCAGGGCCACAGCAACAAGTACGACATGTTCCCATTAGAAATTTGAAAAAGGAGAGACAACGGACAATACAGGCACCAAGCAAGTAAAATAATCAAGAATGGAGAGAGTATGATGGAAACATATAGAAAAAGGTTTTATTATAATTAGGACAAACAACACTATTGGTTAAAAACATGATTAAAAGACATGTAAAAAGACATGTAGACAAAAATATCCCCTTGTAGAAATTGACGTATAATACCAATAAGGTCTTAGATATCCATAAGTTCATCTGTGGAGAATTCAAATCAATATGATATATAGTCTAGTACGTCTGATAATACAGCCATATAGTTTAAGTAAATGTTTTGGGCTCACTATGGATATTACTATTCTGATAATTTGAGCAAATAGACAAATATATTCCCTGAAAATATCAAGGGTAGAAGCCAGGGAAAATGCCTGGACAGACATAGAAAGGTAGAGAAAGAGAGCCCAAAAAACAAAAAGGGTTACAATGTACCCACCATATAAGTCCACAGTAAAGTAAAGGAGATGTCAGCAGTACATAACCCTACGCGTTACGCCATTGAAGAATGGCTTCCTCAGGGGTATAGAGTCAATGTCCCACAAATCCACACCCACACCCATTAGTCAAAGCAAGAGAACACATAAACACATGGACTGACCCAGACAGAGATAGTGATCCCTGGCCATGTACCCACACTTGAATATGTGGATTGTCTAGAGCGATCCAGGTTCCCAAGTTTGTACACCACCCTCTAAGATCCAATTGCACTGATGTGTATCCGACTGGAAAACGTTATGGTGTGTGTGCATAAACGGCGTGCGTGTCACATTGGAACGCACCGCCGGAAATGTATAAACCGGAAGTCGAGGGAGGAGTTACCTCCCCCTTCAGGGAGTATGCGTGCCAGTGTGGAATGCATAGCCAGAAACACATCCGGAGGTGGCGGGACATACCAGCACCGGATATGTGCTGATATGGACCACCCCAAAATTGCACCCCGGCACAGAGGTAAAACGAATAGTATGCGTCCCATAATGGAACGCAAAAATAGGGAGGCACCGTGGGACAGCGCCGGAAGTATGCAAACCGGAAGTCAGAGTGGAACGCAAAGCCAGGACCATATCTGGAGGTCACAATACATACAGGTACCACTTAAATATGTATGTCCCAACATAGAACGCAAAAGTATTGAAACACCATCAGAACAACTGACTAAAAATACAGAGCAGAACAGTGAGGAAAACTAACCCCAAAATAGAGGGGAAAGGATGTCCCATTATGACAATTATCCTGCAAGCTCAGAACCAGGAGTCCAAAATAGCATGAAAAATGAGTACAACACTTAGTGTCACACAATGGACTAAACCTGGAAAGCCGATTAAATTAGTCATATTAGTGGGGACAATACTCGAATCGAGATAACTACATACGCCGAGAAATACCAAATGTCGCCAAGTAGAGTAATGCACACAAAAAATTAAGCAACATGCCATTTGGTTCAGGCATCTATAGAGATGTCCACTCCAAAAAATAATCAGTACTGATTTGTCAATCATATCCTATCGCCTATAAAAGTCAGTGAACAATAAATCTTCATTGATCCCTTTGGGGGACACACAGTTCAACATATATATCCATCTAGATTCAAGACGTAGTAGCGCCGGTGTTGCATTGCCCCCGCGAATATTTGGGGAAAGTCGGTCAAGGCCGTAAATCGTAGTTCCAGTAATTTTGCAATGATGAGATTGTAAATAATGGATTGTCACAGTAGAAATTTGTTTTTGTGCTTTAAGATGAATTTCAGCCAAGGCAATGTTCGACAAATGTTGTTGTATACGTTTACGCAATTCTTGTGATGTCTGACCAATATAAACAAGAGAGCATGGACAAATCAGAGCATAGATAACAACATTTTTGGATTGACAGTTAATAAAGTTCTTCAATAAAAATTCACGTTTGTCCATCGGATTGATGAATATATAGGTGGATGGCATATAAGAACATACATTGCAGCTTCCACAAGCGTGGGATCCCTTGGGCACAATGCCCCTGTTTAACTTGACTGTAGGTCGAACAAAATGGCTTTTAACAAGATTGTCCTTGAGACTTCTCGCTCTCCTTGCAGTAAGTGATGCTTTGGTAGATACAAGATGTTGTAATTTTGGTTCTGACAGAAGGATAGATCAATTCTTGCGTACTATATATTGGAGATCCCTCCATTGATTATTATAGTCAGTGATCAGCCGAGTTACAGAATCCTCTTTTTTAGGTCTGGGTTGTAACAGATCAGATCTTTCCAAATTGTTAACCTTGTTCCATGCAGTCTTGAGGGTTTTTTTAGGGTAGCCTCTGGCTTTCAAATGATAGGTTAAATCATTAGCCTGTAACATAAAATCATCAATGTTACTACAGTTACGTTTAGTACTTATGTACTGACTATAGGGAATCCCACATTTAAGATGTAACGGATGGAAACTACTATAGTGTAAAATATTATTCGTTGAGGTATCCTTACGGAACAAATTCGTCCGAATATGTTCACCCTCCAATATTAGTTTCACATCGAGAAAGTCGATACTCTCTGACGAGAGTTTGTAAGTGAGATGTATGTTAAACACATTGGTGTTGAGATGAGTAATAAATTCAACACATTGTTCTTTAGTGCCTGTCCGTAGCATAAAAACATCGTCGATGTACCTAAACCACTTGTAGACATGTCCCCGGAAAGCCGGCGACGGGTACACGTGCTCACCCTTCCACCAACCCAGAAAGAGGTTAGCGTAGGAGGGCGCGCAACGCGCACCCATCGCGGTACCGGACACCTGTCTGTGGTAAGCACAATCGAAGATGAACTAGTTATGCTTCAAAATGAAAGATAACAATTCCAACAAGTATGAGTTATGCATAGAGTCACTAACTTCAGAGCCATGTAGGAATGAGGCAACCACCTCTAGTCCTAAAGTATGTGGAATGATAGTGTAGAGGGACTCCACATCCAAGGAAACCATGATAGTGTCCCCTGGAACATGGAGTCCCTCCAACTGATTCAGCAAATGCATTGTGTCACGCACATAAGATTGTAATTTAAAGACATAAGGTTGTAGGTAGAAATCCAAATATTTGCAGCGGCTTTCATTGAGACCCCCAATACCAGCCACTATAGGTCTGCCCGGAGGCACAATAAGGGATTTATGCACCTTCGGAAGAAGGTAAAACGTAGGTGTGACTGGTTTGGGGGTTGTCAGAAAGTCCCTTTCGCTTTTGTCTATAACCCCCCCACTAAAGGCTCGTTCAAGAATAGAGTCCAATTTTCTCTTGAACAGTGGCATGGGGTCTGAAGGAAGTACCACATACACATCCTTATTACCCAGCTGTCTCTTAGCTTCGGCGAGATATATTTCGACAGGCCAAAGCACTATATTCCCACCCTTGTCCGCCTCTTTTATGACGAACAAGGCCTTGCTTTTGAGAGAGTGTATAGCTTGTTTCTGTGCTACCGAGAGATTATTATCAATGTGTTTGTTTAAGTTTAAGTTATCCACATCATGTACCACTGCTCTGAAAAAAGTTTGGATGGAGGGTAGAGTTCCCAAAGAGGGAGTCACCTTAGATGGAAGACGTACATTAAATTTTCTCCTGCCCAAAGCCTCTTCGTTCTCCTTGAGTAGATCCATAAGGTCGCGGAAAGCCTGTCCATTAGAAAGAAGAGAGTCTGCTATACAGTTATAGGGTATGCAGTGAGTCCACCGGCTGACCAATTTTAGGAATAACCCCACTAAGAATTTAAAGACACATGGAGCAGGGCCACAGTAACAAGGTACGACATGTTCCCATTAGAAAGGAGAGGGTCTGCTATACAGTTATAGGGTATGCAGTGAGTCCAACGGCTGACCAATTTTAGGAAAAACCCCACTAAGAATTTAACCCCTTAATAACATCTGACGTACTAATACGCGTCTGTGCCCTGGGACTTAAGAGCCAGACCCGTATTAGTACGTCATCGCGATCGCGCGCGCACACAGGCTGTGCGGGCGCGATCGCCGCCGGGTGTCAGCTGATTGTCACAGCTGACACCCGGTACTATGTGCAGGGAGCGGTCACGCACCGCTCCCAGCACATTAACCCCCGCGATGCTGCGATCGAAGTCGATCGAAGTCGATCGCGGCATTGCGGGGGCAAGGGGAGGTGATCGGCGATACTCACCTCCTCTTCCGGCTTCCAGCGCAGTCTGCAAAGGCTTCCCGGGTGTTGCCATGACGACCCGATGTCGTCATGACAACATCCGGGTCACCAGAGAGCAGGAAGATTGCTTGGACATGCGCAGTGCATCTCCAAGCAATCTTCACACTGTGCACTTCTGACAGCCTTCATGGCATAGGGATGGTGCTCCATTCCTGTGCCATGCAGGCGATCAGAAAAAAAAAAGTGAAAGTCCCAGAGTGGGACAAAGTAATAAAGTGTATAAACTGTGGGAAAGTGGAAAAAAAAAAAAAAAAATGTGCAAAAATATTATAAAAAAATAAAAAAAATAATACACCAAAAATAAAAATATAATGTACCCATCAATAAATATTATTATAAAAAAAATAAAAAAAAACAATAAAAGTACACATATTTGGTATCGCCGCGTCCGGAACAACCTGACCTATAAAACTGTCCCACTAGTTAACCCCTTCAGTGAACACGGTAAAAAAAAAAAAAAAAAAAACAAGCAAAAAACAATGCTTTATCACCATACCGCCAAACAAAAAGTGGAATAACACGCGATCAAAAAGACGCATATAAATAAAAATGATACCGCTGAAAACGTCATCTCGTCCCGCAAAAAACAAGCCGCGATATAGCTCCATCAGCCGAAAAATAAAAAAGTTATAGCTCTCAGAATAAAGCGATACTAAAAAATATTTTTTTCTATAAAATAGCTTTTATTGTGTATAAGCGCCAAAACATAGAAAAATGATATAAATGTGGTACTGCTGTAAACGTACTGACCCGAAGAGTAAAGCTGCCTCATCAATTTTACCACACGCGGAACAGAATAAAAAAAAAAAAAAAAAAAAACAATTCCTGAATTGTTGGTTTTTGTTTATTCTGCCTCCCAAAAATCGGAATAGAAAGCGATCAAAAAATGTCACGTGCCTGAAAATGGCACCAATAACGTCAAGTCATCCCGCAAAAAAGGAGCCGTCACATGACTGTCTGCCAAAATCTGGAAAAATTATAGCTCTCAAAATATGGCGATGCAAAAACTAGATTTTACAAAAAATGCGTCTTTTAGTGTGTGACAGCTGTCAGTCATAAAAACCCCATATGATTCTGGCATTGCTGTAATCACACCGACCCGAAGAATAAAGTCGTCTAATCACTTATACCACACAAGGAACGGCGTCAAAAATAAACTCTTGAGTTAGGATTGGGCTAGGGTTAGGGCTGGGTTTGGGGCTAGGGTTGTGCTGGCGCTAGGGTTGTGCTGGGGCTAGGGTTGTGCTGGGGCTAGGGTTGTGCTGGGGCTAGGGTTGTGCTAGGGTTAGGGCTGGGGTTGGGATTTTTTTCAAAAGTAAGAAAAAAAGATGACGATATGGCGACTAGTGTTGAGAGCAAGTGCTCGCTACTTGAGTTTGCATCGGGTGCTCTGGTATGCATTTAGTATCGTGGGTATTTGAGTGACATGCTCGAGTCTCTGCCCCATATGCTTCGCGGCCAAAAAACTTTACGGGGATTGCCTGCCATGCACGAGCGATCCCCGCATGTTTTTTTTTGGGTGTATAATAACCGTGAAACATGCGGAGCAGGGACTCGAGCATGTCACTCGAGCACACGCTGTACATGGTGCATACCTGAGTACCCGATGCAAACTCAAGTAGCGAGCACTTGCGCTCAAGAATATTGACAACTTATTCAATATGATGACCTAATGTAAACAAATAATGTGCCGTACCTCTGGGTTCAAAATGTTCACTATACACCTTAATAAAATCTTTGAGGGGTATAGTTTCCAAAATGGGGACACTTGTGGGGGAGCTCCACTGTTTAGGCACATCACGGGCTCTCCAAACGCGACATGGTGTCCGCTAACAAATTGAATGGAAAATCGGCTCAAATTGTTAGCGGACGCCATGTTGCGTTTGGAGAGCCCCTGTGTGCCCAAACATTGGAGCTCCCCCACAAGTGACCCCATTTTGGAAACTAGACCCCCCAAGGCACCTATCTAGATGCATAGTGAGCACTTAGAACACCCAGGTGCTTCACAAATTGATTCGTAAAAATGAAAAAGTGAAAATAAAACACTTTTTCATTTTTATGAATCAATTTGTGAAGCACCTGGGGTTCCAAGTGCTCACTATGAATCTAGATAGGTGCCTTGGGGGTCTGGTTTCCAAAATGGGGTCACTTGTGGGGGAGCTCCAATGTTTGGGCACACAGGGACTCTCTAAATGCAACATGGTATCCGCTAACAAATTGAATGGAAAATCGGCTCAAATTGTTAGCGGACACCACATTGCGTTTGGAGAGCCCCTCTGTGCCCAAACTTTGGAGCTCCCCCACAAGTGACCCCATTTTGGAAACTAGACCCCCCAAGGCACCTTTCTAGATGCATAGTGAGCACTTGGAACCCCCAGGTGCTTCACAAATTGATTCGTAAAAATGAAAAAGTGAAAAAAAAAACACTTTTTCATTATTACGAATCAATTTGTGAAGCACCTGGGGGTTCCAAGTGCTCACTATGCATCTAGAAAGGTGCCTTGGGGGGTCTAGTTTCCAAAATGGGGTCACTTGTGGGGGAGCTCCAAAGTTTGGGCACAGAGGGGCTCTCCAAACGCAATGTGGCGTCCGCTAACAATTTGAGCCGATTTTCCATTCAATTTGTTAGCGGATACCATGTTGCATTTAGAGAGTCCCTGTGTGCCCAAACATTGGAGCTCCCCCACAAGTGACCCCATTTTGGAAACTAGACCCCCCAAGGCACCTATCTAGATGCATAGTGAGCACTTGGAACCCCTAGGTGCTTCACAAATTGATTCGTAAAAATGAAAAAGTGTTTTTTTTTTCACTTTTTCATTATTACGAATCAATTTGTGAAGCACCTGGGGGTTCCAAGTGCTCACTATGCATCTAGAAAGGTGCCTTGGGGGGTCTAGTTTCCAAAATGGGGTCACTTGTGGGGGAGCTCCAAAGTTTGGGCACAGAGGGGCTCTCCAAACGCAATGTGGTGTCCGCTAACAATTTGAGCCGATTTTCCATTCAATTTGTTAGCGGATACCATGTTGCATTTAGAGAGTCCCTGTGTGCCCAAACATTGGAGCTCTCCCACAAGTGACCCCATTTTGGAAACTAGACCCCCCAAGGCACCTATCTAGATGCATAGTGAGCAGTTGGAACCCCCAGGTGCTTCACAAATTGATTCATAAAAATGAAAAAGTGTTTTTTTTTTCACTTTTTCATTGTTACGAATCAATTTGTGAAGCACCTGGGGGTTCCAAGTGCTCACTATGCATCTAGATAGGTGCCTTGGGGGGTCTAGTTTCCAAAATGGGGTCACTTGTGGGGGAGCTCCAATGTTTGGGCACACAGCAGCTCTCCAAACGCAACATGGTGTCGCTAACAATTTGAGCCAATTTTGCGTTAAATTTGTTAGCGGACACCATGTTGCATTTAGAGAGCCGCTGTGTGCCCAAATATTGGAGCTCCCCCACAAGTGACCCCATTTTGGAAACTAGACCACCCAAGGCACCTATCTAGATGCATAGTGAGCACTTGGAACCCTCAGGTGCTTCACAAATTGATTCATACAAATGAAAAAGTGTTTTTTTTTTCACTTTTTCATTGTTACGAATCAATTTGTGAAGCACCTGGGGGTTCCAAGTGCTCACTATGCATCTAGATAGGTGCCTTGGGGGGTCTAGTTTCCAAAATGGGGTCACTTGTGGGGGAGCTCCAATGTTTGGGCACACAGGGACTCTCTAAATGCAACATGGTGTCCTCTAACAAATTTAACGGAAAATCGGCTCAAATTGTTAGCGACACCATGTTGCGTTTGGAGAGCCGCTGTGTGCCCAAACATTGGAGCTCCCCCACAAGTGACCCCATTTTGGAAACTAGACCCCCCAAGGCACCTATCTAGATGCATTGTGAGCACTTGGAACCCTCAGGTGCTTCACAAATTGATTCATAAAAATGAAAAAGTGTTTTTTTTTTCACTTTTTCATTGTTACGAATCAATTTGTGAAGCACCTGGGGGTTCCAAGTGCTCACTATGCATCTAGAAAGGTGCCTTGGGGGGTCTAGTTTCCAAAATGGGGTCACTTGTGGGGGAGCTCCAAAGTTTGGGCACACATGGGCTCTCCAAACACAACATGGCGTCCGCTAATTATTCAAGCAAATTTTACAATCAAAAAGTCAAATGGCGCTCCTTCCCTTCCGAGCCCTGCCGTGCGCCCAAACAGTATTTTTTCCCCAAATATTGGGTATCTGCGTGCCCAGGGGAAATTGCACAACAAATTTTGGGGTCCATTTTTTCTTGTTACCCCTGTGAAAATAAAAAAAATTGGGTCTAAAGTAACATTTTTGTGAAAAAAGTTAAATGTTCATTTTTTTCTTCCACATTCAAAAAATTCCTGTGAAGCACCTGAAGGGTTAATAAAGTTCTTGAATGTGGTTTTGAGCACCTTGAGGGGTGCAGTTTTTAGAATGGTGTCACTTTTGGGTATTTTCTGTCATAAAGACCTCTCAAAGTGACTTCAAATGTGATGTGGTCCCTAAAAAAATGGTTTTGTAAATTTTGTTGGAAAAATGAGAAATCGCTGGTCAACTTTTAACCCTTATAGCTCCCTAACAAAAAAAAATTTTGGTTCCAAAATTGTGCTGATGTAAAGTAGACATGTGGGAAATGTTATTTATTAACTCTTTTGTGTGACATATCGCTCTGATTTCAGGGCTTAAAAATTCAAATTTTGAAAATTGCAAAATTTTCAAAATTTTCGCCAAATTTCCGTTTTTTTCACAAATAAACGCAAGTGATATCGAAGAAATTTTTCCACAATCATGAAGTAAAATATGTCACGAAAAAACAATCTCAGAATCAGGGGGATCCGTTGAAGCGTTCCAGAGTAATTACCTCATAAAGTGACAGTGGTCAGAATTGTAAAAATTGGCCCGGTCATTAACGTGCAAACCACCCGCGGGGCTTAAGGGGTTAAAGACACATGGAGCAGGGCCACAGTAACAAGGTACGACATGTTCCCATTAGAAAGGAGAGGGTCTGCTATACAGTTATAGGGTATGCAGTGAGTCCAACGGCTGACGAATTTTAGGAAAAACCCCACTAAGAATTTAAAGACACATAGAGCAGGGCCACAGTAATGACAAATTCCCTTTAGAAAGGAGAGAGTCTCCCATAGTGTTGGTCTATGCAGTGAATGCAAGGGCTGCCAAAAATTTGGAGGCACTTCAATGCCCCTTGGAAGAGACGTGTGTTAGAACCCTCCTGTTAGTTTTTTTCTATTTTGTGGTCACGTGACCTGCTGCCTATTTATTCCAGCTCCGCCCTTCTGGCTTTGCTGGACTGCAGTGTTACTTTGACTCTTAATGTAGCCAGGTGCTTTGTACCTATCTCTATAGTTTGCTTGGTCCTTGGACCTCTAAGTATTTTTGTCTGTTTATCTTTTTGCTCCGCTACAACTTCTGCTAGGAGGTGTCCAATTTTGTCCCAGTCCTTAGTACTTTTAGGGACCCCTCCCTTATATCTATAGGTCTGCGTTCAGACTAGCTGAGGACGAAGGCGGGTCTGTTCACAAGGAACAGGTTGCCCGCTGCATCGTAGGGAATCAGCTTAGTCCTATTGTAGGGTCAGTTTTCCTATCTTTCCTTAGTTCTTGTAGCAGATCATAACAACGTGGAGGAGGGCCTCATAAAAAAAATGTTCCCATTAGAAAGGAGCTGGCCTCCTATACTTTTAATGCCCATGGACTAAGTATATGGGCTGACAAACGTTTACCCCTGGGGGGTATATATGAACATACTGTATAAAAAATTTTTTTTACGGGCATCATAAACACCCTTTAAAAAAATTATGTAGGTGTTGCATCACGGACCACGGTCACCCTTGTGATATGGTGGTGGAGGATGAGGAGAAGGAGGAGGACAAGAGCAAATAGCCAAAATCAGGAAGCATATACCCATGTGTGGGTGTGAAAATGTGCATGGGAATACACCTCCCAAGAAGACACTGGATTTGAGTTTATGTTCTGCTGCTATCATTTGGTGGTGTTGAGAAGTCTGGCCCAATCCAGCCCTTGTTCATTTTTATAGGAGTCAGCCTGTCAGCATTTTCAGTTGACAGGCGGATGCGCTTATCAGTTATAATTCCCCCAGCGGCACTAAAAACCCGCTCTGATAAAACATTGGCGGCAAGGCAGGCCAGGACCTCCAAGACATAGAGAGCCAGTTCATTCCACGTATCCAGCTAGGATACCCAATAATTATAAGGCACAGCGGAATCACGGAGGACGTTGGTACGGTCAGCAAGGTACTCCCTCAGCATCTTCCCAAACTTTGCACTCCTTGTGAGAGTACCCCGCGCCTCAGGGCCTGTGCGATGGGAGGGTCTGAGAAAACTCTCGCAGAACTTTGACAGTGTTCCCCTGCCTCTGCTGGATTGCATGTGTCTCTCTCACCAGTACTCCTTGGTTGTCCAACGAAGTGTGCCCTCTGCCGCCGGCGTTTTCAGATGGGAATTTTTTTAATAGTTCCGCAACAAGGGCCTTCTGGTACTGCCGCATTTTTGTAGACCTGTCTGCCTCAGGAATGAGAGATATAAAGTTCTCCTTGTAGCGTGGGTCTAGAAGTGTCACCGACCAGTAATGACTGTCACCCAAAATTTTGAGAACGCGAGGGTCATGGGAAAGGCAGCGTAACATAAACTCAGCCATGCGTGCCAGACTACTAACAGGCAAGACTTCTGTGTCCTCACCAAGAGAATGACTGACCATGCTCTCCTCCTCCTTCTCTCTGTCCTCTGGCCATCCACGCTGAACAGACGGTATGACAGCTGTGCATGTAGTACCGTCTATAGTGCATGAAACTAGCTCCTGTCCTTCCTCCTCCTCCTCATTGTCACCCAATCCACGGTGGGATGAGATGAGGCTTGGCTGTGTCTAATCACCCTGTATGGTTCCTTGCTCCATCTCATCGCGCTCCGTCTTCAATGCATCCTCTTTGATTGTGAGCAGAGAGAGTTTCAGAAGACAGAGAAGCGAGATGGTGAAGCTAATTATGGCGTCATCGCCGCTCACCATCTTGGTGGAGTCCTCAAAGTTTTGGAGGATGGTACATATGTCTGACATCCATGTCCACTCCTGAGGTCTTATGTGTGGAGTCTGAACTGAATACCGACAGCCTTGTTGATGCTGGTACTCAACAACTGCCCTCTTCTCACAAATCCTTCCCAACACCTGCAGTGTAGAGTTCCAACGCGTGGGGACATCACACACCAGTTTGTGAGCCGGAAGCTGCAAACACTGCTGAAACACTGCAAGGGCGGCGGAAGCTGTAGCTGACTTTCTAAAATGGGCACACAGGCGGCGCACTTTAACCAGCAGATCCAGCAGCTCCGGGTAGGATTTGAGAAACCGCTGAACCACGAGGTTAAGCACATGGGCGAGGCATGGTACGTTTGTGAGCTCGCCTCGCCTCAGAGCCGCCACCAGGTTCCGGCCATTGTCACACATGACCATGCCTGGCTGTAGGTTCAGCAGTGTGAGCCACAGATCTGCCTGCTCTTTCAGAGCTGTCCACAACTCTTCAGCATTGTGCGGTTTTTCACCTAAGCATATTAGCTTCAGCACAGCCTGTTGCCGCTTGGCCAAGGCAGTGCTTCCAGCTTGTGACTGATGTGGTCATTTCGGAGATGGAGGCTGAAGAGGAGGATGAGGCTGAGGTGCAGGAGCTGTAGACCATGTAGACCCACTATGTTAACCCAGTGTGCCATCAGCGAGATGTACCATCCCTGCCCACAAGCACTTGTCACGTGTCCGTGGTTAGGTGGACTTTACTGGTAACTGCGTTGTTGAGGGCACGGCTAATATTTTGGGACACGTGCTTGTGTAATGCGGGGACGGCACACTGGGAGAAATAGTGGCTGCTGGGGACCGAGTACTGAGGGATGGCCACCGCCATCAGGTTGCGGAATGCTTCGGTCTCCACGAGCCTAAAAGGCAACATTTTGAGTACAACCAGTCGTGAAATGTGAGAATTTAGTAGTGTGGCCTGTGGGGCGTTGGCTGCATATTTGCGCTTGTGTTCCAAGGACTGGGGTATGGACAACGCTGCGCTGGGACAAGGACATGGACGTGCTTCCCGATGCTGCTACTTGAGTGTGCAACGACAGGTACAGGGCAGGAGGCATCTTCGCATGCACCATGGACAGGGGATCGGCTTGCATGCACAACATCGGAAAAGCAATGGTGCCACCCGTAGACACTGTTCCTGGACCCTGGGGTTTGGCCCACAAAGTCGGGTGCTTTGCTGCCATAATGCCTGATCATGCTGGTGGTGGTCAGGCAGGCTGTTTTGCCACCCCTGCTGATGCTGACCTGGCAGACGGTGCAAATGGCATTTTTGGGGTTATCGGCAGAGTCTTTAAAAAACAACCAGACTCGGGAAGACCTACCAGTTGTACTGTCAACTTCCTTCGTGTTGGTGTTACGGGGAACGGTTGCATGCCTTCTGTCTGCGGCCACCACACTGCTTCTTCCTGCCTGTTGGGGTGCTCTGCCTCCCTCCCCCTGTGTGCTGCTGTCCTCGCTCTGCATGTCCTCCTGGCAGGTTGGGTCAGTTACTATATCATCCACCACCTCGTCTTCCACTTCCGCACCCTGGTCCTCCTCCTGACTTTCTGGCAATTGTGTCTCATCATCGTCCACCTCTTGTGACAATTTCCCACCGTCGCCTTCGTGTGACCGTGGCTGCTCAAATATTTGGGCATCGCTACATGCGATCTCCTCTTGCCCCGCTTCAAGTGGACCGGGCGAAAGGCCCGAATCTATAAATGGAAAAGTAAACAGCTCTTCAGAGTGTCCAAGTGTGGGATCAGTTGTCTCTGGGTACTTGGCATAGTGGGAGGAAGGAGGATCAGGGTGAGGAATATGTGGTCCATACTCACGGCTACTGAGACTTGACCGTGTGGAAGACAGGGTGGTGGTGGTGGCGGCTAAGTGACTGGAAGCATTATCCGCTATCCAACCAACAACCTTTTGACACTGCTCTGGGTTCAGTAGTGGTGTGCTGCGATCCCCTAAAAATTGGGACAGGAAGGTCAGACGAGAAGATGTGGGTGTTTGTTGTGGCACAATTTTGGCTTGCCCACTGCCTTGTCCTCGGCCTCTGCATGCATCATTACCATCACGTCCAGTTCCTCGTCCCTTGCCATGTGCCTTGCCCATTTTAAATGGAGGACAGTATCTTCCACGCTCACTACAAATGACTGAGTTTGGAGCGAACTTATATGTGATCCGTGTGATGGAGAAAACAGAGTTTTAAATACCTGGCATGTAGGTAAGTAGTTGAACAGCAAACTGCTGTGAATTGCTTCACTAACACACTAGAGGAAATTTTTAATGGAGGCCAGAAATGGCAGTATTTTCTGACGACGTATATGTGATCTGTGTGATGAAGAAAATAGAGTTTTAAATACCTGGCCTGTTGGTAAGTAGTTGAACAGCAAACTACTGTGAATTGCTTCATTGACACACTAGAGGAAATTTTTAATGGAGGCCAGAAATGGCAGTATTTTCTGACAACCTATATGTGATCCGTGTGATGGAGAAAACAGAGTTTTAAATACCGGGCCTGTAGGTAAGTAGTTTGGACAGCAAACTGCTGTGAATTGCTTTACTGACACACTAGAGGAAATTTTTAATGGAGGCCAGAAATGGCAGTATTTTCTGACAACGTATATGTGATCTGTGTGATGGAGAAAACAGAGTTTTAAATACCTGGCCTGTTGGTAAGTAGTTTGGACAGCAAACTGCTGTGAATTGCTTCACTGACACACTAGAGGAAATTTTTAATGGAGGCCAGAAATGGCAGTATTTTCTGACAACCTATATGTGACCCGTGTGATGGAGAAAACAGAGTTTTAAATACCTGGCCTGTAGGTAAGTAGTTTGGACAGCAAACTGCTGTGAATTGCTTTACTGACACACTAAAGGAAATTTTTAATGGAGGCCAGAAATGGCAATATTTTCTGACAACGTATATGTGATCTGTGTGATAGAGAAAACAGAGTTTTAAATACCTGGCCTGTTGGTAAGTAGTTGAACAGCAAACTGCTGTGAATTGCTTCACTGACATACTAGAGGAAATTTTTAATGGAGGCCAGAAATGGCAGTATTTTCTGACAACCTATATGTGATCCGTGTGATGGAGAAAACAGAGTTTTAAATACCTGGCCTGTAGGTAAGTAGTTTGGACAGCAAACTGCTGTGAATTGCTTCACTGACACACTAAAGGAAATTTTTAATGGAGGCCAGAAATGGCAGTATTTTCTGACAACCTATATGTGATCCGTGTGATGGAGAAAACAAGAGTTTTAAATACCGGGCCTGTAGGTAAGTAGTTTGGACAGCAAACTGCTGTGAATTGCTTTACTGACACACTAGAGGAAATTTTTAATGGAGGCCAGAAATGGCAGTATTTTCTGACAACGTATATGTGATCTGTGTGATGGAGAAAACAGAGTTTTAAATACCTGGCCTGTTGGTAAGTAGTTGAACAGCAAACTGCTGTGAATTGCTTCACTGACACACTAAAGGAAATTTTTAATGGAGGCCAGAAATGGCAGTATTTTCTGACAACGTATATGTGATGCGTTTGACGGAGAAAACACTGTTTTACATAGCTTGATTTGTAGCGCTGTAATATGGAAAGGACCTGGCTGTATTCTGCAGTGCCAACAAGAAAATGGCGCAGAAAAACTGTGTTCTCTGGATTGCTTTTTAAGCAAATAATAAGGATTAAGATCCAAAAAAAAGTATTCCTGGCCCCTGAGCCCTGGGCATTTATATAGAAATATGTAACAGCAGCAGAAGGCAGAATTGGAATGGAGCCTCCTGTGATATATGCACTGCAGTAGCAAGCATGCTCGGGCGAGCACCGAGCAGTAGCAAGCATGCTCGCTCATCACTAGTGCAAACCTGTTCACGGCCCCACGCTGAGGCAAACTCACACACGTGCCTTGTATAGCTCACGTCTTCAATCTGGTGGTACAGGGATTTCTCCGCCACTATCCCGGCCTGGATAAGCTGCTTCAGAAAGTACGGAAGCTGTGTGCTCACTTCCACCATTCGCATCGATACATTGGTCTCTCTCCATGCCAGTTAACAGGTTGATCTGTGATGTGCCGACGCGTGTTAGCCTTCAGGTGCCTCACAGGAATTCTTGCAGTGTGGAAGGAAATGCACTCTTTATTATTAGTGCGGAAGGAAAAAATTAACATTTAACTTTTTTTCACAAAATTTTTACTTTGAACCCCAATTTTTTTTTTCACAAGGGTAACTGGAGAAAATGGACTTCAATTTTTTTCCGCTGAAGGAGCTACTGTACATAGCGGCTTGTTTTTTGTGGGACAAGATTTTATTTACACTTGATTTTTTAATCGCGTTTTATTCCACTTTTGTTTGGCGGTATGATAAAGCATATATTTTTTGTTTTGTTTTTTTTACTGTTTTCACTGAATGATTTAACTAGAGGGACAGTTTGTAGGTCAGGTTGTTCTGGACGCGATCCCAAATACGTGTACTATTTGTGTACTTTTTTATGTTTATTTTTGTTATTACATAAATGAGTAACATTTTTTTCTACAATTTTATTTCTAAACTCTTTCATTCTTTCCCAGTATGGGACATCAAATTTCCACTGACTGATCTCTGATCTAATACTCTGCAATGCTTTTGCATTGCGCGGCATTAGAACAGTGCAACGCAGGCAGGGAGGAGCAGTGTCAGCTCCTGCTCTGAGCAGGAGCTACCAGACCACCATCCCTGGCTGACCCCACGGCCATCTTAAAGCCCGGGGTCACCATGGAGAGCATTAGCACAATGCAATCACACTCACATTGTGTCGATGGGAGCACAGAGGGAGCTCCCTACCTCTGCGATGCCCATCGATGTTGCTGTCACTATTAACAGCAGGGTTAAATGCCTGAGATCGGTGCTCTGGGGTCACCATGGAGAGCATTAGCACAATGCAATCACACTCACATTGTGTGGATGAGAGCACAGAGGGAGCTCCCTACCTCAGCGATGCCCATCGATGTTGCTGTCACTATTACCAGCAGGGTTAAACGCCTGAGATCGGAGCTAACACCGATCGTGGGCGTTGCTGCAGGGTGTCAGCTCTCATTTAGAGCTGACACCTGCACTTGATCGTGGTGGCACTCAGGTTGAGTCCGCACGATCGTCAGGAAGTATAAGTACGGCGGTTTAGCTCTGTACATACACAACGCATGTCGGAAATGGGTTAATATAATGAGTCCCAGATGGCAATCCACATAACAGGCCACATATAGCCTTCTCTTTGCTATTGCAGTGGTACCAGAGCACACCCTTTCCCGTTGGCCTGCCACCGCAGCACACCCTTTCCCGTTGGCCTGCCACTGGATCACACCCTTTCCCGTTGGTGTGCCACCAGAGCACATCATTTCCTAGTGGCCTGCCACCGGAGCACATCCTTTCCCATTTTTTCACATAACCCTCCATTCAATATAAGGGGACCCATATAGCCCTCCATTATAATACGCCCTACATAGCCTTCCCTTTAATATAATGAGATCCACAAAACCCTTAATTTAATATAATGGGCCCCACATAGCCCTAAATGTAATAAAATGGGTCCCACATAGCTCAGTATTCAATATAATGGGCCCCACATTACATATAGCTTTACATATAATATAAAGGGCCCTACAAAACCCTCCATTTAATACAATGGGCCCCATGTAGCCCTGAAATTATTATAATGGGTCTCACAAAGAACTCCATTTAATACAATGTGACACACAGTACAGACCAAAAGTTTGGACACACCTTCTCATTTAAAATTTTTCTGTATTTTCATGACTATGAAAATTGCACATTCACACTGAAGGCATCAAAACTATGAATTAACACATGTGGAATTATATACTTAACAAAAAAGTGTGAAACAACTGAAAATATGTAACATAGTAACATAGTTTTAAGGTTGAAGGAAGACTAAGTCCATCTAGTTCAACCCATAGCCTAACTTGTTGATCCAGAGGAAGGCAAAAAAAAACCATGTGGCAAACACTAAGCTCCACATTGGGGAAAAAAATTCCTTTCCGACTCCATACGACAATCAGACTAGTTCCCTGGATCAACGCCCTATCAAGGAATCTAGTATTTATAACCTGTAATATTATACTTTTCAAGAAAGGCATCCATGCCCTTCTTAAATTTTAACAGTGAATCACTCATTACAACATCATGCGGCAGAGAGTTCCATAGTCTCACTGCTCTTACAGTAAAGAATCAGCGTCTGTGATTATGATTAAACCTTCTTTCCTCCAGACGTAGAAGATGCCCCCTTGTCCCCGACTCAGGCCTCAGAGTAAAAAGATCAGTAGAAAGGTCTTTGTACTGTCCCCTCATATACTTGTACATAGTAATAAAATCACCCCTAAGCCTATGTCTTATATTCTTGGTTCTTCAAAGTAGCCACCTTTTGCTTTGATGACTGCTTTGCACACTCTTGGCATTCTCTTGATGAGCTTCAAGAGGTAGTCACCGGAAATGGTCTTCTAACAATCTTGAAGGAGTTCCCAGAGATGCTTAGCACTTGTTGGTCCTTTTGCCTTCACTCTGCGGTCCAGCTCACCCTAAACCATCTCGATTGGGTTCAGGTCAGGTGACTGTGGAGGCGAGGTCATCTGGCGTAGCACCCCATCACTCTCCTTCTTGGTCAAATAGTCCTTACACAGCCTGGAGGTGTGTTTGGGGGTCATTGTCCTGTTGGAAAATAAATGATGGTCGAACTAAACGCAAACCGGATGGAATAGCATGCCGCTGCAAGATGCTGTGGTAGCCATTCTGGTTCAGTATGCCTTCAATTTTGAATAAATCCCCAACAGTGTCACCAGCAAAGCACCCCCACACCATTACACCTCCTCCTCCATGCTTCACGGTGGGAACAAGCCATGTAGAGTCCATCCGTTCACCTTTTCTGCATCGCACAAAGACACGGTGGTTGGAACCAAAGATCTCAAATTTGGACTCATCAGACCAAAGCACAGATTTCCACTGGTTTAATGTCCATTCCTTGTGTTCTTTAGCCCAAACAAGTCTCTTCTGCTTGTTGCCTGTCCTTAGCAGTGGTTTCCTAGCAGCTATTTTACCATGAAGGCCTGCTGCACAAAGTCTCTTCTTAACAGTTGTTGTAGAGATGTGTCTGCTGCTAGAACTCTGTGTGGCATTGACCTGGTCTCTAATCTGAGCTGCTGTTAACCTGCGATTTCTGAGGCTGGTGACTCGGATAAACTTATCCTCAGAAGCAGAGGTGACTCTTGGTCTTCCTTTCCTGGGGCGGTCCTCATGTGAGCCAGTTTCTTTGTAGTGCTTGATGGTTTTTAGTTTGCCCAATTTTTCGGACTGACTGACCTTCATTTCTTAAAGTAATGATGGCCACTCGTTTTTCTTTACTTAGCTGCCTTTTTCTTGCCATAATACAAATTCTAACAGTCTATTCAGTAGGACTATCAGCTGTGTATCCACCTGACTTCTGCACAACACAACTGATGGTCCCAACCCCATTTATAAGGCAAGAAATCCCACTTATTAAACCTGACAGGGCACACCTGTGAAGTGAAAACCATTTCCGGTGACTACCTCTTGAAGCTCACACATGATTAGAATAAAAGGCTAAAAGGATACAACTTATTTGCAAGAAACAGACTTGATAAACGAGGAGGTGTCGCATTGTATGTTAGAAAAGCTTATATCTGCACAGAGATTGAAGCTTCAGAAACTGGGAGTTCTGTGGAAACTGTTTGGGTAAGAATACAAGGAGAAGACAACGGAAAGGACACCATTGTAGGCATTTACTACAGGCCACCTCGGCAAACTGAAGATATGGATGAACTCTTTATGTATCAAATGACCAATTCTCCAAAAAATATGACGTAGTGGTTGTGGTGCCCCTGGGGGTTCGATCGCCACAGGGATACTGCACCTCTTTAATGGGGTGTGGTATCTCTCCTTCGAGGTAAGGATGGTGCAACTGTCAGGACCCCACCTCTACATCCAACACCACACTTCTCCCACCTGTAGGGGGGGCTAATAGGCACCAGTGTGCTGCCCCAGCCAAGATAAGAGATTGGGGAACCAAAAGCTAAGGGGAACCATGTAGTGGGTGAGGGTGTAGGACGCACATGTAGGTTACACTTAATAATTCATATTTAATAACCGGCCATCTTGGGCTTATGGTCTTTTGATTGTGATCTTCATCACTGAACGTGTCTTTCTGTGTGAACCTGCAGTTGATGGGAACATGGTCCTCGTACTCTGGCCTTGAGACGAGGAGCGGGTTTGAGTTAACGGCTGTCTCTACCTGGTCAAGGTCCCAACCCAAGAAGGCATGGAGCTGAGGAGTCTAGCTCCACCGCAAAAGGATCCCAGGGGGATGCAGACAGAGCAAAATACGCCACCTGTCCTCGCTATTCTGGCTTAGTCAGAGGGATTCCGGCTGCAAGAGGGGTACCAGCCCCCGACACCCGACTTTGCTACTTCACGTCCTAGTCGGGAAAGCCCAGAAGGCTCAGTGGATCCCTCTGGGTAACAGACGGAGTGGAGTTGCCACCCGTACCCTTGTTCTGTGCATAGTCCAGAGGGAGACCCGGCCTTTCTACACACACACGGACCAGAGAGGACTCAGTTTGAAGTCTAGGAGCACTCTGGTGTGGGGTCCTGACTAAAGCACCTGAACTGCTCGGAGGTTGTCGGACCCCCGGTCCTGGTGGCCGCAGAGCCCCGTGAGGAGCAGGGAGAAGCCTTGCAGCTGCATGCTCTACCGTGAGTAAAAACCCTGGAAGTCAACCCCTATGGCCTCCGGTCTCTTTATTTCTGCACCGCACAGCACCAGAACACCTCCACTACGACTTCCTCCATCCGCGTCTCTGCCCTGAGGCCCTGCTCCGCCTGTGGGGAGTACTATCAACTACGGCTGCCACAACATCCCGCCTCAGAGGACTGCAGCAGCGCTGGTGGCCATCACCAGATACCACAGGTGGCGTAGTCGATAGCAACCACTCAACCCTGATAAAAGTTAATGGGCTATGTGACGGCCCTGGGCACGGAGCGGGTCCTGGCCACGACTGCCTCCCCAACATCTGACCCGGCTCCGAGTACCCCATTTCCCAGGGAGGGCTGTGAGCGTCACATGGTCATGGGAGATTTCAACTATCCAGACATTTGTTGGGAATCTCTCTCAAGTAAAACTAACAGGTCAAGCAAATTCTTATCCTCTCTTGCTGACAACTTTATCTTCTAAAAGGTAGGCGAGAAAACAAGGGGATCTGCTACTTTGGATCTAATCCTTATAAACAGGGAGGAAATGGTTGAAGAGGTAAAGGTGGCTGGGACACTAGGAGGCAGCGATCATGCTATTATAGAATTTTGGATAACTAGAGGAGGAAGACATGTGAAGACTCAAACTTCAAGGTTAGATTGCAGAAAGGCAGATTTTAAGCAACTCAGAAAGAGAATAAGAGGGATCCAATGGCTGGATGTCCTTAAGGACAAAAATGTCCAGGAAGGATGGAAAATTTTTAAAAATGAGATTCTCAAAGCACAATCGTTAACAATCCCGAAAAGTAGGAAGAATGGGAAGCATTTAAGGAAACCAGGATGGATGAACACAGAACTTAAACACATAAAGAAATGTTTATCAAATGGAAAGAGGGAGGCATATCTAAAGAAGATTACAATGCAGTCTGCAGAACCTGTAGGGCACGTATCAGGTTAGCTAAAGCTGACAATGAAGGCTTGCAAGAGGTGTCAAAAGCAATAAAAAAGGATTTTGGGGGTATGTCAAAAGTAAAAGAAAAGTCAAAAATGCTATAGGATTTTTACAGGATGAGAATGGTGAAATGGTAAGAAAGGATGTTGAGAAGGCCGAACTTTTTAATTCCTATTTTGCATCAATGTTCTCTCAGAAAAAAAATTTAACATAAACTGATCTTCACTGTCCTATTAAAGGAATAGAAGAATCCAGGTTATCTGTAAACAGAGAGATTGTGAGGGAATATTTAGCTAACATAAATGAGTTCAAGTCTCCAGGTCCAGATCAATTACACCCCAGAGTACTGAAGGAGATTGTAGAAGAAATTTTAGAACCACTCTCCATAATCTTTGAAAATTCTTGGAGAACAGGAGAAGTCCCAGAAGACTGGAGAAGAGGAAATGTTGTTCCTATCTTCAAAAAGGGGAAGAAGGTGGACCCAGGGAACTATAGGCCAGTGAGTCTGACTTCTATACCAGGAAAGATCTTTGAACAAATTATTAAACAACATGTATGCAAGTACCTGGATAAGAATGAAGTGATTAACCAGAGTCAGCATGGGTTTGTAACTAACAAGTCATGTCAGACTAACTTAATTTCCTTCTATGACAGAATCACTGACTGGGTGGATCAGGGAAATGCTGTATAGTATATCTTGACTTCAGCAAAGCATTTGACAAAGTATCTCACACCATCCTTATTGAAAAAATGACCAAGTATGGAATGGACAAGGCAACTGTTAGGTGGATTCATAACTGGCTTAGTGATCGGACTCAAAGGGTGGTTGTAAATGGCTTCACATCCAGTTGGATGAATGTCTCAAGTGGGGTACCACAGGGCTCTGTCCTGGGACCTGTATTGTTCAACATCTTTATCAATGATTTAGATGAAGGAGTTGAGGGTAAACTGATTAAATTTGCTGATGACACAAAGCTAGGAGGAATAGCTAACACTAGAGAAGAGAGAGAGGCTTCAAAAAGACCTAAATAAACTGGAGCAGTGGGCAGCAACTAACAGAATGGTTTTTAACAGGGAAAAATGCAAAGTACTACATCTGGGCAATAAAAATGAAAAAAAGCATATACAGAATGGGAGGAATAGAGCTAAGCAACAGTGCATGTGAAAAAGACTTAGGTATACTAATAGATCATAGACTGAACATGAGTCAACAGTGTGATGCAGCAGCAAAAAAGGCAAATACAATTCTGGGATGTATTAACAGAAGCATACAGTCTAGATCACGTGAAGTCATTATCGCACTTTACTCCTCTTTGGTCAGACCTCATCTGGAATACTGTGTTCAGTTTTGGGCACCACATTTTAAAAAAGACATTGACAAACTGGAACAAGTTCAGAGAAAAGCAACCAGAATGGTAACCGGTCTGCAAACCATGTCCTATGAGGAACGGTTACATGATTTGGGAATGTTTAGCTTGCAAAAAAGACTGAGAGGAGACTTGATAGCTGTCTACAAATATCTCAAGGGCTGTCACATTGTAGAAGGATCATCTTTATTCTCATTTGCACAAGGAAAGACTAGAAGCAATGGGATGAGACTGAATGGGAGGAGACACAGATTAGATATTAGAAAAAACTTTTTGACAGTTAGGGTGATCAATGAGTGGAACAGACTGCCACGAGGTGGTGAGTTCTCCTTTAACGGACGTCTTCAAACAGAGGCTGGACAGACATCTGTCTGAGATGATTTAGTGAATCCTGCTTTGAGCAGGGGGTTGGACCAGATGACCCAGGAGGTCCCTTCCAACTCTACCATTCTATGATTCTATGAGTGTGCAAAGCAGTCATCAAAGCAAAAGGTGGCTACTTTGAAGAACCTAGAATATAAGACATATTTTCAGTTGTTTCACACTTTTTTGTTAAGTATATAATTCCACATGTGTTAATTCATAGTTTTGATGCCTTCAGTGTGAATGTACAATTTTCATAGTTATGAAAATACAGAAAAATCTTTAAATGAGAAGGTGTGTCCAAACTTTTGGTCTGTACTGTATATAGCTTTCTATTTATTATAATGGAGAACACATAGCTTTACATATAATATTGACCCCACAAAACCACTTAATTTAATATATGAAGTCTTCCATTTAATATATGGGCCCCACATAGCCCTATATTTAATATAATGGAACCCATATACAGTGCTGGCCAAAAGTATTGGCACCCCTGCAATTCTGTCAGATAATACTCAGTCTCTTCCTGAAAATGATTGCAATCACAAATTCTTTGGTATTATTCTCTTCATTTAATTTGTCTTCAATGAAAAAAAAAACAAAAAGAATTGCCCTAAAGCCAAATTGGATATAATTCCACACCAAACCTAAAAAGGTGGTGGACAAAAGTATTGGCACCCCTTGAAAAATCATGTGATGCTTCTCTAATTCGTGTAATTAACAGCACCTGTAACTTACCTGTGGCACCTAACAGGTGTTGGCAATAACTAAATCACACTAGCAGCCAGTTAACATGGATTAAAGTTGACTCAACCTCTGTCCTGTGTCCTTGTGTGTACCACCACATTGAGCATGGAGAAAAGAAAGACCAAAGAACTGTCTGAGGACTTGAGAAACCAAATTGTGAGGAAGCATGAGCAATCTCAAGGCTACAAGTCCATCTCCAAAGACCTGAATGTTCCTGTGTCTTCCGTGCGCAGTGTCATCAAGAAGTTTAAGCCCATGGCACTGTGGCTAACCTCCCTAGATGTGGACGGAAAAGAAAAATTGACGAGAGATTTCAACGCAAGATTGTGCGGATGGTGGATGAAGAACCTCGACTAACATCCCTGCAGTCCGAGGGTACAACAGTGTCAACCCGTACTATCCGTCGACGTCTGAATGAAAATGGACTGTATGGTAGGATACCCAGGAAGACCCCACTTCTTACCCCGAGACATAAAAAAGCCAGGCTGGAGTTTGCCAAAACTTACCTGAGAAAGCCTAAAACGTTTTGGAAGAATGTTCTCTGGTCAGATGAGACAAAAGTAGAGCTTTTTGGGAAAAAGCATCAACATAGAGTGTACAGGAAAAAAAAAATAGGCATTCAAAGAAAAGAACACGGTCCCTACAGTCAAACATGGCGGAGGTTCCCTGATGTTTTGGGGTTGCTTTGCTGCCTCTGGCACTGGACTGCTTGACCGTGTGCATGGCATTATGAAGTCTGAAGACTACCAACAAATTTTGCAGCATAATGTAGGGCCCAGTGTGAGAAAGCTGGGTCTCCCTCAGAGGTCATGGGTCTTCCAGCAGGACAATGACCCAAAACACACTTCCAAAAGCACTATAAAATGGTTTTAGAGAAAGCACTGGAGACTTCTAAGGTGGCCAGCAATGAGTCCAGACCTAAATCCCATAGAACACCTGTGGAGAGATCTCAAAATGGCAGTTTGGAGAAGGCACCCTTCAAATATCAGGGACCTGGAGCAGTTTGCCAAAGAAGAATGGTCTACAATTCCAGCAGAGCATTGTAAGAAACTCATTGATGGTTACCGGAAGCGGTTGTTCGCAGTTATTTTGGCTAAAGGTTGTGCAACCAAGCATTAGACTGAGGGTGCCAATACTTTTGTCCGGCCCTTTTTTGGAGTTTTGTGTGAAATGATCAATGATTTGATTTTTGCTTCATTCTCTTTTGTGTTTTTTCCTTGCAAGCAAATTAAATGAAGATAATAATACCAAAGAATTTGTGATTGCAATCATTTTCAGGAAGAAACTGAGTATTATCTGACAGAATTGCAGGGGTGCCAATACTTTTGGCCAGCACTGCAGTTCTCCATTTAATATAGTGGGTCCAACATAGCCCTCCATATAATATAATGGGCCCAACGTAGCCTTTCCTTTAATATAACCAAAAACATCCAAATAATCCTGATCAAAAGTTCACATACCCCAGTTCTTAATACCGTGTATTGCCCCCTCTAACACCAATGAAAGCTTGAAGTCTTTTGTGGTAGTTGTGGATGAGGTTCTTTATTTTCTCAGATGGTAAAGCTGCCCATTCTTCTTGGCAAAAAGCCTCCAGTTCCCATAAATGCCTGGGCTGTCTAGCATGAGCTGCGTGCTTGAGATCTCCCTAGAGTGACTCAATGATATTCAGGTCAGGAGACTGAGATGGCCACTCCAGAACCTTCACTTTGTTCTGTAGCTAATGACAGGTCGATTTGGCCATGTGTTTTGGAGCCTTGTCATGTTGGAACGTTCAAGTACGTCCCATGCGCAGCTTCCGGGATGTTGAGTGCAAATTTGCCTCCAGTATTTGCTGATAATGTGCTGCATTAATCTTTCCTTTTAACTTTTACCAAGTTTCCACCTGCTTGCTTTAAAGTAGGAATGGTGTTCCTTTCATCATAGGCCTTGTTGACCTCCCTCCAAATGGTTTATGGTTGTGGCCAAAAAGTTCAAATTTTGGTCTCATCACTCCAAATTACCTTGTTCCAGACGTTTTGAGGCTCGTCTCTGTGCTATTTGGCATATTGTAGGCGAGATACTTTGTGGCATTTGCACAGTAATGGCTTTCTTCTGGCGCCTCGACCATGCAGCCCATTTTTCTTCAAGTGCCTCCTTATTGTGCATCTTGAAACAGCCACATCACTAGTTTTCAGAGTCCTGATTTTCAGCTGATGTTATTTGTGGGTTTTTCTTTGCATCCAGAACAATTTTCCTGGCAGTTGTGGCCGTAACTTTTGTTGGTCTAACTGACCATAGTTTGGTTTTTACAGAGCCCCTGATTTTCCATTTGTTAATCACAGTTTGAACGCTGCTGACTGGCATTATCAATTCCTTGGATATCATTTTGTATCCCTTTCCTGTCTTATACAATTTAACTACCTTTTCCCATAGATGCATTGACAATTCTTTTGCTTTCCCCATGACTCACAATCCAGAAATGTCAGTGGCTGGTTGAAAGATGTCTGGATCCCAGAAACTCACTCAGCTTTTATGCACACACTCTGATTACAAGCAAACAGGTCACAGGAATTTGTGTCAAATTCTGTGCACGTTTTCAGGCCAAAATCACCAGAGTATGTGAACTTTTGATCAGGGTCATTTGGATGTTTTTGGTTGTCATTAAGATTTAAAAAGAGAAAACACAGTAATTTGAAAATAAATGGCTTCACCCAACCAATAACCATGAGTGGAGAAAAATTTTTTTTGTTATCATTCATTCTCTGAAACAAGGCCAAAGAAGCAAAAATTCTCCCGTGGTATGTAAAGTTTTAAACACAACTGTAGCTTTCTATTTATTATAATGGGCACCACATAGCTTTACATATAATATGGGCCAAACAAAACCCTTCATTTAATATAATGTGCCCCACATAGCTCTCAATTTAATGTATTGGGCCCCACATAGCCCTCCATTTAATATAGTGAGTCCAACATAGCCCTCCATTTAATATTATGGGCTCCACATAGATTTTCTCATAATATACTGGGACCCACATAGCCTTCCATTCAACATAAGGGGTCGCATATAGCCCTCCATTTATTATAATGCGCCCTACATAGCTTTCCATTTAATATACTGTGACCCACAAAACCCTTTATTTAATACAATGGGCCCCACGTAGCCCTGCAATTAATATAATGGGTCCCACAAAGAACTCCATTTAATATAATGGAACCTGCATAGAATTCTATTTAGTATAATGGGACCCGCATAGCCCTTCAATTAATATAGTGGACCCCACACAACCCTCCATTTAAAATAATAGACCCCACACAGACTTTCATTTAATATAATGGGCGCCACAGAGCCATCCATATAATATCATGAGGCCCACATAGCCTTCCATTTAATATAAGGGGTGACATATAGGCCTCCACATAACATAATGGGCCCATGGTGCTAAATTTAATAACGGCCCCATATACCCTTTCATTTAATATAATAGGCCCCACATAGCCCTCCATTTAATGTATTGAGCGCCACATAACCCTCAACTTGAATATAGTGGGTCCAACATAGCCCTTCAATTAATGTAATGGGCACTACATAGCTTTACATATAATATAAAGCGCCCTACAAAACCCTCTATTTCATACAATGGGGCCCACGTAGCCCTGCAATTAATATAATGGGTCCCACAAAGAACTCCATTTAATATAATGGGACCTGCATAGCATTCTATTTATTATAATGGGACCCGCATTGTCCTCTATTTAATATAATGGACCTCACATAACCCTCCATTTAAAATAATTGCCCCACATAGCCTTCTATTTAATATAATGGGCGCCACATGGCCATTCATATAATATCACGGGACCCACATAGCGTTCCATTTGGTGTAAGGGGAAAGATATAGGCCTCCACGTAATATAATGGGCCCCTCATGGTACTAAATTTAATAACTGCCCCATATACCCTTTCATTTCATATAATGGGCCCCACATAGCCCTCCATTTAATGTATTGAGTACCATATAGCAGTCAATTTAACATAGTAGGTGCCACATAGCCCTTCAATTAGTGCAATGAATACCACATAGCTTTACATATAATATAATGGGTCCTACCGAGCCCTCAATTTAATATAACGTGCCCCACATAGATTTTCTTATAATATATTGGGACCCACATAGCCCTCCATTCAAAAAAGCGGGTCCTAAATAGCCCCCCATTTATTACAATGTGCTCTACATAGCATTCCATGTAACCCTAGAATGTGTATCCTGGGCCTTTTAGGCCCGGTAGCTTACTGTTTTGCTATTTTCTGCAAAATGACTTTAAAATTTTGAAACTCTAGGTATTCCTCAAGTATGTCGTTGTTGGTAATATCCAGTTGTACATATAACTTTATGTGATAGGCATTTTGGTATAAGAATGCTTTTTTGGGGAAACCCCATATTTATAGAACCCGGGCCTATACCGGGCCTTGTACTCATCAGTGTTTGTGTCTCAAGCTACTGTGTTATTGTAGTCAGGGTTGCTGGGGAGGGGGGGTTTATCATGCCTGTGTGTTGAAAGACCTGTGATGATGTAATGGCCATGTGATCTTGGGAGGGAGACTGACTCCTCCTTCCCAAAGTCATAAGGCCATAACATTGCTTCTGGAATAAAAAACATGGCAAAATATCTCAAAAGAGGAATTGTTTGCTTATATTGGACTAGCAATATCCACTTAAACCAGCTAGATGTATTAACACTAGAGGGATAACAGAGACTCTAGTTAGAATTTAAAAACATGATTTTATTGAAACACATATATTAAAAAACATACACAATATAAAAAACAGGGGACCTCCACAATAGAGAAGTGAAATGTAAGCGGATTCAAATCTCCATTTCCAACAAAAAAAGTTTAATGATGCCTCACAAATGTAAAAGTGCTGGGGGTGCAGAAAAATGTCCTATTTAAGACAAAAGATGCCAGCTATAGGGTTAATATTAAATATAAAGTGTAAAGTGCTATATAATTAAACCCCTATGACCTGACTATAAAGTAATCAATAAATGGACGCACCAACCACTATAGCACTAGGCAAAGGAGATGTATAAAATTCAATACCTGATTAGGCTTTTGACCAGAGATAAACCATGTGGAGCAGCTTCACCTCTCACCCTACGCCGTTTCGCAATTAAGCCTCTTCCGGGGTTGTGTCTTTACGATAGGGGGCTTGGACATATATCTAGATAAAGTTTTTGCAGTGTCTAGTGCACCTTTCTGCATTTATGGAAAATGGATTAATAATTATATTGGACTAACACTTCTGGCAGGGTGTAGAAAACCTTGTGATATTCCTATCAGAGAATTATTTCTGGATCCACTTTCTGATCCACACTACAAAGCAACAATGTCAGTGGATAGATATGAGGAAATTCGGAGAAGCCTTCAATTTGATCATAAGCGAACTTGTCCTGCGAGGTTGGAAATGGATCAAATAGCACCTATCAGTTACATCTGGAATATTTTTATCAAGCATTGTACCAAAGTCTACAATCTTAGTGCTAATGTAACAGTGGGTGAGCAACTTGTAGCCTACAGAGGATTTTGCAAGTTCATTCAATATAAGCCTAGTAAACCAGCCAAGTATGGAATAAAAATATTCTGGATGTGTGATTCTGCAAATTATTATGGGATGAATGGGCTTATCTACTGTGGCAAAGAACTTGGCGCTCCAGTGTAGAAAGACCTAGGTTCAGACATTGTAAAAAAAACTTGCTGTACCAATTTATAATTCTGGTAGAAACATTACAATGGGCAATTACTTTACTAATGTTGAACTGGGCAATTTTTTTGCATGAAAAAGATCTTACAGCTTACTATGAAGCCAAATTGACAAGATATTCCTCCAGTGATGAAGCACATTCCACAGCAATCACTTTATGATAGTGTCTTTGGTTTCAGCAACAAAGCAACAATTGTGTATTACAAAGTGAATAAGGAAAAATCCTTTATATTACTCAGCACCATGCATCATGGTTCCAGTATTGTCAGGAAACAGAAACCACAAATCATCCTGCACTGTAATAAAACTAAAGGAGGTGTGGACAAAATGGATGAAATGGTTGGAAAATATTCATGACAGAGGCAAACAAAATGTTGGTCTGTAGTAATTTTTTCAAATATGCTTGATGTATCAACCCTTAATTCCTACATTATTTATACTGAAACTAATCCCCATTTCCATGCTAGTAGGAAGGACAGTAGACGCCTATTCTTCAAGTTCCTTTGCCATGAACTTGTAATGCTTCACATGATGCAGCGAAGCAACATAAAATGCTTGCCAAAGCAAACTAGAAAAGCTATCAAATGGTGTGGCATATTCCATTTTCAGGTAATTCCAGAGCCAGGAGAAAGAAAACAAAAGCGTGGTTTTATTTCTCCAACAAACAAAGACAGGAAAACTTGAGTGTTACTGTATCATTTGTGCAGAAAATATCTGTAAAGAACATTTTTCACAAAAGATAACATGTAACTTGTGTGGAAGATCAATAAAATTGAAAAGGAAAAGTTGGAAAATAAATGTAGCTGCAGCCAGTTTAGTTCAACATTTATACACCCTTGTGTGTTTTTCATGTCTTTGTTTGAAATTTGAAAAAAAAATCGTTAAATGATAAAAAGGATTAATCACATAGAATGCGTAACCCGGGCCTTTTAGGCCCATGTACTTACTTTTTTGGTGTTTTCTGCAAACAATTATAATTACAACTAGATGGTGGCCCGATTCTAACGCATCGGGTATTCTAGAATATGTATGCGGCCGACCGGGCGCAATCAGCAGAGCGCTGTTTAAATTTGGTGCCAAAATCGCTGATTGGTCGCGGCCGGCAACCGCGACCAATCAGCAAAACGGTGTTTAAATTTGGCGCCAATATTGCTGATTGGTCGCGGCTGGCGGTCGCGACCAATCAGCAGAGGGGTGTTTAATTTGGCGCCAATATCGCTGATTGGTCGCGGCCGGCAACCGCGACCAATCAGCAGAGGGGTGTTTAAATTTGGCGCCAATATCGCTGATTGGTCACGGCCGGCGACCGCGACCAATCAGAAGAGTGTTGTTTAAATTTGGCGCCAATCTCGCTAATTGGTCGCGGCCGGCCGCAACCAATCAGCGAACCGTATTACTGAGGACCGCGCAGCGGCTCCGTCCCTCCCTTCACACTTGCCGTCAGGAGATCAGCGGCCCAAGCAGCTGATCTCCCGACGATAGCCGCATGGAGGTCAGAGCGCCACCCGTCGGGGTACTTGTGCTGCCAGCAGCAGGGGAGATGAGCGGCTAGCGCCGCTCATCTCCCAGCTGCTTCGCCACTGACTTCAGTCCCGCAGATGAGCCGCTAACGGCCACCATCTTTCTCTGAAATCCCGCGTCGCTGAATGGCCGCGGCCGGACCAATCAGCGACGCGGGATTTCCTGGACAGACAGACGGGATAAGACGATTATATATATTAGATGTTGTGCATTTTTCATATCTTACTTTGCAATTTTGAAATAAACGTGTAAAAGCTATTTATTTGAGTTCCTCCATATGATTTGTACAAGAGCCTAAAAGGCCCGGGTTACGTGAAAGTGTATATTTCAGACGTCACGCATTCTAGGGTTAATATATATTTGGAACGACAATACCCTTAATTTAATATAATCGGCCCCACATATCCCAACATTCAATATAATGGGTTATATGGGGACCATTACATTATATATAAAGCTATGTGGTGCCCATTATATTAAATTGAGGGCTATGTGGTGCCCATTACATTAAATGGAGGGCTTTGTGGGGCCCATTATATTAAATGAAAGGGTATATGGGGCTGTTACATTAAATTTACTGCCATGTGGGGCCCTTTATATTAAATGGAGAGCTATGTGGTACCCATTAAATTATGTGGAGGGCTGTATGTGACCGCTTATATTAAATGGAGGGCTATGTGGGTCCCGTGATATTATATAGATGGCTATGTTATTGGGCCCATTATATTAAATGGAGGGTTATGTTGGACTCACTACATTAAATGTGGGGCCCAATACATTAAATTGAGAGCTATGTGGGGCACATTATATTAAATGAAGGGTTTTGTTGGGCCCATATTATATGTAAAGCTATGTGGTGCCCATTATAATAAATAGAAAGCTACAGTTGTGTTTAAAAGTGTACACACCCCGGCAGAATTTTTGCTTTCTTGGCCTTGTTTCAGAGAATATAAATTATAACAAAAAAACTTTTTCTCCACTCATGGTTATTGGTTGGGTGAAGCCATTTATTGTCAAACTACTGTGTTTTCTCTTTTTAAATCTTAATGATAACCAAAAACATCCAAATGACCCTGATCAAAAGTTCACATACCCTGGTGATTTTGGCCTGATAACATGCACACAATTTGACACAAATGGGTTTGAATGGCTACTAAAGGTAACATCCTCACCTGTTACCTGTTTGCTTGTAATCAGAGTGTGTGCATAAAAGCTGAGTGAGTTTCTGGGATCTAGACAGACTCTTGCATCTCTCATCCAGCCACTGACATTTCTAAATTGTGAGTCATGGGGAAAGCAAAAAAATTGTCAACGGATCTACGGGAAAAAGCAGTTGAACTATATAACACAGGAAAGGGATACAAACAAATATCCAAGGAATTGATAATGCCAGTCAGCAGCGTTCAAACTGTGATTAACAAATGGAAAATCAGGGGCTCTGTAAAAACCAAACCACAGTCAGGAAGACCAACAAAAATTTCGGCCACCATTGCCAGGAAAATAGTTCGGGATGCAAAGAAAAACCCACAAATAACATCAGCTGAAATTCAGGACTCTCTGAAAACTAACAGTGTGGCTGTTTCAAGATGCAAAATAAGGAGGCACTTGAAGAAAAATGGGCTGCATGGTCGAGTCGCCAGCAGAAAGTGATTACTGCGCAAATGCCACAAAGTATCTCGCCTACAATACGTCAAACAGTACAGAGACAAGCCTCAAAACTTCTGGAACAAGGTCATTTGGAGTGATTAGACCAAAATTGAACTTTTTGGCCACAACCATAAACGTTACATTTGGAGAGAGGTCAACAAGGCCTACGATGAAAGGAACACCATTCCTAAAGTAAAGCGCGGAGGTGGATCGCTGATGTTTTGGGGATGTGTGAGCTACAAAAGCACAGGAAACTTGGTAGAAGTTGAAGGAAAGATGAATGCAGCACGTTATCAGCAAATACTGGAGGCAAATTTGAACTCATCAGCCCGGAAGCTGCGCATGGGACATACTTGGACATTCTAACATGACAATGATCCAAAACACAAGGCCAAGTCGACATGTCATTGGCTACAGCAGAACAAAGTGAAGATTCTGGAGTGGCCATCTCAGTCTCCTGACCTGAATATCATTGAGAAAATCTTGGGAGATCTCAAGCGCGCAGTTCACGCTAGACAGCCCAGGAATTTACAGGAACTAGAGGCTTTTTGCCAAGAAGAATGGGCAGCTTTACCATCTGAGAAAATAAAGAACCTCATCCACATCTACCACAAAAGACTTTAAGCTGTCATTGTAGTTAGAGGGAGCAATACACGGTATTAAGAACTGGGGTATGTGAACTTTTGATCAGGGTCATTTGGATGTTTTTGGTTGTCATTAAGATTTAAAAAGAGAAAACACAGTAGTTTAACAATAAATGGCTTCACCCAACCAATAACCATGAGTGGGGAAAAAAAAAATTTGTTATCATTCATATTCTCGGAAACAAGGCCAAAAAAGGAAAAATTCTGACGGGGTATGTAAACTTTTGAGCACAACTGTATACAGGTGCAGTAACCATACAAAAATAGCTAACATATTTACCAAACGAATTAAAGTACATCGTGCATGTAAACAATCAAATTGTCCATAAAGTATTAGCCATATATGGTCCCCGCTAAAGAGATTGATGAACCAAAAGTAGTGGTACAGCAAGAGTACTTACTAGTGAGTGCCAAATAGTAGTGCCAGCCCCAACGTGCGTTTCGGTGTGTGCCTTCTTCCGGGTGTGTAGCATCATAAGCAGTTTGTGTCCCATAAATAAACATAAGGTACCAATAGCAGCAACCATAAAATAAAGAGTATTCATGAGGAACGAGTCGGCGCTAAGGATAGGACAGACCTGTGCCGACGTCATTGCAAGAAAGCCGCCTCCCTAGTGTATCAGAATAGGTGTGCAACCCAACACCACGCCCACTGAGGTCACATGAGCGGAGAGAAAGTAAGGGTAAAAGTGCAGCCAAAAGCCACGCCCACGGAGGGTCATATAAATGGAAAGAAAGACTAAATGAGTGTGAAGCCTAAAGTCACGCCCACTAAAAGTCACATGAGCGGAGGAGCAGTCACTCAGAAGCACGCCACCCTTAATCGCAAATAGTGATGTAGGGGGAGAACGGGAGGAAGGCAAGCGCATAGATGGAAAGTCACAGTTAGATATAAGGAAACCTGTCACAAAAGGTCAAAATAGAGAACAGCTCAGTGAGAGGTAAACCCAGACATATAGCACAACAGGGTACTAATTAGTATTAACTTTTACCAGACATGGAGAATATATAGTATTAACTTTTACCAAACATGGGAGAGTATATGGATATCTAGGTATGACAGAAGGGGTTTAAAGCCTGGGCATAAAAAAGAAGCATGTATGTCAAATGACGACCTGTATGGTAAAGAATCAACAAAAAAGGTTTTATGCAATCTTAACATATACAATTTATACTATCTTAAGATATACAGTACAGACCAAAAGTTTGGACACACCTTCTCATTTAAAGATTTTTCTGTATTTTCATGACTATGAAAATTGTACATTCACACTGAAGGCATCAAAACTATGAATTAACACATGTGGAATTATATACTTAACAAAAAAGTGTGAAACAACTGAAAATATGTCTTATATTCTAGGTTCTTCAAAGTAGCCACCTTTTGCTTTGATGACTGCTTTGCACACTCTTGGCATTCTCTTGATGAGCTTCAAGAGGTAGTCACTGGAAATGGTCTTCCAACAATCTTGAAGGAGTTCCCAGAGATGCTTAGCACTTGTTGGCCCTTTTGCCTTCACTCTGCGGTCCAGCTCACCCCAAACCATCTCGATTGGCTTCAGGTTTGGTGACTGTGGAGGCCAGGTCATCTGGCGTAGCACCCCATCACTTTCCTTCTTGGTCAAATAGCCCTTACACAGCCTGGAGGTGTGTTTGGGGTCATTGTCCTGTTGAAAAATAAATGATGGTCCAACTAAACGCAAACCGGATGGAATAGCATGCTGCTGCAAGATGCTGTGGTAGCCATGCTGGTTCAATATGCCTTCAATTTTGAATAAATCCTCAACAGTGTCACCAGCAAAGCACCCCCACACCATCACATCTCCTCCTCCATGCTTCACGGTGGGAACCAGGCATGTAGAGTCCATCCATTCACCTTTTCTGCGTCGCACAAAGACACAGTGGTTGGAACCAAAGATCTCAAATTTGGACTCATCAGACCAAAGCACAGATTTCCACTGGTCTAATGTCCATTCCTTGTGTTCTTTAGCCCAAACAAGTCTCTTCTGCTTGCTGCCTGTCCTTAGCAGTGGTTTCCTAGCAGCTATTTTACCATGAAGGCCTGCTGCACAAAGTCTCCTCTTAACAGTTGTTGAAGAGATGTGTCTGCTGCTAGAACTCTGTGTGGCATTGACCTGGTCTTTAATCTGAGCTGCTGTTAACCTGCGATTTCTGAGGCTGGTGACTCAGATAAACTTATCCTCAGAAGCAGAGGCGACTCTTGGTCTTCCTTTCCTGGGGCAGTCCTCATGTGAGACAGTTTCTTTGTAGCGCTTGATGGTTTTTGTAACTGCACTTGGGGACACTTTCAAAGTTTTCCCAATTTTTCGCCCTGACTGACCTTCATTTCTTAAAGTAATGATGGCCACTCGTTTTTCTTTACTTAGCTGCTTTTTTCTTGCCATAATACAAATTCAAACAGTCTATTCAGTAGAACTATCAGCTGTGTATCCACCAGACTTCTGCACAACACAACTGACGGTCCCAACCTCATTTATAAGGCAAGAAATCCCACTTATTAAACCTGTCAGGGCACACCTGTGAAGTGAAAACCTTTTCCGGTGACTACCTCTTGAAGCTCATCAAGAGAATGCCAAGAGTGTGCAAAGCAGTCATCAAAGCAAAAGGTGGCTACTTTGAAGAACCTAGAATATAAGACATATTTTCAGTTATTTCACACTTTTTTGTTAAGTATATAATTCCACGTGTGTTAATTTATAGTTTTGATGCCTTCAGTGTGAATGTACAATTTTCATAGTAATGAAAATACAGAAAAATCTTTAAATGAGAAGGTGTGTCCAAACTTTTGGTCTGTACTGTAGGTCAGGGAGAACCAGATAAGAAAGAAACAAAAAAGGGAAGGAAAACCCAAGTTGGAGATTGGGCGCCCCCTGGGGCATCAAGGACATGAATTCAACACAGGTGGCAACATGGTACCAATGATGCCAGTGATATGAGCCATGCCCTGATGTCATGGAGGTAACCGCAATAAGGATAAACAAGGAAAATGCCCCAGAAAGAGAAAAAGACATTGTAGCAAATACCCGAATCCAAAAGCTATTAAGAGTATGGATAAAGCTGAAAGACATACAGAAAAATGAACCTGCAGGTCATTTAAAAAATGAAGTTGGACAAGTCAATAACATTGATTATATGCATATAATAAGAACATAGTATATATCCACATGAAACAAACTAATGTCCAGATGTAGTAGATATAGGCTGTTAAAGCCTAATTGTCCGCATCTTGTCTAGTGGTGCCTTCTCATCCTATTCTCTTATTTCTCCCCTTCAAAATGATGCCAGGAGGCATCCACATCCTCTTCAACATGGATAGAAGCAAGAGCCAACATCAACGTACGGTAAGTATATACTAAAAGATGATAAATGGGACATTATTAGGATTGTAGCAACAAACACAATTAAAAATAATTTTAGTTTAAAACATTATAAAAACATGATGCCAAAAATACGGCTGGAGGGGAAAAAGGGGAGGGAGATTAGAGAAATGGAGTAAAAGTCAAGGCCTCATTAAGGCCATGGGGATGTAACGTTTTCAAAGTCCAGATCCATCTTGAGTCTTTTTGGGCCAGGAGTCGGCTGGTATTACCACCACGCAGGTTCAAATATATGTGGTCTATCTCCTTAACCCGAAGGATCACAAGCGTTATGGAGCTTAAAAGGTTTAGGTATTGTCTTTAATAGATCCAAATTGTCTTCTGTAGCAGCTGCCATGATGTCCTGGACAAGTTCTCTCGCTCAAATTTTGAGCATCCTAGTTGTCATGCCTATATATATTAAGGAGCAGGGACATGTAGCAAGATATATTACGTTACGTGTTGTACAGGTAATAGGGTATGTGATAACAAACTCCTTTCCAGTCGAAGAGAGAAACTTCTTAGTCTTTTCAATACTAAGGCAAGTTATACAGGAGCCGCATGGAGTGAAGCCCCAATTCCTCTTCTTATAGGTTGGTTTGATGTCCGTAATCCGTGACTGATTAGTCGGTGTATAATAGCTCCGAACCAAATGGTCCTGTAAATTTAAAGATCTACGTGCAGTGATAGATGGGATTTGTAGGGAGGTATTGTTTAAGGGTGCGATCAGCCAATAGGATGAGCCAATGTTTTTTAAAAATGAGAATGGTATTGAGTCACCATTCTCACAGGATTGGCTTGCACCGATTGTCTCTTAGGATAGATTAATTGTTGACGAGCAGCATTTTTCGCTCGATTGTAGGCATACTTAATGCTTCTCTTACTGTACCCTCTATCCAAAAACCTCGCTTTCATTTCCTCTGCTCTCATTTCAAAGTCTTCAATGGTAGAACAAATCTGTCTGATTCTAAGAAACTGACTAATTGGAACTGATCTAACCACGTCTTGGATGTGAAGAAGAGGCGTGCAAGACAGCACTGACGGCTGTCTCTTTCCGATAGACATCAGACTGTAAAATGCCAGATTCACCCCTTTTAATAGTCACATCCAAGAAATCAATCTTTTGATAATCTAATTTATACGTCAGTCTGATATTAAGTTCATTAGAATTCAGTTCTTGAAAAAAACTGAGTAGTTCTACAGATGTACCTCGCTAGATCAAAAATACATCATCAATGTACCGGGTCCAAAAAATGACCCGGTCCATTGATGAGCATCAATGTGATGAGAAGAGCTCCCTCTCCCACAGCCCCAGGAACAAGTTAGCATAAGAGGGCACACAGGCTGCCCCCATTGCTGTTCACTGGAGCTGCAGGAAGAAGGACCCATTGCAGACAAAAAAGTTTTTGGTGAGTACAAACTCCAACAGTGTTAGAATGAAGTCTCTCTCCTCAAAGGTAAATTGAGACATGGAAAGGAAATGGGCAACGGCTCTCAGTCCATCACCATGGCGGATACTCGTATTTAATGACTACACATCACAAGTAACAAGAAGCATATCCTTGTCAATGTGAGTGGAGTCAATTTTTTGTAGATCAGATGTATCACGTAGATAGGAGGGAATTGTTTCCACCAAAGGTTTAAGAAATAATCCACATACTTACTGATCTCTGTGTGAGTCCTCCAATACCAGCAATTATGGGTCTACCCAGAGGGGTCTTCATATCTTTATGGACCTTCCGTAACAAGTACAGCGTTGAAACAGATGGATCCTTCACCAATAATGTGTCATACAATTCCCTGGTGATAATGCCTCTCTCTATCCCAGCTAAAAGGATTTTGTTGAGTTGATCTTTGAAAGATAATAAGGGATTGAACGTCAGTTTTTAGTAACACTGATAGTCTTTAAGCATTTTATTTTATTTGCCTCTGCCTCATACATTTTAGTTGGCCACACCACAACGTTGCCACTCGTGTCAGCTGGTTTGAATATAACGTCTTTTATTGCTTTAAGACGTTTCAAACCGATGTGTTCAGACATTCTAAGGTTATCATTGTGTATATTGATAGGTATGCTATATAAATCCTCAGAAACCAGCTGAACAAAGATGTCAACGTTGGAGCATAGTGACAATGGTGGAAAATTTTTTGATTTTGGTCGTAAGGATATTGGAACCTTACCTAAAGAAGGTATATTGTGTTCAGCCGCCAATCCCTCCAAAACTCTCAAAGCCTCCTGTTCCTCTGGCATTGGAAAATGCTTCTGTATATCTTCATTATGAAACCATTTTTTGAAAAGTAGAGTTCTGGCAAAAATGTATACGTCAAAGCTGTTAACTGATCAAGTCGCAGGATGGGAGGTAGCATATAACAGGATGGGGGCGCACATAGCCCTCAATTTAATAAAATAGGTCCCACATAGCCAAACATTCAATATAATAGGCCCCTCATAGCTTTACATAAAATATAAAGAGATCTTCAAAACCCTCCATTTAATACAGTGGGCCCCATGTAGCCCTGCAAGTAATATAATGGGTCCCACAAAGAACTCCATTTAATATAATATGACCTTTATAGCTTTCTACTTATTATAATGGGCACCACATAGCTTTACATATAACATGGGCCCCACAAAACCCTTCATTTAATATAATGTGCACCACATAGCTCTCAATTTATTATATGGACCCCATATAGCCCTCCATTTAATATAATGGGCCCCATATAGCCCTCCATTTAATATACTGAATCCAACATAGCCCTCCATTTAATATAAGGGGTCACATATAGCCCTCCACATAATATAATGGGTAGCACATAGCTCTCCATTTAATATAAAGGGCCCCGCATGGCACTAAATTTAATATAACGGCCCCATATACCCTTTCATCTATAATATAACCGGGGATGCGTATCTCTGTCTGAAGCCTTTATAGACTGCGCATGCGCGACGCGCAGTCTGGCTCCAGACAGAAGTAGGCATCCATCCGTTACAGGTAAGAGGAGTATATGGCGCCGGAGTTCGCGGTATGCGTAGACACTGAGCGCATACCACGATCTCCGGCGCCATACTTACATACTTACCTGACCGGGAGGAGCGTTTCCGCGGCGTCTCTCTTTGCCGGAGACCGGGGGCGGAGTGAAGGCATCGGATCGGCACATGCGCATAGTGCTATCCGGCGCCATTTTACGTCTTCAGCAAAATGGCACCGGACAGTGTGGTGCTCCGGCGCCGCACTCCTTCCCCGGCATCCGACAGAACAGGACACCGCAGCGCTGTAGCACAGGGAAGAAAGGTGAGTATAAAGTGTTTATTTTTTTGTATGTGTGTACAGCATGAAAGGCATGAGGGGGCCACACATACCAGGATTGTGGGATGAGGGGACCATGCATACCAGGATTGGGGGGTGAGGGGACCATGCATACCAGGATAGGGATCTGGGGGGACCATGCATACCAGGATGAGGGGACCATGCATACCAGGATTGAGGGGGTGAAGGGACCATGCATACCAGGATTGAGGGGTGAGGGGACCATGCATACCAGGATAGGGATCTGGGGGGACCATGCATACCAGGATGAGGGGTACCATGTATACCAGGATTGGGGGGTGAGGGGTCCATGCATACCAGGATTGGGGGGTGAGGGGACCATGCATACCAGGATTGGGGGGTGAGGGGACCATGCATACCAGGATTGGGGGGTGAGGGGACCATGCATACAAGGATTAGGGGATGATGGGGTGCCATGCATACCAGGATTGGGGGTGACGGGACCATGCATATCAGTATTGGGGGGGTGAGGGGACCATGCATATCAGGATTGGGGGATGAGGGGACCATGCATATCAGGATTGGGGGATGAGGGGACCATGCATACCAGGATTGGGGGGTGAGGGGACCATGCATACCAGGATTGGGGGTAGAGTGGTGCGATGCATACCAGAATAGGGATAAGGGGTGCCATGCATACCAGGATGAGGGATGGGGTGCCATGCATACAAGGATGAGGGGTACCATACATACCAGGATAGGGATGAGAGGTACCATGTATACCAGAATGGGGATGTGGAGTGCCATGTATACCAGGATTGGGGATGAGGAGAGCCATGCATACCGGGGTTGGGGATGAGAGAGCCATGCATACCAGGGTTGGGGATGAGAGAGCCATGCATACCAGGATTGGGGATGAGGAGAGCCATGCATACCGGGGTTGGGGATGAGAGAGCCATGCATACCAGGGTTGGAGATGAGGGGTGCAATGCATACCAGGATTGGGGATGAGGGGTGCCATGCATACCAGGATTGGGGATGAGGGGTGCCATGCATACCAGGATTGGGGATGAGGGGTGCCATGCATACGAGGATTGGGGATGAGGGGTGCCATGCATACCAGGATTGGGGATGAGGGGTGCCATGCATACCAGGATTGGGGATGAGGGAGCCATGCATACCAGGACCAGGATTGGGGATGAGGGAGCCATGCATACCAGGATTGGGGATGAGGGAGCCATGCATACCAGGATTGGGGATGAGGGGTGCCATGCATACCCGGATTGGGGATGAGGGGTGCCATGCATACCGGGATTGGGGATGAGGGGTAACATGCATACCGGGATTGGGGATGAGGGGTGCCATGCATACCGGGATTGGGGATGAGGGGTGCCATGCATACCGGGATTGGGGATGAGGGGTGCCATGCATACCGGGATTGGGGATGAGGGGTGCCATGCATACCGGGATTGGGGATGAGGGGGGCCATGCATACCGGGATTGGGGATGAGGGGGGACATGCATACTGGGATTGGGGATGAGGGGCGCCATGCATACCGGGATTGGGGATGAGGGGTGCCATGCATACCGGGATTGGGGATGAGGGGTGCCATGCATACCGGGATTGGGGATGAGGGGTGCCATGCATACCAGGATGAGGGACACCATACATACCAGGATAGGATGAGGAGTACCACACATACCTGGATAGGGATGAGGAGTACCACACATACCTGGATAGGGATGAGGAGTACCACACACACCAGGATTGGGATGAGGGGGCCACGCATATCAGGATTGGGGGTGAAGGGTGCCATGCATACCAGGATTGGGGGTGAGGGGTGCCATGCATACCAGGATTGGGGGTGAGGGGTGCCATGCATACCAGGATTGGAGGTGAGGGATGCCATGCATACCAAGTTAGGGGTGAGGGGTGCCATGCATACCAGGATAGGGGTGAGGGGTGTCATGCATACCAGGATAGGGGTGAGGGGTGCCATGCATACCAGGACAGGATGGGGGCAGCACAAATACCACGAGGGGGGTAGCACATACCAGCATGGGAGACCATATACCAATAAAAATGCTTGCCACACAGGCGTAGAACGGGTTCAATAGCTAGTTTAATATAATGGGCCCCACATAGCCCTCCATTTAATGTAATGGGTACCACATAGCCCTCCAATTAATATAATGGATCTGACATACCCCTTCAATTAATGTAATGGGCATCACATAGCTTTACAAATAAAATAATGGGCCAAATATAACCCTCCATTTAATGTTATGAGTCCCACATGGATTTTCTTATAATATATTGGAACCCACATAGCCCTCCATTCAATATAAGGGGTCCCATATAGCCCTCCATTTATTATAATGTGCCCTACCTACATAGCCTTCCATTTAATATAATGTGACCCACAAAACCCTTCATTTAATACAATGGGCCCCATGTAGCCCTGTAATTAATATAATGGGTCCCACAAAAAACTCAATCTATAATATAACTAGAGATGCTTACCTCTGTCTCAAGCTTTTATAGACTGCGCAAGCACGACACATCTGTGCAGTCTGGCTCCAGACAGAAGAAAGCATGTAGGTGTTACAGCTAAGAGGAGTGTGTATGGAGCCGGAGATCGCGGTATGCGTAGACACTGAATGCATACCCCGATCTTTGGCGCCATACTTACCTGATCGGGAGGAGCGTTGCTGCGGCGCCTCTCTTTTCTCTGTGTGCCCGCTAGTAAGGAGAATGAATATTCAGTGCTCCTCACTCCCATGGGCGTCGGGAGCAGTGAATATTCATTTTCTTTAGCAACAGGCACACGCAGGAGTTGCAGCAGCCATCTCCTGCCTCCTGTGTCAGCTCCTGCGCCGCTTCCCCCACAGTGTTTGTGTGTATGTATGTATGTATGTATATACACTGCTCAAAAAATAAAGGGAACACTTAAACAACAGAATATAACTCCAACTAAATCAAACTTCTGTGAAATCAAACTGTCCACTTAGGAAGCAGCACTGATTGACAATCAATTTCACATGCTGTTGTGCAAATGGAATAGACAATAGATGGAAATTAATGGCAATTATCAAGACACCCTCAATATAGTAGTGGTTCTGCAGGTGGGGACCACAGACCACATCTCAGTACCAATGCTTTCTGGCTGATGTTTTGGTCACTTTTGAATGTTGGTTGTGCTTTCACACTCTTGGAAGCATGAGACGGACTCTACAACCCACAGAAGTTGCTCAGGTAGTGCAGCTCATCCAGGATGGCACATCAATGCGAGCTGTGGCAAGAAGGTTTGAGGTCTGTCAGCGTAGTGTCCAGAGGCTGGAGGCGCTACCAGGAGACAGGCCAGTACACCAGGAGACGTGGAGGTGGAGCCCTGCAAAATGACCTCCAGCAGGCCACAAATACGCATGTGTCTGCACAAACGGTTAGAAACCGACTCCATGAGGGGGGTATGAGGGCCCGACGTCCACAGATGGGGGTTGTGCTCACAGCCAACACCGTGCAGGACGCTTGGCATTTGCCACAGCCCTGTGCTCTTCACAGATGAAAGCAGGTTCACACTAAGCACATGTGACAGACGTGACAGAATCTGGAGACGCCGTGGAGAGCGATCTGCTGCCTGCAACATCCTTCAGCATGACCGGTTGGCAGTGGGTCAGTAATGGTGTGGGGTGGCATTTCATTGGAGGGCCGCGCAGCCCTGCATGTGCTCGCCAGAGGTAGCCTGACTGCCATTAGGTACTGAGAAGAGATCCTCAGACCCCTTGAGAGACCATATGCTGGTGCGGTTGGCCCTGGGTTCCTCCTAATGCAGGACAATGCCAGACCTCATGTGGCTGGAGTGTGCCAGCAGTTCCTGCAAGATGAAGGCATTGAGGCTATGGACTGGCCCGCCCGTTCCCCAGACCTGATTCCGATTGAGCACATCTGGGACATCATGTCTCGCTCCATCCACCAACGTCACATTGCACCACAGACTGTCCAGGAGTTGGCGGATGCTTTAGTCCAGGTCTGGGAGGAGATCTCACAGGAGACCATCCACAACCTCATCAGGAGCATGCCCAGGCAAAAAAGTGTGAAACAACAGAAAATATGTCTTATATTATAGGTTCTTCAAAGTAGCCACCTTTTGCTTTGATGACTGCTTTGCACACTCTTGGCATTCTTTTGATGAGCTTCAAGAGGTAGTCACCGGAAATGGTTTTCACTTCACAGGTGTGCCCTGTAAGGTTTAATAAGTGGGATTTTGTGCCTTATAAATGGGGTTGGGACCATCAGTTGTGTTGTGCAGAAGTCAGGTGGATACACAGCTCATAGTCCCACTGAATAGACTGTTAGAATTTGTATTATGGCAAGAAAAAAGCAGCTAAGTAAAGAAAAAATAGTGGCCATCATTACTTTAAGAAATGAAGGTCAGTCAGTCCGAAAAATTGGGCAAACTTTGAAAGTGTCCCCAAGTGCAGTTGCAAAAACCATCAAGCGTTACAAAGAAACTGGCTCACATGAGGACCGCCCCAAGAAAGGAAGACCAAGAGTCACCTCTGCTTCTGAGGATAAGTCTATCCGAGTCACAAGCCTCAGAAATCGCAGGTTAACAGAAGCTCAGATTAGAGACCAGGTCAATGCCACACAGAGTTCTAGCAGCAGACACATCTCTACAACAACTGTTAAGAGGAGACTTTGTGCAGCAGGCCTTCATGGTAAAATAGCTGCTAGGAAACCACTGCTAAGGACAGGCAACAAGCAGAAGAGACTTGTTTGGCCTAAAGAACACAAGGAATGGACATTAGACCAGTGGAAATCTGTTCTTTGGTCTGATGAGTACAAATTTGAGATCTTTGGTTCCAACCACCGTGTCTTTGTGGGATGCAGAAAAGGTGTGCGGATGGACTCTACATGCCTGGTTCCCACCGTGAAGCATGGAGGAGGAGGTGTGATGGTGCTTTGCTGGTGACACTGTTGGGGATTTATTCAAGATTGAAGGCATACTGAACCAGCATGGCTCCACAGCATCTTGCAGCGGCATGCTATTCCATCTGGTTTGCGTTTAGTTGGACCATCATTTATTTTTCAACAGGACAATGACCCCAAACACACCTCCAGAATGTGTAAGGGCTATTTGACCAAGAAGGAGAGTGATGGGGTGCTACGCCAGATGACCTGGCCTCCACAGTCACCAGACCTGAACCCAATCGAGACGGTTTGGGGTGAGCTTGACAGCAGAGTGAAGGCAAAAGGGCCAACAAGTGCTAAGCATCTCTGGGAACTTCTTCAAGATTGTTGGAAGACCATTTCCGGTGACTACCTCTTGAAGCTCATCAAGAGAATGCCAAGAGTGTGCAAAGCAGTCATCAAAGCAAAAGGTGGCTACTTTGAAGAACCTAGAATATAAGACATATTTTCAGTTGTTTCACACTTTTTTGTTAACTATATAATTCTACATGTGTTAATTCATAGTTTTGAAGCCTTCAGTGTGAATGTACATTTTTCATAGTCATGAAAATACAGAAAAATCGATAAATGAGAAGGTGTGTCCAAACTTTTGGTCTGTACTGTATATACATTCAGGAGACCTTGCTTATAAAAAGGGTGCGAAGCTTAGAGCTTCATTTAGGCCCCGCGGAGTCCAGAGTAAGAATACATCTGGCCTCTTTATGGGCCAGAAGTTTTGCGGCATTGCCTCCCCGGGAGCCAAGATGTAACACATCTATTCCATGCACCTTCAATGTCCTTGGGTCCAAATTATGTACGGCCCGGAAGTGGCGTAGTAATGTGTTGAGATCCTGGGATCATCCGCCGTCCTGGCCGTGCTAATGTCCCGCGAGTGCTCCTGCACCCTGACTCATAGCTCTCGCGTAGTCAGTCTAATGTATATCAGGCCGCAGCCACAAGTGGCATGATAGACGACATTGGTGGTACCACACGAGATGTAATTCGTAATCCTAAATACAAGAGAGCCGCCAGATGATGCAAAGGATGCACTTCGGAAGAAATTGGCGCAGGCAAGACAGTGGCCACAGGGAAAGCAAACCACCGTGGGTCCGAAATGAGTTTGATGGAGATGGAACATAGTTGGTGGACAAGAGATCTCCCAAGTTTTTGGCCCGCCGAGCCTTCATCAGTGGGGGATTACCAAGGTGGCTTCGCAGGGAGGGCTCCATGCCAAGCATACCCCAATGTTTAGTCAAAATCGTCCGAATAGAGTCCCATTCGTGATTGAAGGTAGAAATATAGCGGGTACCTTCTTGTTCTTTCAAAGCCTCCCCCGAACAGGCTGGGTACAATAACTGGTTACAGGGAGTTCCCCGTGCCATCCGATAGCCACGGTCGATGTTCATGTTACTATATCCACGATTCCTAAAACGATCAGCCAGATCTGCGGCTTGTGTCTCAAATTTAGTCAGTGGAGCAAATCCGCCTCATCCTGTCCGACCGGGACGGCCCTAATCTTCGATCAATTATGTGCGGACTCAGTGTTTCAAAGCATTTACTGCCATAGGTTTGCGGTAGACGTCAGTCTGAATAGCGGAGTGGGCATCCACCTCCAGAGTGACGTCAAGAAAATCAATGCATTTAGCATGCTGTGTATAAGTGACTTTGATCCCAAGTGAGTTAGAAATGAGTCGCACCATAAAATTATCAAGCTCCTTCACCGTCCCCCGCCAAAAAAATAAAATGTCATCGATGTATCTCAGCAAAGACTCAACCTGGTCCACGCCCCGCGCGCCCTCATCACCAAAGAGGTCCCTCTCCCATGCCCCAAGGAAGAGGCTGGCGTACGAGGGCGCGCAGGCCGCCCTCATGGCTGTGCCTCGCTTTTGGAGATACACCATATCTTTAATTAAAAAATAATTATGTGAGAGGACGAGGTGAAGGAGCTCAAGGATAAATTCAAGCGATGGGCCGTCCAGGTCGGAGGTTCCGAGGAAGAGGCGGACAACTTCCAGGCCCAGATCATGGCTGATACAAGTGTACAGGCTCTCAACATCGGCCGTCACCATCAGAGTGCCGTCCTCCACAAGGACGCTATCAACCCAAGTAAGGACGTTCGTTGTGTCCTTTATATATGGTGGATAAACTCAACAAGGGGCCTGAGATGTCTGTCAATGTATTTTCATATCAATTCGCATAGGCTTCCCAAACCAGGCACGATCGGACGTCCCGGGGGGCTGACAGCGTCCTTGTGGATCTTGGGGAGGAGATAGAAGGTAGCCGTTTTTGGAAACTGCATTGTAAGAGCCTCCACTGTTTTCTTGTTGATAACTCCTTGTTCACAGGCATGAGCCAGGATCCCCTGGAGCACCGCGGACAACGTTGCTGTTGGGTTAAAAGATAATTTAGTATAGATGTTGAGCCCCGTAATTGGCGAAGTGTCTCCTTTTCATATTTGGAACAGGGCCATACCACTATGTTCCCTCACTTGTCTGCCGGTTTAAAGAACATGTCTTGAAGAGACTGCAACTGTTGAATGGCTACATGTTGGAAGTGTGTCAAATTATCAAATCTCCGGCGTGTGGAGAGACGTCTAAGGTCCTCCGTGACCAATCGCACAAATATCTCCACATCCGGACTGAGGGACAAGGGTGGGAAACATGTGGATTTAGGGTACAAGCATTGTAATGACCCACCTGTTGAAAGAGTTCCCTGCTTCAAAAGGAAGTCCTCTAAATTTTGTAGGGCCTCTTCCTCCACAGCGCTCATAGGGTCTCCATCACCACGCGACCTTGAATGGAGTTTATGGAGAATCAGTTTGCGGGCAAACATGTGGAGGCTCTTGAGAGCAGTGAAAAAAAGAATTGCATTTGTTGGTGAAAATGATAGGCCTCTCCCAAGAACTTCCACCTGTGCAGCAGATAGTATACAGTATGTGTAGATAGGTTAATGATACGGAGCCCCCCCTGGGATACACCAACCTGGAATGGAGTCGTCTGTTTCCTTCTGTTATTGAGTCTAGTCTGGACCCTTTGTGAGGGTAGGTGGGTGGTCTGGCATGAGAGCCTGATGGTTCCAGAGGGAAAAGGTCATCTATAGACGTCAATGACGCTGTTGATACCGAACGTGAGCGGGAATAGTTGCTGTTCCTAAAACGAGAGAGTGTGAAGTCTCAGATGGAAGCCTCCATCTATAAACACTCGAGGTCTGTTTATCCCGTATATAACGTTGTAATTTTTGGTCTTACTTGAATAAATTTCTTTGACCCACTTTTGGGATTCAGCGTCAATGTCGTCATTTAGTTTCTTCAGATCGTCACTAGTCATGTCTCTCTTGAGCTGGATCTGAAGCTGCTCAATTTCAGTTTCAATCTCTGAAAGGGATGCCTCATTCATCTTCTTTTTACTCACTCTTTTCTCCTTTGTCCTCATACTGCTTGAGTCGGCAGGTTTTCGTGATACACCAGTCCACTGGTAACTGGTGTATTTGCGACTCTTTTGTATAATATACTGGGCCTCCGTTTGACTCAATTTAATATAGTAGGTCCCACATAGCCGTACAATTAATGTATTGGGCACCACATAGCTTTACATATAATATAATGGATCTTACCTACCCCTCCATTTAATGTAATGGGCCCCACATAGATTTTCTAATAATATATTGGCAGCCACATAGCACTCCATTCAATATAAGGGGTCCCAATTAGCCCTCCATTTATTAAAATGTGACCTACATAACATTCCATTTAATATAATTGGAACCGCAAAACCCTTCATTTAATATAATCGGCCCCACATAGCCCAACATTCAATATAATGGACCCCACATAGATCTACCTATAATATAAAGAGCCCTACAAAACCCTCTATTTAACACAATCGGCCCCACGTAGCCCTGTAATTATTATATTGGACCTTGCATAGCCCTCCATTTAATATAATGAGCGCCACATGGCACTCCATATAACAGGCCACACTTAGCCTTCCCTTTGCCATTGCAGTGCCACCGGAGAACACCCTTTCCCGTTGGCGTGCTATCGGAGCACACCCTTTTCCATTGGCTTGTCACCAGAGTGCACCTTTTCCCATTGGCATGCCTCCATTCAATATAAAGGATCCCATATAGCCTTCCATTTATTAGAATACACCCTACATAGCCTTCCCTTTAATATAATCAAACCCACAAAACCCTTTCTTTAATATAATATAATGGATCCCATACAGCCCTCCATTTAACATACTGCGTCCAACTTAGCCCTCCACTTAATATAAGGGGTCACATATAGCCCTCCACATAAATTAATGGGTACCACATAGCTCTCCATTTAATATAAAGGGCCCCACATGGCACTAAATTTAATATAATGACCCCATATACCCTCTAATTTAATATGATGGGCCCCACATAGCCCTCCATTTAATATAATGGGTACCACATAGCCCTCAAATTAATATTAATGGTTCCGACATAGCCCTTCAATTAATGGAATGGGCACCACGTAGCTTTACATATAAAATAATGGGCCAAATATAACGCTCCATTTAATGTTATGGGCCCCACATTGATTTTCTTATAATATATTGGGACCCACATAGCCCTCCATTCAATAAGTGGTCCCATATAGCCCTCCATTTATTATAATGTGCCCTACATAGATTTCTATTTAATATAATGTCACCCAAAAAAAAACCTTCATTTAATACAATGGGCCCCGCGTAGCCCTGAAATTAATATAATGGGTCCCACAAAAAACTCTATTTAATATAATGTGATCTGCATAACTTTCTATCTATAATATAACGGGCCGAGCGTCCGTCTGTCTGAAGCCTATAGACTGCGCATGCGCGACGCGCAGTCTGGCTCCAGACAAAAGAACGCATGGAGCCGTTACAGGTAAGAGGAGTGTGTATGGCGACGGAGATCGCGGTATGCGTAGACACTGAACGCATACCGCAATCTCCGGCGCCATACTTACATACTTACCTGACCGGGAGGAGCGTTGCCGCGGCGCCTCTCTTCTGGCCAGAGACCGGGGGCGGAGTGAAGGCGTCGGAATCGCCGCATGCGCATAGCGCTATCTGGCGCCATTTTACTGAAGACATTTGCATTGTGTCTTCAGCAAAATGACGCCGGACAGCGCGTTGCTCTGGCGCCGCATTCCTCCCCGGCAGAACAGGACACAGCAGCGCTGGAGTACAGGGAAGAAAGGTGAGTATAAGTGTTTTTTGTTTGTATGTGTGCAGAGGAGTACCATGCATACCAGGATTGGGGGGTGAGGGGGCCACACATACCAGGATTGGGGGATGAGGGGTACCATGCATACCAGGATTGGGGGATGAGGGGGCCAAACATACCAGGATTGGGTGGATGAGGGGTACCATACATACCAGGATTGAGGGATGAGGGGGCCACACATACCGGGATTGGGGGATGAGGGGACCATGCATACCAGGATTGGGGGATGAGGGGACCATGCACACCAGGATTGGGGGTGAGGGGACCATGCATATCAGGATTGAGGGATGAGGAGGCCACGCATACCAGGATTGGGGGATGAGGGGTACCATGCATACCAGGATTGTGGGTGAGGGGTACCATGCATACCAGAATTGGGGGATGAGAGTACCATACATACCAGGATTGGGGGATGAGGGGTACCATGCATACCAGGATTGGGGGATGAGGGGTACCATGCATACCCGGACTGGGGGATGAGGAGTGCCATGCATACCAGGATAGGAGATGGGGGGTGCCACGCATATCAGGATAGGGGATGGGGGGTGCTATGCATACGAGTATTGGGGAAAGAGGGGTGCCATGCATACCAGGATTGGGGGAAGAGGGGTGTCATGCATGCCAGGATTGAGGGGCGAGGGGTACCATGCATACCAGGATTGAGGGGTGAGGGGTACCATGCATACTAGGATAGGGGAATGAGGGGTACCATGCATACCTGGATTGGGGGATGAGGGCTACCATGCATACCAGGATAGGGATCTGGGGGGGCCATGCATACCAGGATTCGGATAAGGGGCCATGCATACCAGGATAGGGATGAGGGGTACCATGTATACCAGGATAGGGATGAGGGGTACCATGCATACCAGGATGAGGGAGCTATGCATACCAGGATGAGGGGCGCCATGCATTCCAGGATTGGGGATGACGGATGCCATGCATGCCAGGATTGGAGGTGAGGGGTGCCATGCATACCAGGATAGGGATGAGGCGTGCCATGAATACCAGGATAGGGATGAGGGGACCATGCATACCAGGATTGGGGGATGAGGGGACCATGCATACCAGGATTGGGGGTGAGGGGACCATGCATATCAGGATTGAGGGATGAGGAGGCCACGAATACCAGGATTGGGGGATGAGGGGTGCCATGCATACCAGGATTAGTGGTGAGAGGTGCCATGCATACCAGGATTGTGGGTGAGGGGTGCCATGCTTACCAGGAATGAGGGTGAGGGGTGCCATGCATACCAGGATTGAGGGTAAGGGGTGTCATGCGTACCAGGATTGGGGGGTGAGGGGTGCCATGCAAACCAGGATAGGGATGAGGTGTACCATGCATACCAGGATAGGGATGAGGGCAGCACATAACAGGATGGGGGAACAGGATTGAGGAGCACAAATACCAGGATGGGGGCAGCACAAATACCAGGATGGGGGCAGCACATATCAGCATGGGAGACCATATACCAATAAAAATGCTAGCCACCCGGGCGTAGAATGGGCTCAATAGCTAGTTTATTATAATGGGACCTGCATAGCCCTCCATTTAATATAGTGGACCACACATAATCCTCTATTTAAAATAATGGTCCCCACGTAGTCTTCCATTTAATATAATGGGCGCCACTTAGCCATTCATATAATATCACGGAACCTACATAGCCTTCCATTTAATATAAGGGGACACATATAGGCCTCCACGTAATATAATGGGCCCCACATGGCAATAAATTTAATAATGTCAAATATACCCTATCATTTAATATACCGTATTTTTCAGACAATAAGATGCACTGGACCAAAAGACGCACCTAGGTTTTAGAGAAGGAAAATAGAAAAAAAAAATTGAAGCAAAAAATGTGGTCATGATGCGCTGTTAAAGGGGAGGGGGTCTCTTGCTGACACTTATAAGGGTAATGTCCCTCAATTCTGTTAATAATATCCCCCATCCTGGAATATATGGCCCCGCTCTTCCTATTATAAGTGGTCCCCATCTCTATCCAGGTATGCATGGCACCGCTGATCCCCATCCTGGTATGCATGTCACTCTTCATCCTTGTATACATGGCATCCCTCTTCCTAGTATGCGTGGACCCTTCATCCCTCTTCCTTATATGCATGGCACCCCTCATCCTAAAATGTATGGTCCCCCTCATCCCTCTTCCTGGTATGAATGCCCCCTCCCCGATCCCCATCCATGTATGCAAGGCACCCCTGATCCCCATCCTGGTATGCAAGGCACCCCTAATCCTGGTATGCATGGCACCCCTCATCCTTATCCTACAATACATGGCCCCCCTCATCGCTATCCTGGTATGCAAGTCACCTCTCTTCCCTATCCTGGTATGCATGGCACCCCTCATCCCTCTTCCTGGTATGCATGACCCTTTCATCCCTCTTCATGGTATGCATGGCACCCCTCATCCCTCTTCCTTGTATGGATAGCACCCCTCATCCCTCTTCCTGGTATGCATGGCACCCCTCATCCCTCTTCCTGGTATGCATGGCACCCCTCATCCTGGTATGTATGCCTCCCCCCATCCCTGTTCCTGGTATGCATGGTCCCTCCCCAATCCCCATCACGCTGCACACAAAAATAATAAACAATTAGGCTATGTGCCCACGATGCACAAATGCTCAGGATTTTTTCCTGAGCATTTCTGCATCTCCCTGGCAGAAAAAAACGCATGCGGATTGTACATGCGTTTTCCTGCCAGGGACATGCGGAAGTGAAGCGTTCTTCACATGAATTTCCGCATGCGGGTTGACAAGCGCTTTCCAAGCGATTTTAGCATCACTTGGAAAGTGCTTGTCAACTTGGTCACACTATATAAATCCATGCAAACAGCATGGATTTATATAGTGTGACCCGAGAAAATGTCAAAAAATAAAAAAATAAATCTATACTTCAGTCCCGGCTGTGGTAGACTGATGGACCTGCCGACGTCAGCGTCGCGTGACCCATCACATGACTATGACGTCAGCGCAGGTCCTTCAGTACATCGCGAACTGTCGGCATGTACCATCTGCATATTAGAACGCATGGAATGCGCATCTACATACGTATGTAGTGATGCGTAATCCATGCGGTCTAATGCAAGTCAATGGCGGCGAAAACGCAGCACTTCCGCAAAATAATTGGTAGTGCTGCGTTTTTTTCCGCAATGATAATCCACAGCGGAAATTTCCGCAGCATGAGCACAGCACATGCAGATTATCATTGAGGAACATGGCAGGCCTTCTACCATGCGTTTAAGTGTTTCTGCAGCGTTTTTGCCGCTGCGGAAACGCTTAAAAAACGCATCGTGGGCACACAGCCTAATGCTCACCTCCTCTCTCTACTACAGTGCTGTGTCCTGCTCTGCTGCCAGCACTGGTCTCACCGTGATAGCCATGCATGGCGTAACTTCCATGTGCCCTTACAAGGTGAGATCAGCTACCGGTATAGTCACTGCTTCCCACGCCGGGATTGTGTGCGTGCGGAGCAGTGACTTCATACTCCTTAATAGCCAGCACACAGTGTAGCCGTATCGTGGCTCCTGCTGCCGGGCGATCGCGTGTGCCCGCTATCAAAGAGCATGAATATTCATCCCTCTCCACTCCCATGGGCGTGGAGAAGGGTGAGTAATCATGCTCTTGAATAGCAGGCACACACGATCACCTGGCAGCAGCAGAAGGCGCGCTGCATCTATACTGTGTGCCCACTAGTAAGGAGAATGAATATTCAGTGCTCCCATGCAGTGAATATTCATTTTCTTTAGCAGCAGGCACACACAGGAGCTTCAGCAGCCGGCTTCAGTCTCCTGTGCCGGCTCCTCCGCCGCTCCCCCCACAGTGTGTATGTATGTATGTGTGTGTATATATATGTATATGTATGTATATATATATATATATATATATATATATATATATATATATATATATATATATATATATATATATATACAGTTATATTTGGGTACCCCTATTAATCTTAATGTTTTATAAAAATTGGTGTTTTTGCAACAGCTCTTTCAGTTTGATCTATGTAATAACTGTTGGACACAGTAATGTTTCTGCCTTGAAATGAGGTTTATTGTACTAACAGAAAATGTGCAATCTGCATTCAAACAAAATTTAACAGGTGCATAAGTATGGGCACCTCACAAGAAAAGTGACATTAATATTTAGTAGATCCTCCTTTTGCAAAAATAACAGCCTCTAGTCGCTTCCAGTAGCTTTTAATGATATCCTGCATGAAGGTATTTTTGACCATTCCTCTTTACAAAACAATTCCAGTTCAGTTAAGTTTGATGGTCGCCGAGCATGGACAGCCCTATTCAAATGATCCCACAGATGTTCAATGATATTCAGGTCTGGGGACTGGGATGTCCATTCCAGAACATTGTAATTGTTCCTCTGCATGAATGCCTGAGTAGATTTGGAGCGGTGTCATTTTTACAACAAAATTTACAAAACCATTTTTTAGGCACCACATCACATTTGAAGTGACTTTGAGGGGGCCTTTATGACAGAAAATATCCAAAAGTGACACCGTTCTAAAAACTGCATCCCTCGAGGTGCTCAAAATCACATTCAAGAAGTTTATTAACCCTTCAGGTGCTTCACAGGAATTTTTGGAATGGGGAAGAAAAAAATGAACATTTAACTTTTTTCACAAAAATGTTACTTTAGACCCAATTTTTTCTGTTTTTGCAGGGGTAACAGGAAAAAATGGACACCAAAATTTGTTGTGCATTTTCCCGAGCACGCAGATACCCCATAAGTCGAGAAAAAACACTGTTTGGGCTCACGGCAGGGCTCAGAAGGGAAGGCGCGCCATTTGACTTTTTGAATGTAAAATTGGCTTAAATAATTAGCGGACTCCATGTTGCGTTTGGAGAGCCCCTGATGTGCCTAAACAGTGGAAACCCCCAAATGACACCATTTTGGAAACTAGGCCCCTCCGGGAACTTATCTAGATGTGTGGTGAGCACCTTGAACCCCCAGGTGCTTCACAGAAGTTTATAATATGGTGCTGTGAAAATAAAATTTTCACATTTTTCCCACAAAAATGTTTTTCAGCCCCCAGTTTTGCATTTTCATAAAGGTAACAGGAGAAATTGCACCATGCAACTTGTTGTGCAATCTCTCCTGAGTAAGCCGATACCCCATATGTGGAGGAAAATCACAGCATGGGCGCACGGCAGGGTTCGGAAGGCAAGGAGCGCCATTTGACTTTTTGATTGTAAAATTTGCTTGAATAATTATTGGATGCCATGTTACGATTGGGGAGCCTCAGATGTGCCTTAACATTGGAAACCCCCCACAAGTGACACCATTTTGGAAACTACCCCCCTCAGCGAACTTATCTAGATGTGTGGTGAGCATCCTGAACCCCCAAGTGCTTTACAGAAGTTTATAACATGGAGCCGTGAAAATAAAAAAATTCTAACTTTTTCCACAAAAATTATGTTTTAGCCCCTATTTTTTTTTTCTTTTCACAAGGTTAAGAGGAGAAAATGGGCCCCAAAAACTATTGTGCAATTTCTCCTGAGTACGCCAATACCCCATATGTGGGGAAAATACAGTGTTTGGGCGCATGGCAGAGTTCAGAAGGGAAGGAGCACTGTGTGACTGTTTGAACGCAAAATTGACTGGAATCGAGAGCGGACGCCATGTTGAGTTTGGAGAGCCCATGATGTGCCTAAATAGTGGAAACCCCCCACAAGTGATCCCATTTTGGAAACTACACCCCTCAAGGATTTTATCAAGGGATATAGTGAACATTTTGAACCCAGAGGTACGATACAGAATTTGATAACATTAGGTCATCATATTCAATAAGTTGTCATTAGTCTTGAGCGCAAGTGCTCGCTACTTGAGTTTGCAACGGGTACTCAGGCATGCAGCATGTATCGCGCATGCTCAACTGACATGCTCAAGTCCCCGCCCGGCATGTTTCACGGTTAGTAGACACCCCAAAAAAAAAAACATGAGGGGATAGCTCGTGCAGGGCAGGCAATCCCCGCAAGGTTTTTTTGGCCGCGAAACATATGGGGCGGAGACTCGAGCATGTCACTTGAGCACCCGCGATACTCAGTGCATAACCGAGCACCCGATGCAAACTCAAGTAGCGAGCACTTGCGCTCAACACTAGTCGCCATATCGTCATTTTTTATTTTTTTTTTTACTTTTAAAAAAATCCCAACCCTAACCCTAGCCCCAACCCTAACCCCAACCCTAACCCTAACCCCAACCCCAACTTTAGCCCAACCCTAACCCCAGCCCAACCCTAACTCTAGCCCAACCCTAACCCTAGCCCCAGCACAACCCTAACCCTAGAGTGTATTTTTTACGCCGTTCCTCGTGCGGTATAATTGATTAGACGACTTTATTCTTCGGGTCGGTGCGATTACAGCGATAACAGATTTATGTCGGGTTTTTATGATTGACAGCTGTCACACACTAAAAGACGCATTTTTTTGTAAAATCTAGTTTTTGCATCGCCATATTTTGAGAGCTACTATTTTTCCATATTTCGGCCCACAGAGTCATGTGACGGCTTGTTTTCTGCGGGATGAGTTGACAATTTTATTGGTGCCATTTTCAGGCACGTGCCATTTTTTGATTGCTTTCCATTCTGATTTTTGGGAGGCAGAATAAACAAAAACCAACAATTCAGGAATTGTTTTTTTTTTTTTTTTTATTCTGTTCCGCATGTGGTAAAATTGATAAGGTAGCTTTTTTCTTCGGGTCAGTACGTTTACAGCGGTACCACGTTTATATAGCTTTTTGATGTGTTGGCGCTTTTACACAATAAAAGCTATTTTATAGAAAAATAATTTTTTTGCATCGCTTTATTCTGAGAGCTTTAACTTTTTTATTTTTCGGCTGATGGAGCTGTATGGCAGCTTGTTTTTTGCGGGACAAGATGACATTTTCAGAGGTACCATATTTATTTATATTCGTTTTTTTGATCGCGTGTTATTCCATTTTTTGATTGGCGGTATGATAAAGCATTGTTTTTTACTTAGTTTTTTTTTTTTTTTTACCATGTTCACTAAAGGGGTTAAGTAGTGGGACAGTTTTATAGGTCAGGTCATTCCGGACGCGGCGATACCAAATATGTGTACTTTTATTGTTTTGGGTTTTTTTCAGAATATTTATTGATGGGTACATTATATTTTTATTTTTGGTGGATTATTATTTTATTTTTTTTTAGATTTTTACAATTTTCTTTTTTCATTTTTTAATACTTTTTTTAACTTTTATTCTTTGTCCCACTATGGGACTTTCACTTTTTTTTATTCTGATCGCCTGTATAGCATAGGGATGGAGCACCATCCCTGTGCTATACAGGCTGTCAGCGCTGCAGATGCAGAAGATATTTTGGTCATGCACTGCGCATGACCAAAGTATCTTCCTGCTGTCTGGTGACCTAGATGTTGTCATGATGACATCGGGTCGTCAAGGCAACATCCGGGAAGCCGCAGCAGATAGCAATGGACACCGGCAGGAGAGATGAGCATCGCGATCACCTCCCATTGCCACTGCAATGCTGTGATCGACTTCGATCGCAGCACTGCGGGGATTAATGTGCCGGGAACGGTGCGGTACCGCTCCCTCCACATAGCACTGGGTGTCAGCTGTGACAATCAGCTGACACCCGGCGGCAATCGCGCATGCACAGCTTGTGTGCGGGCGCGATCACCATGACGTACTATTCCCTACCTGGATCTAAAGTCCCAGGGCGCAGGTACGTATTAGTACGTCTTGGGCTTTTAAAGAGTTGATAATAAGACCTATATAGCTCTCAAATTTAATGTAATGGGCCCCACATAGCCCTCCATTTAATATTGTGGGTCCCATACAGCCCTCCATTTAATATATTGCGTACAACATAACCCTCAATATAAGGGGTCACATACAGCCCTCCACATAATATAATGGGTACCACATAGCTCTCCATTTAATATAAAGGGCCCCACATGGCATTAAATTTAATATAACGCCTTTCAACGCAAAGCAGTGCGTCTTAATCATTCATTATAATGATTGATTAAGACGCACTGCTTTGCGTCGAAACAGGTATGTTTTTAATTTCTGGACTGTGACTTACTGGATTTTATACCATTTGAAGCTATGAAATAAATGAAGAATGGATTTTTAATGGGCTAATAGCGCTGGACTTATTCCTTTCTAAGTTCTGAAAACTTGCAGCACAGCAGGATCCGTGCGCTCCAGGAGGTGGTGAGCAGACATTAACTTTTTTGTATGTTTTTCAACTACCTCATATACTCTTTCATTTAATATGATGGGCCCCACATAGCCCTTCATTTAATGTAATGGGTACCACATAGCCCTCAAATTAATATAATGGATCCGACATAGCCCTTCAATTATTGGAATGGGCACCACATAGCTTTACATATAAAATAATGGGCCAAATATAACTCTCCATTTAATGTTATGGGCCCCACATGGATTTTCATATAATATATTGGGACCCACGTAGCCCTCCTTTCAATAAGAGGTCCAATATAGCCCTCCATTTATTATAATGTGCCATACATAGCCTTCCATTTAATATAATGTGACCCACAAAACCCTTCATTTAATACAATGGGCCCCACGTAGCCCTGAAATTAATATAATGGGTCCCACAAAAAACCCTATTTAATATAATGGGATCTGCATAGCATTCTATTTATTATAATGAGACCCACATAGCCCTCCATTTAATATAGTAGACCCCACATAGTCTTCCATTTAGTATAAGCCATTCATATAGTATCATGGGGCCCACATAGTTTTCCACTTAATATAAGGGGACATATATAGGTCTCCAAGTAACATAATGGGCCCCACATAGCACTAAATTTAATACCGGCCAGTATACCCTATCATAAAATATACCGTATTTTTCAGACTATAAGACGCATCGGACCATGAGACACACCCAAGTTACAGAGGAGGAAAATAGAAAAAAAATTGAAGCAAAAAATGTGGTCATGATGCACTGTTAAGGGGGATGGGGTCTGCTTCTGACACTGTTATAGGGGAAATGTACCCCAATTATGTTAATATCCCCCCATCCAGGGCTATATGGCCCCGCTCTTCCTATTATACGTAGTCCCCATCCTGGTATACGTGGCACCTCTGATCCCCATCCCGGCATGCATGGCACCCCTCATCCATGTATGCATGGCACCCCTCATCCCTCTTCCTGGTATGCGTGCCAACCCTCATCCTGGTATGTATGGTAACCCCCTCATCCTTCTTCCTGGTATGCATGGCCCCCATCATCCCTGTATGGATGGCACCCCTGATCCCTATCCTGGTATGCATGGCAACCCTGATCCCCATCCTGGTATGCAAGACATACCTCATCCTGGTATGCACGGACCCCCTCATACCTATCCTCGTATGCAAGGCATCCCTCATCCCTATCCTGGTATGCATGGCGCCCCTCATCCCTTTTCCTAGTATGCATGGCCTCTTCATCCCTCTTCCTGGTATGCATGGCGCCCCTCATCCTTGTATGCATGGCACCCCTCAGATGCATTGCACCACTCATCCCTGTATGCATAGCACCCCTCATCCCTAATCCTGGTATGTATGGTTCCCCTCATCCATCTTCCTGGTATGCATGGCTCCCTCCATCCCTCTTCCTGGTATGCGTGCCAACCCTCATCCTGGTATGTATGGTAACCCCCTCATCCTTCTTCCTGGTATGCATGGCCCCCATCATCCCTGTATGCATGGCACCCCTGATCCCTATCCTGGTATGCATGGCAACCCTGATCCCCATCCTGGTATGCAAGACATACCTCATCCTGGTATGCACGGCCCCCTTCATACCTATCCTGGTATGCAAGGCATCCCTATCCTGGTATGCAAGGCATCCCTCATCCTGGTATGCATGGCACCCCTCATACGCATAGCACCCCTCATCCCTGTATGCATAGCACCCCTCATCCCTAATTCTGGTATGTATGGCTCCCCTCATCCATCTTCCTGGTATGCATGGCTCCCTCCATCCCTCTTCCTGGTATGCATGCCCCCCCATCCTTCTTCCTGGTATGCATGCACCCCCCCCTAATCCCTATCAAACTGCACACAAAAAAATAAACAATTATACTCACCTCTGTCTCCTCCAGCATTGGGTCCTGCTCTACTGCCAAGCACTGGTCTCACCGTGCGAGACAGGCATGGCGTTACTTCCATGCGCCCTCACAAGATCAGCTGTCGGAATAGTCACTGCTCCACACGCTGGGACTGTGTGCGTGGAGAGCAGTGACTTCATACTCCTTAATAGCCAGCACACAGTGTAGCCGCAGCGTGGCTCCTGCTGCCGAGCGATCGTGTGTAACCGCTATCAAAGAGCACGTATATTCACCCCTTTCCGAGAGGGGTGAATATTAATGCTTTTTAATAGCAGGCACACGCGATCACCTGGCAGCAGCAGGAGCCACGCTGCAGCTACACTGTGTGCCCGCTAGTAAGGAGAATGAATATTCAGTACTCCCCACTCCCATGGGCGTGGGGAGCAGTGAATATTCATTTTCTTTAGCAGCAGGCACACGCAGGGGCTGCAGCAGCCGGCCCCTGCCTACTGTGCCCGCTCCCCCGCAGTGTGTGTGTGTGTGTGTGTATGTATGTATGTATATATATATACACACACACCACACAAACACACACACCACATTCGGACTATAAGACGCACCCCCCACTTTCCTCCAAATTTTTGGAGAAGAGTGCGCTTTATAGTCCGAAAAATACAGTTATGGGCCCCTCATAGCCATCCATTCAATGAATTGAGCGCCATAGGTCCCACATAGCCCTTCAATTAATGTATTGGGTACCACATAGTTTTACTTATGATATAATGGATTCTACCTACCCCTCCATTTAATATAATGGGCCCCACATAGATTTACTTATGATATAATGGCACCCACATAGCCCTCCATTCAATATAAGGGATGTGCCCCGCATAGGATTCCATTTAATATAACTGGAACAACAAAACCCTTCACTTAATATAATCGGCCCCACATGGAACAACATTCAATATAATGGACCCCACATAGATCTACGTATATTATAAAGACCCCTACGCAATCCTCTATTTAATACAATGTGCCCCACGTAGCCCTGCCTTGCATAGCCTTCCATTTAATATGAGCCCCACATGCCATTCCATATAAAAAGCCACACATAGCATTCTCCTTTGTCATTGCAGTGCCACTGGAGCACACCCTTTTCCCATTGGCGTGCCACAGCACTTAACTTAATGGGTACCACATCGCCCTCAAATTAATATAATGGATCCGGCATAGCCCTTCAATTAATGGAATGGGCACCACATAGCTTTACATATAAAATAATGGGCCAAATATAACCCTCCATTTAATGCTATGGGCCCCACATGGATTTTCATATAATATATTGGGACCCACATAGCCCTCCATTCAAAATAAGGGGTTCCATATAGCCTTCCATCTACTATATAATCGGCTTATCCCGTCTGTCTGTCCGTCCAGGAAATCCCGCGACGCTGATTGGTCCAGCCGCGGCCAATCAGCGACGCGGGATTTCAGAACAAGATGGCGGCCGTAAGCGGCTCATCTGCCGCACGGAGGTCAGCGGCGATGTAGCCGGGAGATGACTGGCACTAGCCGGTCATCTCCCAGCTGCTCGCAGCAGAAGTACCCCGACGGGTGGCCTAGGCGGCGCCGCTCCCCGGTCCTCCCTTCACACTTGCCGTCGGGAGATCAGCGGCCCTAGCTGCTGATCTCCCGATGGTAGCCGCATGGAGGTCAGCGGCGATGCAGCCGGGAGGCCGGTCATCTCTCGGCTGCTAGCAGCGGAAGTACCAGCACAGGCAGCGCCGCTCCCCCATCCTCACTAAAGCGGTTCGCTGATTGGTCGCGGCCACCGGCCGTGACCAATCAGCGATATTGGCGCCAAATTTAAACACCGCTCTGCTGATTGGTCACGGCCGCGACCAATCAGCGATATTGGCGCCAAATTTAAACACCGCTCTGCTGATTGGTCACGGCCGCCCGGCCGTGACCAATCAGCGATATTGGCGCGAAATTTAAAACACTGCTTCTCTGATTGGCGCCGGATTTGAAACACGCAGGCCACCGTCAGGAGATCAGCGACACAGCAGAAGTACCCCGACCGGCGGCCTTGCTCCCCGGTCCTTCCTTCACACTTGCCATCGGGAGGGGCCCCGGAGGGATACATTGGGGGGTTAATTTTAAAGTAGTGCGCAACCTATTTAAACACTGCTTTGCAGATTAGTCGCGCCCGGTCGGCCGCATACATATTCTAGAATACCCGATGCGTTAGAATCGGGCCACCATCGTTTATTATAATGTGCCATACATAGCCTTCTATTTAATATAATGGAACCCACAAAACCCTTCCTTTAATATAATGGGCCCCACGTAGCCCTCTATTTAATAAAATGGGTCCCATATAGCCCAATACTTAATATAATGGGACCTACATAGCTTAACATATAATATAAAGGGCCCTTCAAAACCCTCCATTTAATACAGTGGGCCCCATGTAGCCCTGCAAGTAATAAAATGGATCCCACAAAGAACTCCATTTATTATAATAGGACCTATATAGCTTTCTATTTATTATAATGGGCACCACATAGCTTTACATATAACATGAGCCCCACAAAACCCTTCATTTAATATGTGCACCACATAGCTCTCAATTTACTTTAATGAGCCCGACATAGCCCTCAATTTATTATATGGGCCCCACGTAGCCCTCCAATTAATATAATGGGACCCATACAGCCCTCCATTTAATATACTGAGTCCAACATAGCCCTCCATTTAATATAAGGGGTCACATATAGCCATCCACATAATATAATGGATGCCATATAGCTCTTCATTAAATATAAAGGGCCCCACATGGCACTAAATATAATATAACTGCCCCATATACCCTTTCATTTAATATAATGGGCCCCACATAGCCCTCCATTTAACGTAATGGGTACCACATAGCCCTCCAATTAATATAATGGATCCGACATAGCCCTTCAATTAATGTAATGGCATCACATAGCTTTACATATAAAATAATGGGCCAAATATAACCCTCCATTTAATGTTATGGCCTCCACATGGATTTTATTATAATATATTGGGATCCACATAGCCATCCATTCAAAATAAGGGGTTCCATATAGCCTTCCATTTATTATAATGTGCCCTACATAGCCTTCCATTTAATATAATGGAACCCACAAAACCCTTCCTTTAATATAATGGGCCCCACGTAGCCCTTAATTTAATAAAATGGGTCCCATATAGCCCAATATTTAATATAATGGGCCCCGCACAGCTTGACATATAATATAAAGGGCCCTTCAAAACCCTCCATTTAATACAGTGGGCCCCATGTAGCCCTGCAAATAATAAAATGGGTCCCACAAAGAACTCCATTTATTATAACAGGACCTATATAGCTTTCTATTTATTAGAATGGGCACCACATAGCTTTACATATAATATGGGCCCCACAAAACCCTTCAATTAATATGTGCACTACATAGCTCTCAATTTACTGTAATGGGCCCCACATAGCCCTCTATTTATTATATGGGCCCCACATAGCCCTCCAGTTAATATAATGGGATCCATACAGCCCTCCATTTAATTTACGGAGTCCAACATAGCCCTCTATTTAATATAAGGAGTCACATATAGCCCTCCACATAATATAATGGATGCCACATAGCTCTTCATTTAATATAAAGGGCCCCACATGGCACTAAATTTAATATAACTGCCCCATATACTCTTTCATTTAATATAATGGGCCCCACATAGCCCTCCATTTAACGTAATGGTTACCACATAGCCCTCAAGTTAATATAATGGATCCGACATAGCCCTTCAATTAATGGAATGGGCATCACATAGCGTTACATATAAAATAATGGGCCAAATATAACCCTCCATTTAATGTTATCGGCTCCACATGGATTTTATTATAATATATTGGGACCCACCTAGCCCTCCATTCAAAATAAGGGGTTCCATATAGCCTTCCATTTATTATAATGTGCCATACATAGCCTTCCATTTAATAAAATGTGACCCACAAAACCCTTCATTTAATACAATGGGCCCCACGTAGCCCTGCAATTATTATAATGGGCATCGCATCGCCATCCATTTAATATGAGCCCACATGGTATTCCATATAAGAGGCCACACATCGCCTTCCCTTTGGTCATTGCAGTGCCACCGAAGAATACCCTTTCCCACTGGTGTGCCATCGGAGCATACCCTTTCCCAATGACGTGACACTGGAGGACACCCTCTCCCATTGGAGTGCCACCCAGAGCACCTTTCCCGTTGGCGTGCCACCGGATCACACCTTTTCCCATTGGCGTGCCATCGGAGCACATTTTTTCCCGTTGGTGTGCCACCGGAGCACACCCTTTCCTGTTGCCGTCCCAATGGAGCACACCCTTTCTCGCTGGCATGCCACCGCAGCACACCCTTTCTCGCTGGAGTGCCACCGGAGAACACCTTTTCCCGTTGGAGTGCCACCAGAGAACACACATTCCCGTTGGAGTGCCACGGGAGCACACCCTTTACAGTTTTTTCACCTAACCCTCCATTCAATATAAAGGATCATATACAGCCCTCCATTAATTAGAATATGCCCTATATAGCCTTCCCTTTAATATAAAGGAACCCACAAAACCCTTCCTTTAATATAATGGGCCCCACACAGACCTCTATTTAATAAAATGGGCCCCACATAGCTTTACATATAATATAAAGGGCCCTTCAAAACCCTCCATTTAATACAGTGGGCCCCATGTAGCCCTGCAAGTACTATAATGGGTCCCACAAAGAACTCCATAGGACCTATATAACTTTCTATTTATTGTAATGGGCACCACATAGCTTTACATATAATATGGGCCCACAAAACCCTTCATTTAATATGTGCCCCACATAGCTCTCAATTTATTGCAATGGCCCCACATAGCCCTCAACTTATTATATAGGCCCCACATAGCCCTCTATTTAATATAATGGGCCCCATACAGCCCTCCATTTAATATACTGAGTCCAACATAGCCCTCCATTTAATATAAGGGGTCACATATATAGCCCTCCACATAATATAATGGGTACCACATAGCTATCCATTTAATATAAAAGGTCCCACATAGCACTAAATTTAATATAATGGCCCCATATACCCTTTAGTTTAATACAATGAGACCCACATAGACCTCCATTTAACGTAATGGGTATCACATATCCCTCAAACTAATATAATGGATCCGACATAGCCCTTCAATTAATGTAATGGGCACCACATAGCTTTACATATAAAATGGGCCAAATATAACCTTCCATTTAATGTTATGGGCACGAACATTGGTTTTATAATATATTGGGACCCACATAGTCCTCTATTCAATATAAGGGGTTACATATAGCCCGCCATTTATTATAATGTGCTCTACATTGCCTTCCATTAAATGTATTGTGACCCACAAAACCCTTCATGTAATACAATGGGCCCCACGTAGTCCTGCCATTAATGTAATGGGTCCCACAAAGAACTCCACTTAATATAATGGGATCTGCATAGCATTCTATTTATTATAATGGGACCTGTATAGCCCTCCATTTAATATAGTGGACCCCACATAACCCTCCATTAAAAATAATGGACCCCACAGTCTTCCATTTATTATAATAGGCGCCATATAGCTATTCATATAATATCACGGGACCAACATAGCCTTCCATTTAAAATCAAGGGCCCCACATGGCACTAAATTTAATAATGGCCCGTATACCCTATCATTTAAAATACTGTAATGGGCGCCACATAGCCCTCCATTTAATGTATTGAGAACCACATTGCCCTCAATTTAATAGTCGGTTCCACATAGCCCTTCAATTAATGAATGTATTGGGCACCACATAGCTTTATATGTAATATAATGGGTCCTACCTACCCCTCCATTTAATATAATAGGCCCCACATAGATTTTCTTATAATTTATTGGCACCCACATAGCTCTCCATTCAATACAAGGGGTCCCAAATAGCCCTCCATATAAAAGGCTACACAGTCTTCCCTTTGTCATTGCAGTGCCATCGGAGCACACCCTTTCCCGTTGACGTGCCACTGGAGCACACTCTTTCCCGTTGACGTGCCACTGGAGCACACTCTTTCCCGTTGGCGTGCCACCGGAGCACCCCCTTACCCGTTGGTGCCCCACCGGAGAACAGCCTTTCCCGTTGGCGTGCTACCGCAGCACAACCTTTCCCGTTGGGAATGCCACCGAAGCACACCCTTTCCCGTTGGGAGTGCCACCGGAGCACAACCTTTCCCGTTGGGAGTGCCACCGGAGCACACCGTTTCCCGTTGAGAGCGCCACCGAAACGCCCCCTTTCCCGTTGGGAGTGCCACCGGAGCACACCCTTTCCCGTTGGAAGTGCCACCGGAGCACCACCTTTCCCGTTGGGAGTGCCACCAGAGACACCCTTTCCCGTTGGGAGTGCCACCGGAGCACACCCTTTCCCGTTGGGAGTGCCATCGGAGCACACCCTTTCCCGTTGGTATGCCACCGGAGCACTTCCATTCCCGTTTTACCACCGATGCACCACTTTTGGGATTTTTATCTTGCTACCGGGGTGCATCATTTGGCCTTTTTGCTTACCACCGGGGCCGCCCATCATGGGCTTTTTAGCCTACAACCGGGGTGCATTTTTTTGGCCTTTTTGCTTACCACCGGGGCCACCCATCATGGGCATTTTAGCCTACAACCGGGGTGCATTTTTTGGCCTTTTTGCTTACCACCGGGGCTGCCCATCATGGGCTTTTTAGCCTACAACCGGGGTGCATTTTTTTGGCCTTTTTGTTTACCACCGGGGCCGCCCATCATGGGCTTTTTAGCCTACAACCGGGGTGCCTTTTCTTTTGCCTTTTTGCTTACCACCGAGGCCGCCCATCATGGGCTTTTTAGCCTACAACTGGGGTGCATTTTTTTTGGCCTTTTGGCTTACCACCGGGGCCGCCCATCATGGGCTTTTTAGCCTACAACCGGGGTGCCTTTTTGTTACCACCGGGGCCGCCCATCATGGGCTTTTTAGCCTACAACCGGGGTGCATTTTTTTAGCCTTTTTGTTTACCACCGGGGCCGCCCACAATGGGCTTTTTAGCCTACAACCGGGGTATTTTTTCTTTTGACTTTTTGCTTACCACCGGGGCCACCAATCATGGGCTTTTTAGCCTACAACCGGGATACATTTTTTTGGCCTTTTTGCTTACCACCGAGGCCGCCCATCATGGGCTTTTTAGCCTACAACCGGGGTGCATTTTTTTGGCCTTTTGGCTTACCACCGGGGCCGCCCATCATGGGCTTTTTAGCCTACAACCGGGGTGCCTTTTTGTTACCACCGGGGCCGCCCATTATGGGCTTTTTAGCCTACAACCGGGGTGCAATTTTTTGGCCTTTTGGCTTACCACCAGGGCCGCCCAACATGGGCTTTTTAGCCTACAACCGGGGTGCCTTTTTGTTACCACCGGGGCCGCCCATCATGGGCTTTTTAGCCTATAACCGGGGTGCATTTTTTTGGCCTTTTTGTTTACCATCGGGGCCGCCCATCATGGGCTTTTTAGCCTACAACCGGGGTGCCTTTTCTTTTGCCTTTTTGCTTACCACCAAGGCCGCCCATCATGGGCTTTTTATCCTACAACCGGGGTGCATTTTTTGGCCTTTTGGCTTACCACCGGGGCCGCCCATCATGGGCTTTTTAGCCTACAACCGGGGTGCCTTTTTGTTACCACCGGGGCCGCCCATCATGGGCTTTTTAGCCTACAACCGGGGTGCATTTTTTTGGCCTTTTTGTTTACCACCGGGGCCGCCCATCATGGGCTTTTTAGCCTACAACAGGGGTGCCTTTTCTTTTGCCTTTTTGCTTACCACCGGGGCCGCCCATCATGGGCTTTTTAGCCTACAACCGGGGTGCATTTTTTTAGCCTTTTTGCTTACCACCGGGACCGCCCATCATGGGCTTTTTAGCATACAACCAGGGTGAATTTTTTTGCCTTTTGGCTTACCACCAGGGCCGCCCATCATGGGCTTCTTAGCCTACAACCAGGGTGCCTTTTCTTTTGCCTTTTTGTTTACCACCGGGGCCGCCCATCATGGGCTTTTTAGCCTACAACCGGGGTGCATTTTTTTGGCCTTTTTGCTTACCACCAAGGCCGCCCATCATGGGCTTTTTAGCCTTCAACCGGGGTGCATTTTTTTGGCCTTTTGGCTTACCACCGGGGCCGCCCGTCATGGGCTTTTTAGCCTACAACCGGGGTGCCTTTTTGTTACCACCGGGGCCGCCCATCATGGGCTTTTTAGCCTACAACCGGGGTGCATTTTTTTGGCCTTTTTGTTTACCATCGGGGCCGCCCATCATGGGCTTTTTAGCCTACAACCGGGGTGCCTTTTCTTTTGCCTTTTTGCTTACCACCGAGGCCGCCCATCATGGGCTTTTTAGCCTACAACTGGGGTGCATTTTTTTTGGCCTTTTGGCTTACCACCGGGGCCGCCCATCATGGGCTTTTTAGCCTACAACCGGGGTGCCTTTTTGTTACTACCGGGGCCGCCCATCATGGGCTTTTTAGCCTACAACAGGGGTGCATTTTTTTTGCCTTTTTGTTTACCACAGGGGCCGCCCACAATGGGCTTTTTAGCCTACAACCGGGGTACCTTTTCTTTTGACTTTTTGCTTACCACCGGGGCCGCCAATCATGGGCTTTTTAGCCTACAACTGGGATGCATTTTTTTGGCCTTTTGGCTTACCACCGGGGCCGCCCATCATGGGCTTTTTAGCCTACAACCGGGGTGCCTTTTTGTTACCACCGGGGCCGCCCATCATGGGCTTTTTAGCCTACAACCGGGGTGCATTTTTTTGGCCTTTTTGCTTACCACGAGGCCACCCATCATGGGCGTTTTAGCCTACAACCGGGGTGCATTTTTTTGGCCTTTTGGCTTACCACCAGGGCCGCCCATCATGGGCTTTTTAGCCTACAACCGGGGTGCCTTTTTGTTACCACCGGGGCCGCCCATCATGGACTTTTTAGCCTATAACCGGGGTGCATTTTTTGGCCTTTTTGTTTACCACCAAGGCCGCCCATCATGGGCTTTTTATCCTACAACCGGGGTGTATTTTTTTGGCCTTTTGGCTTACCACCGGGGCCGCCCATCATGGGCTTTTTAGCCTACAACCGGGGTGCCTTTTTGTTACCACCGGGGCCGCCCATCATGGGCTTTTTAGCCTACAACCGGGGTGCATTTTTTTGGCCTTTTTGTTTACCACCGGGGCCGCCCATCATGGGCTTTTTAGCCTACAACAGGGGTGCCTTTTCTTTTGCCTTTTTGCTTACCACCGGGGCCGCCCATCATGGGCTTTTTAGCCTACAACCGGGGTGCATTTTTTTAGCCTTTTTGCTTACCACCGGGGCCGCCCATCATGGGCTTTTTAGCATACAACCAGGGTGCATTTTTTTGCCTTTTGGCTTACCACCAGGGCCGCCCATCATGGGCTTCTTAGCCTACAACCAGGGTGCCTTTTCTTTTGCCTTTTTGTTTACCACCGGGGCCGCCCATCATGGGCTTTTTAGCCTACAACCGGGGTGCATTTTTTTGGCCTTTTTGTTTACCATCGGGGCCGCCCATCATGGGCTTTTTAGCCTACAACCGGGGTGCCTTTTCTTTTGCCTTTTTGCTTACCACCGAGGCCGCCCATCATGGGCTTTTTAGCCTACAACTGGGGTGCATTTTTTTTGGCCTTTTGGCTTACCACCGGGGCCGCCCATCATGGGCTTTTTAGCCTACAACCGGGGTGCCTTTTTGTTACTACCGGGGCCGCCCATCATGGGCTTTTTAGCCTACAACAGGGGTGCATTTTTTTTGCCTTTTTGTTTACCACAGGGGCCGCCCACAATGGGCTTTTTAGCCTACAACCGGGGTACCTTTTCTTTTGACTTTTTGCTTACCACCGGGGCCGCCAATCATGGGCTTTTTAGCCTACAACTGGGATGCATTTTTTTGGCCTTTTGGCTTACCACCGGGGCCGCCCATCATGGGCTTTTTAGCCTACAACCGGGGTGCCTTTTTGTTACCACCGGGGCCGCCCATCATGGGCTTTTTAGCCTACAACCGGGGTGCATTTTTTTGGCCTTTTTGCTTACCACGAGGCCACCCATCATGGGCGTTTTAGCCTACAACCGGGGTGCATTTTTTTGGCCTTTTGGCTTACCACCAGGGCCGCCCATCATGGGCTTTTTAGCCTACAACCGGGGTGCCTTTTTGTTACCACCGGGGCCGCCCATCATGGACTTTTTAGCCTATAACCGGGGTGCATTTTTTGGCCTTTTTGTTTACCACCAAGGCCGCCCATCATGGGCTTTTTATCCTACAACCGGGGTGTATTTTTTTGGCCTTTTGGCTTACCACCGGGGCCGCCCATCATGGGCTTTTTAGCCTACAACCGGGGTGCCTTTTTGTTACCACCGGGGCCGCCCATCATGGGCTTTTTAGCCTACAACCGGGGTGCATTTTTTTGGCCTTTTTGTTTACCACCGGGGCCGCCCATCATGGGCTTTTTAGCCTACAACAGGGGTGCCTTTTCTTTTGCCTTTTTGCTTACCACCGGGGCCGCCCATCATGGGCTTTTTAGCCTACAACCGGGGTGCATTTTTTTAGCCTTTTTGCTTACCACCGGGGCCGCCCATCATGGGCATTTTAGCATACAACCAGGGTGCATTTTTTTGCCTTTTGGCTTACCACCAGGGCCGCCCATCATGGGCTTCTTAGCCTACAACCAGGGTGCCTTTTCTTTTGCCTTTTTGTTTACCACCGGGGCCGCCCATCATGGGCTTTTTAGCCTACAACCGGGGTGCATTTTTTTGGCCTTTTTGCTTACCACCGAGGCCGCCCATCATGGGCTTTTTAGCCTACAACCGGGGTGCATTTTTTTGGCCTTTTGGCTTACCACCGGGGCCGCCCGTCATGGGCTTTTTAGCCTACAACCGGGGTGCCTTTTTGTTACCACCGGGGCCGCCCATCATGGGCTTTTTAGCCTACAACCGGGGTGCATTTTTTTGGCCTTTTTGTTTACCATCGGGGCCGCCCATCATGGGCTTTTTTGCCTACAACCGGAGTGCCTTTTCTTTTGCCTTTTTGCTTACCACCAAGGCCGCCCATCATGGGCTTTTTATCCTACAACCGGGGTGCATTTTTTTGGCCTTTTGGCTTACCACCGGGGCCGCCCATCATGGGCTTTTTAGCCTACAACCGGGGTGCCTTTTTGTTACCACCGGGGCCGCCCATCATGGGCTTTTTAGCCTACAACCGGGGTGCATTTTTTTGGCCTTTTTGTTTACCATCGGGGCCGCCAATCATGGGCTTTTTAGCCTACAACCGGGGTGCCTTTTCTTTTGCCTTTTTGTTTACCACCAAGGCCGCCCATCATGGGCTTTTTATCCTACAACCGGGGTGCATTTTTTTGGCCTTTTGGCTTACCACCGGGGCCGCCCATCATGGGCTTTTTAGCCTACAACCGGGGTGCCTTTTTGTTACCACCGGGGCCGCCCATCATGGGCTTTTTAGCCTACAACCGGGGTGCATTTTTTTGGCTTTTTGGCTTACCACCAGGGCCGCCCATCATGGGCTTTTTAGCCTACAACCGGGGTGCCTTTTTGTTACCACCGGGGCCGCCCATCATGGGCTTTTTAGCCTATAACCGGGGTGCATTTTTTTGGCCTTTTTGTTTACCATCGGGGCCGCCCATCATGGGCTTTTTAGCCTACAACCGGGGTGCCTTTTCTTTTGCCTTTTTGCTTACCACAAAGGCCGCCCATCATGGGCTTTTTATCCTACAACCGGGGTGCATTTTTTTGGCCTTTTGGCTTACCACCGGGGCCGCCCATCATGGGCTTTTTAGCCTACAACCGGGGTGCCTTTTTGTTACCACCAGGGCCGCCCATCATGGGCTTTTTAGCCTACAACCGGGGTGCATTTTTTTGGCCTTTTTGTTTACCACCGGGGCCGCCCATCATGGGCTTTTTAGCATACAACCAGGGTGCATTTTTTTGCCTTTTGGCTTACCACCAGGGCCGCCCATCATGGGCTTCTTAGCCTACAACCAGGGTGCCTTTTCTTTTGCCTTTTTGTTTACGCCCGGGGCCGCCCATCATGGGCTTTTTAGCCTACAACCGGGGTGCATTTTTTTGGCCTTTTTGCTTACCACCGAGGCCGCCCATCATGGGCTTTTTAGCCTGCAACCGGGGTGCATTTTTTTGGCATTTTGGCTTACCACCGGGGCCGCCCATCATGGGCTTTTTAGCCTACAACCGGGGTGCCTTTTTGTTACCACCGGGGCCGCCCATCATGGGCTTTTTAGCCTACAACCGGGGTGCATTTTTTTGGCCTTTTTGTTTACCATCGGGGCCGCCCATCATGGGCTTTCTAGCCTACAACCGGGGTGCCTTTTCTTTTGCCTTTTTGCTTACCACCAAGGTCGCCCATCATGGGCTTTTTATCCTACAACCGGGGTGCATTTTTTTGGCCTTTTGGCTTACCACCGGGGCCGCCCATCATGGGCTTTTTAGCCTACAACCGGGGTGCCTTTTTGTTACCACCGGGGCCGCCCATCATGGGCTTTTTAGCCTACAACCGGGGTGCATTTTTTTGGCCTTTTTGCTTACCACCGGGGCCGCCCATCATGGGCTTTTTAGCTTACAACCGGGTTGCATTTTTTTGGCCTTTTTGCTTACCACCGGGGCCGCCCATCATGGGCTTTTTAGCCTACAACCAGGGTGCATTTTTTTGCCTTTTGGCTTACCACCACGGCCGCCCACCATGGGCTTCTTAGCCTACAACCAGGGTGCCTTTTCTTTTGCCTTTTTGTTTACCACCGGGGCCGCCCATCATGGGCTTTTTGGCCTACAACCGGGGTGCATTTTTTTGGCCTTTTTGATTACCACAGGGGCCGCCCATCATGGGCTTTGTAGCCTACAACCAGGGTGCCTTTTTGTTACCACCGGGGCCGCCCATCATGGGCTTTTTAGCCTATAACCGGGGTGCATTTTTTTGGCCTTTTAGTTTACCATCGGGGCCGCCCATCATGGGCTTTTTAGCCTACAACCGGGGTGCCTTTTCTTTTGCCTTTTTGCTTACCACCAAGGCCGCCCATCATGGGCTTTTTAGCCTACAACCGGGGTGCATTTTTTTGGCCTTTTTGTTTACCATCGGGGCCGCCCATCATGGGCTTTTTAGCCTACAACCGGGGAGCCTTTTCTTTTGCCTTTTTGCTTACCACCAAGGCTGCCCATCATGGGCTTTTTATCCTACAACCGGGGTGCATTTTTTTGCCTTTTGGCTTACCACCGGGGCCGCCCATCATGGGCTTTTTAGCCTACAACCGGGGTGCCTTTTTGTTACCACCGGGGCCGCCCATCATGGGCTTTTTAGCCTACAACCGGGGTGCATTTTTTTGGCCTTTTTGTTTACCACCGGGGCCGCCCATCATGAGCTTTTTAGCCTACAACAGGGGTGCCTTTTCTTTTGCCTTTTTGCTTACCACCGGGGCCACCCATCATGGGCTTTTTAGCTTACAACCAGGGTGCATTTTTTTGGCCTTTTTGCTTACCACCGGGGCCGCCCATTATGGGCTTTTTAGCCTACAACCGGGGTGCATTTTTTTGGCCTTTTTGTTTACCATCGGGGCCGCCCATCATGGGCTTTTTTGCCTACAACCGGAGTGCCTTTTCTTTTGCCTTTTTGCTTACCACCAAGGCCGCCCATCATGGGCTTTTTATCCTACAACCGGGGTGCATTTTTTTGGCCTTTTGGCTTACCACCGGGGCCGCCCATCATGGGCTTTTTAGCCTACAACCGGGGTGCCTTTTTGTTACCACCGGGGCCGCCCATCATGGGCTTTTTAGCCTACAACCGGGGTGCATTTTTTTGGCCTTTTTGTTTACCATCGGGGCCGCCAATCATGGGCTTTTTAGCCTACAACCGGGGTGCCTTTTCTTTTGCCTTTTTGCTTACCACCAAGGCCGCCCATCATGGGCTTTTTATCCTACAACCGGGGTGCATTTTTTTGGCCTTTTGGCTTACCACCGGGGCCGCCCATCATGGGCTTTTTAGCCTACAACCGGGGTGCCTTTTTGTTACCACCGGGGCCGCCCATCATGGGCTTTTTAGCCTACAACCGGGGTGCATTTTTTTGGCTTTTTGGCTTACCACCAGGGCCGCCCATCATGGGCTTTTTAGCCTACAACCGGGGTGCCTTTTTGTTACCACCGGGGCCGCCCATCATGGGCTTTTTAGCCTATAACCGGGGTGCATTTTTTTGGCCTTTTTGTTTACCATCGGGGCCGCCCATCATGGGCTTTTTAGCCTACAACCGGGGTGCCTTTTCTTTTGCCTTTTTGCTTACCACAAAGGCCGCCCATCATGGGCTTTTTATCCTACAACCGGGGTGCATTTTTTTGGCCTTTTGGCTTACCACCGGGGCCGCCCATCATGGGCTTTTTAGCCTACAACCGGGGTGCCTTTTTGTTACCACCAGGGCCGCCCATCATGGGCTTTTTAGCCTACAACCGGGGTGCATTTTTTTGGCCTTTTTGTTTACCACCGGGGCCGCCCATCATGGGCTTTTTAGCATACAACCAGGGTGCATTTTTTTGCCTTTTGGCTTACCACCAGGGCCGCCCATCATGGGCTTCTTAGCCTACAACCAGGGTGCCTTTTCTTTTGCCTTTTTGTTTACGCCCGGGGCCGCCCATCATGGGCTTTTTAGCCTACAACCGGGGTGCATTTTTTTGGCCTTTTTGCTTACCACCGAGGCCGCCCATCATGGGCTTTTTAGCCTGCAACCGGGGTGCATTTTTTTGGCATTTTGGCTTACCACCGGGGCCGCCCATCATGGGCTTTTTAGCCTACAACCGGGGTGCCTTTTTGTTACCACCGGGGCCGCCCATCATGGGCTTTTTAGCCTACAACCGGGGTGCATTTTTTTGGCCTTTTTGTTTACCATCGGGGCCGCCCATCATGGGCTTTCTAGCCTACAACCGGGGTGCCTTTTCTTTTGCCTTTTTGCTTACCACCAAGGTCGCCCATCATGGGCTTTTTATCCTACAACCGGGGTGCATTTTTTTGGCCTTTTGGCTTACCACCGGGGCCGCCCATCATGGGCTTTTTAGCCTACAACCGGGGTGCCTTTTTGTTACCACCGGGGCCGCCCATCATGGGCTTTTTAGCCTACAACCGGGGTGCATTTTTTTGGCCTTTTTGCTTACCACCGGGGCCGCCCATCATGGGCTTTTTAGCTTACAACCGGGTTGCATTTTTTTGGCCTTTTTGCTTACCACCGGGGCCGCCCATCATGGGCTTTTTAGCCTACAACCAGGGTGCATTTTTTTGCCTTTTGGCTTACCACCACGGCCGCCCACCATGGGCTTCTTAGCCTACAACCAGGGTGCCTTTTCTTTTACCACCGGGGCCGCCCATCATGGGCTTTTTAGCCTACAACCGGGGTGCATTTTTTTGGCCTTTTTGATTACCACCGGGGCCGCCCATCATGGGCTTTGTAGCCTACAACCGGGGTGCCTTTTTGTTACCACCGGGGCCGCCCATCATGGGCTTTTTAGCCTATAACCGGGGTGCATTTTTTTGGCCTTTTAGTTTACCATCGGGGCCGCCCATCATGGGCTTTTTAGCCTACAACCGGGGTGCCTTTTCTTTTGCCTTTTTGCTTACCACCAAGGCCGCCCATCATGGGCTTTTTAGCCTACAACCGGGGTGCATTTTTTTGGCCTTTTTGTTTACCATCGGGGCCGCCCATCATGGGCTTTTTAGCCTACAACCGGGGAGCCTTTTCTTTTGCCTTTTTGCTTACCACCAAGGCTGCCCATCATGGGCTTTTTATCCTACAACCGGGGTGCATTTTTTTGCCTTTTGGCTTACCACCGGGGCCGCCCATCATGGGCTTTTTAGCCTACAACCGGGGTGCCTTTTTGTTACCACCGGGGCCGCCCATCATGGGCTTTTTAGCCTACAACCGGGGTGCATTTTTTTGGCCTTTTTGTTTACCACCGGGGCCGCCCATCATGAGCTTTTTAGCCTACAACAGGGGTGCCTTTTCTTTTGCCTTTTTGCTTACCACCGGGGCCACCCATCATGGGCTTTTTAGCTTACAACCAGGGTGCATTTTTTTGGCCTTTTTGCTTACCACCGGGGCCGCCCATCATGGGCTTTTTAGCCTACAACCGGAGTGCATTTTTTGGCCTTTTTGCTTACCACCGGGGCCGCCCATCATGGGCTTTTCAGCCTACAACCAGGGTGCATTTTTTTGCCTTTTGGCTTACCACGACGGCCGCCGAACATGGGCTTCTTAGCCTACAACCAGGGTGCCTTTTCTTTTGCCTTTTTGTTTACCACCGGGGCCGCCGATCATGGGCTTTTTAGCCTACAACCTGGGTGCATTTTTTTGGCCTTTTTGCTTACCACCGGGGCCGCCCATCATGGGCTTTTTAGCCTACAACAGGGGTGCCTTTTTGTTACCACCGGGGCCGCCCATCATGGGCTTTTTAGCCTACAACAGGGGTGCCTTTTCTTTTGCCTTTTTGCTTACCACCGGGGCCGCCCATCATGGGCTTTTTAGCCTACAACCGGGGTGCATTTTTTTGGTCTTTTTGCTTACCACCGGGGCCGCCCATCATGGGCTTTTTAGCATACAACCAGGGTGCATTTTTTTGCCTTTTGGCTTACCACCAGGGCCGCCCATCATGGGCTTCTTAGCCTACAACCAGGGTGCCTTTTCTTTTGCCTTTTTGTTTACCACCGGGGCCGCCCATCATGGGCTTTTTAGCCTACAACCGGGGTGCATTTTTTTGGCCTTTTGGCTTACCACCGAGGCCGCCCATCATGGGCTTTTTAGCCTACAACCGGGGTGCATTTTTTTGGCCTTTTGGCTTACCACCAGGGCCGCCCATCATGGGCTTTTTAGCCTACAACCGGGGTGCCTTTTTGTTACCACCGGGGAAGCCCATCATGGGCTTTTTAGCCTACAACCGGGATGCATTTTTTTGGCCTTTTTGTTTACCATTGGGGCCGCCCATCATGGGCTTTTTAGCCTACAACCGGGGTGCCTTTTCTTTTGCCTTTTTGCTTACCACCAAGGCCGCCTATCATGCGCTTTTTATCCTACAACTGGGGTGCATTTTTTTGGCCTTTTGGCTTACCACCGGGGCCGCCCATCATGGGCTTTCTAGCCTACAACCGGGGTGCCTTTTTGTTACCACCGGGGCCGCCCATCATGGGCTTTTTAGCATACAACCAGGGTGCATTTTTTTGCCTTCTGGCTTACCACCAGGGCCGCCCATCATGGGCTTCTTAGCCTACAACCAGGGTGCCTTTTCTTTTGCCTTTTTGTTTACCACCGGGGCCGCCCATCATGGGCTTTTTAGCCTACAACCGGGGTGCATTTTTTTGGCCTTTTTACTTACCACCGAGGCCGCCCATCATGGGCTTTTTAGCCTACAACCGGGGTGCATTTTTTTGGCCTTTTGGCTTACCACCGGGGCCGCCCGTCATGGGCTTTTTAGCCTACAACAGGGGTGCCTTTTTGTTACCACCGGGGCCGCCCATCATGGGCTTTTTAGCCTACAACAGGGGTGCATTTTTTTGGCCTTTTTGTTTACCATCGGGGCCGCCCATCATGGGCTTTTTAGCCTACAACCGGGGTGCCTTTTCTTTTGCCTTTTTGCTTACCACCAAGGCCGCCCATCATGGGCTTTTTATCCTACAACCGGGGTGCACTTTTTTGGCCTTTTGGCTTACCACCAGGGCCGCCCATCATGGGCTTTTTAGCCTACAACCGGGGTGCCTTTTTGTTACCACCGGGGCCGCCCATCATGGGCTTTTTAGCCTACAACCGGGGTGCATTTTTTTGGCCTTTGTTTACCACCGGGGCCGCCCATCATGGGCTTTCTAGCCTACAACAGGGGTGCCTTTTCTTTTGCCTTTTTGCTTACCACCGGGGCCGCCCATCATGGGCTTTTTAGCCTACAACCAGGGTGCATTTTTTGGCCTTTTTGCTTACCAAAGGGGCCGCCCATCATGGGCTTTTTAGCCTACAACCGGGGTGCATTTTTTTGGCCTTTTTGCTTACCACCGGGGCCGCCCATCATGGGCTTTTTAGCCTACAACCGGGGTGCATTTTTTTGCCTTTTGGCTTACCACCACGGCCGCCTATCATGGGCTTCTTAGCCTACAACCAGGGTGCCTTTTCTTTTGCCTTTTTGTTTACCACCGAGGCCGCCCATCATGGGCTTTTTAGCCTACAACCGGGTTGCATTTTTTTGGCCTTTTTGCTTACCACCGGGGCCGCCCATCATGGGCTTTTTAACGTACAACCGGGGTGCCTTTTTGTTACCACCGGGGCCGCCCATCATGGGCTTTTTAGCCTACAACCGGGGTGCATTTTTTTGGCCTTTTTGTTTACCATCGGGGCCGCCCATCATGGGCTTTTTAGCCTACAACCGGGGTGCCTTTTCTTCTGCCTTTTTGCTTACCACCAAGGCTGCCCATCATGGGCTTTTTATCCTACAACCAGGGTGCCTTTTCTTTAGCCTTTTTGCTTACCACCAGGGCCGCCCATCATGGGCTTTTTAGCCTACGACGGAGGTGCACTCTATGGCTTTTTTGCCAACCACTGAGGCACCCAACTTGGCCCTTTCAGCCTGCCACCGGGGTGCATTTTCTGACCTTTTAACTTACCACCGGAAAACCCATCCTGGGCTTTTTATCGTTGTGAAGTAATATATCTGTCGGATATCTATTATTGTTGCACATCTTAAAAGGAACCTATCACCAGAAATAACGGTAATAACCTGCAGATATGTGGTTAATCTGCAAGTTAATATCGTTATTATGCTGCCCAGAGCCTGCACGCAGCCAACAGCATAAACTTTATTTAATTTATAAAATGAACTTTATTCCCCCCGCAGCATTCTGGTTTCAGCCATAGGGGCAGTGTTGGCAAAGGTCAGTCACCGTTCTGTATATAGATATCATATTATTTGGTCCACAGTCTGATAAATTAGTCAGAAACCAAAATAGATTCAGCAAGTATTCAATCTTTATTAGTAAAATACATATACGTAAATAAGAAAGAAGATAAAAAGTACCTCCATACTGTGAGGGATCACTAGCCGCATATATGTGCCTAATTAGAGATATATATGTTGTACATATAATACTATATATCCATGAAAGTGCTATAGTGCAGACTGTGAGTAAAGAGTACCCTAATAATTAGATAGACGTACCACAAAGCAGTTATGTTGCAGGCACCAGGATACTGCGGTCTCCCTCATTCCCCTACGCACGTTTCATCATAATGACTTCCTCAGGGGGCGTGGAAATATAGGAGAGGTAGCAGCCTTTTTGTGTGTGGTGAGAGCCAATGGAAACGAGGGGGAGTGTAACGAGACTAGAAGCTTGTCAAATAGAGTGCCGGCTCTGTGAGGGGAAAGCGTCATAAAGCTGGAAGCCAATAGGGTCTGATAGTCACCGACCATGTATGGCGCGTGCTTAGAACCTCCATAATATACTATATTGCATCTATAAGTATAATAGAAGTTAACTTATGGCTCCAATATACATCAATGTTACACATTTTAGTCTTTTTAAATTCATTTACGCACGCATGTCACTAGTCCTCACGAGCTCGGGATCTTAATACCTACATACATGCACATCACTTCTTTCCCTATGTTTTTCATTTATCTTTTTTTAGTATACAGTCATATTCAGCGTACATATTTTTCTGCACACTGCAATATGGCTCTCTTACAAAAAGTTCACTACTATATCACTACACTTCCTTACTTCTTTCACAACATATACATTATTCTTTCATATTGCACTATGCTTTAGTGAGATTACACAATGTCTGGTATAATCACTCCCAGTACTGCTCTGTCCTTCTCTCTTCAGCTGCTGTCACCCACTAGTGCGCTTGCGCCTTCACGTTCAGCGCTTCAGACTTCTGAGTATCCGGCCACAGTGGGAGCGCATGCGCGGTAAACCTCGTAAATCACCATGGTGACTGAGGTGGTGTGCGCTCCACAGACCGGAACCCGGAAGTCACAACTAATAGGAAGCGCTGCGGGAGGTTCTAAGCACGCGCCATACATGGTCGGTGACTATCAGACCCTATTGGCTTCCAGCTTTATGACGCTTTCCCCTCACAGAGCCGGCACTCTATTTGACAAGCTTCTAGTCTCGTTACACTCCCCCTCGTTTCCATTGGCTCTCACCACACACAAAAAGGCTGCTACCTCTCCTATATTTCCACGCCCCCTGAGGAAGTCATTATGATGAAACGTGCGTAGGGGAATGAGGGAGACCGCAGTATCCTGGTGCCTGCAACATAACTGCTTTGTGGTACGTCTATCTAATTATTATATCATGTCTTGCATTTTGCACTGTTAGGGTACTCTTTACTCACAGTCTGCACTATAGCACTTTCATGGATATATAGTATTATATGTACAACATATATATCTCTAATTAGGCACATATATGCGGCTAGTGATCCCTCACAGTATGGAGGTACTTTTTATCTTCTTTCTTATTTACGTATATGTATTTTACTAATAAAGATTGAATACCTGCTGAATCTATTTTGGTTTCTGACTAATTTATCAGACTGTGGACCAAATAATATGATATCTAGGTTTAGGCTGGTTCAGCAATTACATATGTTATCATAGGACAATTTCTTTGCTCTTCTGATTATAACCGTTCTGTATATGCAGAATCTCCGGCCCTGACTGACAGTCGGTCCCAATGCAGAGCGAGTGTCAGTCAGTGCGGGGGCGCAGTTACAGCCGCCACTCTGTATTCTCAGAGCCATAAATGAACCGGCACCGCCCCCATGACTGAAACAGGTACTCTGCGGGGAAAATAAAGTTCATTATCTCCTCGCAGTGTTTGGCTAAGTGCGGGCACCGGGCAGGTTAGTAATTCTATTAACCTGCAGATTAACCAGCACCATTCTAATTTATACAATTGTAAGACACAGAGGGAGCAGAGATGAGAATAAGGATTTTTTTATTTTATTCTTATTTTTACACTTGTTGCACACAGCAGGAGCAGAATACTACACTCAACATTGTCCCCTACTGACGCTGAACACAGCGCTAGCAGGGGACAATGATGAGGGAAGCGTTCAGCACCCGGCATTTGAGAACAGCGCAAACTGTACGGCTGATTCGCAGTCGCCGGTACGTGTGATAGGCAGTGTGCCCACTATGCGTATTTTAAGCGTTTCCGCAACGGCAATTCTGCTGCAGCAACACAAAAAAAAATTTTTTAGAAGGTCTGCCATGTTCCCCAATGATAAATCCGCATGTGCTGTGCACATGCTGCGGAAATTTCCGCTGCGGATTATAATTGCGGAAAAATCCGCAGCACTACCAATTATTTTGAGTAAATGCGGCGTTTTCGCCGCCACTGACTTGCATTGGACCGCATGGAATCCGCATCACTGCATCTGCAGAATCCAAGCGTTTCAATGTGTGGATGGTACCCGGGTCTGGAGAAGAGGAGACTCTCCTCCAGACACGGGTACCATAGTACCTGTAAAAAAAATAATAAAATAAAAAATAAATATTATACTTACCTTCTGATGGCCCCTGGTCTCCATAGCGATGCGTCCTGGCTTGCCGGCAACTCGCGATGGTCTGAAAAGGACCTGCCGTGAAGAAATTTAGCCATGTGACGGGTCACGAGACCGGTGACGTCGGCAGGTTCTTTAGTCCACCGCGAGCTGCCGGCAAGCCGAGACGAATTAGATGAAGACTCCGGGGGCCATCGGAAGGTAAGTATAGATTTACATTTTTTTTACCATTCTTTACGGTCACACTATATAAATCCATGCCGTTTGCATGGATTTATATAGTGTGACCAAGTTGTCAAGCACTTCCCAAGTGATGCTAAAATGGCTTGGAAAGCGCTTGACAACCCACATGCGGAAATGCATGTGAAGAACGCTTCACTTCCACTGGTCCCTGGCAGAAAAAACGCATGTACAATCCGCATGCGTTTTTTCTGCCAGGGAGATGCAGAAACGCTCAGGAAAAAAATACGGAGCATTTCTGCATCATGGGCACATAACCATACTGATGCATCACACGGCGGCACACGGTTGCAACACGTATGCCACACGTATCATACACATGGACACACGTACATAGATATCTCCGGTACTGTTTTTTCCAGTACCGGAAATATCCGGACGTGTGGAAGAGGCCTAATAGCGTTGTTTCTAGTGGGAGATTCTCTTTAACACATAAAAATCTGTAATTTCTTGAATGCATTTTATTCCAGTATGTGTCACACGGACGGCACACATGTACACATAGATGGTAAAAATGGACCAGGCCACACTTTCACGCGTACATGTGAAGGAGGCCTAAGATGTATTGCGATGTTCTGCAGCAGCTGAGGTGTATTATAAGGTTATTATGAGGTATATTTATGTGTATACACACATACTTACACTCATGCACACACACACACATCACTATAGACTGAGCTGAGGTTCTGCAGTAGCCGAGATATATTATGAGGTTGTGCATCTGCCGAGGTGCATTATGAGGTTCTGCAGCGGCTGAGGTGTATTATAAGGTTCTGCAGTAACTGAGGTGTATTATGAGGTTCTGCAGCCGCCAAGGTGTATTATGAGGTTCTGCAGCGGAGGTGTGTATTATGAGGTTCTGCAGCCGCCAAGGTGTATTATGAGGTTCTGCAGCTACCAAAGTGTATTATGAGGATCTGCAGCTGAGGTGTGTATTATGAGGTTCTGCAGCCTCCAAGGTGTATTATGAGGTTCTGCAGCTGAGGTGTGCATTATGAGGTTCAGCATCAGCTGTGGCATATTATGAGGTTCTAAAGCACCTGCTGTGTATATTACGTGGTTCTGCAGCAGCTGTATATATGTAGATATACACATACAGCTCTGACAAAAATTAAGAGACCACTGCAAAATTTTTAGTTTCTCTGATTTTTCTCTTTCTAGGTATATTTTTGAGTAAAATGTACATTGTTGTTTTAGTTTATAAACTACTGAGAACATGTGTCCAAAATTCAAAGCTAAAAATTTTGTATTTATTTACAGCAAATGATAAAGCGTCAAAAATACTAAAAAAGAAACAGTGCTTTCAGACCTCAAATTACTCATGTCTTAACTCAGGGACAGTTCATAAATCAATATTTGGTGGACTAACCATGATTTTTAATCACAGTTTTCATGCGTCTTGGCATGCTTTCCAATAGAAAACTGTTCAGTGGTCTCTTAATTTTTGCCAGAGCTGTATACTTGCATTCTTGCACACACACAATCACTATAGACTTTTCACTTCACAGTACTCATATGCCAGAGGTGATGTGGAGAAGTGGTGTGGAGTGCAGTGATTGTCATGCCTTCCTTAGATGAGGACACTGCTCTGTTATTTCCAATTCTGGAGTGATGATGCTGGGGACAATACTGGCAGGCCTGAGTGTGCAGTGGGCCAGCAGGGGGCAGGGCTGGACACTGAGGCCAGTTCTGGCTATGAGGTTAGCTAATACAGCACAGGGAGCTGTCAAGTTTGGTAGAGCCACAGCTAAACAAAGTAGCTGAGAGAATGAATTGAAATTCAGGAGGAACGAAAGGCAGAAACAAAAAACAAAATTTATAGGGGTATTGTATATTACAATACAGCACAGATTACCTTAAAAAACAAATTTGGATTTTGTGGTCGGACAACTTCATTAATTCTCACTCCAGAAAGGGGGATGATGTAAAAAGTAGAAAATTGGCTCTAAACAGTCATCTAAAGATGCAAAAAAATTCATCATCCAACTTTGTGCAACACTTCAATAATCTGGTGTAAATTACAGCAAAGTGGTTACAAACAAAACAAACATCCCCTTAATGATAAATTCTCCAACTTAAAAACCCATTAAACACATGTGACTGAGGTTATTTTTATGCAGATCCATGGATTTCCACACAATCCAAATCAGATAAATGGGAAAGGTGTCAATATTTTTGCAATAAAACTGTCGCATGTGAACTGACCCTAATGACTCAGTACATGAGGCAAATGCTGAGATATTAGGAAAGCTCATCCGTACCTTGCTGCCTGTAGCTTCCAGATGAAGAGTAGTTCCTGGGTTCCCTGCAACAGCAAAGCACAACATTAAAGGGAATGTTGTTTTAACCTATGCTTTATTAAATTGTATTTATGCTGTTTTTTTTTTTAAATATATGGGAATCTAGAATGAAAATTACTTTGTAAGGGCTGCAAAGTTATGAGATATGCTCTTCTGTGACACCGCTGAATATTATTATTTTTGGGGTAGTGGGGGTGGTTGCAATTAATGTGTAACCCAGCTCTGTCTACTTCTATGGGAGCAGTGGTGTAATGCATAACCCATATTACACCACTCGTCGCATAGAAGTGGATGGAGCGGTGTCGCTGATTACACCACTTCTCCCATAGAAGTGGACTGTTCGGGGAGACACAATATATACATTAGAATAGATACTGTGTATTTAATCCTATCCTGTGTGATACACTCCGCTGAGCTCAATGTCTAATCCCATCAGGTGATACACTACACTTGGCCCTGTATCTAATTCCAGCGTTACTCTAAGCGTATCTAATCGCAGCACGATACACTCCATGTATCTAACAACTTTAACTTATGATACAGAAAGAAGCAACTAACAGAATCAATGCTGCCAGCTGTCCTCTGTGACACTGTACTTGTCAGTAACACTTTGCAGTCACTAACAAAATGGCTCCACACTGTGATCCTTAACTTCATCCTTTCTTATCCTTTTCCAAACACTCAGAATAGGAGGGGTGACGTCCCACACATGTGTGCAGATCCAGCCCACATTCACTGCAGTTGTAACGTGAACTGGCACTACTAGGTTTTTATGGCAAATTTCAGCAGCTGCTCTCCCTAGTGTTTAAGGCTATGTTCCCACGATGCAGAAATGAAGCAGAAAATTTCTGCAGCATTTCTGCATCTCCCTGGCAGAAAAAACGCATGCAGATTGTGCATGCGTTTTTCCTGCAGAATACATGCGGATCCACATGCAGATTCACATGCGTTTCCGCATGCAGATTGACAAACGCTTTCCAAGCGATAGCATCACTTGGAAAGTGCTTGACAACTAGGTCACACTGTATAAATCCATGCAAACAGCATGGATTTATACAGTGTGAACCGTAAAAATAAAATAAAATAAAGCTATACTCACCCCCGATGCCCCGGCGTGGCTGCAGCGCTGCTTCCTGGCTGCCGGCATATCGCAAGACAGAGCGGTGAAGGGCCTGCGGTCACATGACTGTGACGTCACCGAAGGTCCTTCAGCGATGCCGGCATGCAGAGAAGCCTTCGGAAAGGTGAGTATAAACTTTATTATTTTATTCTTTTTTTTACAGGTACAATGGTACCCAGGTCTGGATGAGAGTCTTCTCTCCTCCAGAACTGGGTACCATCCGCACATAGAGACGCATAGCATTCGCTTGTAGAAATGTACAGATGCGCATTCTATGCGTCTCAATGCAAGTCAATGGCGGCCATTCCGCAGCGCTTCCGCAAAATTAAATGACATGCTGCGTATTTTTGTACAGCAGCATGTGCATAGAACATGCGGAATCCCCTTGGGGACCATGGGGTACGGATTACCTAGCGTTTCACAAGCGTTTACGCTGCGGAAATTCCGCAGCATAAACGCTTGAAAAACGCTACGTGGGCACCCAGCCTAAAAGAGAAAATATAAAAACTTTTAAAATTATGTTTAATATTTTACTTATTTAAAAACAAATGATAATATTTGGAAGAAAAAAAAATTTCAGGCTGTATGCCCACTATGCGTTTTTTAAGCGTTTCCGCAGCGGCAGTTCCGCATGTGCTGTGCACATCCTGCGGAAATTTCCGCTGCGGATTATCATTGCAGAAAAATAAGCAGCACTACCAATTATTTTGCGTAATCGCAGCGTTTTCGCCGCCTTTGATTTGCATTGAATCGCATAATATCCACATGACTACATGTGCACATGCGGATATTAAGCGATTCACTGTGCGGATGGTACCCGGGTTTGGAGAAGAGGAGACTCTCCTCCAGACCCGGGTACCATAGTACCCATAAAAAAAAAGAATTAAAATAAAAAAAAATACATTATACTTACCTTATGATGGCCCCCAGTCTCCTCAGCGATGCGTCCTGGCTTTCCGGCAGCTCGCGATGGTCTAAAAGGACCTGCCATGACGTCATTTAGATATGTGACGGGTCACGCGACGGCTGACGTCGGTGGTCGCGTGACCTGTCACATGACTAAATGATGTCACGGCAGGTGCTTTTACACAACAGCGAGACACCGGGAAGACCGGACGCATCGGATGAGGAGACTTTACATCAGCACAATTTTGGAACCAAAATTTATTTTTGTTATGGAGCTTTTAGGGTTAAAAATTGTCCACCATTTTTTTTAGGGACCACATCATATGTGAAGTGACTTTGATGGGCCTTTACGACAGAAAATACCCAAAAGTGAAACCATTCTAAAAACTGCACCCCTCAAGGTGATCAAAACCACATTCAATAAGTTTATTAACCCTTTAGGTGCTTCACAGGAATTTTTGGCACGTGGAAGAAAAAAAATGAACATTTATTTTTTTTTCACAAAAATGTTACTTTAGACCCCAATTTTTTTTTATTTCCGCAAGGGTATCATTAAAAAATGGACCCAAAATTTGTTGTGCAATTCCTCTTGAGCATGCTGATACCCCGTATGTGGGGGGAAACCACTGTTTGGGCGCACGGCAGGGTTCGGAAAGAGAAGGAATTTATCTAGATGTGTGGTGAGCACCCTTTCACATAAGTTTATAACATTGAGCCGTAAAAATAAAATTTTCACATTTTTCCAACAAAAATGTTTTTCAGCCTCCAATTTTGCATTTTCATAAGGGTAACAGGAGAAATTGCACCATGCAATTTCTTGTGCAATTTCTCCTTAAGTAAGCCGATACCCCATATGTGGGGAAAATACAGTGTTTGGGCGCACGGCAGGGTTCGAAAGGGAAGGAGTGCCATTTGACTTTTTTACTTCGTCCCACTATGGGACTTTCACTTTTTTTATTCTGATCGCCTGCATGGCACAGGAATGCAGCACCATCCCTGTGCCATGCAGGCAGTCAGCGCTGGACAGGGAGAAGATAGTTTGGAGATGCACTGCGCATGTCCAAACAATCTTACTGCTGTCTGGTGACCCGGATGTTGTCATGACGACATCGGGTCGTCATGGCAACACCCGGGAAGCCGCGGCAGACAGCGCTGGAGGCCAGAAGAGGAGGTGAGTATACCGATCACCTCCCCTTGCCACCGCAATGCTGCGATCGACTTCGATCGCAGCATTGCGGGGGTTAATGTGCTGGGAGCGGTGCGGGACTGCTCCCTGCACATTGTCACAGCTGACACCCGGTACAATCAGCTGACACCCGGTGGCGATCGTGCCCGCACATCCTGTGTGCGCGCGCGATCGCTATGACGTACTAATACGGGTCAGGCTCTTAAAGCCCAGGGCACAGACGCGTATTAGTACGTCATGGGCTTTAAAGGGGCTAAGCAGGGACACACTGACGTATTTCTCCTGCGAGTATCGCATGGTAAACCTCCTACTGGCCAGCACCTATCCTGACCCGAGCTTGACAGCTGTATAGAAATCCATCACGCTGTCATACTCAGGTCAGGAGAGGTGCCGGCCAGTCCATTCAGTGCGATGCGAACATAGCACGTGTTAAACGGCTGTGTGTCCATGCTCTTATTCAGCCTGTTGAAGGGAACACGTGAAAAAATGCTATTAACCTGAAGAAATCTCATTCTGTACCTGCGTAGCGCCCGCACTCAAAGTCCGGGAGGAAATTAACTTTTTTTCCCCGGAAGCATTTGGGTTTCAGTCACAGGGGTGGAGCTGGCGCAGTTTCAGTCACCGCTCAGTGTATAGAGAGCAGCGGCTGTAACAACACCCTCGGAAGTGACTGACAACAGGATCCACATTAGGGTCAGCTGTCAGTCAGTGCGGGGGGCTCGGTCATAGCTGCCGATCTCTATACATAAAGCACTGATTGAAACCGTGCCTGAGCCACCCCTATGATCGAACAACAAACGCTGGTGGGGGAGAGTGGAATAAAGCTCATTTCATCCTGGAAATGAGGCTCAAAGTGTGGGCGCCGAGCAGGTTCAGAATGCTATTAACCTGCAGATTAACCCTGGATCTGCAGTTAAATAGCTTATTTTTGCATGTGACAGGTTCCTTTTAATAGTTACAATGCTATAAAGCTGCCGCACTGAAGGTGCAATTACTGGAATGAAATTAATTGTATTTCTCCCATAAGCCGCCGACTTTGAGTCATAAAGGCGTGTTCGGAATGGAAGCGTGTCACCGCTTAATTAACAGTGATCTGAGATTCCAAGCACGCCCTGTTACTTTGATGGAAAGCTCACAATGTAGCGCATCTGTGCAGTCTTAAAAAGGATGCGCAGCACTCCTGTTGATGGGTGGACAAATAAGATTCCACTCCACAAACAGTATAAAAAGTAAAATAAAAAAAGTGACTGCATTTTATTTCATACAAGTGATCCAAGTCACTGCTGGCACCAACCCTCGTGACTGAAACCGGAACGCTGCGGGGAGAATAGTTAATTTTCTCACCATAGCGTTCGGCTAAGTGCGCGCACCGGGCAGATTAGTAAAGCTATTAACCTACAGATTGACCCTACATCGGAACGTTAAGGCCACGTTCAGTTTTTGGTCAGTATTTTACATCCATATTGTAAGCCAAAACCAAGGGGTTGGGTGAGAAATGCAGAAGTGGAGCACATGTTTCTATTTTACTTTTCCTCTGATTGTTTCACTCCTCATTGGCTTACAAATATTAATGTAAAGTACTGACCAAATCCTAAATGTGTGAATGTAGCCTAATATTGGTGACAGGTCACACCCCCCCCCCATCCAACCCAGCAGCATTCACCTATGTATGAGTAAATTCCCTGCCTAACCAGCCCTGTATAACATTATTCAGTTAAATAAATGCTTTGGGCTATGTGCACACAGTGTGTTTTTTGTGCGTTTTTTTTTTTTTTTTTTTTTAGAGCTGAAATGGGCCAAAAACGCATTGCATACCTTATCCTATGACATTTTGCAAGTTCCGTGCACATGATCAGAAATTTTCCTGACCAGATTTCATGTGCGGAAAAAAACGCTGCATGCCCATTCTTTGTGTGTTTCCGCATGCTTTTTTGCCTAGCTCAGAGCTCAGCTGCGGCTACGCTGGGGTGAGTCATCATTAAGCACAGACCGAAGGCGAGCTCACCAGCAGGTATAGGGAGTTCCCGCGCTGTCAGCCATCGTTCTCCTCACCCCAGCGTAGCAGCAACTGAGCTCAGCTCGCTCAAGCGCCGCTTTAGCTGTCAGGACAGCGGGTGCCTTATAGGAGTGATGGCTTCCTGTGGTGTGGATCAGAAGCGGCGGCGCCATTTTAAACTCCAGTGGCAAGAATCAGCAGCCGCATCAGTCAGTGAGCGCCTGAATACAGGTAACGCTCTTACTTCATACCACTAGTCAATTAGGGGGACGTCAGTTACCTACAGTACAGACCAAAAGTTTGGACACACCTTCTCATTTAAAGATTTTTCTGTATTTTCATGACTATGAAAATTGTACATTCACAATGAAGGCATCAAAACTATGAATTAACACATGTGGAATTATATACTTAAAAAAGTGTGAAACAACTGAAAATATGTCTTATATTCTAGGTTCTTCAAAGTAGCCACCTTTTGCTTTGATGACTGCTTTGCACACTCTTGGCATTCTCTTGATGAGCTTCAAGAGGTAGTCACTGGAAATGGTTTTCACTTCACAGGTGTGCCCTGTCAGGTTTAATAAGTGGGATTTCTTGCCTTATAAATGGGGTTGGGACCATCAGTTGTGTTGTGCAGAAGTCTGGTGGATACACAGCTGATAGTCCTACTGAATAGACTGTTAGCTGCTTTTTTCTTGCCATATTACAATTTCTAAGTAAAGAAAAACGAGTGGCCATCATTACTTTAAGAAATGAAGGTCAGTCAGTCCGAAAAATTGGGCAAACTTTGAAAGTGTCCCCAAGTGCAGTTGCAAATACCATCAAGCGCTACAAAGAAACTGGCTCACATGAGGACCGCCCCAGGAAAGGAAGACCAAGAGTCACCTCTGCTTCTGAGGATAAGTTTATCCGAGTCACCAGCCTCAGAAATCGCAAGTTAACAGCAGCTCAGATTAGAGACCAGGTCAATGCCACACAGAGTTCTAGCAGCAGACACATCTCTACAACAACTGTAAAGAGGAGCCTTTGTGCAGCAGGCCTTCGTGGTAAAATAGCTGCTAGGAAACCACTGCTAAGGACAGGCAACAAGCAGAAGAGACATGTTTGGCCTAAAGAACACAAGGAATGGACATTAGACCAGTGGAAATCTGTGCTTTGGTCTGTTGAGTCCAAATTTGAGATCTTTGGGTCCAACCACCGTGTCTTTGTGCGACGCAGAAAAGGTGAACGGATGGACTCAACACGCATGGTTCCCACCGTGAAGCATGGAGGAGGAGGTATGATGGTGTGGGGGTGCTTTGCTGGTGACCCTATTGGGGATTTATTCAAAATTGAAGGCATACTGAACCAGCATGGCTACCACAGCATCTTGCAGCGGCATGCTATTCCATTCGGTTTGCGTTTAGTTGGACCATCATTTATTTTTCAACAGGACAATGACCCCAAACACACCTCCAGGCTGTGTAAGGGCTATTTGACCAAGAAGGAGAGTGATGGGGTGCTACGCCTCCACAGTCACCAGACCTGAACCCAATCGAGATTGTTTGGGGGTGAGCTGGACCGCAGAGTGAAGGCAAAAGGGCCAACAAGTGCTAAGCATCTCTGGGAACTCCTTCAAGATTGTTAGAAGACCATTTCCGGTGACTACCCCTTGAAGCTCATCAAGAGAATGCCAAGAGTGTGAAAAGCAGTCATCAAAGCAAAAGGTGGCTACTTTCAAGAACCTAGAATATAAGACATATTTTTAGTTGTTTCACACTTTTTTGTTAAGTATATAATTCCACATGTGTTAATTCATAGTTTTGATGATTTCAGTGTGAATGTACAATTTTCATAGTCATGAAAATACAGAAAAATCTTTAAATGAGGTGTGTCCAAACTTTTGGTCTGTACTGTATATACACAGTACTTCGGGAGTACAGTTTGCCCTTCCCCTTAAGAGCAAAGACGCCATCTCTGTTCCCCACATGGAATTAGCCAGGGACACCTCCAGCATATGGAAGTAAACTTCCCTCCTTTTAATCAAGTAGTCAGCTAGCTAACTGCAGAAACCCTTTTATTGAAGAAGATGGCTAAAAGAAAAAAAATGAGGAGTATCGTACTTTTCAGCAGGAATGGACAGAAGAATTCACCTTTGTGGAGAGAGCAGGTACTTATTGTACTTTTAAAGTGTTGGTCTTGCATAAAATGCACACATTTAGGCACTGTGCCCACTATGCGCTTTTTAAGCGTTTCCGCAGCGGCAATTCTGCTGCAGAAACGCTTAAAAAACTCTTGGTAGAAGGTCTGCCATGTTCCCCAATGATAATCCGCATGTGCTATGCACATGCTGCGGAAATGTCCGCTGCATATTATCATTGCGGAAAAATCCGCAGCACTACCAATTATTTTGCGGAATCGCGGTGTTTTCGCTGCCATTGACTTGCATTGGACCGCATGACATCCGCATCACTACATATGCACATGCGGATATCATGCGGTTCAATGTGTGGATGGTACCCGGGTTTGGAGAAGAGGAGACTCCTCCAGACTCGGGTACCATAGTACCTGTAAAAAAAAAGAATAAAATAAAAAATATACATTATACTTACCTTCTGATGGCCCCCGGCGTTCTTATCCGATCCGTCCTAGCTTGCCGGCAGCTCGCGATGGGCTTAAAGGACCTGCCATGACAGGTCACATAACCGTCGTCAGTGGTCGGGTGACCCATCACATGACTAAATTACGTCATGGCAGGTCTTTTAGACCATCGCGAGTTGCCGGCAAGCCAGGATGGATCGGATAAGGACACCGGGGGCCATCAGAAGGTAGGTATAATATTTATTTTTTACCATTCTTTTACGGTCACACTATATAAATCCATGCCGGTTGCATGGATTTATATAGTGGGACCAAGTTGTCGAGCATTTTCCAAGTGATGCTAAAATCGCTTGGATAGCACTTGACAACCCGCATGAGGAAATGCATGTGAAGAACGCTTCACTTCCGCTGGTCCCTGGCAGGAAAAACGCATGTAAAATCCGCATGCGTTTTTTCTGCCAGGGAGATGCAGAAACGCTCCGGAAAAATCTGGAGCATTTTTGCATAGTGGGCACATAGCCTTACTTGTATTTAGTTTTAAAAATATTGTATGGCTCTCACAGAACTACATTTTAAAATATGTAGCGTTCATGGCTCTCTCAGCCAAAAAGGTTCCTGACCCCTGCTCTACGCGTTTCTCCTGCAAATCGGCTCATCAGGAGTCACAAACCATATAAATTCCTAAGATGCAAGATGTAGAATCAAAAGACGATTTAGCTTTTCGTGATTGTAATGGCATTCTTGATAAAGTGCCTTGTGCATGCTCCTTCGCAGTGTACCAGTGGTGTTATTAATAAAGTGCCTCATGCATCCTCTGGATCAAATGTTCAAATAATGGTGCAGATATCACCAAATGGCAGTAAAAAGCACTAGACCCCACCCGGCTTTTTTGTGGTCCGTTTATGGGTATTTACTACATGCACAACAACTATGTGCTGTATGTTGTAGGACTATTGTCTAATATAGAATATACAACAGGTAATAGTGTTCTCAGGATATCACACAGACTTTCCAGGATATTTTTCACCACATCTGCATGCTGCAGGTACAGTGGTGAGTTGGTTGCGGTGTCCAGAATCAGCTGTTTGGCTACTTTTTTTCTGCCCCACTCACCTCTGTACGGAATCCCATCAGCTTCCATCTGCTCAGGGCCTAATGGTACCCTTTGGCGAGAGCCATCGAGGAGCGGGGGCGCCATTTGCGTTCAAGAGGGTACCAACCTCCGCTGACAGGTAGGGATAGACCAGTGTAAGGTATCCAACCCACCCCTCCCCCCCATCCACATGTATTATCCAGTTTTGGTTATATACTGGCTTTTGTTTTTTGAGGGATTTTTTTGTCTTTGATATTTTTAATTGATACTAATAAATTATACGTTTTATGTGTATTATCTGTGAGTCTCAAGAACAGGTGAGCCCCAAATTTTGACTGGCACTGTAGGTTACACTCCCAAATATGGCTTTGTGCCACTGCAACATCGCAGCAAAATGCAGTGACATTGAGTACCGCGACAAGCAGAAGTCTAAGGGTATGTGCAGAAGTATCTCCCAGCCTGCAGCTCCGATGCTACGGAGCTGATATGCAAATGAGCTCTGCTTTTTTTTTTTTACCTACGGACTTTCCTCATAGAGATTAGGTCTATGGGGAAAGTCCGCACCGCATGCGGACCCGCATGAGAAATTGACATGCTGCGGTCTGGAAAGACGCGCTGCATGTCAGTTTCCACGGGTGCACAGAGACGCATAGTGGACATGGGATTTGTACAAATCCCATCCACTATGCTGTAACAGCTAGCCGCTGCGGGTTTGACGTTGCATAAGTCCGCAGCGTCAAACCCGCAGCGGATCTGGATCATCTGCACACACCCTCAGTTAGCCTTTGTGTGACTTGCTCCTTGTGGTATCCTAGGCGTTGCAATGCAATCCCATTCACCTGTATTACGCTGTGACGTACCGTAGTAATGGCACATAGTGATCTCTGGCCGTCTGACCTGGGTCTCGGCCAAAGTCACAGTGTAACTAGACCCAGTCTTAGGCCAAGTGCCAACGATGCAGAAATGCTGCATATTTTTTCCATTTCTCCCTGGCAGGAAAAACGCATGCGGATATTACATGCGTTTTTCCTGCCAGGTAGAAGCGTTTGTCAAGCGTTTTTGCATGCATTTCTGCATGCGGGTTATCAGGCGCTTTTCCAAGCGATTTTAGCATCACTTGGAAAAGTGCTTGACAACTTGGTCACACTATATAAATCCATGCAACCGGCATGGATTTATATAGTGTGACCAAGTAATAGTTAAAAAAAAAGAATAAGAATGGTAAAAAATAAAAAATAAACATTACACTTACCTTCAAATGGCCCGCGGTCTCCTTCTCCGATGCGTCCGATCTCCCCGGTGTCTCGCGGTTGTGTAAAAGGACCTGCCATGACGCCATTGAGTCATGTGACAGGTCACGCGACCGCTATCAGCGGTCGCGTGACCTGTGACATGACTCAATGGCGTCATGTCAGGTCCTCACACCACCGCGAGCCGCCCAACACACCAGAAGCATCGCTGAGGAGACCAGGGGCCATCGGAAGGTAAGTATAATCTTTATTTTTTATTTTAAATTCTTTTTTTTTTTCAGGTACTATGGTACCCGGGTCTGGATGAGAGTCTTCTCTACTCCAAACCCGGGTACCATCCGCACATTGAATCGCTTCATATCCGCGTGTGCACATGTAGTGATGAGGATATCAAGCGTTTCAATGCAAGTCAATGGCGGCAATTAAGCTGCGTGTCCGCAAAATTAGTGGACATGCTGCGTATTTTTCCGCAATGATAAAACGCAGCGGAAATTTCTGCAGCATGTGCACAGCACATGCGGATTATCATTGGGGACCATGGGGCACGTATTAGGCTAAGTGCCCATGATGCGTTTTTAATGTGTTTCTGCGTTTTTGCAGCTGCAGAAAAGCATTAAAAAAGCATGGTAGAAGGGCAGCAATGTTCCCCAATGATAATCCGCATGTGCTGTGCACATGCTGGGGAAATTTCTGCTGCGGATTATCATTGCGGAAAAAAACGCAGCACTACCAATTATTTTGCGGAAATGCTGCGTTTTCGCCGCCATTGACTTGCATTAGAATGCGCCAATTCCGCAAGACTGCATCTGTACTTGCATAATTGGCGCGTTCTAATGTGCGGATGGTACCCGGGTGTAGAGGAGACTCTCACCAACACCATGGTACCATTAAAAAAAGCTGTAAAAAAAGAATGAAATAAATCTATATTTACCTTCTGGCGGCCCGCGCTGCACTCCTACTTGCTTCCCGGCACTTTGCAGTGGATTGAAAGACCTGCGCTGACGTCAGAGTCATGTGACGGGTCACGCGACGCTGACATCGGCAGGTCTTTCAATCTACCGCTGTCGGCACCGAGCGAAGCAAGCCAGCGCGGGCCAATAGAGGGTAAGTATATATTTATTTTTTTATTTTTAACCCCTTTGCAACCCATGACGTCTTAGTACGTCATAGGACTCCTCCCCCGGTTCAGTGAGGGCTGCGGCACTGAGCCCGCACTGAACCAAGCACATGTCAGCTGATTCTTACAGCTGACAAGTGCCAGCAACAGCCGCGGGTGGAATCGCAATCCACCTGCGGCAGTTAACATGTTAAATGCCGCTGTCAATCTCCGCCCTAAGCCCCGCCCATTGGCGACCCCGTCACGTGATCGGGGGTCACCGATGGGTGGGCATGACAACCCAGGGTCTGCAGCAGACGCCTGTGGTTGTCATGAGCTGGTCCCTATGAGCGCCACCTAATGGTCGGCGCTCATAGCACAGGACCAATTCTGCTATATGAAGGGGATCTGCTGATCCCCTGTATGTAGCAGAGGCGATCGGATAGTTGCTGCTTCTAGTCTCCTATGGAGACTGTAGATGCATGCAAAAAGTGGGGAAAAAAAAAAAAAAACATTTTTAAAAATATTTAAAAAAAAATAAAAAATATAAAATTTTAAATCACCCCCCTTTCGCCCCATTCAAAATAAAATATTAAAAAAAAAAACCTACATAGACATATTTGGTATCGCCGCGTTCAGAATCACCCGACCTATCAATATAAAAAAAGAATTAATCCAAACAGTAAATGGCGTAACGAGAAAAAAATTCTAAACGCCAGAATTACTTTTTTTGGTCGCCCCAAAATTGCAATAAAATGCAGTAACGGGCGATGAAAACATCGGATCTACCCCAAAATGTTATCAATAAAAACGTCAGCCCAGCGCGCAAAAAATAAGCTCTCACCCAGCCCCAGATCCCGAAAAATGGAGACGCTACAGGTCTTAGAAAATGGCGCTTTTTTTTTTTTTTTTTTACCAAATTTTGGAATTTTTTTTCACCACTTAAATATAAAATAACCTATACATGTTTGGTGTCTACGAACTCGTAATGACCTGGAGAATAAGAATGGCAGGTCAGTTTCAGCATTCAGTGAACATGGTAAAAAAATAAAAATAAAAAACAACTGTGGTATTGCACTTTTTTTGCAATTTCACCGCACTTGGATTTTTTTTTCCCGTTTTCCCGTACACGATATGGTAAAACTAGTAATTGCGTTGAAAAGAACTCATCCCGCAAAAAATAAGCCCTCACACGGCCATATTGACCCCCCAAAAAAACGCTATGGCTATGGGAACAAAAAACGAAAACGCAAAAACGGAAAATGCTCTGGTCCTTAAGGGGTACCACTCTCTCGGGTCACACTATATAAATCCATGCAGTTTGCATGGATTTATATAGTGTGACCTAGTTGTCACAAGCACTTTCCAAGTGATGCTAATCGCTTGGAAAGCGCTTGTCAATCCGCATGCGGAAATGTCAGTGAATAACGCTCCATTTCCGCATGTCCCTGGCAGGAAAAACGCATGTACAATCCGCATGTACAATCCGCATGCGTTTTTTCTGCCAGGGAGATGCAGAAACGCTCAGGAAAAAATCCTGAGCATTTCTGCATCGTGGGCACATAGCCTTACCAAGCGTTTTCGCTGCAGAAATTCCGCAGCAAAAACGCTTGAAAAACGCATAGTGGGCACGCAGCCTTACAATGTCAGGCAATCTAACAGAACATGCCTCTGTCAAACGCCTTACATACCAATGCAAAAAAAATAAAATTACAAAATTGTTATTGCAGTAATCGTTCAGATCTGGAGAATCATGTTCCAGGTATTTTTTATCACACTAAATGCTCTAAAAACAAAATTTTAAGAACAATGGCAGAATTGTATTTTTTTCAAATTACTTTAAAATTTTAAAAAATATGACTCTTGGAAGAGAAGGAAAAAGCAAAAGCGCAAACAAATAATCACCAGGTCTGGAAAGGGAGTTACATGCTAGATCTAAACACTAATGATCAAAATCCTGTCAGGTAAAAGTGAGGGAAATGCCACCATTTCCAGCCGCACAGCGACCTCTGAGACACAAGGAGGCAGAGAAGGAACCTTGCCAATCTGCACTTGGGCCAAATTGACTGACTTCTGACATGTTTTATTCACACAGGATACATTAGATTTTACTAATGGGGCGACTCTCATTCTATTACACATAACACAGCATGACGTGGGCTGAACAAATACATGTCCTAACTCTTATTCTTTACAGTAACTGCTCTACTAAGCTTACTACATTTAGCATGCACTGTGTCAAGAGCATTGCACATTCATGTCCACCTTATATGTATAAGTGCAATATATAAAGCCAGCCATTAATCATAAAAGTACTGAACATTAGTAGCACGTAGCTATTTCCATAATATATCGGATTTGCAGCTCATTTCTTTATATAATAAATGATGAGGCGCAGTGGCGCCATTTAGCTTTCGCTCTTCCCGCCATTTTATGTGAGTGGGCGGAGCCTCGTGGTTTCCCGCCGAAAGTCCCCACCGTGTATGTAGTCCCGGCAGCAGCAGTGGGACTCCGCAGTTCTCATCCCGGACATGACGGCTGTCTCCTGCGCAGGCCTAATCACTGACATAACAGACTTCTGCTGAGCAGGTCTCACTCCTGCCATAATAAAACCTTTCTAATACACCCACAGCAATAATAGGAGAGCAGAACCAATTACAGGAACAGTCTCTACCCCGCGCTGCAGTGTAACCAGCTACTAGTCAGCCATATCCCGCACATTCCCGCTCCTCACCAGCTCATGAAGGCTCCTGTCAGCAGGCGTCCAGACATGGCGAGCAGTTGTGAGGGGAAACCTTTTGTCTGTCCACCAGGTTTCTCGCTCGTCGGTGCAGTAGTACTGACGACCCCCTCCCAGCTCCAGGCTGTATTACAGGGGGGCGGATACTGTACAGTGACACGTGTGAGGGGGGCTGTCCTCTCAGCTCTAAGTGCTGCCATAATGGCTTCCTACAGCAGTATGCTGATATAATATTGGCAGACAGTGCGGAGGTATAGACACAGCCCCCTAAGAACTGACTCACTGGTTGTTCTAATTCATCCATTAAAATGTTATTCACTAATTCTTTTATGGATAAATTGCAAAGTGTTTGTAAAACAACAACTTTGCAACTAGCTTCTTATTAAGGGGATTTTCTGAGCAGAACAATAAAGAAAGCATTGAGAAAAGCCCCAGAGAATGTAGTGGGGACATGAGAGAAGTATATAAATGGTGGTCAGGTGTCCACCCTCTGGTGCTGGCAATACAGGAGAATGGTGACAGTGTGCGCATTGCACATTGTCGCTAGTCGTCAGTCTGTGTTCACACACAAAGTGACAAGTGCAGGCTTTTCTAATCACACTAGAAATCCCTTGTAATCCCATTCCTGATACAACCATTTTCCTTTTTTGTGTTATTTTTCCTCTCTTTCATCCAAGAGCCATCATTTTTTTTTTTCAATCCACATAGCCGTATGAGGGCTTGTTTTTTTTTGCAGGATTTTTCTTATGGGAATGACATCAATCATTTCACCATACAATGTATTGGAAACCAGGGGAAAAAAATCCTAAGTGCAATGAAAATGCAAACATAAACCTACACAATTCCAACATTGTTTTTAAGGTTTAGTTTTTACAGCTTTCATGTTGCAGTAACAATAACCTTACGATCCACGTCAGTATGATTACAGCAATATCAAACTTCCGCAGTTTTTTTATTATTATTTTAGTGGTGAAAACAAAAATTCAGAAATTTGTACAAAAAATAAAACATTTTTTTGTTTGTGTCACCATTTTTCGAGACCTGTCATCTTTCCGTTTTTCAGTCGATACAGTTATGTGAGGCCTTGTTTCTTGCATGGTGAGCTGACAATTGTATTAACCCCTTAAGGACCGAGCCACTTTGTAGGTTAATGACCGGGCCAATTTTTTCAATTCTGCCCATTGTCAATTTATGAGGTAATAACTCTGGAACGCTTCAACGGATCCCACTGATTCTGAGATCGTTTTTTCATGACATATTGTACTTCATGATAGTGGTAAAATTTCTTCGATATCACTTGCGTTTATTTGTTAAAAAAAAAAATGGAAATTTGGCGAGAATTTTGAAAATTTTGCAGTTCTCAAACTTTGAATTGTCATGCCCTGAAATCAGAGAGATATGTCACGCAAAATAGTTAATAAATAACATTTCCCACATGTCTACTTTATATCAGCGCAATTTTGGGAAAAAAAAATTTGTCAGGAACTTAATAAGGGTTAACAGTTGACCAGCGATTTCTCATTTTTCCAACAAAATTTACAAAACCATTTTTTTTAGGGACCACATCACATTTGAAGTGACTTTGAGGTGTCTATATGACAGAAAATACCCAAAAGTGACACCATTCCAAAAACTGCACCCCTCAAGGTGCTCAAAACCACATTCAAGAAGTTTATTAACACTTCAGGTGCTTCACAGGAACTGACGCAATGAGGAAGAAAAAGATTAACCTTTAACTTTTTTTCACAAAAAATTAAATTTAGACCCATTTTTTTATTTTCACAAGGGTAACAGATAAAAATGGACCCCAGAATGTATTGTGCAATTTCTCCTGAACATGCTGATACCCCATATATGGCGGAAAACCAATGTTTGGGCGCACGGCAGGGCTCGGAAGGAACAGAGCGCCATTTGACTTTTTGAATTCAAAATTTTCTGGATTAATCAGCAAACGCCATGTCGCATTTGGAGAGCCCATGATGTGCCTAAACAGCGGAAACCCCCACAAGTGACCCCATTTTGGAAACTAGATCCCTCAATGAACTTATCTAGATGTGTGGTGAGCACTTTGAACCCCCAGGTGCTTCACAGAAGTTTACAACGTAGAGCCGTGAAAATAAAAAAAAAATCACAAAAATTTTCTTTTAGCCCCAAATTTTTTATTTTCACAAGGGTACTAGAAGAAAAATTGACCTCTCATTTTGTTGTGCAATTTTCTCCTGAGTATGCCAATACCCTACATGTAATTGGGAACTACTTTTGAGGCACAGTACAAAGGTCAGAAAGAAAGGAGCACCATATTATAGTGCAGATTTTACTGTTGAGGTTTGCAGGTGACATGACCCACTGGGAGAGCCCCCGAGGTGTCAGAACAGCAGATTCCCCCATAAATGACCCCATTTTACAAACTACTCCTCTCAATGAATTCATCTAGGGGTGCAGTGATTATACTGACACCAAGGGTGTGTCACAGAATTTTATACCATTGGGCAGTAAGGAAAAAAATAATTACATTTTTACCGCAAAAAAATTGTTTTAGCCCCAGATTTTACTTTTTCACACTGGGATAATGATTAAAAATGGCACCAAAATTTGTCCCATAATTTCTGCTGAATGTGGCAATACCTCATATGTGGCTGTACAGTACTGCTTAGCCACATGGCGACACTCGGGAGGGACGGAGTGCTATTTACCTGCTGGAGCGCAGATTTTCCTAGAATAGTTTGCGGACTCCATATACAAAGCCCTTAAGTGCTAGAAGAGCCGAATCCCCCCTCAAGTGACCACATTTTGAAAATTATACACCTGCCAAACATGTGGACACTAAATGTGGTTTTGTACTACCAGTAACGTGGAAGCCCCCTATATTTCCATTAACACATGATAGTCCTGAGTGGGGGCTTTTATGTGAAGCTTTTATTGGGAACATTTTACATAACATTTTAGATCACATTTATCCGGCGCTCTACGCTGAGGACTTACTTAGGGGTTTTAAACTAAATCTCCGAATGACGTGATTCAGATGAAACCCCTGAGGGCTCCATTCACTATAATGAGATGAGGCAGCAGAGTTACTCTGGACTCTGTCTTACCTCTGTTCAGCGTTGTCCTTCTGTTCAGAGGTGCACAAACTGTGGCCGACCGCGCTTTTATCTACGCCTAAAAAGATGGACACCGCCAAATCATAGGTCAGACCGAGTCCACAGTGCCTCCATCTGCCTCATTACAGGGAATATTCCATCATGGGTTCCGTCTGAATCACTTTTTTCAGAGATTTACACTGAAAGCCCGGTGAAAGCGCTCAGCGTAGAGCGCAGTATAAATGTGCGCCGAGCCATATTTTGATGTTAGGGAGGCAGAATAAACAAATCAGCAGCAGGTGAATTGGTTTTATTTATTTTTTACGCCGTTCCTCGTGCCTTATAAAAGTGATTAGGCGTCTTTATACTTTGAGTCGGTGCGATTACAGCGATGCCAGATTCATATTGGGTTTTTATGATTTACAGCTGTCACACACCAAAAGACAATTTTTTTTGCAAAAAACAATGTTTGCATCGCCATATTATGTGAGCTATAACTTTTCCATATTTCGGCTGATAGTGTCATGTTAAGGCTTGTTTTTTGCAGGACAAGTTGACGTTTTTATTGGTACCATTTTCGGGCAAATTACATTTTTTGATCGCTTTCTATTCTGACTTTTGGGAGGAAGAAAAAAACAAACAAAAGCACGAGTGGAACAATAAGAGGAATAGTATAATAGAAACACGTCACCACTTCTGTATTTATCACCCACTCCTGGTTTTGGCTTACAAATACTGAAGTAAAAAACTCACCAAATACCCGACATATGAACGTCACCATACTGGATTGTACAGGTATGTGACTGCAGACTTGTGAATCCGCACAGCGCGCACTGTCAGGTGTCTCCAGTGGCAGTAGAGGGTAGTCATGCGACTGCAAGTATGCCATATGCATAATCTGTGTTACGCTCACGTCCGGACTGACTGCTGTGAGCGTGGTTAGTGGTCCCACTGGGCCACGAACCGAGGAATGCCTGGAGGGTCGCGACTAGGGGCCTCGCCAGATCCGACCACGAACACACTGCGGCTTAATCGACTCAGTGGTCCGAAGAGGGACGTGGGAGGTGGCCGAGGTGCTACTCCAGGTCAGACCCCGGTCCCAGCTATTGACCCACACTGGGGAATGCTGGAACAGGCAGGTTTGGCTGGTAAGCAGACAGGTGGGTACTGGCAGGCACGGCTGGTATGCAGACAGGCGGGTACAGGCAAGTACGGCTGGTATGCAGACGGGCCGGTACAGGCAGGTAGGAAACAGGCTGGAGAGGGACCAGTACAGACTGGGATACAGGAACAGAGCCGCAGGTGGGGTGGACAAGCAGAGCAGAGCCGCAGGTGCGGAGGACAAGCAGAGCAGAGCAAAGCAGAACCGCAGGTGCGGAGGACAAGCAGAGCAGAACCGCAGGTGCGGAGGACAAGCGGAGCAGAGCAGAGCAGAACTGCAGGTGCGGAGGACAAGCGGAGCAGAGCAGAACCGCAGGTGCGGAGGACAAGCAGAGCAGAACCGCAGGTGCGCAGGACAAGCAGAGCAAAGCAGAACCGCAGGTGTGGAGGAAAAGCAGAGCGGGGCTGAGCAGAGCAAAGCTGCAGGTGTGGAGGGTAAGCGGAGCAGAGCAGAGCGGAACTGCAGGTGCAGAGGACAAGCACAGCAGAGCAGAACCACAGGTGCGGAGGACAAGCAGAGCAGGGCAGAGCAGAGCAAAGCTGCAGGTGCGGAGGACAAGCAGAGCAGAGTGGAGCAGAGCCGCAGGTGCAGGCAGACAGGACAGGGCTCTGTTCACATGGAACAGACTGGGAAACACAGGAAGATAGCTAGAACACAGGAGGTAGAAAAGGAGGCAGGGAAACGGGACAAGCAGAACCAGATACACACAAGGTACTTGCAATGAAGTAGCGAGAGGACACAAAACTCACAAACAGAAGTACAGAGAGAATGAGTTGGAGTTAGGTACTGGTTCAGACACAGCAGGAAAAGGGAAGGATCGGACATAGAGACAAACAGGTAACAGACTAGAACACAGTTCAGACAGGAACTGACACTGGAACAAGATACAGGAACGAGCCTGGGTACTCAGACCCCAGGATGGCAGGAATAGACTAGAAGTCACAGATACAGGTAACGGGCCTGGGTAATCCGCCCCCAGGGTGGCGGAAACAGACAAGATACAGAACAGGACCTGACAACTCAATTGCACAGAATACACTGAAAGAAAGTGTTGCTCAGGCCCCTCCCACTGGGTGGAGGAGCTTTAAGTATCCAGTGACTCTCAGCAATAGGCTGGGGATGCATTAGGACTGCGCACGCTGCAACTTTAAGAATCAGGAAGTGCCAGCGCTGCCGCCCTAAGCCAGCAGACAAGAGACATGCACACAGCAAGTAAAGGAGTATAGTGCACAGCCTAGACCGATAGGTAAGTTGGCGGTCTTGCATGGTGGGAGATGGTAAGCCATGCCAGCACGCCGCCAGTGATGTTACAGTATCCCTCCCTTTACGCCCCATCTTCTTCAAGCCCGCAAGGATTTTCTGCAGAGAAGTTGGAGGCCGATCCTTCACAATGGATTCCCAAGACTTATCTTCAAGAAGACTACATCTTTTGTCCACTAGAGGAAACAATACTGGTCTCACCATCCTGGTGACTAGGATGCTTCGTCCCACCGAGCCATCCTCAGCATCACATGGCGTGGATGAAGTACCAGGAACAGGGTGTAGGAGAGTCTCTGTCCATTTGTTAATATCAGGTAGCACTCCGGAAGATTCAAGAGACAACTGGAGGTCCTCCGCCTGGTAGGAGGGGCGCAGAGACTTGGGGGTAGCCACCCCTTTGATGTACACTTTGCCAAGCTTAATGGATGAAGTGGATGAAGTGCCAGGTACAGGGTGTAGGAAAGTCTCTCCATTTTTTAACATCAGGTAGCACCCCGGAGGTTTCAAGAGACAACTGGAGGTCCTCCGCCTGGTTGGAGGGGTGCAGAGACTTGGAGGTAGCCACTGCCTTGAAGGACTTATTGCCAGACTTATTAAAGATGGAAGATCCTTGCTTCGGGACCATCTTCAGTCTGGTCTCTTAGATGACATGTCTAAGAGGCGGGGCGGTAGCTGAAGACAGATCATTGGTACAATCGTCGAGACTTCGTGGGGACATCGCCTCCGCTTCCCTTCTTTCGGAGACTTCAGTGCACAACGAGTCAGCAACTAGCAGATCTGGTGAAGAAGACGACATTGCTGACTGTCCTGAAGATATGGGGACTGGTCACTCCTTGTACCTCAGCAGTCCCCCAGGAAGCACCATGCAGGATCTCCAGACCTGAGCTCTCGGCTCTGGACGACCTGTGGGTAAACCAGACAGCACCTGTAATGGGAAATTCTTCATGTGTAATGCTCCAATCTGGATCTTGATTTGTACAGACACATTTTGACTGTTTCTGAGTAGGGCTCGTCCTACCCCTGACAATGCCCAAACCGGATTCTGGAGTTGTCGGACGGGGAGCACACATCGACTCTTCACGGCTTTCAGCCAGAAACTTCCAGTTAATCCGAGGCCTTCACTTGCCACGGAGACAGTCACGGTCATCTGTGGAGAGGAAACACTAACGCCAAGGGCAGCCTCTCCTACAGGCCTAATGTCTTGGGACTCTCCAACCTTCGCTGGACAAAGACCGTCAGGGTGTTCCAAACAACCGCAGCGGGTCCACAATCCGATTTTATGACTGAGTTCCGGCCTCTTCTTTGCCTGATGAACATGGTCAACCTTCATGGATTCTGTGCGGGTAGCTGCCCCTACAGGCTGGGGAACAGGAGGTCTTTGGGAGGACAGAACCTGACGTGACGGTTTACTTCTATGCCTTGCACGTCTAGACTGCCTCTTGAGGTTGGGAAGGGAAGTATTCTGCGGAGCACCCATATATTGCTCCATACAGAATAATGAGCCCCATATAATGCTCCATACAGAATAATGAGCCCCATATAATGTTCCATACAGAATAATGGGCCCCATATAAAGCTCCATACAGAATTATGGACCCCATATAATGCTCCATACAGAATAATGGACTCATATATTGCTCCATACAGAATAATGGACCCATATAAAGTTCCATACAGAATAATGGGCCCCATTTAATGCTCCATACAGAATAATGGGTCCCATATAATTCTCCATACAGAATAATGGATCCCATATAATGCTCCATACAGAATAATGGACTCATATATTGCTCAATACAGAATAATGGACCCCATATAATGCTACATACAGAATAATGAGCCCCATATAATGCTCCATACAGAATAAAGAGCACCATTTAATGCTAAATACACAATAATTTGTCCCATATAATTCTCCATACAGAATAATGGACCCATACATTGCTCCATACAGAATGATGGACCCCATATAATGCTCCATACAGAATAATGGACTCCATATATTGCTCCATACAGAATAATGGACCCCATATATTGCTCCATACAAAATAATTGACCCCATATAATGCTCTATACAGATTAATGGACCCATATATTGCTCGGTACAGAATAATGGACCCATATATTACTCCATACAAAATAATGTACCCCAGATATTGCTCCATACAGAATAATGGGCCCTATATAATGCTCGATAAAGAATAATGTACCCCATATATTGCTCCATGCAGAATAATGGACCCTGTATATTGCTCCATACAGAATAATGGGCCCCATATAATGCTACATACAGAATAATGGACCCATATATTGCTCCATACAGAAAAATGGACCCCATATATTGCCCCATACAGAATAATGGACCAAATGTAATGCCCTATACAGAATAATGGACCCCATATATTGATCCATGCAGAATAATGGATCCAATATAATGCTCCATACAGAATAATGGACCCATATATTGCTCCATACAGAATAATGAGCCCCACATAATGTTCCATACAATATAATGGGCCCCATATAATGCTCCATACAGAAAAAGGGCCCCATATAATGCTCCATACAGAATAATGAGCCCCATATAATGCTCCATACAGAATAAAGGGCCCCATATAATGCTCCAAACAGAATAATGAGCCCCATATAATACTCCATACGGAATAAAGGACATATATATTGCTCCATGCAGAACAATGGACCCCATTTAATGTTCCACACAGAATAATGGACCCATATATTGCTCCATACAGAATAATGGACCCATATATTGCTCTATATAGAATAATGGACCCCATATATTGCTCCATACAGAATAATAGGTCCCATATAATTTTCCATACAGAATAATGGACCCATATATTGCTCCATACAGAAAAATAGACCCCATATATTGCTCCATGCACAATAGTGGACCCTATATATTGCTCCAAACAGAATAATGGGCCTCATATAATGCTCCTTACAGAATTGATCCCATATATCGCTTCATACAGAATAATGGATCCCATATAATGCTCCATACAGAATAATAGACCCCGCATATTGCTCTATACAGAATTATGGACCCCATATATTGCTCCATACAGAATAATAGACCCCATATATTGCTCCATACAGAATAATGGACCCCATATGATGCTCTATACTGAATAATGGACCCCATATATTGCTCCATACAGAATAATGGACCCCATATAATGTTCCAATCAGAATAATAGACCCATATATTGCCCCATACAGAATAATGGACCCCATATATTGCTTCATACAGAATAATGGGCCCCATATAATGCTCCATACAGAATAATAGACCCTTTATATTGCTCAATGCGGAATAATGGACCCCACATATTGCTCCATACAGAATAATTGTCCCCATATATTGCTCCATACGGAATAATGGACCCATATATTGCTCCATACGGAATAAACGGCCCATACATTGCTCCATACAGAATAATGGACCTCATATATTGCTCCATAGAGAATAATGGACCCCATATAATGCTCTATACAGAATAATGGACCCCATATATTGCTCTATATAGATTAATGGAAACATGTATTACTCCATACAGAAAAATGGACCCCATATATTGCTCCATACAGAATAATATACCCCATATATTGCTCCATACTGAATAATGGACCCATATACTGCTCCATACGGAATAATGGCTCGCATATAATGCTCTATACAGAATAATGGACCCCATATATTGCTCTATATAGATTAATGGAAACATGTATTACTCCATACAGTATAATGGACCCATATATTGCTCCATACAGAATTATGGGCCCTGTATGTTGCTCCATAAAAAATAATGGACCTCATAATGCTACCTATAGAATAATGGACCCATATATTGCTCCATACAGAATAATGGACCCCATATATTGCTTCATACAGAATAATGGGCCCCATATAATGCTCCATACAGAATAATAGACCCTTTATATTGCTCTATGCAAAATAATGGACCCCACATATTGCTCCATACAGAATAATTGTCCCCATATAATGCTCCATACGAAATAATCGACCCATATATTGCTCCATACAGAATAAAGGACCCATATATTGCTCAATACAGAATAATGGACCCCATATATTGCTCCATACAGAATAATAGATCCCATATAATGCTCTCTACAGAATAATGGACCCCATATCTTGCTCCATACAGAATAATGGACCCCATATAATGCTCCATACAGAATAATGGACCCCATATAATGCTCCATACAGAATAATGAGCCCCATTTAATGCTCCATACAGAATAACGGGCCTCATAAAATTCACCATAGAGAATAATGGGCACCATATAATACACCATACAGAATAATGGACCAATATATTTCTCCATTCACCATAATAGACCCAATATATTCCTCCAAGCAGAATAATGGACCCCATATATTGCTCCATACGGAATAATGGATCCCATATATTGCTCCATACAGAATAATGGACCCCATATAATGCTCCATACAGAATAATGGAACCCATATAATGCTCCATACAGAATAATGGGCCCCATATAATGCTCCATGCAGATTAATGGACCCATATATTGCTCGGTACAGAATAATGGACCCCATATATTGCTCCATACAGAATAATGGACCCATATATTGCTCCATACAGAATAATGTACCCCATATTTTGCTCCATACAGAATAATGGGCCCCATATAATGCTCAATACAGAATAATGTACCCCATATATTGCTCCATGCTGCATAATGGACCCCATATATTGCTCCATACAGAATAAAGGGCCCCATATAATGCTCCAAACAGAATAATGAGCCCCATATAATACTCCATACGGAATAAAGGACATATATATTGCTCCATGCAGAACAATGGACCCCATTTAATGTTCCACACAGAATAATGGACCCATATATTGCTCCATACAGAATAATGGACCCATATATTGCTCTATATAGAATAATGGACCCCATATATTGCTCCATACAGAATAATGGGTCCCATATAATTTTCCATACAGAATAATGGACCCATATATTGCTCCATACAGAAAAATAGACCCCATATATTGCTCCATGCACAATAGTGGACCCTATATATTGCTCCAAACAGAATAATGGGCCTCATATAATGCTCCTTACAGAATTGATCCCATATATCGCTTCATACAGAATAATGGATCCCATATAATGCTCCATACAGAATAATGGACCCCGCATATTGCTCTATACAGAATTATGGACCCCATATATTGCTCCATACAGAATAATAGACCCCATATATTGCTCCATACAGAATAATGGACCCCATATGATGCTCTATACTGAATAATGGACCCCATATATTGCTCCATACAGAATAATGGACCCCATATAATGTTCCAATCAGAATAATAGACCCATATATTGCCCCATACAGAATAATGGACCCCATATATTGCTTCATACAGAATAATGGGCCCCATATAATGCTCCATACAGAATAATAGACCCTTTATATTGCTCAATGCGGAATAATGGACCCCACATATTGCTCCATACAGAATAATTGTCCCCATATATTGCTCCATACGGAATAATGGACCCATATATTGCTCCATACGGAATAAACGGCCCATACATTGCTCCATACAGAATAATGGACCTCATATATTGCTCCATAGAGAATAATGGACCCCATATAATGCTCTATACAGAATAATGGACCCCATATCTTGATCCACACAGAATAATGGACCCCATATAATGCTCCATACAGAATAATGAACCCCATATAATGCTCCATACAGAATAATGAGCCCCATTTAATGCTCCATACAGAATAACGGGCCTCATAAAATGCTCCATAGAGAATAATGGGCCCCATATAATACACCATACAAAATAATGGACCCATATATTGCTCCATACAGATTAATAGACCCAATATATTGCTCCATACTGAATAAGCGACCCATATATTGCCCCATACAGAATCATGGACCCATATATTGCTCCATACAGAATATTGGGCCCCATATAATGCTCGATGCAGAATAATGGACCCATATATTGCTCCATACAGAATAACGTACCCCTTATAATGCTCTATCCAGAATAATGGACCCCATATATTTCTCCATACACAATATTGGACCCCATATATTGCTCCATACAGAATAATGGACCCCATATATTGCTCCATACAGAATTATAGACCCCATATATTGCTCCATACAGAAAAATGGGTCCCATATAATGGTCCATACAGAAAAATGGACCCCATATATTGCTACATGCAGAATAGTGGACCCTATATATTGCTCCAAACAGAATAATGGGCCTCATGTAATGGTCCTTACAGAAAGGATCCCATATATCGCTTCATACAGAATAATGGATCCCATATAATGCTCCATACAGAATAATAGACCCCGTATATTGCTCTATACTGAATTATGGATCCCATATATTGCTCCATACAGAATAATAGACCCTATATATTGCTCCGTACAGAATAATGGACCCCATATAATTCTCTATACAGAATAATGGACCCCATATATTGCTCCATACAGAATAATGGACCCCATATATTGCTCCATGCTGAATAGTGGACCCCATATATTGCTCCAAACAGAATAATGGGCCTCATATAATGCTCCATACAGAATGGATCCCATATATCTCTTCATACAGAATAATGGACCCCATATAATGTTCCATACAGAATAATAGACCCATATATTGCTCCATACAGAATAATGGACCCCATATATTGCTCCATACTGAATAATGGACCCCATATATTGCTCCATACAGAATAATGGGTCCCATATATTGCTCCATACAGAATAATGGACCCCGTATATTGCTTCATGCAGAATAGTGGACCCCATATATTGCTTCATATAGAATAATGGGCCCCATATAATGCTCCGTACAGAATAATAGACCCTATGTATTGCTCTATACAGAATAATGGACCCCATATATTGCTTCATACAGAATAATTGGCCCATATAATGCTCCATAAAGAATAATGGACCGATATATTGCTCCATACAGACTAATGGACCCCATATATTGCTCCATACAGAATAATGGACTCCATATATTGCTCTATACAGACTAATGGGCCCAATATAGTGCTCCATACAGAATAATGGACCCATATATTGCTCCATACAGAATATTGGACCCCATATAATGCTCTATACAGAATAATGGGTCCCATATATTGCTCCATACAGAATAATGGACCCCATATATTTCTCCATCCAGAGTAATGGACCCATATATTGCTCCATACAGAATAATGTACCCCATATAATGCTCTATCCAGAATAATGGACCCCATATATTTCTCCATACACAATATTGGACCCCATATATTGCTCCATACAGAATAATGGACCCCATATATTGCACCATACAGAATAATAGACCCCATATATTGCTCCATACAGAAAAATGGGTCCCATATACTGGTCCATACAGAAAAATGGACCCCATATATTGCTACATGCAGAATAGTGGACCCCATATATTGCTCCATACAGAATAATGGACCCCATGTAATGCTCTATACAGAAAAATGGACCCCATATATTGCTACATGCAGAATAGTGGACCCTATATATTGCTCCAAACAGAATAATGGACCTCATGTAATGGTCCTTACAGAAAAGATCCCATATATCGCTTCATACAGAATAATGGATCCCATATAATGCTCCATACAGAATAATAGACCCCGTATATTGCTCTATACAGAATTATGGACCCATATATTGCTCCATACAGAATAATAGACCCCATATATTGCTCCATACAGAATAATGGACCCCATATAATGCTCTATACAGAATAATGGACCCCATATATTGCTCCATACAGAATAATGGACCCCATATATTGCTCCATACAGAATAATGGACCCCATATAATGCTCTATGCAGAATAATTAACCCCATATATTGCTCCATACAGAATAATGGACCCCATATATTGCTCCATTCTGAATAGTGGACCCCATATATTGCTCAATACAGAATAATGGGCCTCATATAATGTTCCATACATAATGGATCCCATATATCGCTCATGCAGAATAATGGATCCCATATAGTTCTCCTTACCGAATAATGGACCCCATATATTGCTTCATACAGAATAATAGACCCCATATATTGCTCCATACAGAATAATGGACTGCATGTAATGCTCCGTACAGAATAATGGACCCCATATTTTGCTCCATACAGAATTATGAGCTCCAAGCAATGCTCCATACAGAATAACGGGCCCCATATAATGGTCCATATGGAATAATGGGCCCCATATAATGCTCCATAAAGAATAATGGGCCCTGTATGTTGATCCATTAAAATAATGGCCCTCATAATGCTACATATAGAATAATGGACCCATATATTGCTCCATACAGAATAATGGGCCCCATATATTGCTTCATACAGAATAATGGGCCCCATATAATGCTCCATACAGAATAATAGACCCTTTATATTGCGCTATGCAGAATAATGGACCCCACATATTGCTCCATACAGAACAATTGTCCCCATGTAATGCTCCATACGGAATAATGGACCCATATATTGCTCCATACAGAATAAAGGACCCATATATTGCTCCATACAGAAAAATGGACCCCATATATTGCTCCATACAGAATAATATACCCCATATATTGCTCCATACTGAATAATGGACCCATATACTGCTCCATACGGAATAATGGCTCGCATATAATGCTCTATACAGAATAATGGACCCCATATATTGCTCTATATAGATTAATGGAAACATGTATTACTCCATACAGAAAAATGGACCCCATATATTGCTCCATACAGAATAATATACCCCATATATTGCTCCATACTGAATAATGGACCCATATACTGCTCCATACGGAATAATGGCTCGCATATAATGCTCTATACAGAATAATGGACCCCATATATTGCTCTATATAGATTAATGGAAACATGTATTACTCCATACAGTATAATGGACCCATATATTGCTCCATACAGAATTATGGGCCCTGTTTGTTGCTCCATAAAAAATAATGGCCCTCATAATGCTACATATAGAATAATGGACCCATATATTGCTCCATACAGAATAATGGACCCCATATATTGCTTCATACAGAATAATGGGCCCCATATAATGCTCCATACAGAATAATAGACCCTTTATATTGCTCTATGCAAAATAATGGACCCCACATATTGCTCCATACAGAATAATTGTCCCCATATAATGCTCCATACGGAATAATCGACCCATATATTGCTCCATACAGAATAAAGGACCCATATATTGCTCAATACAGAATAATGGACCCCATATATTGCTCCATACAGAATAATAGATCCCATATAATGCTCTCTACAGAATAATGGACCCCATATCTTGCTCCATACAGAATAATGGACCCCATATAATGCTCCATACAGAATAATGGACCCCATATAATGCTCCATACAGAATAATGAGCCCCATTTAATGCTCCATACAGAATAACGGGCCTCATAAAATTCACCATAGAGAATAATGGGCACCATATAATACACCATACAGAATAATGGACCAATATATTTCTCCATTCACCATAATAGACCCAATATATTCCTCCAAGCAGAATAATGGACCCCATATATTGCTCCATACGGAATAATGGATCCCATATATTGCTCCATACAGAATAATGGACCCCATATAATGCTCCATACAGAATAATGGAACCCATATAATGCTCCATACAGAATAATGGGCCCCATATAATGCTCCATACAGATTAATGGACCCATATATTGCTCGGTACAGAATAATGGACCCCATATATTGCTCCATACAGAATAATGGACCCATATATTGCTCCATACAGAATAATGTACCCCATATTTTGCTCCATACAGAATAATGGGCCCCATATAATGCTCAATACAGAATAATGTACCCCATATATTGCTCCATGCTGCATAATGGACCCCATATATTGCTCCATACAGAATAATGGACCCCATATAATGCTCCATACAGAATAATAGACCCATATATAGCTCCATACAGAATAATGGACCCCATATATAGCTCCATACAGAATAATGGACCAAATGTATTGCTCCATACAGAATAATGGGTCCCATATATTGCTCCATACAGAATAATGGACCCCACATATTGCTCCATACAGAATAATGGGTCCCATATATTGCTCCACACAGAATAATGGACTCCTTATAATGATCCATACAGAATGATAGACCCATATATAGCTCCATACAGAATAATGGACCCCTTATATAGCTCCATACAAAATAATGGACCCAATGTATTGCTCCATACAGAATAATGGGTCCCATATTTTGCTCCATACAGAATAATGGACCCCATATATTGCTCTATACAGAATAATGGGTCCCATATATTGCTCCATACAGAATAATGGACCCAATATATTGCTCCATACAGAATAATGGGTCCCACATATTGCTCCATACAGAATAATGGACCCCATATATTGCTCCATGCAGAATAGTGGCTCCCATATATTGCTCCATACAGAATAATGAGCCTCATATAATGCTCCATACAGAATGGATCCAATTTATCGCTTCATACAGAATAATGGATCCCATCTTTTTCTCCTTACCGAATAATGGACCCCATATATTGCTTCGTACAGAATAATGGGCCCCATATAATGCTCCATACAGAATAATAGACCCTTTATATTGCTCTATGCAGAACAATGGACCCCACATATTGCTCCTTACAGAATAATTGTCCCCATGTAATGCTCCATACGGAATAATGGACCCATATATTGCTCCATACAGAATAATGGACCCATATATTGCTCCATACAGAATAATGGACCCCATATATTGCTCCATACAGAATAAATAACCCCATAATGCTCCATACAGAATAATGGACCCCATATATTGCTCCATACAGAATAATGGAACCCATATATTGCTCCATACTGAATAATGGACCCATTTACTGCTCCATACAGAATAATGGACCCCATATAATGCTCTATACGGAATAATGGACCCCATATATTGCTGCACACGGAATAATGGACCCCATATATTGCTCTATACAGATTAATGGAAACATGTATTGCTCCATACAGAATAATGGACCCCATATATTGCTCCATACAGAATAATGGACCCCATATAATGCTCCATACAGAATAATGGGCCCTGTATGTTGCTCCATAAAGAATAATGGCCCTCATAATGCTACATATAGAATAATGGACCCCATATATTGCTCCATACAGAATAATGGACCCCATATAATGCTCCATACAGAATAATGGGCCCTGTATGTTGCTCCATAAAGAATAATGGCCCTCATAATGCTACATATAGAATAATGGACCCCATATATTGCTCCATACAGAATAATGGACCCCATATAATGCTCCATACAGAATAATGGACCCCATATAATGCTCCGTACAGAATAATGGACCCCATATATTGCTCCATACAGAATAATGGACCCCATATAATGCTCCATACAGAATAATAGACCCATATATAGCTCCATACAGAATAATGGACCCCATGTATAGCTCCATACAGAAAAATGGACCCAATGTATTGCTACATACAGAATAATGGGTCCCATATATTGCTCCATATAGAATAATGGACCCCATATATTGCTCCATACAGAATAATGGGTCCCATATATTGCTCCATACAGAATAATAGACCTAATATATTGCTCCATACAGAATGATGGGCCCCATATAATGCTCCATACAGAATAATAGACCCTTTACATTGCTCTATGCAAAATAATGGACCCCACATATTGCTCCATACAGAATAATTGTCCCCATATAATGCTCCATACGGAATAATGGACCCATATATTGCTCCATACAGAATAAAGGACCCATATATTGCTCCATACAGAAAAATGGACCCCATATATTGCTCCATACAGAATAATAGACCCCAAATAATGCTCTCTACAGAATAAAGGACCCCATATCTTGCTCCATACACAATAATGGACCCCATATAATGCTCCATACAGATTAATGGACCCATATATTGCTCCATACAGAATAATGGGCCCCATATAATGCTCAATACAGAATAATGTACCCCATATATTGCTCCATGCTGCATAATGGACTCCATATATTGCTCCATACAGAATAATGGAACCCATATAATGCTCTGTACAGAATAATGGACCCCATATATTGCTCCATACAGAATAATGGACCCCATATAATGCTCCATACAGAATAATAGACCCATATATAGCTCCATACAGAATAATGGACCCCATATATAGCTCCATACAGAATAATGGACCCAATGTATTGCTCCATACAGAATAATGGGTCCCATGTATTGCTCCATACAGAAGAATGGACCCCATATATTGCTGCATACAGAATAATGGGTCCCATATATTACTCCATACTGAATAATGGACCTAATATATTGCTCCATACAGAATAATGGGCCCCATATAATGCTCCATACAGAATAATAAACCCTTTATATTGCTCTATGCAAAATAATGAACCCCACATATTGCTCCATACAGAATAATTGTCCCCATAGAATCATAGAATCATAGAATGTAGAGTTGGAAGGGACCTCCTGGGTCATCTGGTCCAACCCCCTGCTCAAAGCAGGATTCACTAATAGTGTTGAGCCACCCCCGTAGTGTTCGAGTTCGGTTCGGTTCGTCGAACACCCGTGTGTTCGCCGAACAGTTCGTCGAACTGTTCGTCGAACACCTTCGAACACCGTTAAAACCAATGGCAGGCAAACAAAAACACATAGAAACACATAGAAAACACCTTCAAAGGTGTCCAAAAGCTGACAAACTGCTCAGAAGACACAACTAACACATGGAAAAGTGACAAGTACATATAGTCATGCGAAAAGAAAAGAGGTGGAGGAGTAAAAGGAGGGGGAGACACAGATATAGGCATGTCATGCCCTTCTAAAATCCAAAAAGTGAGAAGCCGAGACGGCCAGTCCGCTCCTGCCCTTGCCACCTCCGTGTCGCCGGGTTTGTGCCAGAGCCGCGGTGAACCCTGACGGCCAGCCCCCCTCTCCCAATACTGGTGCCTGTCCGCTGGTGGGTCGAGAGAGCCCCCCTGTGGTGGAGGCAGCTCTAAGCTTTTTAATTTAAATTGTCCCTCTAATTTGAATGAATACACTTTAAATCCATTTACAAGGATCTATTGGAGGGCAAGTCTCATGCCAGCAGCCGCGTAATTCCAGCTCCAGTAGCGTCCACTAAAGCTGCTGCAGTTAAAAAGCTTTTATAAGGATCGAGCTCGGCTGTCCACCGCAAGGCATCCTAGTGCCAGTCCCAGCCCCTATGCCTTGGGGTGACTCCTGATGCTCTTCACTAAGTATCCCGTGGTCCCGAAGCATTTCCTTTGAAAAAATTAAGTGTCCAAACTACAGGTGGTGTAGCTTGCTTAACAGCCGGGATAATCCGCTGACTAGCAGACACTGCTACTAGGCACAAAGTATTTCCTGGGCTAGATGCAGTTAAAAATTTGTAAGTAGATACTCTCGTTGGATGCTGAGAAAGCATTCCATAGAGTCTCCTGGCACGCCATATATGATTCTCTTAAAAAGCTTGGGGTAGGGGTCTAGGGGACCCTTTTATAGCCAAAATCACGGCCCTGTATCACAATACGTCACCTAGGCTGAAGATAAATGGAACTGTAGCACCGAGGGCTCGGTTGCTACAGACGTATTGCACCTCACCCAGAGGTGTGATATCTCACTCTCAGATAAGGATGGAGTGTGGATCAGGACCCGACACCTGCATGCATTACACCACATTGCCGTGGGGCAGGGCGACCAATATGCCCCTGAGATGGGCACGACAGTCCCTGTCCCTGGCTGGAGTGGGGGGAGGGAACACTGAGGAAGGGGAACCCTGCAGTGCAGGAGCAGGGAGGAAGCAGTTCCTGGGTGCATTGAGAAGGGAGTATAAAAGGTGGGCACCATCTTAGTTCAGTGCAGAGAAGTCTGAGCAGAAGTGGCAGGGAGCAGGGGCTCTGCATGAGCTCTGCTCCGGAGGCGGGCCTAGTAACAGAGGCCCAGGCCTGCAAGAGGGAGAAGGAAGGAAGAGGAGCGGAGAAGGCTCCAGGAACGAGGAATGAAGGGATCCCAGGGGTGCGGACGGGCGAGTCGCCACCGCACGCCCGAATCCACCTGCGTGGAGGGGTCAGGCCAAAGGGGGAGACCGGTCCCCGAACTAGTGGAGGCAGGAAACGACCCTCAGCTAGAAACCGGAGGCTCTGACATTTTATGTGGCGCAGCCCCTTGCTCCACCCGCTAGGAAGGCACCACATAGGGTCAGGGAAACTGGCGCCAAGTTTACCAAGAGGAGGCCCGAGGCAGCCGGACAGAAGTGTTGGTAAGAAAGGCCAGACAAAGGACACACAAAGGGGGTCCTGTGAAGCGCTCCAAAGTTATCTGGGAGTTGTCTGAGCCCCTCACCTGGTGAGCACAGTACGACGTGGGCAGCCGTTACCTGCAGACGTGGTCTGGATAATAAGAACTGTGAGTAAAGGCCCTGAACTGCATCACTGACTCCGTGTCGTTACTGCTGCTGCCCTGCACCATCACCCCCATCCTCCGCATACACTGCCCTGAGGCTATACTCCTCCCGTGGGGAGTTATGCTACGCTCTGCTGCACCCACAACACCAGCCTTAGCGGTCTGCCCTGTAGCGGCGGTTCACTCTGACCGCAATCCACGGGTGGCGTAGTCGGACATTTAAACATCAAAACCACATAAATAGTTCCGCCACTGGTTTGACCGCCCTGAGCCACGGAACCGGATCGCCGCCACGAAGACTACAACCACCAGCATCCACCAAAAAGGGTCCGGCTCCGGGTGTCCCAAGGCCCAGGGGGTGCGTCAGAACATTTTCATCACCTTTCACAATCACCAATGGGACAAGGCAGGGATGTCCTCTGTCCCCTCTCTTATACATCCTAGTGACGGAGCACCTGCTCTCATCAATTCGCCATAACCCCAATATTAGGTGGATTGAGGTGGGAGGCACCGAGTACAAGTGCTCTCTATTTGCTGATGATGTCCTAGTATATATCACTCAATCACATATATCCATCCCTGCTGTTATGGCTGAAATAGATCACTTTGTTACATGGTAAAATTTTAAAATCAATGCAGCGAAGTCTGAGGCCCTCGATGTCTCCCTCCCTAAATCCATATAGGATTCCATCCAGTCCAACTTTCCCTTTGCCTGGCCCTCACAGGGTATCAAATACTTAGGAATTCCTATTCATAGAGACCTCTCCCATCTATGTTATCTTAATTTTGGGCCCTTTATTGAACAATTCCATACAGACCACGGTTGGCAAGTTAGAACTGTAAGATTCACTACGTGAACCACTGGTGTTTTGTGGAAAAGCACATGTACACCGCGTTCCAAATTATTATGCAAAAAGTGTTTAGGAGTGATAAGGGAAGAATTTGTTTGTTTGTCAGTTAAACTCATTGATGGTGATGTGTGTCAGGGCTCTTTATATCACTGTAAGCAATTGCAGACACCTGTGCTAATTAGTTTGGCAGGTGTGTCCAATAAAGGCAAGACTACTTAAGAAGGCTCTCTCACATTATTAAGCAGCCTACATTTTCTGCCAAAATGGGAAAGAAAAAGGATGTGTCGGCTGCTGAGAAGCAACAAATTGTGGAGTGTTTAGGTCAAGGCATGACTACAATCAACATTGTGCGATGATCAGGATGAAGTGTCTTGGCAATCAAGAAGTATGTAGCTGATTCACAGTACACACGTGTGCGTGCTGATAAGGGCAAATTGAGGACTCTTTCCTACAGGCAATTACGTCAGGTTGAAAGAGCAGCGGCAAAAAAGCCTTGTCATAGCAGCAGACAAGTTTTTGAAGCTGCTTGTGCCTCCAACGTCCCCCGAACAACAAGATGCAGGGTCCTTCAGAGGTTTGCAGCTGTGCATACGCCATCCTGTCGACCTCCTCTATCCACTTCACACAAGCAGAAACGGCTCCAGTGGGCCAAACATTACATGAAGACTGATTTCAAAACTGTTTTGTTCACGGATGAGTGCCGTGCAGCGCTCGATGGTCCAGATGAATGGAGTGGAGGATGGCTGGTTGATGGACACCCCACGCAAACACGGCTACAGCGCCAACAAGGAGGAGGTGGAGTAATGTTTTGGGCTGGAATCATGGGGAGAGAGATTGTCGGCCCCTTTAGGATCCCTGAAGGCGCTAAAGATGAACTCCATAATGTATGTGGATTTTCTCAAACAGCACTTCCTGCCATGGTTCAAGAAGAAGAACCGTGTATTTCACAGCAAGATCATTTTTCTGCATGATAATGCACCATCTCATGCTGCACATAAAACATCTGCATCTCTGGCTGATATGGGCATAAAAGGGGACAAACTTATGGTGTGACCCCCATGCTCCCCTGACCTCTACCCCATTCAGAACCTTTGGAGCATCATTAAAAGGAGTGTCTATGATGGCAGGAGGCAGTTCACATCTAAGCAACAGCTCTGGGAGGGTATTCTGTCCTCATGCAAAACAATTGAAGCAGAAACCATCCAAAACCTGACAAATTCAATGGACGAGAGCTCCTTTCGAACAAGGGGTCCTATGTGAAAATGTAACATCACCTAGAATAAAGTTTTGAGTTGAAAACTGTTTGATTTCAGTTTCTAACAACCTGCTAATGCTTATAATTTCAAAAATGACCATTTTTTTGGTCTTTATTAAAATGAAAAGGTTGATCGAAAAGTTTGGGGGATCTAAGAGTGTGGCAACCCAGTAGTCATGATTACTTCGAATTCTGACAATATGAGGGTCATGCTGCAGGTAGTGCAGCAAGAAGGCACTTATGTGTCTTGCGCATCTCGGAGCCCCAAAATTATTTTCCGGGCTAGATGCAGCTAAAAATTATTTTTAATTTTAAATCTGGTGAAGCTTATTATAGATGGCCTAATAGGATCAGTGCTGCACACTGCTACAAAGCCCAAATTATTTTCCAGTCAAGATACAGATAAACATGATTAGTAATTTGAAAGCTTAAAACGGTTGGTAGGGTGATTTTAACCAATCATCAAGCTTTTACTCTCCCCAGGATGACACAGGGGTAGAAAAGTCGTTTCGGATCCATGATTTGTTCATCTTTATGAACGTGAGTCTGTCTACATTATCAGTGGAGAGCCGCGTGCGCTTATCTGTCAGCACACCACCAGCAGCGCTGAACACACGTTCAGACAGAACGCTGGCTGCGGGGCATGACAAGATCTCCAAGGCGTAAGTGGCTAGCTCCGGCCATTTATCCAGATTGGAAGCCCAAAAAGAGCAAGGGTCCAGTGACACAGTCGTGGCTTCAATGTTTACTTGGAGATACTCCTGTACCATCGTCTCTAGGCGTTGACTATGTGTCAGACTTCTTGTCTCCTGTGGCCTTGCAAAGGATGGGCTAAAAAAGTGGTGAAATGATTCCGCAAAATTGATGTTACCAGCAGATACTGTGGTTCTGTTACGGTTTGAGTGCTGAACACTTGACGGTCCCACGGTTGGCAAGTTGGAACTGTGAGATTCACTACGTGCACCACTGGTATTTTGTGGAAAAGCACATGTAAGATTCTGCAACAGTCTCTGCTGATACTCCTGCATGCGTGCATCCCTTTCTATGGCAGGAATAATTTCTGCAAATTTACTTTTGTACCGGGGATCTAACAGTGTGGCAACCCAGTAGTCAGGATTATTTCTAATTCTCACAATTCGAGGGTCATGTTGCAGGTAGTGCAGCAAGAAGGCACTCATGTGTGTTGCGCATCCAGGAGCACCAAGTCCCTGTTGTGTTGGTGGCGAGGTAACAATCATGCTTCCTTCCTCTGTCCTCTCCCCCCAACCTCGCACAACAGAAATGTGATCAAGGTCTCCCTCATCTGATGAGTCTTCCATCAGTTCGTCCTCCACTTCTTCCTGGGCTCCTGCACCTTCCTCACTAGTTTGGCTGCTACCATGCGCCCTGGTTAAACCATCTCCCCCACCCTCACATGCCTGCCGCCTTGGTGCTGCCGACCGTCTGGACCTTGCAGATGTTAGCCCTTCCGCATACAACTCCTCCTCCTCTACTTCCTCCACCTCCTCTTGTGCCACCACCTGACTCCGAATTCTGTTTAACATGTGCTCCAGCATGTAAATCACCGGAATAGTCATGCTGATAATGGCATCGTCAGCACTAAACATCTTCGTCGCCATTTCAAAACTGTGCAGAAGGGTGCATAGGTCCCTGATCTGAGACCACTCCTCCAGCGTGATTTGCCCCACCTCTGAATCTCGTTGGCCCAGGCTATACGTCAGAACGTATTGCACCAGGGCTTGTCGGTGCTGCCACAGTCGCTGCAACATGTGCAGAGTTGAATTCCACCGGGTAGGCACATCGCATTTTAGTCGGTGAAGTGGCAGGCCCAACGACTTCTGTAGAGATGTAAGTCGCTGAGCTGCGGGATGCGAACGGCGGAAGTGAGCACACAGCGACCGTGCCCTCTGCAGAAGGCCATCTAGTCTGGGATAGTGGGCTAAAAATTGCTGGACAACCAGGTTCAACACGTGAGCCATACAAGGCACGTGTGTGACATTGCCCCGGCGAAGGGCCGCACCCAGGTTTGCAGCATTGTCGCACACGGCCTTCCCTGGTTTCAGGTCCAGTGGAGACAACCATTCATGAAATTGGTTCTCCAGAGCTGACCACAACTCCTCAGCTGTGTGACTCACATTTCCCAGACATTTCAATGTAAAAACCGCCTGATGACGTTGAGCCCTACTGCCAGCATAGTAAGGAGGTGTGCAGGATCCCTTCTGCGCAGTTAGAAAGCTTGTGGCATGACCAGACAGGCTTTGGGTGCAGGTGGAAGACCGAGAGGAGGTTGAGGAGGCAGAAGCAGTGGAGGAAAAATGACATAAAGAGGATTGACGCACAACTCGTGGGGACGGCAAGACTTGGACAGCAGCCCCTTGTCCTGCTGTCACCATAGTTACCCAGTGCCCAGTCAGCGACATGTAACGCCCCTGTCCATGCCTACTCGTCCAAGTGTCTGTGGTGAAATGCACCCTGTCACACACAGAGTTTCTCAAAGAAGCGGTGATGTTGTGTGCGACATGCTGGTGGAGCGCAGGCACACCTTTCTTTGAGAAGTAGTGCCGACTGGGCATCTGGTACTGGGGCACTGCGACGGACATAAGGTCTCGAAAATCCTCTGTGTCCACCAGGCGGAAAGGCAGCATTTCTGTAGCCAAGAGCTTGCAGATGGTGAAATTCAACCTCTTAGCTTTCTCATGGCTAGGAGGAAATGGTCTTTTACTTGTCCACATCTGAGGGACCGAGGGCTGGCTATTGTGCTTAGACGGGGTTGATAAGGGTGTCCCCGGCAAACTGCCGGTCTGTGAGGAAGATGCAGGCGGACATGTTAGGTTGCCTTGATCCAAAGGTGGTGCTATCGATGTCGGACAGCGCTCAAGACCAGCTGGTGTTACCACCTCCAAAGAAAATGATGACCTGCCAATCACGCTGGCTGTTGCGGGTAAAGAGGTGGCAGGTCTGCGCCCCAAAACAGGTGTGACTGCTGTCCCCCCAGTCACAGAGGATGAAGAGGCCGCGGATGCACAAGATATGGCAGACGGTGGTTGGCCCGGCCGGCTAGACCGCATTGTAGCACACTGAGCTTCCCACTGCAACTTATGCTTCATGTCCATGTGCCGGTTCATGCATGAAGTACTCAAACTATGTATTTTTTGGCCTCTACTTAGCTTTTGCTGACAAATGTTACAGATAACACGAGTTGGGTCATCTTTATCGATCTGAAAAAATGCCCAGGCTATGCAAGGCTTAGCACCCATGCGACCTGAAGAGCCACCACGACTTGTGGTGAGAGGCAGAGTTGTGTTTGAGGATGCAGTTGTTGACGTGCTTCCAGTACTACGTCTCTGTCCAGGAAGGCGCAACCTGACCTCGTCGTCACTAGCATCTTCCTCCACCTCCTCTGCTGACCTCATCTCTTGGCTGACTGTGGGTTGACAGTAAGTGGGATCTCCGACCTCATCATCATCACCCTGTGCGTTATCACACCCGTCGTCCTCAGAGCCAACCTGTTCCTGCCCTGACAAAAAACTAAAGTTGTCGCTCCAATCAGGTATTTGAGTCTTATCATCGTCTTCCTCATTGTCTCCACCAACAGGAGTTACAGTTTGGGAATGAGGGTCTACATTATGGTCAGAACCTTCTGCGTCTGGTCCTGGATCCGACTCATAAAGATTCTGGGCATCAGTGCAGATCATTTCCTCGTCTGGATTCACAGAAGCGCTGGAGTCGACCTCTGATTCCCAGGCTATAGTATGAGTAAACAGCTCTGCAGACTCAACCATCTGTTCTACCTCATACTCAGACGGGCAGCTGGAGATTTGGGAGCTGTGAGGAAGCAAGTGCGATTTGGGTGACACCTTTGAGGACTGGAGTATTTGTGATGTTGAAGTTGATGTAGAGGAGAGCCCACTTAAAGGAGCACTTGATATCCGTTGAAGCACCTGCTGTTTTTGTGCCTCATCTGGAATTTGTAGCGATTGGCGTGGCCGTAAGAAAGGGATCTTATCACATTGTCCGCTAAAAGAAGTAGACATTTTAGTTTGGCTGGAAGATGGTCTTTCTTCTGCACCTACCCCACGGACACAACCTTTTTTCCCCTTCCCAACACGCCTATTCCCCTTTCCACCAGCAGCAGGCCTTTTTCCACTCATTTTGGTGGTTAACTAATTCACAACTCTGGAGTTGTTTGCACAAAAAAACAATGGATGGTAACCGAGCAGAGCTGAGTGGCCAAACTGTGGTATTAGGCCAAAACTATTGGCTGGGTTAGATGCAGAAAAAAATTATTTTTAATTTGCAACCTGATGGAGGTCAGTATAGATGGACTAATAGACCAAGTCCCACACACCGCTAGAAGCCCAAATATTTTTTCAGAGCTAGATGCAGAAAATTTTTTTATTCAATTTGCAACCTGATGGAGGTCAGTATAGATGGACTAATAGACCAAGTCCCACACACTGCTAGAAGCCCAAATATTTTTTCAGAGCTAGATGCAGAAAAAAAATATTTTTAATTTGCAACCTGATGGAGGTCAGTATAGATGGACTAATAGACCAAGTCCCACACACTGCTAGAAGCCCAAATATTTTTTCAGAGCTAGATGCAGAAAAAAATTATTTTTAATTTGCAACCTGATGGAGGTCAGTATAGATGGACTAATAGACCAAGTCCCACACACTGCTAGAAGCCCAAATATTTTTTCAGAGCTAGATGCAGAAAAAAATTATTTTTAATTTGCAACCTGATGGAGGTCAGTATAGATGGACTAATAGACCAAGTCCCACACACTGCTAGAAGCCCAAATATTTTTTCAGAGCTAGATGCAGAAAAAAATTATTTTTAATTTGCAACCTGATGGAGGTCAGTATAGATGGACTAATAGACCAAGTCCCACACACCGCTAGAAGCCCAAATATTTTTTCAGAGCTAGATGCAGAAAAATTTTTTATTCAATTTGCAACCTGATGGAGGTCAGTATAGATGGACTAATAGACCAAGTCCCACACACTGCTAGAAGCCCAAATATTTTTTCAGAGCTAGATGCAGAAAAAAATTATTTTTAATTTGCAACCTGATGGAGGTCAGTATAGATGGACTAATAGACCAAGTCCCACACACCGCTAGAAGCCCAAATATTTTTTCAGAGCTAGATGCAGAAAAAAATTATATTCAATTTGCAACCTGCTGGACGTCAGTATAGAAGGACTAATAGAACAAGTCCCACACACTGCTAGAAGCCCAAATATTTTTTCAGAGCTAAATGAAGAAAAAAATTATTTTTAATTTGCAACCTGATGGAGGTCAGTATAGATGGACTAATAGACCAAGTCCCACACACTGCTAGAAGCCCAAATATTTTTTCAGAGCTAGATGCAGAAAAAAATTATTTTTAATTTGCAACCTGATGGAGGTCAGTATAGATGGACTAATAGACCAAGTCCCACACACCGCTAGAAGCCCAAATATTTTTTCAGAGCTAGATGCAGAAAATTTTTTTATTCAATTTGCAACCTGATGGAGGTCAGTATAGATGGACTAATAGACCAAGTCCCACACACTGCTAGAAGCCCAAATATTTTTTCAGAGCTAGATGCAGAAAAAAATTATTTTTAATTTGCAACCTGATGGAGGTCAGTATAGATGGACTAATGGACCAAGTCCCACACACCGCTAGAAGCCCAAATATTTTTTCAGAGCTAGATGCAGAAAAAAATTATATTCAATTTGCAACCTGCTGGACGTCAGTATAGAAGGACTAATAGAACAAGTCCCACACACTGCTAGAAGCCCAAATATTTTTTCAGAGCTAAATGAAGAAAAAAAATATTTTTAATTTGCAACCTGATGGAGGTCAGTATAGATGGACTAATAGACCAAGTCCCACACACTGCTAGAAGCCCAAATATTTTTTCAGAGCTAGATGCAGAAAAAAAATATTTTTAATTTGCAACCTGATGGAGGTCAGTATAGATGGACTAATAGAACAAGTCCCACACGCTGCTAGAAGCCCAAATATTTTTTCAGAGATAAATGAAGAAAAAAATTATTTTTAATTTGCAACCTGATGGAGGTCAGTATAGATGGACTAATAGACCAAGTCCCACACACTGCTAGAAGCCCAAATATTTTTTCAGAGCTAGATGCAGAAAAAAAATATTTTTAATTTGCAACCTGATGGAGGTCAGTATAGATGGACTAATAGACCAAGTCCCACACACTGCTAGAAGCCCAAATATTTTTTCAGAGCTAGATGCAGAAAAAAATTATTTTTAATTTGCAACCTGATGGAGGTCAGTATAGATGGACTAATAGAACAAGTCCCACACGCTGCTAGAAGCCCAAATATTTTTTCAGATATAAATGAAGAAAAAAATTATTTTTAATTTGCAACCTGATGGAGGTCAGTATAGATGGACTAATAGACCAAGTCCCACACACTGCTAGAAGCCCAAATATTTTTTCAGAGCTAGATGCAGAAAAAAATTATTTTTAATTTGCAACCTGATGGAGGTCAGTATAGATGGACTAATAGACCAAGTCCCACACACCGCTAGAAGCCCAAATATTTTTTCAGAGCTAGATGCAGAAAAAAATTATATTCAGTTTGCAACCTGATGGAGGTCAGTATAGATGGACTAATAGAATGATGCTATGCCCAAAAGATTTTACTTCACTAGGTGCAGTAAAAAAATTGGTATTCTATACACAGGTGGTATATCTTGCAACACAGATAGGCTACTCCACTGACTAACACACTCTGCAATAGGCCAAAAAGGATTAGCTTTGCTAGATTCAGCCAAATGCTGTGAAAAAAACTTGCACAGCACTGGCACAGACCTGCCTGGCAAAAACTGATAGGAACTGATGTAACCTAGTCCTGAAAAGGACTCCAATTACAATTAGTCTTTACTCCCACAATCTATCTATTTAAGAGCACAGACCTGCCTGATAAAAGTCGTAGGAAATGCTGTAACCTAGTCCTTAAAAGGACTGCAATCACAACTATTCCCTACTCCCAAGCTATCTGTATATTTGTGCGAAAATTGGCTTGAAATTAACAAGGTATAGCGCACACAGCAACAGCGGTGCCGTCTAACACGCAGCTGCAGCAGTGAGAAAATGGTGGCGACGGGGAAAATGGCTTGGTCTTATAGGGCAAGGACATGTGACATACACTGCCAATCACACATGCCCTTGCTTGTGTGAAAAAAAAGCACTTCGCTCCGTGTGTGCGCTGCTGATAGGCTGACAGATTGCACCTCCCCACTGCAAATGCGGGAAAGAGAAAAAAAAATGGAGATCTTCATTGTTCCTGCAGAGATCCATCCCCTGCCCCTCCCCCCGCCCCGCTGTACACTCAAACTGCGTATTACCATTAATTTTCATCATTACTGAGAAAAAATCCAGTTATGATTTTGGTGCACGAACAGTTATCGAACATAACCTCGAACAGCCGAATTTTTCTCAAATTGTTCGTGTTCGCCGACCGGCTCGAACACCACCCAAAACAGCTCGAATTTGAGATTGGCGAACAGTTCGAGTAGAACAACGCTCATCTCTATTCACTAAATCATCTCAAACAGATGTCTGTCCAGCCTCTGAAGACGTCCATTGAAGGGGAACTCACCACCTCTCGTGGCAGCCTGTTCCACTCATTGATCACCCTCACTGTCAAAAAGTTTTTTCTAATATCTAATCTGTGTCTCCTCCCATTTAGTTTCATCCCATTGCTTCTAGTCTTTCCTTGTGCAAATGAGAATAAAGATGATCCTTCTACAATGTGACAGCCCTTGACATATTTGTAGACAGCTATTAAGTCTCCTCTCAGTCTTCTTTTTTGCAAGCTAAACATTCCCAAATCCTGCAACCGTTCCTCATAGGACATGGTTTGCAGACCAGTCACCATTCTGGTCGCTCTTCTCTGAACTTGCTCCAGTTTGTCTATGTCTTTTTTAAAATGTGGTGCCCAAAACTGTACACAGTATTCCAGATGAGGTCTGACCAAAGAGGAGTAAAGTCCGATAATGACTTCACGTGATCTAGACTGTATGCTTCTGTTAATACATCCCAGAATTGTATTTGCCTTTTTTGCTGCTGCATCACACTGTTGACTCATGTTCAGTCTATGATCTATTAGTATACCTAAGTCTTTTTCACATGTACTGTTGCTTAGCTCTATTCCTCCCATTCTGTATATGCTTTTTTCATTTTTATTGCCCAGATGTAGTACTTTGCATTTTTCCCTGTTAAAAACCATTCTGTTTGTTGCTGCCCACTGCTCCAGTTTATTTAGGTCTTTTTGAATCCTCTCTCTCTCTTCTCTAGTATTAGCTATCCCTCCTAGCTTTGTGTCATCAGCAAATTTAATCAGTTTACCCTCAATTCCTTCATCTAAATCATTGATAAAGATGTTGAACAATACAGGTCCCAGGACAGAGCCCTGTGGAACCCCACTTGAGACATTCATCCAGCTGGATGTGAAGCCATTTACAACCACCCTTTGAGTCCGATCACTAAGCCAGTTATGAATCCACCTAACAGTTGCCTGGTCCATTGCATACTTGGTCATTTTTTCAATAAGGATGGTGTGAGATACTTTGTCAAATGCTTTGCTGAAGTCAAGATATACTATATCTACAGCATTTCCCTGATCCACCCAGTCAGTGATTCTGTCATAGAAGGAAATTAAGTTAGTCTGACATGACTTGTTAGTTACAAACCCATGCTGACTCTGGTTAATCACTTCATTCTTATCCATGTACTTACCTACATGTTGTTTAATAATTTGTTCAAAGATCTTTCCTGGTATAGAAGTCAGACTCACCGGCCTATAGTTCCCTGGGTCCACCTTCTTCCCCTTTTTGAAGATAGGAACAACATTTGCTCTTCTCCAGTCTTCTGGGACTTCTCCTGTTCTCCAAGAATTTTCAAAGATTATGGAGAGTGGTTCTAAAATTTCTTCTACGATCTCCTTCAGTACTCTGGGGTGTAATTCATCTGGACCTGGAGACTTGAACTCATTTATGTTAGCTAAATATTCCCTCACAATCTTTCTGTTTACAGATAACTTGGATTCTTCTATTCCTTTAAAACGACAGTGAAGATCAGTTGATGATACATTTTCTTTCTGAGAGAAAACAGATGCAAAATAGGAATTAAAAAGTTCGGCCTTCTCAACATCCTCTCTTACCATTTCTCCATTTTCATCCTGTAAAAATCCTATAGCATCTTTGACTTTTCTTTTACTTTTGACATACCCCCAAAATCCTTTTTTGTTGCTTTTGACATCTCTTGCAAGCCTTAATTCATTGTCAGCTTTAGCTAACCTGATACGTGCCCTACAGGATCTGCAGACTGCATTATAATCTTGTTTAGATATGCCTCCCTCTTTCCATTTAATAAACATTTCTTTCTTTCTTTTTAGCATGTGTTTAAGTTCTGTGTTCATCCATCCTGGTTTCCTTAAATGCTTCCCATTCTTCCTACTTTTCGGGATTGTTAACGATTGTGCTTTGAGAATCTCAGTTATGGGTCCAGAATCTCAATATATGGGTCCATTCATACGGAATAATGGACCCATATATTGCTCCATACAGAATAAAGGACCCATATATTGCTCCATACAGAATAATGGACCCCATATATTGCTCCATACAGAATAATAGACCTCAAATAATGCTCTATACAGAATAAAGGACCCCATATCTTGCTCCATACAGAATAATGGACCCCATATAATGCTCCATACAGACTAATGGACCCCATATAATGCTCCATACAGAATAATAAGCCCCATTTAATGCTCCATACAGAATAACGGGCCTCATAAAATTCTCCATAGAGAATAATGGGCCCCATATAATACACCATATAGAATAATGGACCCATATCTTTCTCCATTCACAATAATGGACCCAATATATTCCTCCAAACAGAATAATGGACCCCATATATTGCTCCATACAGAATAATGGACCCCATATATTGCTCCATACAGAATAATGGACCCCATATAATGCTCCATACAGAATAATGAGCCTCATGTAATGCTTCATACAGAATAATAGGCCCCATATAATGCTCCATACAGATTAATGGACCCATATATTGCTCGGTACAGAATAATGGACCCCATATATTGCTCCATACAGAATAATGGACCCATATATTGCTCCATACAGAATAATGTACCCCATATATTGCTCCATACAGAATAATGGGCCCCATATAATGCTCAATACAGAATAATGTACCCCATATATTGCCCCATGCTGTATAATGGACTCCATATATTGCTCCATACAGAATAATAGAACCTATATAATGCTCTGTACAGGATAATGGACCCCATATATTGCTCCATACAGAATAAGGGACTCCATATAATGCTCCATACAGAATAATAGACCCATATATAGCTCGATACAGAATAATGGACCCCATATATAGCTCCATACAGAATAATAGACCCAATGTATTGCTCCATACAGAATAATGGGTCCCATATATTGCTCCATACAGAATAATGGACCCCATATATTGCTCCATACAGAATAATTGGTTCAATATATTGCTCCATACAGAATAATGGACCTAATATATTGCTCCATACAGAATAATGGGTCCCATATATGGCTTCATACAGAATAATGGACCCCATATATTGCTCCATGCAGAATAGTGGATCCCATATATTGCTCCATACAGAATAATGAGCCTCATATAATGCTCCATACAGAATGGATCCCATATATCGCTTCATACAGAATAATTGATCCCATCTAATTCTCCTTAGCGAATAATGGACCCCATATATTGCTTCCTACAGAATAATGGGCCCCATATAATGCTCCATACAGAAAAATAGACCTTTTATATTGCTCTATGCAGAATAATGAACCCCAGATATTGCTCCATACAGAATAATTGTCCCCATATAAAGCTCCATACGGAATAATGGACCCATATATTGCTCCATACAGAATAATGGATCCCATATATTGCTCCATACAGAATAAATAACCCCATATAAAGATCTAGACAGAATAATGGACCCCATATATTGTTCCATACAGAATAATGGACCCCATATATTGCTCCATACTGAATAATGGACCCATATACTGCTCCATACAGAATATTGGACCCCATATAATGCTCTATACAGAATAATGGACCCCATATATTGCTGCATACAGAATAATGGACCCCATATATTGCTCTATGCAGATTAATGGAAACATGTATTGCTCCATACAGAATAATGGACCCCATATATTGCTCCATACAGAATAATGGACCCCATATAATGCTCCATACAGATTAATAGACCCTGTATATTGCTCTATACAGTATAATGGACCCATATATTGCTCCATACAGAATAATGGGCCCTGTATGTTGCTCCATAAAGAATAATGGCCCTCATAATGCTACATATAGAATAATGGACCCATATATTGCTCCATACAGAATAATGGACCCCATATATTGCTTCGTACAGAATAATGGGCCCCATATAATGCTCCATACAGAATAATAGACCCTTTATATTGCTCTATGCAAAATAATGGACCACACATATTGCTCCATACAAAATGATTGTCCCCATATAATGCTCTATACAGAATAATAGACCCCATATCTTGCTCCATACAGAATAATGGACCCCATATAATGCTCCATACAGAATAATGGACCCCATATAATGCTCCATACAAAATAATGAGCCCCATTTAATGCTCCATACAGAATAACGAACCTCATGAAATGCTCCATAGAGAATAATGGGCCCCATATAATACACCATACAGATTAATCTACCCATATATTTCTCCATACACAATAATGGACCCAATATATTGCTCCATACAGAATAAGGGACCCATATATTGCTCCATACAGAATAATGGACCCCATATATTGCTCCATACAGAATATTGGGCCCCATATAATGCTCGATGCAGAATAATGGACCAATATATTGCTTCATACAGAATAATGTACCCCATATAATGCTCTATCCAGAATAATGGACCTCATATATTTCTCCATACACAATATTGGACCCCATATATTGCTCCACACAGAATAATGTTCCCCATATATTGCTCCATACAGGATAATAGACCCCATATATTGATCCATACAGAAAAATAGGTCCCATATATAGCTCCATACAGAAAAATGGACCCCATGTATTGCTCCATGCAGAATGGTGGACCCTATATATTGCTCCAAACAGAATAATGGGCCTCATATAATGCTCCTTACAGAATGGATCCCATATATCGCTTCATACAGAATAATGGATCCCATATAATGCTCCATACAGAATAATAGACCCCGTATATTGCTCTATACAGAATTATGGACCCCATATATTGCTCTATGCAGAATAATAGACCCCATATATTGCTCCATACAGAATAATGGACCCCATATAATGCTCTATACAGAATAATGGACCCCATATATTGCTCCATACAGAATAATGGACCCCATATAATGTACCATACAGAATAATAGACCCATATATTGCTCCGTACAGAATAATGAACCCCATATATCGCTCCATGCAGAATAATGGGTACCATATATTGCTCCATACAGAATAATGGACCCCATATATTGCTCCATGCAGAATAGTGGACCCCATATATTGCTCCAAACAGAATAATGGACCCCATATATTGCTCCATACAGAACAAAGGACCCCATATATTGCTCCTTAAAGAATAATGGACCCATATATTGCTCCATACAGAATAATGGACCCCATATATTGCTCCATACAGAATAATGGACCCCATATATTTCTCCATACAGAATAAATGACCCCATATAAAGCTCTATACAGAATAATGGACTCCATATATTGCTCTATACAGAATAATGGGCCCCATATAATGCTCCATACAGAATAATGGACCCATATATTGCTCCATACAGAATATTTGACCCCAGATAATGCTCTATAAAGAATAATGGACCCCATATATTGCTCCATACAGAATAATGGACCCCATATAATGCTCTATACAGAAAAATGGACCCCATATATTGCTCCATGCAGAATAATGGACCCCATATATTGCTCCATACAGAGCAATGGACCCATGTATTGCTCCATACAGAATAATGGACCCCATATATTGCTCCAAAAAGAATAATGGACCCCATATAATGCTCCATACAGAATAATAAAGCCTTTTTATTGCTCTATACAGCATAATGGACCCATATATTGCTCCACATAGAATAATGGACCCCATATATTGCTCCATACAGTATAATGGACTCCATACGATGCTCCATACAGAATAAAGGGCCCCAGATATTCCGCCAAACAGAATAATGGACCCCATATATATCTCCATACAGAATAATGGACCCTATATGTTGCTTCATACAGAATAATGGGCCTCATAATGCTCCATACAGAATAATGGACCCATATATTGCTCCATACAGAATAATGGGCCCGATATAATGGTCCATACAGAATTATGGACCCATATATTGCTCCATACAGAATAATGTACCCCATATATTGCTCCATACAGAGTAATGGGCCCCATGTATTGCTCCATACAGAATAATGGACCCATATATTGCTGCATACAGAATAATGGACCCCATATATTGCTCCATACAGAATAATAGACCCTATGTATTGCTCTATACATAATAATGGACCCCATATATTGTTCCATACAGAATAATGGGCCCCATATAATGCTCCATAAAGAATAATGGACCCATATATTGCTCCATACAGACTAATGGACCCCATATATTGCTCCATACAGAATAATGGACCCTATATATTGCTCCATACAGAATAAATGACCCCATATAAAGCTCCATACAGAATAATGAATTCCATATATTGCTCTATACAGAACGATGAGCCCCATATAATGCTCTATACAGAATAATGGACCCCATATATTGCTCCATACAGAATAATGGACCCCATATATTTCTCCATATAAAGTAATGGACCCATGTATTGCTCCATACAGAATAATTCACCCCATATATTGCTCCAAAAAGAATAACGAACCCCCATATAATGCTCCATACAGAATAATAAACCCTTTTTATTGCTCTATACAGCATAATGGACCCCATATATTGCTCCATACAGTATACTGGACCCCATAAAATTTTCTATACAGAATAATGGGCCCCAGATATTCCTCCAAAAAGAATAGTGGATCCCATATATTGCTCCATACAGAATAATGACCCTATATGTTGCTTCATACAGAATAATGGGCCTCATAATGCTCCATACAGAATAATGGACCCATATATTGCTCCATACAGAATAATGGACCCCATATACTGCTCCATACAGAATAATGGATCCATATATTGCTCCATACAGAATAATGGACCCCATATATTGCTCCATACAGAATAATGGACCCCATGTAATGCTCCATACAGAATAATGGACCCATATTTTGCTCCATACAGAATAATGGACCCCATATATTGCTCCATTCAGAATAATGGACCCCATATAATGCTCCATGCAGAATAATGGACCCCATATAATGCTCCATACAGAATAATGAGCCCCATGTAATGCTCCATACAGAATAATGGGCCCCATATAATGCTCCATACAGAATAATGGACCCCATATATTGCTCCATACAGAATAATGGGTCCCATATATTGCTCTATACAGAATAATGGACCCCATATATTGCTCCATACAGTATAATGGACTCCATACAATGCTCCATACCGATTAATGGACCCATATATTGCTCGGTACAGAATAATGGACCCCATGCATTGCTCCATACAGAATTATGGACCCATATATTGCTCCATACAGAATAATGTTCCCCATATATTGCTCCATACAGAATAATGGGCCCCATATAATGCTTGATATAGAATAATGTACCCCATATATTGCTCCATGCTGCATGATGGACCCCATATATTGCTCCATACAGAATAATGGACCCCATATAATGCTCTGTATAGAATAATGAACCCCATATATTGCTCCATACAGAATAATATACCCCATATAATGCTCCATACAGAATAATAGACCCATATATAGCTCCATACAGAATAATGGACCCCATAAATAGCTCTATACAGAATAATGGACCCAATGTATTGCTCCATACAGAATAATGGGTCCCATATATTGCTCCATACAGAATAATGGACCCCATATATTGCTCCATACAGAATACTGGGTCCCATATATTGCTCCATACAGAATAATGGACCCAATATATTGCTCCATACAGAATAATGGGTCCCATACATTGCTCCATACAGAATAATGGACCCCATATATTGCTGCATGCAGAATAGTGGATCCCATATATTGCTCCATACAGAATAATGAGCCTCATATAATGCTCCATACAGAATGGATCCCATATATCGCTTCATACAGAATAAGGGATCCCATCTTCTTCTCCTTACCGAATAATGGACCCCATATATTGCTTCGTACAGAATAATGGGCCCCATATAATGCTCCATACAGAATAATAGACCCTTTATATTGCTCTATGCAGAATAATGGACCCCACATATTGCTCCATACAGAATAATGGACCCCATATATTGCTCCATACAGAATAAATAACCCCATATAATGCTCCATGCAGAATAATGGACTCCATATATTGCTCCATACAGAATAATGGACCCCATATATTGCTCCAAACTGAATAATAGACCCATATACTGCTCCATACAGAATAATGGACCCCATATAATGCGCTATACAGAATAATGGACCCCATATATTGCTGCATACTGAATAATGGACCCCGTATATTGCTCTATACAGATTAATGGAAACATGTATTGCTCCATACAGAATAATGGATCCCATATATTGCTCCATACAGAATAATGGACCCCATATAATGCTCCATACAGAATAATAGACCCTGTATATTGCTCTATACAGTATAATGGACCCATATATTGCTCCATGCAGAATAATGGGCCCTGTATGTTGCTCCATAAAAAATAATGGCCCTCATAATGCTACATATAGAATAATGGACCCATAGATTGCTCCAAACAGAATAATGGACCCCATATATTGCTTCATACAGAATAATGGGCCCCATATAATGCTCCATACAGAATAATAGACCCTTTATATTGCTCTATGCAGAATAATGGACCCCACATATTGCTCCATACAGAATAATTGTCCCCATATAATGCTCCATACCAAATAATGGACCCATATATTGCTCCATACAGAATAAAGGACCCATATATTGCTCCATACAGAATAATGGACCCCATATATTGCTCCATACAGAATAATGGACCCCATATAATGCTCCATACAGAATAATGGGTCCCATATATTGCTCCATACAGAATAATGGACCCCATATATTGCTTCATACAGAATAATGGGTCCCATATATTGCTCCATACAGAGTAATGGACCTAATATATTGTTCCATACAGAATAATGGGTCCCATATATTGCTCCATACAGAATAAATAACCCCATATAATGCTCCATACAGAATAATGGACTCCATATATTGCTCCATACAGAATAATGGACCCCATATATTGCTCCAAACTGAATAATAGACCCATATACTGCTCCATACAGAATAATGGACCCCATATAATGCGCTATACAGAATAATGGACCCCATATATTGCTGCATACTGAATAATGGACCCGGTATATTGCTCTATACAGATTAATGGAAACATGTATTGCTCCATACAGAATAATGGACCCCATATATTGCTCCATACAGAATAATGGACCCCATATAATGCTCCATACAGAATAATAGACCCTGTATATTGCTCTATACAGTATAATGGACCCATATATTGCTCCATGCAGAATAATGGGCCCTGTATGTTGCTCCATAAAAAATAATGGCCCTCATAATGCTACATATATAATAATGGACCCATAGATTGCTCCAAACAGAATAATGGACCCCATATATTGCTTCATACAGAATAATGGGCCCCATATAATGCTCCATACAGAATAATAGACCCTTTATATTGCTCTATGCAGAATAATGGACCCCACATATTGCTCCATACAGAATAATTGTCCCCATATAATGCTCCATACCAAATAATGGACCCATATATTGCTCCATACAGAATAAAGGACCCATATATTGCTCCATGCAGAATAATGGACCCCATATATTGCTCCATACAGAATAATGGACCCCATATAATGCTCCATACAGAATAATGGGTCCCATATATTGCTCCATACAGAATAATGGACCCCATATATTGCTTCATACAGAATAATGGGTCCCATATATTGCTCAATACAGAGTAATGGACCTAATATATTGCTCCATACAGAATAATGGGTCCCATATATTGCTCCATACAGAATAATGGACCCCATATATTGCTCCATACAGTATAATGGACTCCATACAATGCTCCATACAGAATAATGTGCCCCAGATATTCCTCCAAACAGAATAATGGACCCCATATATTGCTCCATATAGAATAATTGACCCCATATATTGCTCCATACAGAATAATGGACCCCATATAATGCTCCATACAGAATAATGGACCCCATATTATACTCCATACAGAATAATGAGCCCCATGTAATGCTCCATACAGAATAATGGGCCCCATATAAAGCTCCATACAGATTAATGGACCCATATATTGCTCGGTACAGAATAATGGACCCCATATATTGCTCCATACAGAATAATGGACCCATATATTGCTCCATACAGAATAATGTACCCCATATATTGCTCCATTCAGAATAATGGGCCCCATATAATGCTCGATATAGAATAATGTACCCCATATATTGCTCCATGCTGCATAATGGACCCCATATATTGCTCCATACAGAATAATGGACCCCATATAATGCTCTGTACAGAATAATGGACCCCACATATTGCTCCATACAGAATAATGGACGCCATATAATGCTCCATACAGAATGATAGACCCAAATATAGCTCCATACAGGATAATGGACCCCATATATAGCTCCATACAGAATAATGGACCCAATGTATTGCTCCATACAGAATAATGGGTCCCATATTTTGCTCTATACAGAATAGTGGACCCCATATATTGCTCCATACAGAATAATGGGTCCCATATATTGCTCCATACAGAATAATGGACCCATATATTTCTCCATGCAGAATAGTGGATCACATATATTGCTCCATACAGAATAATGAGCCTCATATAATGCTCCATACAGAATGGATCCCATATATCGCTTCATACAGAATAATGGATCACATCTTTTTTTCCTTACCGGATAATGGACCCCATATATTGCTTCGTACAGAATAATGGGCCCCATATAATGCTCCATACAGAATAATAGACCCTTTTTATTGCTCTATGCAGAATAATTGACCACACATATTGCTCTATACAGAATAATTGTCCCCATATAATGCTCCATACGGAATAATGGACCCATATATTGTTCCATACAGAATAATGGACCCCATATATTGCTCCATACAGAATAAATAACCTCATATAATGCTCCATAAAGAATAATGGACCCCATATATTGCTCCATACAAAATAATGGAACCCATATATTGCTCCATACTGAATAATGGACCCATATACTGCTCCATATGGAATAATGGACCGCATATAATGCTCTATACAAAATAATGGACCCCATATATTGCTGCATGCAGAATAATGGACACCATATATTGCTCTATACAGATTAATGGAAACATGTATTGATCCATACAGAATAATGGACCCCATATAATGCTCCATACAGAATAATAGACCCTGTATATTGCTCTATACAGTATAATGGACCCATATATTGCTCCATACAGAATTATGGGCCCTGTATGTTGCTCCATAAAGAATAATGGCCCTCATAATGCCACATATAGAATAATGGACCCATATATTGCTCCATACAGAATAATGGACCCCATATATTGCTTCATACAGAATAATGGGCCCCATATAATGCTCCATACAGAATAATAGACCCTTTATATTGCTCTATGCAAAATAATGGACCCCACATATTGCTCCATACAGAATAATTGTCCCCATATAATGCTCCATATGGAATAATGGACCCATATATCTCTCCATACAGAATAAAGGACCCATATATTACTCCATACAGAATAATGGACCCCATAGATTGCTCCATACAGAACAATAGATCCCATATAATGCTCTATACAGAATAATGGACCCCATATCTTGCTCCATACAGAATAATGGACCCCATATAATGCTCCATACAGAATAATGGACCCCATATAATGCTCCATACAGAATAACGGGCCTCATAAAATTCTCCATAGAGAATAATGGGCCCCATATAATACACCATTCAGAATAATGGACCCATATATTTCTCCATTCACAATAATGGACCCAATATATTCCTCCAAACAGAATAATGGACCCCATATATTGCTCCATAGAGAATAATGGACCCCATATATTGCTCCATACAGAAAAATGGACCCCATATAATGCTCCATACAGAATAATGGACCCCATATAATGATCCATACAGAATAATGAGCCCCATGTAATGCTCCATACAGAATAATGGGCCCCATATAATGCTCCATACAGATTAATGGACCCATATATTGCTCGGTACAGAATAATGTACCCCATATATTGCTCCATACAGAATAATAGACCCATATATTGCTCCATACAGAATAATGGGCCCCATATAATGCTCAATACAGAATAATGTACCCCTTATATTGCTCCATGCTGCATAATGGACCCCATATATTGCTCCATACAGAATAATGGACCCCATATATAGCTCCATACAGAATAATGGACCCAATGTATTGCTCCATACAGAATAATGGGTCCCATATTTTGCTCCATACAGAATAATGGACCCCATATATTGCTCCATACAGAATAATGGGTCCCATATATTGCTCCATACAGAATAATGGACCCAATATATTGCTCCATACAGAATAATGGGTCCCACATATTGCTCCATACAGAATAATGGACCCCATATATTGCTCCATGCAGAATAGTGGCTCCCATATATTGCTCCATACAGAATAATGAGCCTCATATAATGCTCCATACAGAAAGGATCCCATATATCGCTTCATACAGAATAATGGATCCCATCTTTTTCTCCTTACCGAATAATGGACCCCATATATTGCTTCGTACAGAATAATGGGCCCCATATATTGCTCCATACAGAATAATAGACCCTTTATATTGCTCTATGCAGAATAATGGACCCCACATATTGCTCCATACAGAATAATTGTCCCCATGTAATGCTCCATACGGAATAATGGACCCATATATTGCTCCATACAGAATAATGGACCCCATATACTGCTCCATACAGAATAAATAACCCCATATAATGCTCCATACAGAATAATGAAACCCATATATTGCTCCATACAGAATAATGGAACCCATATATTGCTCCATACTGAATAATGGACCCATATACTGCTCCATACGGAATAATGGACGCCATATAATGCTCTATACAGAATAATGAACCCCATATATTGCTCCATACAGAATAATAGATCCCATATAATGCTCTATACAGAATAATGGACCCCATATCTTGCTCCATACAGAATAATGGACCCCATATAATGCTCCATACAGAATAATGGACCCCATATAATGCTCCATACAGAATAACGGGCCTCATAAAATTCTCCATAGAGAATAATGGGCCCCATATAATACACCATTCAGAATAATGGACCCATATTTCTCCATTCACAATAATGGACCCAATATATTCCTCCAAACAGAATAATGGACCCCATATATTGCTCCATAGAGAATAATGGACCCCATATATTGCTCCATACAGAAAAATGGACCCCATATAATGCTCCATACAGAATAATGGACCCCATATAATGATCCATACAGAATAATGAGCCCCATGTAATGCTCCATAGAGAATAATGGGCCCCATATAATGCTCCATACAGATTAATGGACCCATATATTGCTCGGTACAGATTAATGTACCCCATATATTGCTCCATACAGAATAATAGACCCATATATTGCTCCATACAGAATAATGGGCCCCATATAATGCTCAATACAGAATAATGTACCCCTTATATTGCTCCATGCTGCATAATGGACCCCATATATTGCTCCATACAGAATAATGGACCCCATATAATGCTCCATACAGAATAATAGACCCATATATAGCTCCATACAGAATAATGGACCCCATATATTGCTCCATACAGAATAATGGACTCATATATTGCTCCATACAGAATAATGTACCCCATATATTGCTCCATACAGAATAATGGGCCCCATATAATGCTCAATACAGAATAATGTACCCCTTATATTGCTCCATGCTGCATAATGGACCCCATATATTGTGCTGTAGAGAATAATGGACCCCATATATAGCTCCATACAGAATAATGGACCCAATGTATTGCTTCATACAGAATAATGGGTCCCATATATTGCTCCATACAGAATAATGGACCCCATATATTGCTCCATACAGAATAATGGGTCCCATATATTGCTCCTTACAGAATAATGGACCTCATATAATGCTCCATACAGAATGATAGACCCATATATAGCTCCATACAGAATAATGGACCCAATATATTGCTCCATACAGAATAATGGGTCCCACATATTGCTCCATACAGAATAATGGACCCCATATATTGCTCCATGCAGAATAGTGGCTCCCATATATTGCTCCATACAGAATAATGAGCCTCATATAATGCTCCATACAGAAAGGATCCCATATATCGCTTCATACAGAATAATGGATCCCATCTTTTTCTCCTTACCGAATAATGGACCCCATATATTGCTTCGTACAGAATAATGGGCCCCATATATTGCTCCATACAGAATAATAGACCCTTTATATTGCTCTATGCAGAATAATGGACCCCACATATTGCTCCATACAGAATAATTGTCCCCATGTAATGCTCCATACGGAATAATGGACCCATATATTGCTCCATACAGAATAATGGACCCCATATATTGCTCCATACAGAATAAATAACCCCATATAATGCTCCATACAGAATAATGAACCCCATATATTGCTCCATACAGAATAATGGAACCCATATATTGCTCCATACTGAATAATGGACCCATATACTGCTCCATACGGAATAATGGACGCCATATAATGCTCTATACAGAATAATGGACCCCATATATTGCTGCATACAGAATAATGGACCCCATATATTGCTCTATACAGATTAATGGAAACATGTATTGCTCCATACAGAGTAATGGACCCCATATATTGCTCCATACAGAATAATGGACCCAGTATATTGCTCTATACAGGATAATGGACCCATATATTGCTCCATACAGAATAATGGGCCCTGTATGTTGCTCCATAAAGAATAATGGCCCACATAATGCTACATATAGAATAATGGACCCATATATTGCTCCATACAGAATAATGTACCCCATATAGCGCTTCATACAGAATAATGGGCCCCATATAATGCTCCATACAGAATAATAGACCCTTTATATTGCTCTGTGCATAATAATGGACCCCACATATTGCTCCATACAGAATAATTGTCCCCATTTAATGCTCCATACGGAATAATGGACCCATATATTGCTCCATATAGAATAAAGGACCCATATATTGCTCCATACAGAATAATGGACCCCATATATTGCTCCATACAGAATAATAGACCCCAAATAATGCTCTATACAGAATAATGGACCCCATATCTTGCTCCATACAGAATAATGGACCCCATATAATGCTCCATACAGAATAATGGACCCCATATAATGCTCCATACAGAATAATGAGCCCCATTTAATGCTCCATACAGAATAATGGGCCTCATAAAATTCTCCATAGAGAATAATGGGCCCCATATAATACACCATACAGAATAATGGACCCATATATTTCTCCATTCATAATAATGGACCCTATATATTCCTCCAAACAGAATAATGGACCCCATATATTGCTCCATACAGAATAATGGACCCCATATATTGCTCCATACAGAACAATGGACCCCATATAATGCTCCATACAAAATAATGGACCCCATATAATGCTCCATACAGAATAGTGAGCCCCATGTAATGCTTCATACAGAATAATAGGCCCCATTTAATGGTCCATACAGATTAATGGACCCATATATTGCTTGGTACAGAATAATGGACCCCATATATTGCTCCCTACAGAATAATGTAACCCATTTATTTCTCCATACACAATAATGGGCCCCATATAATGCTCAATACAGAATAATGTACCCCATATATTGCTCCATGCTGCATAATGGACTCCATATATTGCTCCATACAGAATAATAGAACCCATATAATGCTGTGTACAGAATAATGGACCCCATATATTGCTCCATACAGAATAATGGACCCCATATAATGCTCCATACAGAATAATAGGCCCATATAATGCTCCATACGGAATAATGGAACCATATATTGCTCCATACAGAATAATGGACCCCATATATTGCTCCATACAGAATAAATAACCCCATATAATGCTCCATACAGAATAATGGACCCCATAGATTGCTCCATACAAAATAATGGACCACATGTAATGCTCCATACGGAATAATGGACCCATATATTGCTCCTTACAGAATAATGGACCCCATATATTTCTCCATACAGAATAAATAACCCCATATAATGCTCCATACAGAATAATGGACCCCATATATTGCTCCATACAGAATAATGGAACCCATATATTGCTCCATACTGAATAATGGACCCATATACTGCTCCATACGGAATAATGGACGCCATATAATGCTCTATACAGAATAATGGAAGCCATATATTGCTGCATACAGAATAATGGACCACATTTATTGCTCTATACAGATTAATGGAAACATGTATTGCTCCATACAGAATAATGGACCCCATATATTGATCCATACAGAATAATGAACCCCATATAATGCTCCATACAGAATAATAGACCCTGTATATTGCTCTATACAGCATAATGGACCCATATATTGCTCCATACAGAATTATGGGCCCTGTATGTTGCTCCATAAAGAATAATGGCCCTCATAATGCTACATATAGAATAATGGACCCATATATTGCTCCATACAGAATAATGGACCCCATATATTGCTTCATACAGAATAATGGGCCCCATATAATGCTCCATACAGAATAATAGACCCTTTATATTGCTCTACGCAAAATAATGGACCCCACATATTGCTCCATACAGAATAATTGTCCCCATATAATGCTCCATATGGAATAATGGACCCATATATTGCTCCATACAGAATAAAGGACCCATATATTACTCCATACAGAATAATGGACCCCATATATTGTTCCATACAGAATAATAGATCCCATATAATGCTTTATACAGAATAATGAACCCCATATCTTGCTCCATACAGAATAATGGACCCCATATAATGCTCCATACAGAATAATGGACCCCATATAATGCTCCATACAGAATAATGAGCCCCATTTAATGCTCCATACAGAATAACGGGCCTCATTAAATTCTCCATAGAGAATAATGGACCCATATAATACACCATACAGAATAATGGACCCATATATTTCTCCATTCACAATAATGGACCCAATATATTCCTCAAAACAGAATAATGGACCCCATATATTGCTCCATAGAGAATAATGGACCCCATATATTGCTCCATACAGAATAATGGACCCCATATAATGCTCCATACAGAATAATGGACCCCATATAATGATCCATACAGAATAATGAGCCCCATGTAATGCTCCATACAGAATAATGGGCCCCATATAATGCTCCATACAGATTAATGGACCCATATATTGCTCCATACAGAATAATGTACCCCATATATTGCTCCATACAGAATAATGGGCCCCATATAATGCTCAATACAGAATAATGTACCCCTTATATTGCTCCATGCTGCATAATGGACCCCATATATTGCTCCATACAGAAAAATGGACCCCATGTAATGTTCTGTACAGAATAATGGACCCCATATATTGCTCCATACAGAATAATGGACCCCATATAATGCTCCATACAGAATAATAGACCCATATATAGCTCCATACAGAATAATGGACCCCATATATAGCTCCATACAGAATAATGGACCCAATGTATTGCTTCATACAGAATAATGGGTCCCATATATTGCTCCATACAGAATAATGGACCCCATATATTGCTCCATACTGAATAATGGGTCCCATATATTGCTCCTTACAGAATAATGGACCCCATATAATGCTCCATACAGAATGATAGACGCATATATAGCTCCATACAGAATAATGGACCCCATATATAGCTCCATACATAATTATGGACCCAATGTATTGCTCCATACAGAATAATCGGTCCCATATTTTGCTCCATACAGAATAATGGACCCATATATTGCTCCATACAGAATAATGTACCCCATATATTGCTCCATACAGAATAATGGGCCCCATATAATGCTCAATACAGAATAATGTACCCCTTATATTGCTCCATGCTGCATAATGGACCCCATATATTGCTCCATACAGAATAATGGACCCCATGTAATGTTCTGTACAGAATAATGGACCCCATATATTGCTCCATACAGAATAATGGACCCCATATAATGCTCCATACAGAATAATAGACCTATATATAGCTCCATACAGAATAATGGACCCCATATATAGCTCCATACAGAATAATGGACCCAATGTATTGCTTCATACAGAATAATGGGTCCCATATATTGCTCCATACAGAATAATGGACCCCATATATTGCTCCATACTGAATAATGGGTCCCATATATTGCTCCTTACAGAATAATGGACCCCATATAATGCTCCATACAGAATGATAGACGCATATATAGCTCCATACAGAATAATGGACCCCATATATAGCTCCATACAGAATAATGGACCCAATGTATTGCTCCATACAGAAAAATGGGTACCCATATTTTGCTCCATACAGAATAATGGACCCCATATATTGCTCCATACAGAATAATGGGTCCCATATATTGCTCCATACAGAATAATGGACCCAATATATTGCTCCATACAGAATAATGGGTCCCACATATTGCTCCATACAGAATAATGGACCCCATATATTGCTCTATGCAGAATAGTGGCTCCCATATATTGCTCCATACAGAATAATGAGCCTCATATAATGCTCCATACAGAAAGGATCCCATATATCGCTTCATACAGAATAATGGATCCCATCTTTTTCTCCTTACCGAATAATGGACCCCATATATTGCTTCGTACAGAATAATGGGCCCCATATATTGCTCCATACAGAATAATAGACCCTTTATATTGCTCTATGCAGAATAATGGACCCCACATATTGCTCCATACAGAATAATTGTCCCCATGTAATGCTCCATACGGAATAATGGACCCATATATTGCTCCATACAGAATAATGGACCCCATATATTGCTCCATACAGAATAAATAACCCCATATAATGCTCCATACAGAATAATGGACCCCATATATTGCTCCATACAGAATAATGGAACCCATATATTGCTCCATACTGAATAATGGACCCATATACTGCTCCATACGGAATAATGGACGCCATATATTGCTCTATACAGATTAATGGAAACATGTATTGCTCCATACAGAATAATGGACCCCATATATTGCTCCATACAGAATAATCCACCCCATATAATGCTCCATACAGAATAATAGACCCTATATATTGCTCTATACAGTATAATGGACCCATATATTGCTCCATACAGAATAATGGGCCCTGTATGTTGCTCCATAAAGAATAATGGCCCTCATAATGCTACATATAGAATAATGGACCCCATATATTGCTTCATACAGAATAATGGGCCCCATATAATGCTCCATACAGAATAATAGACCCTTTATATTGCTCTATGCAAACTAATGGACCCCACATATTGCTCCATACAGAATAATTGTCCCCATGTAATGCTCCATACGGAATAATTGACCCATATATTGCTCCATACAGACTAATGGACCCATATATTGCTCCATACAGAATAATGTACCCCATATATTGCTCCATACAGAATAATGGGCCCCATATAATGCTCAATACAGAATAATTTACCCCATATATTGCTCCATGCTGCATAATGGACTGCATATATTGCTCCATACAGAATAATGGAACCCATATAATGCTCTGTATAGAATAATGGACCCCATATATTGCTCCATACAGAATAATGGACCCCATATAATGCTCCATACAGAATAATGGACCCATATAATGCTCCATACGGAATAATGGACCCATATATTGCTCCATACAGAATAATGGACCCCATATATTGCTCCATACAGAATAAATAACCCCATATAATGCTCCATGCAGAATAATGGACCACATATATTGCTCCATACAGAATAATGGACCCCATATATTGTTCCAAACTGAATAATAGACCCATATACTGCTCCATACAGAATAATGGACCCCATATAATGCTCTATACAGAATAATGGACCCCATATATTGCTGCATACTGAATAATGGACCCCATATATTGCTCTATACAGATTAATGGAAACATGTATTCCTCTATACAGAATAATGGACCCCATATAATGCTCCATACAGAATAATAGACCCTGCATATTGCTCTATACAGTATAATGGACCCATATATTGCTCCATACAGAATAATGCCCTGTATGTTGCTCCATAAAAAATAATGCCCCTCATAATGCTGCATATAGAATAATGGACCCATATATTGCTCCATATAGAATAATGGACCCCATATATTGCTTCATACAGAATAATGGGCCCCATATAATGCTCCATACAGAATAATAGACCCTTTATATTGCTCTATGCAGAATAATGGACCCCACATATTGCTCCATACAGAATAATTGTCCCCATATAATGCTCCATACGGAATAATGGACCCATATATGGCTCCATCCAGAATAAAGGACCCATATATGGCTCCATACAGAATAAAGGACCCATATATTGCTCCATACAGAATAATGGACCCCATACATTGCTCCGTACAGAATAATAGACCCCATATAATGCTCTATACAGAATAATGGACCCCATATCTTGCTCCATACAGAATAATGGACCCCATAAAATGCTCCATACAGAATAATGGACCCCATATAATGCTCCATAAAGAATAATAAGCATCATTTAATGCTCCATACAGAATAATGGGCCTCATAAAATTCTCCATGGAGAATAATGGGCCCCATATAATACACCATACAGAATAATGGACCCATATATTTCTCCATACACAATAATGGACCCAATATATTCCTCTAAACAGAATAATGGACCCCATATATTGCTCCATACAGAATAATGGACCCCATATATTGCTCCATACACAATAATGGACCCCATATAATGCTCCATACAGAATAATGGACCCCATATAATGCTCCATACAGAATAATGAGCCCCATGCAATGCTCCATACAGAATAATGGGTCCCATATAATGCTCCATACAGATTAATGGACCCATATATTGCTCGGTACAGAATAATGGACCCCATATATTGCTCCATACAGAATAATGGACCCATATATTGCTCCATACAGAATAATGTACCCCATATATTGCTCCATATAGAATAACGGGCCCCATATAAAGCTCTATACAGAATAATGTACCCCATATATTGCTCCATGCTGCATAGTGGACCCCATATATTGCTCCGTACAGAATAATGGGCCCCATATAATGCTCTGTACAGAATAATGGACCCCATATATTGCTCCATACAGAATAATGGACCCCATATAATGCTCCATACAGAATAATAGACCCATATATAGCTCCATACAGAATAATAGACCCCATATATAGCTCCATACAGAATAATGGACCCAATGTATTGCTCCATACAGAATAATGGGTCCCATATATTGCTCCATACAGAATAATGGACCCCATATATTGCTCCATACAGAATAATGGGTCCCATATATTGCTCCATACAGAGTAATGGACCTAATATATTGCTCCATACAGAATAATGGGTCCCATATATTGCTCCATACAGAATAATGGACCCCATATATTGCTCCATTTAAGATAATGGACTCCATACAATGCTCCATACAGAATAATGTGCCCCAGATATTCTTCCAAACTGAATAATGGAACCCATATATTGCTCCATACAGAATAATGGACCCCATATAATGCTCCATACAGAATAATGAGCCCCATGTAATGCTCCATACAGAATAATGGGCCCCATATAATGCTCCATACAGAATGATAGATCCATATATAGCTCCATACAGAATAATGGACCCCATATATAGCTCCATACAGAATAATGGACCAAATGTATTGCTCCATACAGAATAATGTGTCCCATATTTTGCTCCATACAGGATAATGGACCCCATATAATGCTCCATACAGAATAATGGACCCCATATAATGCTCCATACAGAATAACGAGCCCCATGTAATGCTCCATACAGAATAATGGGCCCCATATAATGCTCCATACAGATTAATGGACCCATATATTGCTCGGTGCAGAATAATGGACCCCATATGTTGCTCCATACAGAATAATGGACCCATATATTGCTCCATACAGAATAATGTACCCCATATATTGCTCCATTCAGAATAATGGGCCCCATATAATGCTCGATATAGAATAATGTACCCCATATATTGCTCCATGCTGCATAATGGACCCCATATATTGCTCCATACAGAATAATGGACCCCATATAATGCTCTGTACAGAATAATGGACCCCACATATTGCTCCATACAGAATAATGGACCCCGTATAATGCTCCATACAGAATGATAGACCCATATATAGCTCCATACAGAATAATGGACCCCATATATAGCTCCATACAAAATAATGGACCAAATGTATTGCTCCATACAGAATAATGGGTCCTATATTTTGCTCCATACAGAATAATGGACCCCATATATTGCTCCATACAGAATAATGGGTCCCATATATTGCTCCATACAGAATAATGGACCCAATATATTGCTCCATACAGAATAATGGGTCCCATATATTGCTCCATACAGAATAATGGACCCCATATATTGCTCCATACAGAATAATGGGTCCCATATATTGCTCCATACAGAATAATGGACCCAATATATTGCTCCATACAGAATAATGGGTCCCATATATTGCTCCATACAGAATAATGGACCCCATATATTTCTCCATAGGGAGACCCGGCCTATCTACACATGCACAGACGGGAAAGGGTGAAGTCTGTAGTGCAGGAACACTCTGGTGTAGGGTCGCTACCTAATACTGGACCTTCTCGGAGGTAGTCGGACCCCTGTCCCTGGTAGCCGCAGGACTCTGCGGGGAGCAGGGAGTCGCCTTCCCGCTATCATCTATAAGTGAGTAAAGTCTTGGAAGTTCACCCCTATGGCCTCCGGACTGTTCATTATGCGCCATACCATGCGACGCGGTGCCCGTACTCCCCGCACTACTACCCCCCCTCCATCCTGTTTGCCTGCCCTGAGGCCTTGCTCCGCCTGTGGGGAGCAGTGAGAACTTTGGCCGCCATGACACCAGGCCTTGGCGGACTACAGCGGCGCTGGTGGCCCTTCACCAGGCACCACGGGTGGTGTAGTCGTTAATCAGCCACTCAACCCGGACAAGCCCATACCATCTCTTTCTAATGTGTCGACCCTGAGCACGGGTCGGGCCCGGGCCATGGCTGCACCCCACCTCTCCATCACAGGGCCAGACACCGAGTCCCCCAACACCCAGGGTAAAACACGGGCTTTTCGAGTAGAGGCGTCACACATGTAAATACAACCAAAATGTTTCTGTGTGCTTGTATGTTAGCATTTGGGGCCCCACTTTAATCTTTTGCCCAGGACCCCACTTTATCTAATCCTGGCCCTGAGTAGGTGATAACATATTGATTGGTGGGGGTCTGATTCCTGGGATCCCCACTCACTGGGAATTGTTATCCCCAACAGAGCACTGTTATCCCCTTTTCAAAATGGAGCTGCAGGTCAAATGCCCGACCACTGCTTCATTCATTTTCAATGGGTATGTTTCGGTGCCAGTTCAGACTGACAAGGATAAGGGTGAGAATAAAATCATGGTGGAGAATAGAGAAAAGGGAGAGGTTTATATGTGTATTGAGGGTCCTCTAGGGGCCTGTCAGGAAAACTTGCCGGCCGGTGGGTGCAGCTCTCTGGCGCCCCTTGGCCTCTCAAGTCAGTCAAGGTACTGCACCTAGAGTAAGTAGTGCCAGGAAGCCGCTACCAGCGGGGGAAAACACGGTGGTGTGTTGTCCCTTACATGTCACCAATCCCTGACGCCACGATACAGGCACAACTCTCTGGCGCCCCCTCGCCTCTCAGGTCAGTCAAGGTACTGCACCTAGAGTGAGTGGTCACCGGAGAGGCCATCCTGTAGCCCACTGGGTATTTGAGGCCCTCTGCAGTGAGGGCGGTATATATATATTTCCCTGGCCTTGCCAGTAATATATATCCACACCTCCGACCGTCACTGCCAGCCTTCCTCAAATCCCCCAGATGGTATGCTGCCACCAGTTCTGGTTTGATACAGCCCGGTATTAATGGACTTGTATCGGGTCAGGAACCAACCCGGTAGCGTTTATGGCTTCGGGGAGGAGAACGATTACAGAACAAAAGAAACAGAACTATTAAATTTTATATTTAATCCAAAAGGGAGGCAGTGTTTAGGAAAAATATATACATAAGGATGTTACAAAGGGGGCATTAAAATACATAAGCAGATACATAAAATAAAACAAGATAAAGAGTGAAAATTACTTACACTACACGATCGCGGAGACGATTCAATATAGTGGGAGGGGGGGTTCTCCAGATTGCTGTTATTGAACAGGACCCTTTGCGTATAATTCGTATTCCCCCCAGCAATGAGTGCTTCTGTCTTCCCCCTAGATTACTTTATACTTAGGGAGAGACCTGGCCACACGCCCCTGGTGGTGACATCATGTGGGCCGGTCTTCCGCCTGTAGATTTTTATTAGAAATGCTGACTTTTGCGATAACTCATCGCCCGTTAATCGCAGAAGCTCGCAAACTACGCCATATTTTCCCTCATGATTTTATCCTTATTTTGACATCACGCATCACATCGCTGCAGTCTGCTATTCCGGGGTTCTTGCACTACGGCCCCCCGGTGTTGGTTACGGCTCTGGAAAAATACCTGCATATTCCGGGGCTGATTTGGTCACTACCCATTTGGGTCTCGTTATTGTCGGACCTATGGAACTCATATTATTTCATAACTAATATCGGAGTCAATGAGTCTGCAAATTCCCCTTTGAAGCTCGGGGAAGACCCTTCACAGTTACACACAAATTAGGGAAGCCTGCATTTTAAGTACCTCCTGTGTCTTTCAGGGACAAGAGGCCTGCTTCCTAACAAAGTTTTCACACTTCTTCCCTGGCCGTGTGTGAATAACTATTTATCAGTCATGCGTTAATTGGGGCTTTTGTGCTGAGCAGAAAGAGTGGGTGATAATTTGCATTAGACACTGTATGATTGTCATCTCTGGACAAACACTACAGCAGAGGGCATGGGAGAAGGGCTAATATTCTGTTAAGCTGTCCCTGATATCAATATTTTATAATATTCCTGACATTTCCCTCTCTTAGAGGTGGCATAAGGGGTGATTTACAGATCGCCCCTTGAGCCCACCTCCTGGCCCACCCTTCCTGCTGATCTGACAAGCCGCAGATCCACTTGCCCACCAACCTGAGTGTCCAGCTTTCCGATCACCCTGACTGGTTTGGGATACATTTTCCCCACACCTTTGACAGGCTATGGGTACCTTCCTCCCATACTCCTGACAGACAGGGGGACACACTTTCCTGTAACCTCGCCTGGTTATGTGGCCTACCTTTTTACCTCTCCTCATCTTTACATTGGGAGCTGCGCTCCCTAGGAGGGAGCTATGACCGGCCATGTCACAGTCCGTCGCCGGCCCGGGACCACTTTCCCTATGATCCCCATGTTTCTCCCCATCCTTCCACATCACCTCTGGAGCCGTGCTAGACATGGGGCAGCTACCATTGACCATGTTACCATCTGGTGTGACATTGGTCACCTGCACGGGACGACCTGCTTCCTGGTGTCCGTGCCTGCTCCCCTTGCCCCTAGCACTTATGCTGGCTCACTTCAGGGGATGCTCAGCAGCATCACCCCGCGGGGTGAGGTGGCTGAGTTCCCCTTTATCACAACACACACTTTTATTAGACATCACATTCACATTTTTGACAGCGGCATTAAATGACATATTAGATCTGGGAGGGTTGTCAGGAATGTATCGGGCAACCAACCGTCCCAGATCAGTTCCTAATAACACATTAGTGGGGAGATTCTCCGACACCCCCACTTCCCTTAACACCCTCCCCGCACCCCAGTCCAGGAAAACTCGGGCCATCGGTATGGGACGGCGAACACCCCCAAACCCGGTGACAGTCAGGGTCTTCCCAGGAATGAGTTCCTCTGGTAACACAAACTCAGGGCGGATCAGGGTGCGTTCTGTGCCAGTGTCCTTAAGGCCGACAGTGACTGTGTTTCCCACAGTAATGGGTTGTAAGTTCTCCTGGGCCCGGCCAACCGCCCCACCCACAAAAAGAATGGCTGCAGTAGGCCCTGGGGCCTCAGGTGTGGGGTTCATCTTCTGCCTCTCCGGGCAGACAAGACTGATGTGACCAGTTTGGTCACAAGTAAAGCACTTACGGGAGTCAAATGCAGTCCAGGTGCTGGAAGAAGGGGCAGGACCCACTGAGGGCCGGCGGGCTGGAACACTGGGGGTGGTTGTCGGCTTACCCCCTTTCCAGCTGGCGACGGCTGACATCCGCACCTCTGGTGCGCGGTTGGCCTCATAGGCATCTGCGATCTGGGCTGCTTTGGCGGCTTCCTTTGAGTCCCGGTCAAGCACAAACTGTCTCACTTCCACAGGGCAAAGGTGAAGAAACTGGTCCTTCACCATCAGATCCTTCAGCTCCTCGAAGGTGGTGACTGACAGTCCTTGGATCCACTGCTCAAAGTTGGTTCTGAGCCCGTCTACCACATCGCTGTAGGTGTCATGTGGTCCACGTTGGAGGGCTCTGAACTTTTTCCGGTAAACCTCCGGAGTCAGCTGGTACTTTTTTATCAGGGCCAGCTTGACGGCCTCATAGTCTCCATCTTGTTCTCGAGGGAGGGAAGCAAACACCTCCAAGGCTTTTCCTCGGAGCCCTGGAGTTAAATATCTTGCCCACTGGTCGGTGGGCAGCTGATACTGCCTGCAGGCCTTTTCAAAGCCTCGCAGAAATGTGTCCAAGTCCCCATCCTTTTCCATCACAGGGAAGTGCTCAGGACGGGGTTTAATGCAGCTGGCACTGTTGGACGCACGGGTCTGCGTAGAGGATGACTCCTTCTGAATCCGGGCTAGCTCCAGCTGGTATTGTCGGTCAGCTTGTCGCTCAGCAGCCTCTCGGTCAGCTTGTGCCTGGCGCTCAGCAGCCTCTCGGTCAGCTTGTCGCTCAGCAGCCTCTCGGTCAGCTTGGGCTTGTCACTCAGCAGCCTCTCGGTCAGCTTGGGCCTGTTGCTCTGCTCGCTCCTGGAATTTCAGGATCAGCTGCAGTCGTCCGTCACGATCGTCTGGGGCGAGCTGCTCCAAGGCCATCTGCAGGTGGGGGTCCACACTACCCTGGATGCGGGTATGGCTGGCCATCATAGGTGGGACCCCTGCAGCAGCGCCATCCGGGCCTTGGCTGGCCGCCCCATCATCAGGGCTCTGCTGTCGGATGGGCTCTGCATCACCTTGCAATAGTTCAGCAATCATTTGGGCCTTGTTTTTGCCCGTGGGTTCAATCTGTCTCAGCTCACAGAGGGCGATGAGAGTGGGCTTCGTCTGCTGGTTATACCAGTTCTCTCCTCGTGTAGCCATTATTGCCAAATAAAAGATAGGATAGAAAACCAAGAGAAGGGAGGGGATGCAACTGCTAAACGTATAGTAATGTCCCAGATAAAAAAAATATTAAAACACTGAGTCTGATTTCTTAAAACTCTGCACAGAATTCTCGCAAGAACCGTGCAAGTTTTCAGTGACAGGAATGATTGCTCCATCCAGCCACTGATGTTCTGTAATATCCCACCGCTGTCACCAATTTGTCAGGAAAACTTGCCGGCCGGTGGGTGCAGCTCTCTGGCGCCCCTTTGCCTCTCAGGTCAGTCAAGGTACTGCACCTAGAGTAAGTAGTGCCAGGAAGCCGCTACCAGCGGGGGAAAACACCGTGGTGTGTTGTCCCTTACGCATCACCAATCCGTGACGCCACGATACAGGCACAACTCTCTGGCGCCCCCTCGCCTCTCAGGTCAGTCAAGGTACTGCACCTAGAGCGAGTGGTCGCCGGAGAGGCCGTCCTGTAGCCCACTGGGTATTTGAGGCCCTCTGCAGTGAGGGCGGTATATATATATTTCCCTGGCCGTGCCAGTAGTATATATCCACACCTCCGACCGTCACTGCCAGCCTTCCTCAAATCCCCCAGATGGTATGCTGCCACCAGTTCTGGTTTGATACAGCCCGGTATTAATGGACTTGTATCGGGTCAGGAACCAGCCCGGTAGCGTTTATGGCTTCGGGGAGGAGAACAATTACAGAACAAAAGAAACAGAACTATTAAATTTTATATTTAATCCAAAAGGGAGGCAGTGTTTAGGAAAAATATATACATAAGGATGTCACAAAGGGGGCATTAAAATACATAAGCAGATACATAAAATAAAGCAAGATAAAGAGTGAAAATTACTTACACTACACGATCGCGGAGACGATTCAATATAGTGGGAGGGGGGGTTCTCCAGATTGCTGTTATTGAACAGGACCCTTTGCGTACAATTCGTATTCCCCCCAGCAATGAGTGCTTCTGTCTTCCCCCTAGATTACTTTATACTTAGGGAGAGACCTGGCCACACGCCCCTTGTGGTGACATCATGTGGGCCGGTCTTCCGCCTGTAGATTTTTATTAGAAATGCTGACTTTTGCGATAACTCATCGCCAGTTAATCGCTGAAGCTCGCAAACTACGCCATATTTTCCCTCATGATTTTATCTTTATTTTGACATCACGCATCACATCGCTGCAGTCTGCTATTCCGGGGTTCTTGCACTACGGCCCCCTGGTGTTGGTTACGGCTCTGGAAAAATACCTGCATATTCCGGGGCTGATTTGGTCACTACCCATTTGGGTCTCGTTATTGTCGGACCTATGGAACTCATATTATTTCATAACTAATATCAGGGTCAATGAGTCTGCAAATTCCCCTTTGAAGCTCGGGGAAGACCCTTCACAGTTACACACAAATTAGGGAAGCCTGCATTTTAAGTACCTCCTGGGTCTTTCAGGGACAAGAGGCCTGCTTCCTAACGAAGTTTTCACACTTCTTCCCTGGCCGTGTGTGAATAACTATTTATCAGTCGTGCGTTAATTGGGGCTTTTGTGCTGATTAGAAAGAGTGGGTGATAATTTGCATTAGACACTGTATGATTGTCATCTCTGGACAAACACTACAGCAGAGGGCATGGGAGAAGGGCTAATATTCTGTTAAGCTGTCCCTGATATCAATATTTTATAATATTCCTGACAGGGCCCATTTAAAAAAGGAGGTAAAGGAAAAATTTTGGAAAGACGAATTTGTACAAAATTTTTCTCTTCTCCTGTTGGAGAAATTTTATTTGGTCAAAAAAAATAAGAGAAAAAGGAGAGGAAAAGCATAGGTGCCAGCTGATTCCACAGATGTTAACAAATTAGTTGCAAACTTTTTCTACTCTGTCATTGGCGAAAGAACTTGGAAGCATTGTCCTGGCGATTTTGTTATGTGGATACCATAGAGGGTGCACATTGCAATTACAGTGGGAGGACTTGGCTGCGATAAAATGTGAAGTTTAGACAGAGAAAAGCAATGAAGCCCAGTAGTCGCTGGGACCACAAGACTATAGTCGGTCCTAGATAGACATAGATGGGCCAGTCCTTTCCAGATGGGGCTAACCCACCCAGCCATTTTGGGTTTCAGGGTCCTTTGCTCAGGCTGTGACTACAAGGACGAAATTTGAGTTGCCCTGGCAATTTAACAAAAGTCAATGTAAGTTTGGGGTTGGACCCCTTATCTAAATAAATACCCCAAATGGAGTAAAGCTGGGGGAGGGGTTTAGTTTGGTTTTGGTATCCTCCCTGTGTTGCATGTGGTTCATTTTGGATTAAAAAATGTCAAGTTTGCCTACCAGCATCCCTTGGTCATGTCTCAAAAACGGACTCAGGAGGTTTCATTAATGCGTATGGCGGGGCTTTCTGAGTCTCCCTTTTTTGACAAATAAATTTTGCCTCACTCGCCATCTCTCTTACCCCCAAAGTGTGTGCAGTGAATTTTGATGTGGCAGTTAGTTGGGTTAGGCCTTACAGGAGGGTGTCTCTTTTAGCGAAAACAGATGTTGAGTCTGCTTCCACTAATTGCTTGTTCACCTCAAGAGTTAAAATTTGTTGGGATGTTTTAAGGTTGGTGGTTATTTTGTGGATTGCAGTCTTCCAATTGGTTGTTCGATTGTCGCTTGCTATTGTGATTGATAGAGTGGGTAGCTTGCCGTTATGGGGTTTCTTAAGGGATATTCCCATCTTCAAGATCCTATCCCAATATGTAGTAGGTGTAATAGTAATAATATTAGCAAACACCTCCAATTAGAAATGTAGTATAGTTCTTCTGATTCGCTATCTCGATTACCCCATGTGAAGGGCATTGAAGTAGCTTATTGAGGAGGGTGTGGAGATGTCACTTTTGTTGGTGGCCTCATTTGTATTCTTAAGGGAGTCAAGTCATGCTCCCTGTGACAATTGAGAGGGGTTCTTGGAGTTGGCAAAATTGTTGAGGCAGGGTTTTAAACTTGGTTGATGGTACCATTGGATTGTGTTTATAATTTGGTACTGGCCTGGAATATTGGGACCCTTCAAGGTGGGGACCCTTGGAGTTGATTGCATGATATTGGGTTCCTGAAATTATAGGTTCTCCAGGGACTGTGGTTGTGAGAAAGGTTAACATTTTCCGTACAGCTAAACTCTTGGAGCTCCATGAACCTCCTTACTTAAAATTTGTTATTTATCTATGTTTGCAATAAAGACCATTTTTTACCAGTTTAGTCCAAAACCATTAGACTGTCTTAATTTGGAATTTGGGGAGATTGGTGGAGGAAAGCTAAGTTAGATAGCAGCCAGCCTCTAAAATACAGGAATCATATAACAATGACAACTCCAGGTGCAAACTAAAAATGTTATAAATTATATATTATTAATATGGGAAAATATTAATTATTTCAATGCATAACTTGCATTTACTATTATTTCCTGCAGTAAAATTGTTATTACTATTTATTGAAGGTTAGAAAATCAGGCTCTGGCATAGATAGAGCTGAGAGGGTTTTTTAATGGGCCTGGATTTTTGGGTCCAGGTTTTAGGATCTGCCAGAAGAGCTTGTTGGACCCAGCAGTGATCTCCACTTTCTGCTGCTAATTGACACCCCCTTGCTTGATATTTAAAAACCCTCATTGTCTACAGAGAGTCGCCGGTCATAGAACTATTTTCCCCTTCTCAGGCCTGAAGTACTAGCAGTCGGCTAGTTTCTTCTTGGAGTTTCTTGGTGGATTATTGTCGTCTTCTCTCTGGTGTCTTCTCAAGTTAAGTGTATCCCCTTGTCTGCTTTCCTTGTTTGTCTGTAGTTGCAGTGGGGGCTGACTAGTGCTCACGCCTTCCCCTCCCTATCTAGGACCTAGCTCTAAGGACAGTTATGGATTAGGTACCCTGCTCAGCGATAAGTGCGGAACCTATTTAGGGATGGTAGGGGAGTCAGGGTGTTGTAAGATCTGCCTAGGGGTCTCCACTCTCCTTTTCCCTAGTTGTTGGGATTCCCCTCTTTTCCCATCGTCATGCACTTGGTCCTTCTTTTACTTAGCGTGACAGTAGGTCTACCCTTTTGGAAGTGCATTGAGCTGTAGGGTGCATTGCTGCAAAAGGGAAAAAAAAAACTCTTTAAATCTGTGCACGTTGTGCGTTTGGAAGCCCAGGTACTGGATCTAAATGAGCAGCTGGCAACACTGAGATCCATTGACAATATGGAAAGGAGTCTGCTGCTCACTGAGCAGCTGCTCACTGGGGTAGATGTGGGGGAGGGTGGTAGTAGGGAGCTGCAGGACAGTGAGGCCGCTAGTTGGGTGACAGTTAGAAGGGCAGGTAGAGGGAAGAGTGCCAGGGAGGCTAGTCCTGGTCTGGCACATCCCAATAAGTTTGCAAAGTTGGCAGATGAGGGGAGTGACGGCACAGGGGTAGCACTGCTGCAGCAAGGCACGTCCCCTGAAAGCCGGAGGAGTGTCAGCTCCAGTAAAGAGGGAAATGGGAGAGCAGGGCAGGCCAGGCAGGTGCTGGTAGTGGGGGACTCAATTATTAGGGGAACAGGGCAATCTGTCACAAAGACAGGGATCGTCGAACAGTGTGCTGCCTACCTGGCGCTCGAGTCCGGCACATCGCTGATTGGGTTGACAGATTACTGGGAGGGGCTGGTGAGGACCCAGTGGTCATGGTGCACATTGGCACAAATGACAAAGGTAGAGGTAGGTGGAAGGTCCTTAAAGATGATTTCAGGGAATTAGGCTGCAAGTTGAAAGCAAGTACCTCCAAGGTGGTATTCTCTAAAATACTACCGGTACCACGTGCCACGCCAGAGAGGCAATGGGAGATTAGGGAGATAAATAAGTGGCTCAAGAACTGGTGTAGGAAGGAGGGATTTGGGTTCCTGGAGAACTGGGCCGATTTCTCAGTTGGCTACAGACTCTACGCTAGGGACCGGCTGCACCTCAATGGGGAGGGTGCAGCTGTGCTGGGGGAGAAAATGGCTAGAAGGTTGGAGGAGTGTTTAAACTAGGGATTGGGGGGGGGGTATTTATTTTATAGGTGGAGAAGCTGACTCCCCCCCTGGGCCGTGGGGCACTCGGATCCGGACAATAGGGGAACGATGGGGGTAGTAGTGGCAACCCGGTTCCGTGGCTCAGGGTGGTCAGACCAGTGGTAGTCCGTTATGTGCTGATGTTTATGTCCGACTACGCCACCCGTGGATTGCGGCTATTAGGAACAGCCGCTGCATGCAGACCGCTTGGGCTCATGATGTATGCAGCTGGGATGGTGTGACTCCCCACGGGAAGAGTGCGGCCCCAGGGCAGTGTAGTGGATGTTGGGAGTGATGGTAGTGAGAGTCCCAGTGCCGGTAGTGCAGGAGGCGCGAAGGAGCACACAGACAACAGGTTGCAGTCCAGGGTCTTTACTAGAACAGGTAAACTGACCCATAAACAGTCCCGGCTAGGAGGGGACCTGGATGTCTGAGAGCAACGGGGAAATTGGTCCTGGTCAGGGTGAGGGTGTAGGCCTACCGTGCTTTCTATGCTCCTTCTGGCTATCTCCTCCTTATAGGGTAACAGCCCACGTTTCCGAGCTCTCCATGTATTCTCGCCTGTATGACCTGCGACGTGGGTTCCTTTCTGCTCCCAGCCTTGTACGGCTTTGCTGGTCCCTTCTGTTGTGGCAGGGCCTCCAGGCTTCTTAGGCCAAGGAATATACAGTCCCCTGCGGACTGGTTATCTGCTGGGGGATGTGGAATCCTCCCAGCCTCAGACACCAAAGTCTGGTAAATTAAGTCCGTTATCTGCCAAGACAGGCTCACTTCGCCTCTTGTCTCTGGCTTGTGGCTCTCCTCCTGCCACACTTCCTCTTAGGTGCAATACAACTGTCAGTCCCTGCTCTGCTCTGGGACAAGTCTCAGTCCTGAGACAGGTCGTCAAGTTCTCCCTAACCCTGCCCCCAGCACCAGCTTTTATAGGGGCAGCCTGCTCCCCCTACTGGCCTGAGACAGGAGGTACTGCATGCTAATGTTCCCCTGACTAGAGAACCTCCCCCTTGCTCTCAGACACAGCTTTATTATGTAGCACCCTGAGGATTCGGCTGCTACAGGGGTATTGCACCTCAAGCCAGAGGTGTGGTATTCCACTCCCGGGTAAGGATGGAGTGTGGAACTGAGCTCAGTTAGCTGCATGCACTACACACATCCCATTTCCGAGGAACAGACCGATGGTACTCCCACTAGAGAAATGTGCAGGTACAACAGAGTCTGTTCCTGGCTGGAGTGGGAGGGGGGTGGAACATCCCAGTAGTGTAGGGGCAGATAGGGGGAGCAGTCTGGGTAGTGCTAGGAGCTCATTGGGTGCTGGTCACCTGAGCTCACACATAGAGGGAGTATATAAGGTGGGCACCATCTTAGATCAGGGTCAGTCTGTGAGACGTCAGTCAGTCTGTCAGTCTTTTGTCAGAGCAGAGCAGAGGAAGAGAGCAGAGGAGAAGAGCAGCTCCAAGGCCCAGAGAGAGAGAGGAGAGAGAAAGACCCAGAGGGGGAGAAAGAAGGAACTCCAAGAGCCCAAATTAGACCAGAGGGTGAAGAGTTGGCAACAGGGTACCGGATCCCAAGCTGGCAGAGGCTACAGCACACCTTAGCCAGGAACCGGAGGTCGTGGGCAGGATCTGCCACGATCACCCACTAAATCCACCCGGAAGGCAGACCACGAATAGGGTCAGGGAACCCAGAGACAAGGGTTTACCACCAAGAGGCCCGAGGGAGCCGGACATAGGTGGATCCCTGGTGGGGAAGGCCAGAGAAGAGGACAGGACAGAAAGGGAGCTCAGGACCACGCTCCAGAATCACCTGGGGGTTGGCCGAGTCCAGGACCTGGTGGACGCAGCACGGCTCGGGTGGTCACTTAAGGCCGGAGTGACCAGAACAACTGCAGTAAGTAAACAAACCCTGAACTGCACAGCCCGACTCTGAGTCTCATTTCCATCCCCGCTGCACCACCACAACCCCCATCCTCTGCAACTGACCCCCTGAGGCTATACCCCTCCCGTTGGGGGTTATACTACCTGAGCTGCACATACATCACCAGCCTCAGCGGACCCTGCTGCAGCGGCGGCCGTATTGACCGCAATTCAACGGGTGGCGTAGTCGACACAAAAGAACATCTAGTAACATCATAAGGACTGCCACACACTGAGCTTGACACCCTGGGCACGGACCGGGTCACCGCCACTCGGAGACTACAACCCCCATCTGATCCGGCTCCGGGTATCCCCAACAACACTGGCCCAGGGGGCACGTCAATTACATTTTGTGGCATCCAGGCCAGGGTGACACAAAGATAGTGCAGATAGTGACCTGGGCACAATTAAAGAAATTGGGGGTGGGGTTAGAGCAGTCAATAAAGTAAGAAGGAATAGAGGTACAGAGAGATATATAAAATGCATGTACACTAATGCCAGAAGCCTCACCAACAAAATGGAGGAGTTAGAATTAATTTTGTTGGAAAATAATTATGACATGGTAGAGATATCTGAGACGTGGCTGGACGAGAGCCATGACTGGGCAGTTAATTTATAGGGCTATAGTCTGTTCAGAAATGACCGTACAAACAAGCGAGGGGGGGGTGTGTGTTTGTATGTAAAATCATCTTTAAAACCCATCTTGTGGGAGGATATATGTGAATATAATGAAAATGAGTCTCTGTGGGTGGAGATAAGGGGAGGAAGAAAAAATAATAAATTACTGATAGGGGTTTGTTATAAGTCTCCAAAAATAATGGAAGTAGCGGAGAATATCCTCGTAAAGCAAATAGATTAAGCAGCGACTCAAGGAGAAGTCATTATTATGGGAGAATTCAACTACCCTGAAATACATTGGGGGACAGAAACCTGTAGTTCAAGCAAGGGTAATAGGTTTTTGACAACTATGAGAGACAATTACCTTTCACAACTGGTTCAGGACCCAACAAGAAGGGGGGCACTGCTAGACCTAATATTAACCAATAGGCCAGACCGCATATCAAATATACGAGTTGGGGGTCACTTGGGTAATAGTGATCACAAAATAATACGTTTTCATGTCACCTTTAATAAAGATGTGTAGTAGAGGGGTTACAAGGACACTAAACTTCAGGAAGGCAAATTTCCATCGGTTGAGAGATGATCTTAGTGCAATAAACTGGGAAAATATCCTGAGACATAAAGCTACACAAAGCAAATGGAAGACATGTATTAGCATCCTGAATAGGACCTGTGCACAATATATACCCTTTGGGAATAAACATGCTAGAAATAGGAGGAAACCACTATGGGTAAATAGAGCTGTAAGGGGCGCAATAAGTGACAAAAATAAATCATTTAGAGAACTAAAGCAAGTAGGTAGTGATGAGGCATTAAATAAATATAGAAAGTGTTAGAAGGCGCTATCCGACTTGTGGCCTAGACCTGCAGCTGATACAGGCAGTGAACCAAAGAAGGCTGCAGGGATTAGGAATATGGAAATGGAGTATCTGCGCTGGTCTTGGCTTTGGTACTGGAAAAAATTAAATATAGGAAATCGGTGAACAAAATTATGTTTTATTTTTAATGATAATTCTTAAAATTGGGAAGCACAGAAAGTGTGCATCACCCACTCCAGACACCACTGGAAGGTGCCCATGTTAAACTATAGACTGCCAATACTGCCTACAAAGCATATAGGAGCACAACCCTCTATGGCTCCTCCTGGCAGCTACTGCAGCCACCAAGGAAATTAAGGGAGAGAGTTTCCACTCTTTCCTTGCAGTCACTTAGTGGTACATCCACTGCAGATACCACAAAAAGGTGCCTCTGTCAGACCAAGCGTCGCACCATACAATGTAAATCTAATCAGGTAATCTATTGGACATAGTCACACCGGTCTACTGTCCTAAGAAATATTAACTTTCTATATCACAGAAAAACGGCAGCAACACAACCTTCTGGATAACAACATTGGTAATCCTGCCAGTATTCCCACCATCCCACTAAATCAGGTATGAACTATAGGAATAGAGACCATTATCCTTAAACACATACGACTCTCTCAAAAATCCCATTGTTTTCACAGAATCCCCGAGTGCACCCCCACGGACTAGAACACATCTATTGAAAATACATCTAGATCGCTAAGAAGGTAACCATCCTTGACACCTATTAGTATTCCTGGAACTAGCAACAGTATCAGGTAATAACCCCTATCCTTTCTCCCTCTAGATTGATCCTAGCAAGCTCCTAGCAAGCTTTATATCCACGAAGCAGATAAACCACCATCCCCTGTATAATTTTAAACACACAAGTGTTTTTCCCAATTTTAAGAATTATCATTAAAAATAAAACATAATTTTGTTCACCGATTTGCCTATATTTAATTTTTTCCAGTACCTAAGCCAAGACCAGCGCAGATACTCCATTTCTCATATTAAATAAATATAGAAAATTAAATAAATTCTGTAAAAATCAAATCAAGGCAGCAAAGATTGAGGTAGAGAGAATCATTGCCAGAGAAAGTAAAAATAACCCCAAAATATTCTTTAACTACATAAATAGTAAAAAATTAAAAAATGATAGTGTTGGCCCCCTTAAAAATAGTCTGGGTGAAATGGTGGATGAGGATGAGGAAAAAGCCAATATGCTAAATGATTTTTTTTCAACCATATTTACACAATAAAATCGCATGACAGAAAACATGATCAGTGATAACAAAAATTCTCCATTGAATGTCACTTGCTTAACCCAGCAGGAAGTACGGCGGCGTCTAAAAATCACTAAAGTTGACAAATCCCCGGGCCCGGATGGGATATACCGCGAGTACTGCAGGAATTAAGTAACCTCATAGATAGACATTATTTTTAATCTTTAAAGATTCAATAATAACAGGGTCTGTACCACAAGACTGGCGTATAGCAAATGTGGTGCCAATATTCAAAAAGGGGACAAAAACTGAACTTGGCACTTATAGACCAGTAAGCTTAACCTCTACTGTGGGTAAAATCCTGGAGGGTTTCCTAAGAGATGCTATAATAGAGTATCTGAAGAAGAATAACCTCATGACCCAATATCAACATGGGTTTACGAGGGACGTTCCTGTCAAACTAATCTGATCAGTTTTTATGAGGAGGCAAGTTCGGGACTGGACCAAGGAAATGCAGTGGATGTTGTGTATATGGACTTTTCAAAAGCTTTTGATACGGTTCCACACAAAAGGTTGATACATAAAATGAGAACAATGGGGATAGGGGAAAATATATGTATGTGGGTTAAGAATTGGCTCAGTGATAGGAAACAAAGGATAGTTATTAATGGAAAGCACTCAGACTGGGTCTTAGTTTACAGTGGGGTACCACAGGGGTCAGTATTGGGCCCCCTTCTTTTTAACATATTTATTAATGACCTTGTAGACCAGAGTAATATTTCAATATTTGCAGATGACACTAAACTCTGCAGAGTAATCAATACAGAGGAGGACAATTTAATATTACAGGAGGATCTATGTAAACTAGAAGCTTGGGCTGATAAATGGCAAATGAGCTTTAATGGGGATAAATGTAAGGTAATGCACTTGGGCAGAGGAAATAAAATGTATAATTACATGCTTAATTGTAAAACACTGGGCAAAACTGTAACTGAAAAAGACCTGGGTGTATTGGTGGACGACAAGCTCCCGTTTAATGGCCAGTGTCAGGCAGCTGCTGCAAAGGCAAATAAAATAATGGGATGCATTAAAAGAGGCATAGATGCTCATGAGGAGAACATAATTTTACCTCTATTTAAGTCATTAGTGCGACCACACTTAGAATACTGTGTACAGTTTTGGTCTCCGGTGTATAAGAAAGACATAGCTGAACTAGAGCGGGTGCAGAGAAGAGCGACCAAGGTTATTAGAGGACTGGGGGGTCTGCAATACCAAGACAGGTTATTACACTTGGGGTTATTTACTGTGGAAAAAAAGAAGGCTTAGGGGTGATCTTATTACTATGTACAAGTATATGAGGGGACAGCACAAAGACCTTTCTACTGATCTTTTTACTCTGAGGCCAGAGACGGGGACAAGGGGGCATCTTCTCCGTCTGGAGGAAAGAAGGTTTAATCATAATCACAGATGCGGATTCTTTACTGTAAGAGCAGTGAGACTATGGAACTCTCTGCCGCATGATGTTGTAATGAGTGATTCACTATTAAAATTTAAGAAGGGACTGGATGCCTTTCTTGAAAAGTATAATATTACAGGTTATATATACTAGATTCCTTGATAGGGCGTTGATCCAGGGAACTAGTCAGATTGTCGTATGGAGTCGGGAAGGAATTTTTTTCCCCAATGTGGAGCTTAGTGTTGCCACATGGGTTTTTTTTTGCCTTCCTCTGGATCTACATGTTAGGCTATGAGTTGAACTAGATGGACTTAGTCTTCCTTCAACCTTAAAAACTATGTTACTATGTTACCTTCCCAGCATCTTTTCCTTTGATCACAGTTAGAGTTCTGGGAGGTTATTCTTGCTTCATTTATTTTTGGTTCTCCTTAGTTTTCCTGATCTCCCCATTATGAATGGGCTTTAAGTTTGTTCACCCTGGGTCTTAGTGTCCACCTGCACTCTTTCCTCTCCCCTTGTTAGTCTTTGTGCAGTGGCCTCCCCTCTTCTTCCTTAGGAGGCACCAGAAACCCCTGGATGGGCTTTTAGGGAGTAAGGTTCAAGGTGGTCTTTTTACTTGTGCAGCTAGGGATTGTCTAGTCTGTACAGGGACCAGTAGGATGTGAGTTCGCTTCTCTCTGTAATAGGTCGTCCTTATTCCGGTTACCCGTGTGTGAGTGTTTCACGTTCATAAAAGCATAGAACTGAAATGGAGCTCTATGTTTTATTTATTTTACTCACTTATACACCACCATTAATTCCACAGCGCTTTACGATCATCAGCGCCGAACATGTTTCTCTCTAGCGATTAGATGAGATTGCCACTTGAAATACTCTTCCTATTTATTTCTGTTGTAAAATGGCCTACTGGTCATCTGTCCTGTCTTTTAAGCTTTTTTCTGCTTAAGGATTTAAAAAATGACTGATGTGAGAAAAAATGAGTGCCTCACTTTTATAAAACATCTCCCGGAGGAAAACTTTCTAATTATGCACTGTCAAATCAAAAGGCTGAAAAAAAAGGCTCCAGGAAAATTACTCTGCAAACTCCTCCAAAAACTCTTCAAAGAAAAAAAATGTTTCTTTAAGCGGTTTCCACTAGAAAACTCTGCGTATTTGAAGTCGCTTTTCTTTTTTGACTTGTGGTTTTCACTGATGTTTTTTCATTCAAATCCATGAAAATGGCACATGTAAATCATGAATTTAGCACAAAATCCAATATTGTCCTTTTTGCACGATCTCTGAAATGATGTAAAAAATGCACTAAAATAACTTTCATACGTAAAATCACTCCAGTGGGCGACTGGAGTAGATTGGAGCTAAATTTGATGACTTTTTGAAAAAGTTTCATTTCATGAAATTATCTAAAATATGTGGAAAAGTCACACTGACGCAAAAAAACAGAAAACGAGCTAAACCCCAAATACGACTTTAAATTGTTTGATGAATTTGTCACAAAAGTCACTAATTGAGAAGTAATAATGCCAAAAAATGGCGGAAATGCAATGATGAATCCGGCCCTCTGTGTTTACACAACCTTAAATGGACCAGAATCACTGGTCCTCTTCTCCACTTACTAATGAGACATGTATGTTGTATATCATTGATATGCCATAAATGTTAGTAATATTAAATGCAAAGAAACATTAAATTTGTATTTTTTTTTAAAGATTTTTTTTAATAAGAATTGCATGGAATAATTAATAGATGTTCTCGGAGGGGCCAATGCCTTCTGCAGTCATTTCTTGGTGGTCAGGTACATGGCACAAGTCCTTCCGCACAGGTACAGCCTTGATGGTGGAGATGCTGTACTTCCTTCAGGGCGCTAGATGTGGAGGTTTTATTCCTATGAGATATCTCTGGTGCCTCAGAGGCAGCCGGCAGAAATACAGCTTCCTCCGATGAAGCGAGCAGCCCTGGATAATCCTCGCCGGCAGGATGATATCACCCGGCGGAAGATGGAACCTATGAGAAGAGATATAAAAATAATGTCAGTAATGGGCCTCCATATTAGAGGATACTGGGACAGGACAGTAGAGGGGTCTTCTCCATACAGAGGTATGGGGTCATTGTCAGTCATCATACATGTGACAATCCCACCACTGACAGGTAACATCTGCTCCACGTGACTTCTTCTCCCTGACGTCATACAACATGGAGCCTATTGTCACACTTACCTCTTCTACTTTCCACTTCTTCTACTTTCTCCGGTTTCTGTTTTTTTCTCAGTTTTAATACAGATTTTCTGCTCCTCTTAACTGGAAATTCTTATGAGAAAGTAAAAAAAACATGTTATTATAAACTCCTAACACATTAGCTTTATATCTTTATGTAGCAGAACTATTTTATTCTTATACCCTATAGTCCGGGCATTCTGGTATTTCATCAGCGCAGAATATGTCATATGTACAAGGCATCATCTGAGGGCTTGAGCATTAGATTAATATGGACTAGTAGGTTTCCTGTGTGCCGCCATGTGGTGTCTGTTCCCTTATTAATATACAAATTGCCTCTTCAGAGAGGAAAAGAACTTGAACTCTAACACCCCCTATTGGAAGTCGCAATCCTAAAAGTCAATATCGACTTTTTAAAGGGGATCTGTCAGGACACTTTTTCTATGTAATCTGAGAGCAGCATTATATAGACCCTGATTCTAGAGATGTGTCACTTACTGGACTGTGTTTTGCTGTTTTAATACAATCAGTATTTTATCAGCAGGACATTATCACTGCAGGACAAGCTGCCTTGTGCATCTTAGTCCAACCACACAACACTGATTAGCAGCTCTCTCTCACTATATAATGTACACAACAACTGAGCTCTGCTGGATCTGCAGCAGAGAAAATTATTCCTCAATCCTAACTGCTGCACCCAGTAACTAAGTGACACATCGCTGGAATCAGCGTCTCTGTTCCCACCTCATGCTGCTGTCGGTTTTCATAGCAAAAACCTGCTGCCAAATTCCCTGTAATGAGCGCTGCCACATGACGTGGGATAAAAGCCAAACCAGACACCCCATCTGCAGACGTGTTTCGGGGTGATTGCAAAGCAAGAGTTTTATTTCTAGAGGAAATGTCTCTACTTGTGGAGAGTGACTTACCTGACATAGCAAGAAGGAAAGTGAATAAAAACCAGCCGGTGATGTACTTCTTCCAATAAATATTATGTTGGTTACACAAGAAGAAAAGTTACAATTAAGATAGGAGAACATCTCAGCGATATTTCACATAACAGCAGAAAGAGACAGATCTCACCTGCTGGAAATCCTCCTATCACCGCACACTGCAGACGCATCTGCTGTCACTGCATGTGGCATCGAGAGAACTGATCATCTGCCCCGTGGTGGGAACAGAAAAAGGCATTTACTGCATACAGACACTTTCTGGATGTTCACACTACTGTAGATATGATTTTTCCCAATGGAATGAACTTACAGTGGTGGCCAAAAGTATTGGCACCCCTGCAATTCTGTCAGATAATACTCAGTTTCTTCCTGAAAATGATTGCAATCACAAATTCTTTGGTCTTATTATCTTCATTTAATTTGTCTTCAATGAAAAAACAAAAAAATAATTGTCCTAAAGCCCAATTGGATATAATTCCACACCAAACCTAAAAAAGGGGGTGGGCAAAAGTATTGTCACTGTTTGAAAAATCATGTGATGCTTCTCTAATTCATGTAATTAACAGCACCTGTAACTTACCTGTGGCACCTAACAGGTGTTGGCAATAACTAAATCACACTTGCAGCCAGTTAACGTGGATTAAAGTTGACTCAACCTCTGTCCTGTGTCCTTGTGTGTACCACATTGAGCATGGAGAAAAGAAAGAAGACCAAAGAACTGTCTGAGGACTTGAGAAACCAAATTGTGAAGAAGCATGAGCAATCTCAAGGATACAAGTCCATCTCCAAAGACCTAAATGTTCCTGTGTCTTCCGTGCGCAGTGTCATCAAGAAGTTTAAAGCCCATGGCACTGTGGCTAACCTCCCTAGATGTGGACGGAAAAGAAAAATTGACAAAAGATTTCAATGCAAGATTGTGCGGATGGTGGATAAAGAACCTCGACTAACATCCAAACAAGTTCAAGCTGCCCTGCAGTCCGAGGGTACAACAGAGTCAACCCGTACTATCCATCGGCGTCTGAATGAAAAGGGACTGTATGGTAGGATACCCAGGAAGACCCCATTTCTTACCCCAAGACATAAAAAAGCCAGGCTGGAGTTTGCCAAAACTTACCTGAGAAAGCCTAAAACATTTTGGAAGAATGTTCTCTGGTCAGATGAGACAAAAGTAGAGCTTTTTGGGAAAAAGCAACAACATAGAGTGTACAGGAAAAAAAAATAGGCATTCAAAGAAAAGAACACAGTCCCTACAGTCAAACATGGCGGAAGTTCCCTGATGTTTTGGGGTTGCTTTGCTGCCTCTGGCACTAGACTGCTTATCCGTGTGCATGGCATTATGAAGTCTGAAGACTACCAACAAATTTTGCAGCATAATGTAGGGCCCAGTGTGAGAAAGCTGGGTCTCCCTCAGAGGTCATGGGTCTTCCTGCAGGACAATGACCCAAAACACACTTCCAAAAGCACTATAAAATGGTTTGAGAGAAAGCACTGGAGACTTCTAAGGTGGCCAGCAATGATTCCAGACCTGAATCCCATAGAACACCTGTGGAGAGATCTCAAAATGGCAGTTTGGAGAAGGCACCCTTCAAATATCAGGGACCTGGAGCAGTTTGCCAAAGAAGAATGGTCTACAATTCCAGCAGAGCATTGTAAGAAACTCATTGATGGTTACCGGAAGCGGTTGTTCGCAGTTATTTTGGCTAAGGGTTGTGCAACCAAGTATTAGGCTGAGGGTGCCAATACTTTTGTCTGCCCCATTTTTGGAGTTTTGTGTGAAATGATCAATGATTTGATTTTTGCTTCATTCTCTTTTGTGTTTTTTCCTTGCAAGCAAATTAAATGAAGATAATAAGACCAAAGAATTTGTGATTGCAATCATTTTCAGGAAGAAACTGAGTATTATCTGACAGAATTGCAGGGGTGCCAATACTTTTGGCCACCACTGTATAAAGGGAACTAATGTTTCATTGCTAGCGCCACAATATTCCTTTCCATGTAATTATCTGATATTCACTGTTACAATAGATTTGCCTTGTTACTGGTTTTGGTTTTCCCTTTTTCCCCCTTGCTATGGATTATGCATCATCACTGTGAGTTGCGTTGAGGCTTACATCCTATACCCACTGAAGTTCAGCTGCTACATTCTCTATTTTCCTGTGATGTCTTACACTGGTAAGACGTCTTAAAGACCAGAGGAGCATTGCATGGCCTATAAGACTCATCACGCTGGCATGTGACTCTCCACAAGGCGAGATGTTACCCCTTAGATCTCTTATTCATATGGTATTATTTGCAGCATGCCACAGTGTTCTCATGTAATCAATTAGTTAAACCTCAATGTAACGATAATGGCATAAAAGCCCATATCAAGCTATAGGCAAAGTGTTCAGGATCAGTTTGGCTCAAAACTGTGAGATCGCATTTAACGGACACCAAAAAAGAGAATTTCTATGCACTGAAGTTCAAAAAAGTAATGATATTCTGAGCCTCCTTGTACACATTCACATTGTACTCTGATCATAGACTATAACAAGATGTGCTATACACCTGCACATACCTGACGATGTGGAGGAGGATGACGTGCCTTCTCTAGCAGTGAGATCAGTTCCAGGAGAAGATTCTTTCTGTCTGTTTGGTAGAAGAAAAACATGTAAATTACAAGTAAGAACAATAGAAAATGTTAAGACACCAGTATGCAAGGCCAATTAGATCAACATGGAGGGGATATTCTGTCCAGGACCCACCTCTTCTATTAGGAAGAATTGAGATCCGTTAAATATTATGGCCCTCAGTGACTGGAAATAAATGACTGGTAGTCAGAGTAATCACAAGCCAGAGCCACAGTGATCAGCAATTATGGGTTGGTGGCTGGTGGATTTTATGTTGTGTTACTTGTATCTTGTATATGTTGTTCTGATCATATTATATTGGATCTAAACCCCACAATATTAATGTACTCACATATCTGAGTGTTTTTTTCTTTTTTCTATGGGAGAATTCACTGGAGGCTCATTGGGATCCTCATTATCCATCACCCTAGTATTGGTGGTACATAGCTAAAATACAGGGAAAGATAAAATGTAAAACATACATCGTTCTAAACTTTTTTTAATTATAGGTTTTGCAGTTGTAATGGGTCTCAAACTTACATTAACAAGCCTTTCAGTAGATGATACAAAGTTGTGGCTTTCTGGCCAGTCATTCTCCTCGCTTGTGTCCCCTTCACTTGAGTCCATATGTTTTTATATCCAGGAGTGAGCTACAAAGTGTAAGTACAGTAGTATCAGAGATTATTAGAATAAAACACTGTCACACACAATCACCATATTATCACTAATAATGATAGGAACTGATTGTCACATAAAGTGAAAGACAAGACAAACAACAGTTTGTTCCAGATGACGTCTCATTCTACTTACGCTCAAAGTGGCTGGTGTCCACGTCTGACACCAGATGAGGAACATACAGGGGCCTCTGACTTAGAAGGTTGGCAAAGTCTAAGTTACGCAGGAACGGATGACTCTTAATCTCATTTGCTCCTCCTGGAAAAGGAAAACAAAAAAAATCTGATACAAATGACGCGCCCCTGGGCCTGAGTCGCGCAGCGTTGCGCACGCGGGAGCCTACCCGGATCGGATAGGGGTAGTAGTCTCGTGGCGATGACCCGGTCCGTGCCCAGGGAGTCAGACTAAGTGGCGGTATATTAGCAGTAGATGTAGGATGACTACGCCACCCGTTGAATGCAGCTATGGAGCTGCCACTGCAGGGCAGACCGCTGAGGCCGGTGGAAGGATGGTGCAGCATGGATGGTGTAACCCCCAACGGGAGGGGTATGGCCTCAGGGCAGCCGACGTGGATGATGGGGGTAGCAGGAACCACTCAGAGACGATGCGGTGTAGTTCAGGGTCTTTACTGGTGACAAAGATAGACCCTCCCGGAGTACTGGCTAGCGGTCGGGGCCTGGTCAGTCCTTGAGCAGATGGGATCCCCCTTGGCCAGGCGGAGTTGTAGGCCTCCCCAACTAATTGTACTCTTCTGGCTTCCTTGCTAGAGGCGGGTAAAGGTAGCCCACGTCCCTGAGTGTACCGTGTGGTGCTCACCCGTATGGCCGGTGACTCGGGGCCTTCTAGTGGCTTCCGCTCCACGACGGCGGTGCTGGTCCCACGCGTGTGACCGTGCCTTCGGGTTTCTTGGCCAGAGGACCTGAAATCCCCTGCCGGTCGGTTTCTGCTGCTGGGTCAGGGTTAATCCCCACAGCCTCGGACTCCGGGTCCGGTGGTAACTCTTCAATCAGGGCGAGCTCTTCAGCTGCCAGCCCCTGATTCCTTTTAGCACTGCTCCCACTGAGCTCCTGATCTTTCTTTCCTAAGCTGCTCCTCTTCTTCTCTCTAACCCTGCCTCAGCCCCAGTTTTATATAGGGGAAGTCCTTCCCCTCCCAGGACCGGGCAGGAGGTGTGGCATGAATAGGATTCCTGACCAAGAGACCTCCCACCTGCTCTCAGACATAACATTGCTATTACTGTGGAGACCAGACCCCTGGGGTGCCACACAAACATCATCAGAGACTGCTACAAATCCGTATAGTTTGCATTTATCTCAACTGCAGATGTAGCAGAGCCTATGTGAGTTAAATATACTGAAAATCATAGCATGATGAATGGGAATAGGACAAGTAGGAAAAGTAGAGAATCTCAGTGCTAATTCACATGGGCATGATCTTCTATAATAACTTATTATTAATAATATTATATACATTACTTGTCCCAACTCTTTGCGCTGGATTTTTTCTGAGCATCGCAGTGATGATGTCCTGAGCTTTGGGTGGGAGAAGGAAATTGGAAAATTTCCAAGCTACATTATCTGTCAAAAAAGGAAAAAAAACAAATATTACAGAAAGTAAAATCTCTTCATTTACTGTACTATAAAAACCTCTGCTTAACAAAGAACTAAACCTATGAACCAATCTAAGCAAGTGAACCAAATAACAAGGACATTACATAGAATTCTGTTTATTTTACTTACCCCTGCAAATATTGTCAAGAACCTCAATTATAGAACTCCCATCAAATGGTACAAATCCTAAAAGAAATTTATATAGGATGATTCCTATTGACCACCAGTCAACAGGTCTTCCAAAGCCTTTCTGAAGTATAACTTCTGGGGCTATGTAATAGGGAGTGCCAGGCATCTGGAAACCAACAGAAGAATGAGATGATGATCAATGAATAGAATTGTCGCAAATAACATCAATGGAAAGGTTTTTTAGATGAGAAAATATCATAGAAGCCGAAATAGAAGAGATCTCTAAAGAATAAAACCCTATACGTAATGCTGACCTTGTCATCACAGAACTCTCTGGTGATGTTTTCCCTTAGAGACTTGTAGATGTCTGATGTAGGTCTCATGAGGCCGATTTTTGAAAGCCCAAAATCGGTGACCTTAATGTGTCCAGTTGATGTTATCAGGAGACTGTGAAAGAAAAGACAGTGTTAGCCCCAAGTAATAACTCATAGATTGTATAACAAACTCTACATTTCTTCCCCTTTATTATAGGGGTCACTTACTTCTCAGGCTTTAGGTCTCTGTGCGCCACACCATAGCTATGCAGGTATTCCACAGCAAGAACCGTTTCTGCAATGTACATGCGGGCCAAGGGTACAGGTAAAGAACCATCGAAAGGACCTCCGATCTTCATAAGAGTGGCACAGTCTCCTCCTACAGAAGGAAAAAAAGACAGCTGAGGGTTTGTTACAATGTAAATCACACATGAATGAATGACCGTCTGAATGAAAGATAAGTGGAGATATTGAGGTAGGGCGTAATACCTAGAGATATACTGTATAAGAGGAGCGTATATTATATACTTTAGAATGGCCCTATACAAGAAAATAGAGGAGCACCCAATCTACAAGCCTCTTATTTCTCTATGAAAGTGCTCATCTATGCAAACTGGTAAAATAATGTCAAATCCTCCTTTTATCCGTAACAGAAATTACAGACTTTACTCAGTGAGGACGAACATGGGAGACTTTCACAGAGATAAGTAATTTTCCAGGCATTTTGGTAATAGGTGACTAATAGTAATTGCAGTGTGGACATTTAATGGTCGTCCATGAGGACATTTAATGCTCGTCCATGTGGACATTTAATAGTCATCCATGTGGACATGTAATCATCGTCCATGTGGACATGTAATCGTCATCCATGTGGACACGTAATCGTGATCCATGTGGACATGTAATCGTCATCCATGTGGACATGTAATCATCATCCATGTGGACATGTAATCGTCGTCCATGTGGACATGTAATCATCATCCATGTGGACATGTAATCGTCATCCATGTGGACATGTAATCATCATCCATGTGGACATGTAATCGTCATCCATGAGGACATGTAATCGTCGTTCATGTGGACATGTAATCGTCATCCATGTGGACATGTAATCGTCATCCATGTGGACATGTAATCATCATGAATTAGATGCTTGGAGTTCAGGAGACATGGGCCGGATGTAGATACAATATATAATGTCCTACCTGCTACGTACTCCATAACCATACACAGATGAGACTTAGTAGGAAAAGAGCATAACATGGAGACCACAAAGGGATTATCAGCGAATGCTAGGATGTCCCTCTCTTGAAAGGCCCGCTCAACTTGCTCTGGCTTCCTCAGGTTCTGCTTGTTCAGTTTCTTCATAGTGAATACCTTGTTGGTGTCTTTATGATGCACTAAGTGGATGGCTCTGGAGGAGAGGAAAATCCATGATTTAAAATGAATCCTTATTAACAGACTGTTTATAGACCACATCAAATGGTCTTCTGTACTAATGGTTACTAGGTTAATACTAGATGTACGGTCATTAGAAATCCATGTATAAATTCATAAGATCACATTACATAAATGATCACCTATGGGAGGTTCTCACGCCTGTCACATCCTAGCTGATTATATAGTGACATTGATGTGGGTAATGTATATAATGCCAACATAAAACTCACCCAAATGCTCCACTGCTGAACAGTTTGATTGATTCATAGTCGTTTTTACACGGCTTTTTCTCCGGGTTCAATGATCTGATCAAGGCCTAGAAAAGAAAATTACATTTTTTAGACATAAAAGCTGCAGGAAAATCCTAGCTCCAGATGAAGAAACTTCTCACTGCCTGCCTGATATATGGACCTCCACAGACACTGTTGTATTATAGGGGATATCCTCCATACACATATGTGACTGTACAACAGGGGGGTATAAGGGATATAACACAGAGGAGTCAGCAATAAAACTGCTGTCATCACACACAATAGATATGATCTACATTGAAAATAGAGCTATCCCATCGTCTCCTGGGGTATAATATAGGATGGATTTCACTCCCCGTTATCTGATGATATACAGACGTCTCCCTCGGATACTTACACTGTCAGATTCGTGGATCTTTGGTGTCTCATCTATTCCATGATCAGTATTTCCAGATAGTTATTTCTAAAATAATGAAGAGACATCCCATATTAGACTACACCAATACCTGACATATAGCTCATAATATATAACATATCACTATAAAAAGTCTGCAGGACTGCACCTCTGTAAATGGTATTAACACTGGGTATAGAGATATTCTGCTCACACTGTATATATTCATAGCATGTCCATAGACAGCAGTCACAGCCTCATATACAGGATAGAGCGTAAGGCCTCATTCAGATGGCAGTTTGATCAGAGTTTCATCAGTTTTTTCACTGATGAGAAACTAAATTAAAGTTTCTCCACCTTCTCTTATCTGTCAGTCAGCGAAAATCAGAAAGGATAGCACTCGTCCATGAAAAACTGACGTGTGAATGAGGCCTAAATCTACATATTCTCAGGTGTCTCCATAATATTTAGATGTGTGTAAGAATATTAGATGATCGACTTACCTTCTATCAGATCACTGTTTAGCCCCCGCTGACTGGTATTAGGGTCCGGGACTTATAGGTTTTTCACCTTTTCAAAGTAACCTTTTGATGTTCCCTGATGGTTATATGTACAATTAATATAACATTTCCTAAATAGTAATTTGCCGTATACATAAAACAGAAAGGACTAAACCTGATTTACTGGATAATTTCAGTATTGGACGGACTATACACGGCCGCTCCCTCCAGTAAATCCAGACTAATATATAACAAACTTGTATATACAATTGTTCTCTAATAACTGCTATTATCAGAACTTTACAAGAAGGAAGACTGTGATGATTGGATGAGAAAGAGGCGGAAATACAAACTCTGCGCCACTGAGTCCAGGCTGTCATCACAGATGATGGAGCCGCAGAGACAGGCCTGGAGCCAACATGGAGGTCTCCAAAATCATAAATCTGTCCTTCTACTAAATTACTGGTAATCTGGAGATCAGACCACAAGGACATATGGTATAGAAGATGATGGATCCTTACCGGCACTTCCAGTATATACTCCAGTACATACAGGACATTTTGGGCCAGTTGTTGGAAAAAGGCCAACTCTCCACTCTGGGAGTTTTTTTCAGCCTGTGTAGATGAAAACAAATAGAAAAATCAGAAAATCAGGTTCTATATTATATTAATAGAGGTCGAAAGAAAAAAAATATATAAATAAACTAGTCTGCTATGATTATTATTCATTATTATTTTGTGCAGATTGTCTGCATCTTACCTGTTGTACTAATGTCCAGATGTTCATCTGTAAATGCTCAAGATATTTTGAGCTTATTTGACCTTGGTGGTATTTGGTCAGGCAGTCTTTTACAAGCTCCATAACCAGCCGGTAAGTGAAGCTGATGACGCCATCAGGCAGGGGTAGCACGAAGTCAGGGGTGTAGGTGGTAACAATCCCCTGGAGCAGTGCCAACACCTGAAGTTTTTCGGGAGGAATTCTCCGCATTTCAAAGAAATCCAAGCGCGGATAGGATATCACTAACTTTGTAGCCAAAATCACTAACAACAATGACACCTGGGCTGTAAACACTGGTGTTAGTAGTGGTGGTGAATTGTGATGTCAGAATGGAATCCTGTGATGTCATGATGGAATCCTGTGGTGTAATCTTAAAGAGGCATCTTACTTTACAAGGAAGTTGCCTACAAACACTTAAGGCGGCAACACCATAGTCTGAGCATCAGTACTAGACTCAGGCATGGAGGAAAGAGTCATGGCTGCTCCTGAATACTGAAATTCTTAGGGGTCTTTATATTCGGAAATTCTTAGATGCTAGATTCCAGATGCAAATCGTTCTTCATTTGTGTCCACATTTACACTTTTCTGGCTATTGTGACTTCTTGTTTCATAGATACGATTTCATTATATTAAGAAATTACATTATATTTAGAAATACTTGATTCATATCTGGCATACCAATTGAACTACAATGTGAGCGTCCAATAGTAGTGACTCTCATACCAGTAAATAGGCTCCGAATCAAGAAAAGGGGAAAGAATATGACAAGAAATGCATGAAACCATGAGGCCATGTTCCTACGTAGCAGAAATGCTGCATTTTTTTCACTGACTTTTCTGTTTAACCCCTTCACAACGCGGCCAATTTCCGATTTTGCTTTTTTGTTTTTTCCGCACCTTCATTCAGCACCAGAACTTTTTACATTTTCTCTCCACATAGACATACAAGGGCTTGTTTTATGTGGAATGAGTTGTACTTTTGAGAGATACCATTAATTTTATGACAGAGTGTTCTGAAAAATGCAAAATAAGTTCCAAGTAGGGAGAAATTGTGAAGAAAACGCAATTCTGACATTGTTTCTTGGAATTGTTTTTACAGTGTACATTTTGTGGTAAAAATTACCATGCAGTATGATTCTGCTCCTCAGTATGATTATGGCGATACCAAACATATCCAGTTTTCTTTTATTATTTTAATGGTGAAAAAAGATCAGAAGTTTGCAATAAAACATTTTAGTAGTTGTGTCGCCATTTTCCTCGACCTGTAATCTTTTCATTTATCGGTCAGTGGAGCTGAGTGATGGTTTATTTTTTGTGGGGTGAGACAACGTTTTTATTGATACCATTTTGGGATAGATATGAAGTTTTGTTTGCTAGTTACTGCATTTTTTGTGGTGTTTTGTGGTGTTCTTGAATTCTTTTTCATTTCTGGTGTTGACTGATTGGGTTCATTATTTTTAATTTTGAAAGATCTGACTTTTCTGAATGCAGCTATACCACTTATATATATATATATATATATATATATATATATATATATATATATATATATACATATGCATATATATATATATATATATATATATACACACACACACTGTATATATATATATATATATATTTATTTATTTATTTTAAATTGGGTAACAGGGAGGTGATTTGATTTTTAATGTTTTGTTTATTTTTTCATTTTTAAATATTTTTTTTTACCTTTCACTGTTCTTAATAGTCCCCTCAGGGGACTCGAAGCTGAGATCGTCTAATTGCTTGAGCTATTTGTGCTTGTGTCACAATGTTGCTGTATATAGTAAAAATCACGGTCTCCTTTGAAGCTCAGCCACACGCAGGCTTTTAAAGGAGCTCTGTAATGATAAGCACAGATGTCTGCAACAAACCCCCCATTGTTATAGCAATTCATCACAGTCCCTGCTCCAGTGGACACATGGAATGATGCCTGTTAAGTGCCGCTGTCAGAGTTTGACAATGGCAATTAACAGATTAAAAAACAGCCATCACCTACGTCAGCCCGCTCCATACACTCGTTTTTGACTCTTACATGTACAGCACATGTTATGAAGGGGTCAATTTCTAACCCTTTTAACGTAAAATATCCTTTTCCTACTACTAAATTCTGCAGCAGACTCTGTCTAAAGATCCATGTAGAAGACCTGCAACATTTCCAAGCCATGTAAATGTAGACATAATGTTAGCTCTCCGGCTACTATCAGATGTATAGATGCTCTGTTCAGGAAGGTTTTGATTTAGTCAATGAAGCAAAAATAGATCTCCATGTTGTATTCTTTGGCTTTTTCCATTATCCATCAGTTAGTAGTCATATCTCTTGTTCCTCTGCCTTTTCCTGGCTTATCCTGTGAAAATCCATATTGGACAGAAGAGTGTGGTGCAGATGATAATCAATTGAAGATGCCGGGAGACCGAATAGGTTTCTATGCAGTTTATTATCAACGCGTTTTAAAGTCATCCGACTTCTTCATCAGGAGAAACCACAAATATTTGAAGTTGTGATTTCTCCTGATAAAGAAGTCGCATGACTTTGAAACACGTTGATAAAAAAACGCATTGAAAACTCTACAGTCTCCTGAAATCTTCAATTGGCTATCATCAGCAGCACAGTTTACCCACTTCTTTCCAATATGGATTTTCATCAGATTCCACTTGTGGGCTTGCAACAGCTGACATTTTGAACTACTACAGTTGTTGTGTATCACACAACCTCATCAGGTGAGTGTCTCCTTACACCATTATACTCCACCACTGAATAAGACCCTATTGCGTTTCTATTGTTCTTTCAGGCTCACTCACTTTTCTGAATCCTGCTTGTTCTCCTGGCAGATCTTTCTTAAAGTAAGACTGTAACCATCTTTGTATGATCGTAAGTAGTATTTTGCTGGCATGAGGTATGAACAAAATAGTCCTATAGTTTCAGTCGGTAGCATCTCCCTTCTTCGAAATAGAAATAAACACCAATCTTGTCCAGTCATTGGATCATTTACCAGTTGTCCATATTGTAACACTGGTGGATGTGGACCCACTGTGCCACAGGCTGGGCTTACCTTAGAGGTGTGACTAAGTGTATAGTGTATTCACTAGTGCCTTTGATGGTGCAGATAGGCTGGGCCACCAGTGGACACCAGATACCACTCCAGGGCAGTCTACGGGACTGCAGCAGCTGACCGGAGTGTCAGAAACTTGTGTATAGGGTACAGGTAGGCGAGACAAAAGTATAGTCAGACAGTCCGAGGTAAGGGCAGGCAGCACAGGTTCAAAATTTGAAGCCGAGGTCAGGAGCGGAGAGATCTGAATAACGATAAACGAGAAGGCTAGCCTTGTCGATAACAGGTGAGACAAAACAGAAATACGCCAATACAGGAAGTTAGAGACCGAGCTACTAGAAACTAAGTTCAGGTGAGGAATTTAGGGTGGATTCGCCTGATATTTCACCTGCTGGCAGGTGATAGGCCGATGAAGCAGATGTCTGCAGGACAGAATGGATACAAATTCCTGCAGAGTTCGGCCACTCCGGCAAAGTGGATCCAACCATTGCAGGTGCACGTGTAGCAAGACGCCGCGATCTTTTGACCCCTCTCTGTTACGGTATCTCCGCAACAGCAGCTCAGAGCGATAGTTAGGTACTAGGTGGAACAGAGCAAAACACGCGATGAGTAGAAAGGCGCTTAGAATGCGTGCAAGTGTCCAACATAACAGTACCACCTCTTATGCCCCCTCCTTTTTTGATCAGACCGATGGAGAAATTTTTCAAGGATGGTAGGAGTGCAGATGTACTCCGCAGGCTTACAGCATCTCTCCTCTGGGCCAAAACCCTTCCATTTGACCAAATAGAATGTCTTCCCTCGGACCCTCTTGGAATCTAGAATGTCTTTGACCTCAATCTCATCTGAAAACCCCTCAGAAACGAACGTAGAAGCAGGAGTATGGACCTTGTAGAAGTAATTCAGGATCACCGGCTTCAAGAGCGAGATGAGGAAGGAGTACGAGATCCATAGATTTGGTGGAAATAGAACACAGATTAAGTTGTCTGATGATTTTGAATGGACCAAGATACAGAGGAGCGAACTTGTAGGAAGGCACCTTCTGGCGAACATTCCATGAAGACAACCAAACCTCATCTTCACGTAGGTAGTGAGGCAGAGAGAATGGAGGGTGTGCACTACTAATATAAAATTGATACTGTAGGGTGAAACATCATGTGGAGAGAGGGAACCTTATAAGAGACAAAGAAAAGCACCTCATAAAGATGTGGACACTTGGTATAACAGAAAGTAATGCAAAAAGTTTATTGAGCACAAAAGGACAATGGAGTTAAAAACACTTAAATAAAAAACAAATTTTATAATACATCCCTGGGTAATGAAATATAAATATATCAATGTAAGCAGCAACCTACATGTGGGACCAAGACACTCAGAAAAAATGTATATAGATACAAATGGTCTCTTAGCACCATAGGCAATATGCATTGTGACAGAATCACTGGTATTATATGCAAGTGGAGGTAGGTGTCTATTTTCCTGTGTGATTGTGTGGTCTGGAGACTGAAGTCTCCAGGCTGTGTGTGGCTGATGCCAGAGAGCAACACCGGAGGACTGGTGTTGTTGAAACTTCACAAGACTATCTGCAGCCGGCAAAGGCCCTGCTGACTAGAGGACTCTGTTATAGTTCATCTTTTGTTTTCCCGTTAAACCCCAGAGGGACTGTTTATTTTTATGGGACGCTGCTGGAGTTTATGCTGCACAATAAACCCGCAGGAAGTTTACCCAAACCGTGTGTCCTGTGTCTACCTCCGGAGAGCCGAGCAAGTCGTTTTACCACAGTTGGTGGAGAATGCGGGCAAGATTTCACTTGCACCTGCCACAGAGACCAGTGGATGTCCTTGGTGAAGGCCGCCAGCCAGCCAGAGAAGTCTGGCAACATGGAGGAGCTCATAAAGCACCTGGTGCAGAGCCAACAACAGATGCAACAGCAGCACTTGCAAAGCCAGCAGCAGCACCAGGAGATGACCAAACTGTTGCTTCAACAGATCCAATTGCAGCAAAAGGCACAGCAGCAGCAGGAGCAGCAACAGCAGATACAGTTTCTGGCGGACGCCATCCAGGGCAGGGCAACTGCCCCAACCCCAGGGCCAACTGATGACTCCCACGTCAGGAAGGCGGTAAGATGGGCCATGCAGAAGATGACCCCCGGGGATGATGTGAAAGCATTTCTCACAGTCTTTGAGAGGGTGTCTAATTGGGAGAGACTTCCACCAGAACAGTGGGCAGAGGTTCTGGCACCATATTTGTCGGTGGAACCTCAAAAGGCATATTATGACTTGGCACTGCAGGGTGCCAAGGAATACGCCAAGCTAAAGACAGATCTTAGCACACCTGGGAGTGAATATGGTGGTGAGAGCCCAACGAGTCTACCACTGGTCGTATGCCAGCGACAAACCCCGTCGCTCGCAGATGTTTGACCTACTGCATCTCGTTCAGAAGTGGTTGCAGCCAGAGTCCTCCAATCTGGCCCAGATGGTCGAGCTGGTGGTGATTGATAGATTCGTACACTCCCTTCCCAAGCCAATACAGACTTGGGTTGCCCAGGGTGATCCCAAGAATGCAGATGACTTCATCGGCCTGGTAGAGAGGTACTAGGTGGTCGAGAAATCCCTCGGTAAACCGGACATAGTCACTGGAATACCCAAAAGGGGGCGGGTTCACCACGGAAGGGGTCTAGAGACACCACTGGGGGGCGCCCACTCCCCTTGAAGGTGCCACAAGGACTGTTGATAAAAATATTGTCTGTTGACAGTGTCACAACCCTGGACACGTAGCCGCCAGGTGTCATATATTCCCTGAGCCCATGGACTGCAACCTAGGCAGACGGGTTTCTTATTATGTTTATCCAGCCTGCAATGAGGACTGTCGACCCGGCGAGGGGCTGCAAGCGTGTGCCGTGTCCATTAATTGGGTAAAGGTGCTTGGACTGTTGGACTCTGGAAGTCTGGTGACTGTAATCAGAGCTACCCTTCCCCACCAGTTGATCCCTTCCAAAACTGTGGGCATTCGGTGCATCTATGGGGATGCCAAGGATTATCCCGTGGCCACAGTGACAGTGGGAACAGAGTGTGGTGCCCAGTCCCACGAAGACGGGGTGGTTAAGGAGCTGATACATCCCGTCATACTGGGCCATGATTTTTCTTTGTTTTGGGACTTGTGGGGGAAGGGAACCAGACTAAGTAGCGTGGGCAAAAGCCAGGTTCCTGGAGAAGAACCGCCGATGAAGTCTCAGGTGGAAGAGTTCCCACTGTGCGTCCTTGCCGGCGACGAGGGCAAGCCGGTGACCGAGGAGAGTGACCTCCCTGAGTTAGATATGTCCGGAGAAAACTTTGGGACTGCTCAAGTTCGAGACCTGACCTTAAAGGGGACATTTGACCAGGTTACCGTGTGTAATGGGGTTGCCCAAGAGCCAGGGGCTGACACCAAGTTCCCCCACTTTGCAGGGGGAGTTGCTATATCGAGTGGCCAAACTAAGGGGCGGTGAGATAGTGGAACAGCTGTTAGTGCCGGGTCCATACAGATGGAGGGTACCAGATATGGCCCATTCACATGTCCTAGGGAGACACATAGGGGTTGAGAAAACTCAGGAGAGGATACTGAGAAGGTTTTATTGGCCAGGGTGTTACCGAGAAATTCAGAACTATTGTAGATCCTGCCCCACCTGCCAAATAACCGCTACCTCTTCTCACTTCCATAGACCATTAGTTCCACTACCGGTGATAGAGGTCCACTTTGAGAGGATTGCTATGGACCTAGTAGGGCGCTTAGTCAAATCAGCCCGAAGCCACCAATATATCCTGGTGACCATGGACTATGCGACCCGGTATCCAGAAGCAGTGCCGCTCAGGAACTCATCGAGTAAATGCATGGCCAGGGAACTCGTCCATATATTTGCCAGGACCAGTCTGCCGAAGGAAATCCTGACGGACCAAGGGACCCCGTTCATGAGTAAGGTAATGAAGGAGCTGTACAAGGTTCTCCAGATTACCCAGCTGTGAACCTCCGTTTACCATCTGCAGACAGACGGCTTAGTAGAGCGCTTTAACAAGACCCTGAAAGCAGTCCTCAAGAAAGTCATAGAGAAGCATGGACGGGAGAGGGACTACTTGCTACCCTTCCTGCTCTTCTTGGTAAGGGAGGTTCCACAAGCTTCTACCATTTTTTCTCCGTTTGACCTCATGAATGGACGACTTCCGCGAGGGCTCCTGGACATCGCTAAGGAAACCTGGGAAACCGAGGTTACAACACACCAGAGCATCACTGAACATGACGCCCAAATGCAAGAAAGAATAGCAAAAGTGATGTCAATCATGAAAAAGCATCTCTTTCAAGCACAGGAAGCTCAGGCAAGGGTCTATAACCGATTTGCGAGGCTGAGGCAGTTCCAACCTGGGGACCATATTTTGGTGCTATTCCCTACCATCGAGAGCAAGTTCCTGGCCAAATGGCAAGGTCCATATGAGGTGGTGGAGAAAGTCAGCGAGGTTAATTATAAAGTCCACCAGCCTGGCCGAAGAAAGCCGCACCAAATATACCATGTGAATTTGCTCAAGCCATGGTGGGACTTGGAACCCGTGGAAACTCCTTGTTTGGGAGCCAGTCCGAAAGCCAAAGTTGAGGACGTCACGATAGCAGAGACTCTATCGCTGGCCCAAAAGCAACAATGTAAAGAGCTGCTGCAACGGAACCGTGACCTGTTCTCAGAGTTGCCAGGGCGTACGCAAGTGGTCGAGCATGACGTGCTGACAAAAGCGCATGTTAGGGTAAACCTCAAACCCTATAGGATTCCTGAAGCCTGCCGTGAAGAGGATGCTGGCCCTTGGCGTGATAGAGAAATCGAAGAGCGGATGGTCGAGTCCCATCATTCTCGTGCCAAAGCCCAATGGGGAGTGGAGATTTTGTAACTACCACTGCAGGCTGAAGGAGGTTTCCAAGTGTGATGCATACCCGATGCCCCGCGTTGATTAACTTATCGAGAGGCTTGGACCTGCAAGATATATTACTACCCTCATATTGACGAAGGGCTACTGGCAGATCCCCATGTACCAGAGGGCCAAAGAGAAAACAGCTTTCTCAACACCTAATCGGTACTTCCAGTACACCCGAATGCCGTTCAGACTGCAGGGCTGCACCAGCCACTTTCCAGAGGGCCATGGATTGGATCCTCAGCCCACATAAGAAGTATGCCGCAGCCTACCTTGATGACATTGTTGTCTTTAGCCCAGACTGGGCTAGTCATCTGCCAAAAGTAAACAGGCGATTCTGGATGCTCTAAGGAAGGCAGGATTTGTGATAAATCCGAGAAAATGTGCCATTGGGAAGGAGGAGGCCAAGTACTTAGGCTACGTTGTCGGGAGAGGCGAAATTAAGCCACAGGTCAATAAGATCAAGAAAATTCAGAACTGGCCGCAACCGTTCTCCAAGAAGCAGGTGAGAGCGTTTTCTGGAATCGTGGGACATTACCGGTGGTTTATCCCAAATCTTGCCATGATTTCCGCACCACTGATGGACCTTCTGAAAGGCACAAATACAACGATAGTGAAATGGACGGTTGAAGCAGAGATGGCGTTCCAACAGCTGAAGCTGGCACTCTGTAAGCAGCTAGTCCTGGTCGCACCAAACTTCACTAAAGAATTTGTGCTCCAGACAGATACCTCAGAAGTTGGCCTAGGAGCTGTGCTGTCGCAGGAGATAAATGGGGAAGAGCATCCCATCCTGTATATCAGCTCGTCCTGCGAGAAAAATTATGCCACTGTAGAGAATGAATGTCTAGCCATAAAATGGGCCATAGACACGCTAAGGTATTACCTACTTAGCAGAAAGTTTAAATTAGTGTCAGACCATGCCCCTTTGAGATGGTTGAGGGAAAAGAAAGGTAAGAATGCCCGAGTAACTAGGTGGTTCTTAGGTCTCCAAGACTTTAATTTTCACGTGGAGCATAGACCCAGGAAGTTACATGCTAATGCTGATGCCCTCTCCAGAATTCCCTGCTTGGTGTCTGAAGGTGCCCAAACCCCCGGCTTTGGGCAGAGGGAGGGAATATGTGACAAAGTCACTGGTATTATATGTGAGGTGAGTTATGTGTCACTCAGGATGCTCTCCTGTGTGAATTAAGACCTACTGAATTTCTGCCAGCATGTTATGTGCTGGGAGTTTGCTCTTTTAAAGGGTGTGGTTTATGGGAATGACATAGAGATGGGAGGGAAGTCATTCCCCATACCTCCCCCTCAGGGTGTGACTGAACAGGGTTTAAATGTTCAGTCAGTTTGTTTTCCTGTGTGGAGTGTGTGGTCTGTAGATTGAAGTTTCCAGGCTGTGTGTGGCTGATGCCAGAGAGCAACACCGGATGACTGGTGTTGTTGAAACTTCACAAGACTATCTGCAGCCGGCAAAGGCCCTGCTGGATAGAGGACTCTGTTATAGCTCATCTTTTGTTTTCTCGTTAACCCCGAGAGCCACTGTTTATTTTTATGGAACTCTGCTGGAGTTTATGCCGCACAATAAACCTGCAAGAAGTTTCCCCAAACCGTGTGTGCTGTGTCTACCTCCAGAGAGCCGAGCAAGTCACTTTACCACAGCATACAGGATAATATGATAATGATCATAAACAATGATGTCCATCACAAAACGATTAAGCAAACATGAACAAGCCAGGTGCCTGGTAATGTGACATGGTTGTCCCAGATATGGTCAAGATGGTCATAAGATCACAGTCATGGGTCAAGTAGAAGTACATGTCACATGTAGAGTGTCAGGTATTCCTGGATTCCCCAGAGAGAATTACTGACCAATAAATCAGGAACTCTCAGTATGTACCAAATCAAGTAAATATCCTGAATCTAATAATGGTACCAAGCAAAAGACTCATGAATGAATAAAGCTTGTAGGCTTTACTCCCAGAGGTTGTACTGGAAAATACTAGAGAAGGGATATAGGGATACAACCTGCTGTGGTATATAGGGGACCACGAAGAGGAAGCTGTAAAGGTATAGAGATAGAGAGAAGCCCCACGCATATCTCCGTCAGCCGACGGCTTCGTCAAGGGAAGGTAGTGAGGCAGCGAACCTCTCTTCCTGTCCGCATGAGTCTTCATCTTAGAAGAATAGAGGAAGAGAGGCCTAAGCTTGCTACCAGATATGGAGGAAGTTGCCAAAAGAAGAATCAACTGCTGCTACCCCAGAAGAAGCAGAGATAGAACAATGCACTTAAGGATGCTGGGAGTAAACAATGAAGAATGGAGATGCTCCAGAATACTCCCCAATGTGGTTGCTGTAGGAAAACTCTGCCCATAGAAGACATTGTATCCAGTCATCCCGGTGAGCAGAAATAAAGTGGCAAACATACTGTAGTTTTCAAGAGTTTTGTTAACCAGTTTCACTTGTCCATTGGTCTGTGGATGGCACGCGGTGGAGAAATCCAGCTGGACATTCAGCAGCTTTCAAAGATCTCTCCAAAATTTAGATGTAAACTGGACTCTGCAGTCAGAGACAATGTGGAGAGGGAAAGCATGAGGATGAAACTCATGCTGGAAGAACTATGTGGCAAGTTTGGGAGTCCAAGGTAGGCCGACCAAGGGGATAAAGTGACCCATCTTAGAGAACTGTTCCACCATGACCCAGATGGGCGGAATGTTACCAGGGGGCGGAAAGAACTGGCAGAGGCTGAAGGAGACCAGCAGGCTTGTTCCTGGGAGACTTGTTTCTTGGGCACTGCGGACAAGTGGTCACAAAGTCCTGAACATCCTTGGACAGCGATGGCCACCAAAAGCGGTGTGCAATTAGCTCAGTGGATGTGAGTACTCCCACATGGCAGGCTAGCTTGGATTCTTGTCCCCAGTATTTTCCTTCTTTCAGCACTAGAAACAAAGGTTTTCACCAGAAGAATGTCTTTTAGGAGGACAAGGGCTGCTACAACAATCCTGGCCGGATCTATGATATACCCGGCCTCTTCCACGAAAACAGTCACTTCAAAATATCAAGACAGAGCATCTGCTTTAACATTCTTGTCCACTGGATGGAAGAGTAGCTCAAAATCAAAACAAGAGAGAAGAATGCCCACCTGGCTTGACGAGGAATTAACCGTTGAGTTGACTGCAGAAAGGTTAAGTTCTTATGATCCGTGTATATAATAAATGGAGAGCTGGTGCCTTCCAGTAGATGACGCCATCCTTCTAGCACCATCTTAATGGCCAGTAGTTCGCAATCCCTAATAGAGTAATTACGCTCAGTCAGTGAGAACAGTTTAGAAAACAATCCACAGGAGACAGATTCCCAGAATAAGTTCTTTGCAGAGGAACTTCTCCAGCATCGATAAAGGAGGCATCCACTTCTAGTGGAAACTGTTTGTTAGGGTCAGGGTGATACAGCACCAGAGTTCTCGTAAAGGCCTCTTCTAAGTGCTGGAAAGAAGACACGACAGACTCAGAAATTTTTCTCCCATAGACGCTACAGAACCTGACGTACGTGTCTTCTATGGGTGGATACAGTAGATAATGAGAGAATATCAGGATGTCGTCCAAATATACAACCATTTTAATAATATTTTATAAAGAAGGTCCCTGAATATGTCATCTACTCGTTGCCTTTCCATATCTCGATCAAGTTATAATACACTATTAGATCCAATTTGATGAAAATCTTAGCCCCACGGATTCTGTCAAAAAGTTCTGAAATCAAGGGCAGAGGATAATTGTTTTTGATGGTGATTTTATTAAGGCCCTGATAGTCAATGTAGGTAACCATCCTTCTTTGTCACGAAGAAGAAGCTGGCAGCAGCAGGAGAAGAGGACTTCCCTTGGCAAGGTTCTCTTGGATATATTTGACTAGCCCAGGGAGATTGGGACGACTCGGTACCCGGGCCTTTGCCTTGACCTTGGGGATGTCGCGGTGGTCGGCTCCCGGGCCCGTACCCTGGGGTCAGGTTTTAAAAGGAGATTATTTGTTAATTTTATGAAAGTTCATGACGCCACCTGTGGTTTCTGGTGAGAATCACCAGCACTGCGGCAGTCCACTGAGGCCAGTGACAAGGCAGCTTGATGGTATAGCTCCCCACAGGTGGAGCTAGGCCTCAGGGCAGCGTACTGAGAGGGGGATGCAGCACAGACGAGACCCAGCCGGGTCAGAGCAAGAACAGGGACGGACACGGTAGTCACTTCAGTACCTTTTACTGATGGAAATTCAGGCACATCCCGGAGCAATGAGCGGGTGTAGGGCCTCCTGATTCTTGCCTCAGCGTAGTAAGTTTCTGACCTGCCTGAAGCTAGGCCTAACTTTATCTCTGTCCTGCACCGGCTGACGTTGTGGTAGGGCCTTCTCTTGGAGTGCACGCTCCCAGCTTACGGGGCCTATGTGTCTCCTTGCTCTGTTACGTATCAGCTCTCTGGTGAACCTGGGACCTGTAGTTCTCCAGGGATTCCGGTTATGCCTTACTGGGTTGTAGAGATACCGGTAAGCTGGGACCCAGTGTCCGGTATAAGTTTCGGGGTGAGCTGGGTAAGCTCCTCTGCCCCCACTGCTACTCACTTTCCACTCGCCTTCGGCCACGCTCGGGCCCTCACTAGGCTACTCACACTAACAGCAGCTTGCTGCTCTTCACCGATCTTATGGCGCTGGCACACCTTAAGCTCACTATTCTGAACTACTACTGAGTCTGAACTATGCTCCACTGCAGGCTGACCTCGCTCAGGATTCTCCACTGCAGGAACTCTCTCAACAGACTAAACTGCCTGGCTTCACCTTCCCTATTTATATCCCTAACGGCTCCCTCTGCTGGTCTGAGGTGGAAGGTGGAGATGTTTGAATGTTTATGGGGGCCTCTTGTGGAGGATACCATCAATACACCCTTCTAGGATCTGTGGTACCCAGCGCAGCTGGGTGCCACATTCCCCCCTAGCAAAGCTCAGCACTCCTGGGCTGAAGTACATTTTAAAACAACAATAGTAAAACATTAACAATACAATAACAATCTTCCCTTTATGGGAGGCACATTTCTTAAATGTTGCATAGCAATATAAATAAATTCAAAGCGTCCTCAGAGTCCAAGTCTCTTGTGATAAGGTTCCCAGACAGGATGTCCATCTCACAGGGTAGAGTACTTGGTGGTTTGAGGGACCTGTCCCAAACCCTCAACGTAGGCCCTGGGGTGGCTGCAGGGCATGAAGATCCCGAGTTGGACCTCCATTAGAGCCACTCCAGACAGGTTTTTCTTTTGAGGTCACCCAACTCCAGGGAGCACAATTATATACAATAAATAGTTTTTGGGCTGCACACAGTCCTCAGTCACTGAGTTCTTAGACAAATAAGGAAGTGTGACGCCTCTACTCGAAAGCCCCTTTTTACCCTGGGAGATGGGGGACTTGGAGTCGGGTCCTGTGATGGAGACATGGGGTGCAGCCATGGCCCGGACCCGCTCCGTGCCCAGGGCCATCACATTAAAAGAAGGATAGTATGGACTTATCCGGGTTGAGTGGCTTATCTCGACTATGCCACCTGTGACACCTGGTGAAGGCCACCAGCATTGCTGCAGTCCGCTGAGGCCTGGTTTTAGGGCAGTCAGCGTTGTTACTACTCCCCACAGGTGGAGCAAGGCCTCAGGGCAGAGGGACAGGATGACGGGGGTAGTAGTCTAGAAAGTCTGCGTAGTGCGGTGTAGCGCAGAATAAAGAGTCCGGAGGCCATAGGGGTGAACTTCCAAGGCTTTACTCACGAAAGAGATGGCAGTAGGAAGGCAACTCCCTGCTTCTCGCGGGGTTCTGCGGTCACCAGAGACGAAGGGGGTCCGACAACCTCCGAGTGAGTCCATTGTTAAATCAGGACCCCGCACCAGAGTGTTCCTAGACTTCAGACCGGGTCCTTTCCTGTCTGTGTGTGTGTGGATAGGCCGGGTCTCCCTCTGAACTTCTCTCAGAACAAGGGTATGGGTGGCAGCTCTGCTCTTTCCGTTACCCGGTGGGATCCTCAGGGCCTACCGGGCTTTCCCGACCAGGATGTGGAGTAGCAAGGTCAGGTGTCGGGGGTCGGTACCCCTCTTGCAGCCGGACTCCCTCTGAATATATCAGGTTGGCGAGGACAGGTGGCGTATACCACTCCGTCTGTATCCTCCCTGGGATCCATTTGCTGTGGAGCTACACTCTTAAGCTCCGGGCCTTCTTGGTCATGGTCCTTGACCGGGTTGAGACATCCATTGTCTACAACCTGCCCCTTGACCCAAGGCTAAGGTACGAGGGCCGTGTCTCCGTCCTCTGCAGGCCCACACAGGATCCACGCTCAGGGAGGGAGATCACAATACAAAGACGATCAAAGAACCATCAAAAGACCAAGAACCAAGATGGCTGTGTATTAAATATGAAATTTAAAGTGTCACTAAAATGTGAGTCCCCCACCCTCACCCACTAAATGGTTCCCCTAGCTCTTGGTTCCCCAGTCTCCCTGTAACCAGGAGGGCAGCACCTAGTGCATTCTAGCCCCCTCTGGTGGAAAAGTGTGGTGTTGGATGTGAAGGAAGGGTCCTCACCATCACACTGTTCTTACCTCGGAGGAGGAACACCACACTCCATTAAAGAAGTGCTGCATCCCTGTGGCGGTCGAACCCTCAGGGGTGCCACAGAAGTCATTAGGCAAAGTGTCCATATAACTTGAACTGTTCATCAATAAGGCAAAACACAAAGTAATATACATATGCATGAAAATACACAATAATTCAGTACAATCATATACAATACCCCAGGGGTAACTATCTTACTTAGTGTATCTGACAGGCGGTTTACCTCTAGTACTACGTGTTGATCTGCGTAGTGCGGTGGTCTGTGTGGTATCAGAGTCTGCATTGTAAGTTACCCTACCGGTTCTACGTGTGACTAAGTTGTAAAACTGCCTTAACCTCTCTCTGGGACTGGAAAGTGCACCATTGGCTGGGCCCTCTGGCTCTTCTCCTGCCGGGGATCCTTCTTGAGCTGGCTCTTTTGCAGCACTAGGCTCTTCTGCAGCACTTACAGGTTCATCTTGCTGTGGAGGGTCTTCTGGCTGTTCGAAGAATTGGAGTACAGGGATGATTACTGCTCCTCCTAGTTGGGGCCAATCTGCCGGGAAATCTCCTAAGTCAGTGTGTATCACTGCTTCTTTAGGCTCCTCCGGGATAACGAGAGGCACTTCTTCTTGAGGCTTTAGCAGGTCTGGACACAACTTTAGGTGATCCCTGGATACTGTTGCAGACGTTTTCCCTCCATCTCTACTAATTAAGCAGGTCTTCTTATTGTCAGACCTTGAATTCAACACAGTGTAGGGTTCTTTTTCCCACTGGTCATCAAGTTTGTGATTTCGTCTTTTCCTTTTCAATACAACTTCACCAGGTGTGAAGGGCTCTGCGAGCGCGTTTTTGTTGTAGTGCGCCTCCTGCTTATCTCTCACCCGAGTGAGACTGTCCTCGACACAGGCTTGTACTCTTCTCTACTGCTCCTGTCTGGTCGTGTCCCAGTCCTCAGAGGTCACATCCGCTTCTGGTTCTACAACACCAAGCTCCAGGTCCATGGGCAGCTTTCCTGGCCTTGCTCGCATGAGATATGCTGGATTGCAGTAGGTGGAACTTACTGGTATATGATTATACAGATCTACTAGGTCAGGTAGTAGGTCTGGCCACTGATTTCTCTCCTCAAGTGGTATGGTCTTGAGCAGGTCGATGATGATGTTATTCATCTTCTCACAGAGACCATTAGTTTGTGGGTGGTACGGTGTAGTTCTTATCTTTTTACATCCGTATAGATGGCTGAACTCCTTGAACAACTCAGCCTCAAAGGCCGGGCCTTGGTCCGTCAGCACCTGCTCAGGATAACCATGGGGTCTACAGAAATACACTTGGAACATCTTTGCTGCTGTCTCTGCCATCAGGTCTTTGACGAGGGCGACAACTAGGAAACGTGAGTAGTGATCCACCATGGTCAGAGCATAAGAGTACCCTGACCTGCTGGGGGACAGCTTGACATGGTCCAGGGCCACGATCTCCAGGAGTCGAGTCGTCTTGATGGGTTGCAGGGGTGCCTTCTGGCTGCTGCAGTCTTTTCTTCTAAGGCCACAGGGTCCACAGTCCCGGCAACACCAATGGAGCTGCGCATTCCTACCCAGTAGAATCGACACTTCAGCAGGGTCTCTAGCTTTTCCCAGCCAAAGTGCCCCACCTGATCATGGTAGGCCCCCAACACAATTTGGATGTCTGTCTTGGGGATCATTATCTGCCATATTATCTCATGGATTTTTGGATTGACGTACCTCTGGCACAGCTTCTCACGGTAGATAAACAGCCGGCTTCTCTCGCTCCACAGCTGCTTTGCTTGCAGAGACGCTTCTTTTTCCAGGGAGGAACCTTCTTGGGTTATCAGCTCTTTGATGCAGCTGACAACCGGTTCACTGTCCTGGTTCTCTTTCCAGCTGTGGTGAGGCAGGGGGTTTAACGTCTTTCCACGCTGCCTCCTGGAGGCTTGTTGCTCGTGGATCATCCCATCCCGGTGAAAGGCAGGTAGCTCAATCTCTTCCAGGTCATCCACTTCTTCTTCTGTGACTGACTGGTGAGGCATCCTGGACAAGCCATCTGCGTTGGCGTTCTTGCGGCCCAGCCTGGTATTTAATTGTAAATTGGTAATTTGACAGCTGAGCCATCCATCGTTGTTCCAGTGCTCCTAGCTTAGCTGTTTCAAGATGGGTCAAGGGGTTGTTATCAGTGAAAGCAGTGAACTTTCTGGAGGCTAGATAGTGCTTGAACCTTTTAGTGATGGCCCAGACCACGGCCAGGAACTCCAACTTAAAGCTGCTATACTTCTCTGGGTTCCTCTCGGTCGGGCGGAGATTCCTGCTTGCATATGCGATCACTTTCTCTTGGCGATTCTGCTTCTGACTTAAGACAGCTCCCAGTCCTTCATTGCTGGCATCAGTATACAGCAGGAACGGTTGGCTGTAGTCAGGGTAGGCTAGGATCTCATCGCCTGTCAGGATCTCTTTCATCTCCTGAAAAGACTCGGCTTGCTCCTTACCCCAGTGGAATGGGGGATTTCTGCCTTTGGGGGACTGCCCTACCAGGAGGTCTTGCAGAGGAGCTGCTTTCTTGGTGTAGTCTTTTACAAACCTCCGGTAGTATCCTACTAGTCCCAAGAACTGACGCACCTCTTTGAGGTTCTTCGGCTCCAGACACTTCTGGATGGCAGTGACCTTCTCCAGGTCTGGTGCTACCCCTTCCGGACTGACAATGTGCCCCAGGTACTGTACCTTTCGCTTGAGCAGGTGGCACTTGGAGGGCTTCAGCTTCATCCCATACCGGGACAGCGACTCAAATCCCACTGCCAGGTGCTTTAAATGGTCCTCGTACGTTTTGGAGTACGCTATCACGTCATCCAGGTATCTTAGTACGGTCTCGAAGTTGCGGTGTCCCAGGCAGCACTCCATCAATCTCTGGAACGTTCCGGGGGCGTTGCAGAGTCCAAACGGCATACTGTTGAACTCGCCGAGTCCCATCGGGGTGGTGAAGGCCGTCTTCTCCCGATCCTCCTCAGCAACAGCTACTTGCCAGTACCCACTAGTGAGGTCAAGGGTGGAGAAGTAATTTGCAGACTTTAATGCAGCCCGGGATTCCTCTATATGGGGCAAAGGGTATGCATTTTTGTGTGTTATGCAATTTACCTGTCTGTAATCTACACACATTCTCATGCTCCCATCCTTTTTCCTGACTAGGACCAGGGGAGCTGCCCAGGGACTACAGCTATCCCTTACTACCCCTGCCTTCTTCATGTCGTGCAACATCTCCTTCGCCTTCTGGTAGTGTGCTGGTGGTATGGGCCTGTAACGTTCTTTTATGGGTGGATGGTCACCTGTGGGTATATGGTGTTGTACCCCTTTAATCCTCCCAAAGTTAAATGGGTGTTTACTGAATACCTGCTCGTATTCCTGAACCACCCGGTGTACACCCTGCTTCTGATGGGCAGGAGTGGTGTCTGTTGAACCAATCCTCCACCTGGGTTCCCGGGTCGTTATCCTCCACTTCGTCTGGTGAGGTTAAGGACTCCGCCGTGTGTATGGAGTTGTTATCTACTGTGTATAGTTTGGCAACAGTGGTGTAGTGAGGTAATCTAACCTCGTCCTCCCCATAGTTTAGGAGGCGTATGCACATCCTCCCATTGCGTACATCTACTACCCCTCTGGCAGTCAAGAGTGTAGGTCTATGTTCCGAGCTAAGGGGCTCTACTACTGCCTGGTAGCACCGTCCTTTGAGACCTATTGCTGCTCTACACCAAATCAGCATTTCACTCATCGGGGGAATCACAATGGGTACCGGGTCTGTCACCTGTACATTACCAATTTCACCGTCTGTTAGCTTTACCTGTTGCTGGTACATAAGGGCTCGGATCTCTTTCTGGAGCGCCCTTCTCTGCCCTGGTCTGGCAGTGTCAGCTATCTGTTTGCTCGTTTAAAGAACAGCTCCGGACGGCGTGACCTGTCTTGTGGCAGCGGTGACAGACAGGGTCCTTTGGCGGGCAGCGTTGGTCACTGGTCCTCCCAGGGGGTGGCGTTGTCCTCCTCCTTCTAATCCAGGGGACATCCTCAGGGCTGTCGGCTAGCAGGATCCTTCCTTCTGCCTCGGGCTCCGTCCGCAGCTGCAGGGCACTCAGTACAGTGGTCAGGGTTTTGCTCAACTGACGCACTTCAGAGAGCAGGCTGTCCAGCTCACTAGGGGACCTTGGCTTCAGCAGCCACCGGGGAAAAGGTGGATGCTGCGGGCACTGGGGTGGCCCCACACTGGTAACATTGGGTAGCAGTTGTTTCCAGGGGCTGCAGTCCTTTTATAGCCATGTCCTTAAGGGTGTCAAAGGTGGCATCTGGATGATCTAGGGACCACCAACGCACAGTCCTGCTCTCCTCTTGAGACCTCAGTCCCCGGATAAACTGTTCCTTCAGCATTCTATTTTCATTATTGATGCTGGTTGGACTAACCTGTTTCATAGCTCGCAGGGCCCCTTGTAAACACCAGGCATAGTCCCGAACACTGTCCCCCGGTTGCTGAGAGCAGTTATAGAACCTCATCCGGAGGTCTGTCTCAGTACGATTCTCAAAGGCAGTCTGTAACTTTTTAAAGATTGCGGACACTGACTCCTGGTCTGCGGCCGACCAGGTTTCTACTTCTCGCTCCGCAGCACCAGTCAATTGTCCCAATACAACAGCGGCTCTTTGCTTGCCTGTCATAGAGTACATGTCCAGTATACCGCATATTTTCCTTTTGAATCCAGACAGGGTATCTGATTTGCCGCTGTACTGGGGGAGCCACTTCGCTCCAGGGATGTACGGTAGGGCCATTGGTATGACAGGGGTTACAAACCCTGCTGGTGGAGCGGCTGCTTCGGCCTGCTCGGCGCTGGGCGCGGGTTGATCATCAGGCCCATTAACCGGTACTCCGGAGTTATGCTGTTCTTCGGACATTCTGGCACCCCCTAGCGAACCGTGGCCTACCTTCTTTTCCTTTCTTCTGGTAGGGCGCAGCTCCGCAGGTGACGGTCTTCCTTCAGGACCTTGCGTCACTTGGGTCCTACGTCAGAGCGTTCACCGTGGCTCCTTCCAGGAGCTGGCGCTTCCTAGTTTGACGTCGAGGCGTGGGGCGTGTCCGGGGCTTCGCGCTCTTCAGCAAGTACGCCTCTCAATTTCCTGCGGTTACGCCCCTCTTCCCGCTCGGCGGCATAACAATGGCGATGATCTTCGCCACAGTTAAATACACAGTTCTGATTAAAGGCGCACAGTACCCGGTGGCAATGGACACAACACTCCGTCATTGCAGTGGGCACGGAATCCTGTTCGTGACGCCAGGAAGAGATGACGCGCCCAGGGGATGAGGACGACTCGGCGCCCGGGCCTTGTTGTTGCCTGATCTTGGGGGATGTCACGGTGGTCGGCTCCCGGGCCCGTACCCTGGGGTCACTCTTAAAAGAAAGGGGGGAAGTTGTATGGGATAGGGATGTTCGTGATGCCACCTGTGGTGTCTGGTGGGGATCACCAACGCTGCGACAGTCCTCTAAGGCCGGTGTTTAGGCAGCTTAGTTGGTGCGACTCCCCACAGGTGGAGCGGGGCCTCAGGGCAGTGTAGATGAAGGATGCAGGACAGAGGGAACCCAGCCTGGTCAGAGCAAGAATAGGCACACGCACAACAGTTCACTTCAGTACCTTTACTGGTGGTGTTTCAGGCACGATCCAGGGCACTTGAGGGTGAAGGGTGCATATCAGGACTCTCCCCAGTGAGCGGGTATTGGGCCTCCTGTTCCTTGCCTTCCTTGGATGAGTTTCTGGCCTGCCTGGAGCTAGGCCTAATTCGGTCTCTGTATTACACCTGCTGACCGGGTGGTAGGGCCTTCTGTTGGAGTTCACACTCCCTGGTCTCTGGGGCCTCCGTGACTCCTGACCCTGGTATAACAGTCAGCTTCTGGTGAACCTGGGACGTATAGTTCTCCAGGGGTTCCAGTTATTCCTGCTGGGGATATAGGCCCCCCGTAGGCGCAGACCTGGTGTCCGGTAAATGGTTTTGGTGTGAGCTAGTTAAGCTCCTATGCCCCCTGTGTTGCTAGCTTACTCACTCACCTTCGGCCACGCTCGGGGCCTTCACTAGTCTTACACGGGCAGTAGGCCTCGCTACTCTTCGCTGCTCTCTGAGCGTCGGCACGCTCCTGGCTCACTAATCTGAGCTCACTGAGTACGAACTCTCTCTAGAGGAACTGACTGAGCTCCACTGCAGACTGACCTCTCTCAGGCTCATCTTCTGCAGGGACTGGAACCAACTCTGTCCCCTGAGGAAACCGTTCTCTAGACTCCCTGCCTAACTCAACCCTCCAGTATATATTACAGGTTATATACACTAGATTCCTTGATAGGGCATTGATCCAGGGAACTAGTCTGATTGTCGTATGGAGTCGGGAAGGAATTTTTTTCCCCCAATGTGGAGCTTAGTGTTTGCCACATGGTTTTTTTTGCCTTCCTCTGGATCTGCATGTTAGGCTATGGGTTGAACTAGATGGACTTAGTAACATAGTTTAAGGTTGAAGGAAGACTGTTAAAATGAGAATGCTCATTTAGCACACAGTACTTTACACTATGTTGAATATTTCCAGTAAGATCAGCAGGAAGCTTTTTCACAGCATGCTTAAAAGTTTTCTGCAGATTTATAGTAAAACCTACTCCTAAAGAAAAAAAAAAGCCACCACACCAAGACAAGGCACTGTACACAGGCCATCTATGTAACTCATACTCCTTTCTAGAGTGCCAACCAGTTCAGTAGACCCCTTTCTCCTGACATATGAGGCATCCAGAGATGTATACACAGGGCACTGTTAGCACTTGCCAGTCCTGCTCCTCAGCTGCCGGCCACTACTCTTCTAATAGCAGCCACACACAGTAGTTATTCTGTCAGACAAGCATTTTCTGCCCATATGTTTGGGACCACACAATTGCATTGGGAGCTGCATGTGACCTCTAGGCCGCAGTTTGTGCCCCAAGTCTCCAGCAGTTTACCTCAGCTGTTCCCCAGACAGGATGATCTCTATCTCTTTCTGGTAGGTTTCCACTCTCTTCTGAAAGCTGCTGCTCAGAATCTCCATCTTGTCTCCATTAGGAGACGCTCTGTGCTTAGGTACAGGTATTTCAGCCCCCAAGGCATTCATATTCGTATAGGGCACAGCCATATGTTGCTGTTTCCCAGTCCCTCTCCTGCAACCCAGAGCTTCAAGCCAACTATCCCACCCTTCAGGCCACAGTCAGCAATTTATACAGAAGCACCCCCCCCCACCCCACCCTGGCCAGAGCTCCTATCCAATCCACCATCTGTCCTATCCCCGATCACCCAGGTGTCCCCTGATAGTAGCAGGGAGCTAACGTTATGTCTATGTGAGGCCTCTACTCAGAGAAGCCCGTGTTTTACCCTGGGTGTTGGGGGACTCAGTGTCGGGCCCTGTGATGGAGAGATGGGATGCAGCCGTGGCCCGGGCCCGACCCGTGCTCAGGGCCGTCACATTAGAAAGAGATGGTGTGGGCTTGTCCGGGTTGAGTGGCTTATTTTAACGACTATGCCACCTGTGGTGCCTGGTGAAGGGTCACCAGCGCCGCTGCAGTCCGCCGAGGCCTGGTGTCATCCGCCAAAGTTCTCGCTGCTCCCCGCACGGGTGGCAATTCCTCTCCATCCGATGCCCGGTGGGATCCTCAGGGCCTAACCGGGCTTTCCCGTCCAAGACATAGAGTACAAGGTCGGGTGTCGGGGGCCGGTACCCCTCTTGCAGCCGGAATCCCTCTGAATAGATCAGGTAGGTGAGCACAGGTGGCGTACTCCGCTTTGTCAGCATCCTCCCCGGGACCCATTTGCTAGGGAGCCACACTCTAAAGCTCCCGGGCCTTCTTGATCCTGGTCCTTGGCCGGGTTGAGACATTCCTTGTCTGCAACCTACCTCTCGTCCCAAGGCCAGGGTACGAGGGCTGTGTCCCTTCTCGGTGCAGGCCCACACAGGATCTGCGCTCCCGGAGGGAAGTCACATTACACACAGTAGTTTGACAGCACAATACGACCACTAGAAACTACGACTTAGGACTAGCAAAAGGACCAGAGAAGAACTCCGAACAAGAAGGACCAAGATCAAAGATGGCATTCTATTAAATATGAAATCTAAAGTGTAACTAACTAGTAAGTCCTCCACCCTCACCCACTAACTGGTTCCTACCACTTTGTGTTCCCCAGTCTCCCTGTAACCAGGGGAGCAGCACCTAGTGCCTACTAGCTCCCTCTGGTGGAGAAGTGTGGTGTTGGATGCAAAAGGTTAGGTCACAACTATCACACTGGCCTTACCTCGGAGGAGGAACACTACACTCCATTAAAGAAGTGCAGCATTCCTGTGGCGGTCGAACCCTCAGGGGCGCCACATTCCCCTCTGGTAAAACACAGCACGTCCGCGGGCTGCAAAAGAAGTAACACCCAGGAAATTTTCTTTTATAATAACAAAACTATCTTCCCTTTATGGGAGGCACATATCTTAAAGTTGCATAACAGGTATAAAAATACAAAAGTATAAAATTATAAAAGTGCTAGCATTTTCCAGAGACATTTTGTACAGATAGACAGGTAAAGTACTAGGACACCGAGTCAGTTCAGAAGTGCGAGGGACCTGCCCTAAACCCTCCACGTTGGCCCTGTGGTGGCTGCAGGGCATGAAGATCCCGAGTTGGACCTCCCGGAGAGCCACCCTGACAGGTTTTTCTTCTGAGGTTTTGAGGTAGAGAATATCCGCGGTTTTGTATAAAACCAATATGGAGCACCTAAAAAGATGCAAACTATATACATGGGGAAAGAGTCTGTCTGCTGCCAGTCCGCAGGGACACGTGTCTCTAGAAACCGGGTAAGAAATTAGGCATAATAGCAAAAAGTCAACTTTTCAAACTTGTAAACAAAAACAGAAACAGCCGGGGGCTGCTTTAAACTTCGGGCTGCCTTCTTGGGAAGGGCTCATTCCTCCCGACGGAGGCTAGCCGGTCGCCTGAGGCTGAGCGTGGGGTGGCGTCGCTCCTAGATACTTTGTGTACATCCAGGGTGTACCACCCACGCTCCCCCTGGTGGCGAGTGAAAGTCACTGTGTCGCCCGGGAAGAGGTTCCGACCGGGGTGTCCCTTCCTGAGGCGCGGCTCGACATCCCGCCGGCTGACGAACACATCGTCCTGGAACTGGGGACACTGGATGAACCCCCACCCCGCCTCATGATGAAAATGGATGACTTGGCCTTCGTACCGGGGACTGGGACGGGTGGCCTCTTCCTGACGTGCCCAAGTTTTTGCAGCAATGGTCCGGGCCTCGAGGCGCTCGCTGCGCTGCTCCCGCCGACGCTGCTCCCATGCAAGCTGGAATATCTGGTCGCTGCACCACTGGCTCCTCCTCCGCGCTTCAGCCCGGGTCTCCCGGGGGAAGCCCATTAAGTCGCCCCCCTGGTTTTCCCAGGCCCACTCCTCAGCCTCGGGCCAGGTTACTGCTGGTGCGGGTAGCTTGGTAAGAACGGGTTGCTGTGAGTCCTCTGCAGACGCGGACCAGTCCGGGTTGGAGCCGGTAGTTTCCTCCGCAGCTTCAGGCACCTCCATGTTAGGGTTTGGGAGGCATCGCAGGTCCCCACTGATGGCTGCCGATTGCAGCTCTGGAGCCAACGCTTGCTCCCAGGTGACCACGTGGGGAATCAGGTGCTCCGTCATGAGGTCCAAGATAGTCACGGTAGGCTCTGCAGCCAGGGCAGGGGTTGCACACTCACCCGCCGCTGGGCCGCCCTCGACCTCTATCACCGAGTCGACTTGTCCTGGGACCTCTACTCCTTGGCGGCGGTCCCGGATACGCAGCAGCATCTCCTCCCGCCACGCAGCCGTCGCCGCCTCCTGGGCCTCTCTCTGCCTTCTTAGGAGTTCCGGAACTTCCTGCTGGAGAAATGTAATATCTCCCGGGGTCAACACGCTGCCGCCTTACTCTCTGCCGGGTGAAGGGCCTGAACCGGGTTCAGTAGATGTGTGGTCTTGCTCCCCAGAGGCATCCATGTCTGCCTCCGTTGACTGCCAAGCTCTGACTGCAATGGCCGCACCTTGTTGCTTTCCTTCTTCCTCCTCTTTCGGGGCGGTTCCTGGGCGGAATGCTGACAGGCCCTCCTTTGTTCAGCCCATCCAGTTTGACGGGCATTACCCCGCGGACAGTCTCTGATGGAAGGGGCAGTCCACAATTTTGGCGCCAAGCGGGAGCCCAGCCCACGATGGGAGGCGTTCAAAGACAGTCTTTTTACAGCATTATGGCGTCTGTTCTTCTTGGGCGGACGCCATCTTAAGTGAAAAACAACAGTTCAAGGTGTAAGGCAAACAATACCAGATAGCAATGGGCACTTCTTCCTTTGCTGTGGGCACGCAATCCTGCCGGCTACGCCAGGTTGCGGGCACGCGATCCTGCCGACTACGCCAGGTTGTGACGCCTCTACTCAGAGAAGCCCGTGTTTTACCCTGGGTGTTGGGGGACTCGGTGTCGGGCCCTGTGATGGAGAGATGGGATGCAGCCGTGGCCCGGGCCCGACCCGTGCTCAGGGCCGTCACATTAGAAAGAGATGATGTGGGCTTGTCCAGGTTGAGTGGATTATTTTAACGACTACGCCACCTGTGGTGCCTGGTGAAGGGTCACCAACGCCGCTGCAGCCCGCCGAGGCCTGGTGTCATGGTGGCCAAAGTTCTCGCTGCTCCCCACAGGCGGAGCGAGGCCTCAGGGCAGGCAAGCAAGGATGAAGGGGGGTTGGTAGTAGTGCGGGGAGTATGGGCACCGCGTTGCATGGTATGGCGCATAATGAACAGTCCGGAGGCCATAGGGGTGAACTTCCAAGGCTTTACTCACTTTAGAGATGGCAGAAGGAAGGCGACTCCCTGCTCCTCACGGAGTCCTGCGGTCGGTAGCGACCCTACACCAGAGTCTTCCTGCACTACAAACTTCACCCTTTCCCGTCTGTGCGTGTGTGGATAGGCCGGGACTCCCTCTGAGCTCCTCTCAGGACTAGGGCACGGGTGGCAATTCCTCTCCATCCGATGCCCGGTGGGATCCTCAGGGCCTAACCGGGCTTTCCCGTCCAAGACATAGAGTACAAGGTCGGGTGTCGGGGGCCGGTACCCCTCTTGCAGCCGGAATCCCTCTGAATAGATCAGGTAGGTGAGGACAGGTGGCGTACTCCGCTTCGTCTGCATCCTCCCCGGGACCCATTTGCTAGGGAGCCACACTCTAAAGCTCCCGGGCCTTCTTGATCCTGGTCCTTGGCCGGGTTGAGACATTCCTTGTCTGCAACCTACCTCTCGTCCCAAGGCCAGGGTACGAGGGCTGTGTCCCTTCTCGGTGCAGGCCCACACAGGATCTGCGCTTCCGGAGGGAAGTCACATTACACACAGTAGTTTGACAGCACAGTACGACCACTAGAACCTACGACTTAGGACTAGCAAAAGGACCAGAGAAGAACTCCGAACAAGAAGGACCAAGATCAAAGATGGCATTCTATTAAATATGAAATCTAAAGTGTAACTAACTAGTAAGTCCTCCACCCTCACCGACTAACTGGTTCCTACCACTTTGTGTTCCCCAGTCTCCCTGTAACCAGGGGAGCAGCACCTAGTGCCTACTAGCTCCCTCTGGTGGAGAAGTGTGGTGTTGGATGCAAAAGGTTAGGTCACAACTATCACACTGGTCTTACCTCGGAGGAGGAACACTACACTCCATTAAAGAAGTGCAGCATTCCTGTGGCGGTCGAACCCTCAGTGGCGCCACATCTACATTCACATGTCCTGGAAACATTGCAGATTTTCCACTTGGATCTTCAAAGTTTGCTGCAGAATTAAGTAGCAGCAAAGAGGATATTTTAACAAATTAAAGGGGTTTTCCACTACTCAGAAATCAACCCCTTCAAGACATGCTCTTTGCAACACCCGCAAATGTTAACCTGTTAAATGCCGCTGCCATCGGCACGGCCCTAAACATGATCACAGGTCGCCGATGTGTTGCTATGACAACAGGAGGTCTATAGAAGACTTCCAGGCTTGTCATTATGGACCTCCCCTGAAACCCAGCATGTGGCCGGGCTTCAAAGAAGACCGTGGTGTTTGCTACACACAGCAGCTACAAGTCCCCTAAGAGGACTAACAAGTTCAGTAAAAAGTAAAAGAAAATAAAAGTTCAAACCACCCTCCTTTTCTCCCATTAAAAATAAAGATAATAAAAAATACATATATGTGGTATCGCTGCGTTCAAAAAAGTCAGATATAACAAAATATAAAAATAATTAACCTGATCAGTAAACACCTTAAACAAAAAAAAATCAAGAACGCTAAAATTTTTTTTTTTGGACGCTGCAAAACCACAAAAAATGCCATAGCAAGTGATCAAAACGTCATATCCATTCCAAAATGGTATAAAAAACACAGACGTCTCGCCCCGCAAAAAATAAGCTGTCACACATCTCCACTGATCGAAAAATGAAAACGTTACAGCTATCGAAAAATGGCGACATAACCCCTCAAAACTTTTTTTACAACACTAAAATAATAAAAAAAACTGGACATGTTTGGTATTGCCATAATCATACTGATGAGGAGAATCATATTGCAGGGTGATTTTTACAGCACAATGTACACCGTAAAAAAAATATCCTGAAAAACAATGTCAGAATTGCATTTTTTTCACAATTGCTCCCCACATGGAATTTTTTTCCTGTTCTGTAGTACGCGATGTGGTAAAATAAATGGTGTCAATTAAAAAGTACAACTTGTTCTGCAAATAATCAAACCCTCATATCATGTTTATGTGGACAGAAAGTTAAAAATAAGTCATGGCTCTGGGAAGAAGAAGAAGAAAAAACCAAAGAGCAAAAAAGAAAATTGAAGGGGTTCATAACTATTTTTAGGACCTCACCCACTAAGATCACACAAAGACTACAGGGGTGCACAAAGCATTTCCCATGTGCCACTACCCAAATGGCACAATTCTGCATGAAATGTCCTCCAGCAGCAGCAGTGCCACATTACAGCAGAAAATGCCTCCCCAATGCCGCAGTTGAGCACGACGCATTTCACAGCAACTCCAAACAGAGAAATTGATGCCGAAAATACATCTTAGCAGCTCAAAGCAGATAAGACATAGCGGGATGAATGGACCCATGGATGTTCGGGTTCGTCGAGTTTGACCGAACTTTAGTCCAAAGTTCAGTTCGGGGACCAGAACTGTACCTGAATCCGAACCCCATAGAAATCTATGGTGAGGTGACCCGAACTTTTGATTTCTTTCTCTCTCTTTTGTGTCAGACTGGGGTGTCTGTGGCTCATAGGTAGGGGCCACACTACAGCTACATGCTGTAACTGCCAGCGGTAAAATACAGATGGTTCCCGCACATCTACTGTGCCCACACCATAAGGCAAAGTTCACATGAGCATATAAAAAAATCATCTGTGTTTCATCCAGAAAAAGCAGATCATTTTTCATTTGTATTGTTATCCATATGGCATTAATTTTTAATACATCAGCAGTTATTAAAATTTACAAGATCGAATACAGTTTCCTACGCATAAGAATTGCAAGGTAGCCATAAGAATCAGATGCTATATGGTTGATCTGTATGAAATCCAATTTTTTTAGCACGCCCATAATCTTGAATAGGCGCAGGAAACTAGTGCATGCTGGAATTTTTTTCCACGTGGACAAGTGGTTAGTTGAAAAAAAAAAAACATCATCTGAGTAGCCCTACTGATTAACATTGGTCTGAGTGCTGTCAGTTTGTTCAAGAACAGCACACAAACCGAAAATAGGGAGGTGTGAACTTAGCCTTACTGTGATGTACAATTATGCTGGTTTGCATTAAGAGGGGTTCTCCGGTGAAAACTACTTTCAGCTTTCCCATTGAGTAGGTGCAGGGCGGGGCAAACTAGGCATTTTTCTAGGTACCCCACTTCCACAGGGGCCCCCAGCCAGTGGCATGTCACAAATAATGGCACACCACATGGTCGCTATGGGGCCCGTGAGTCAGAGGGGGCCTGGTGCAATTGTTGGCCCCGGGCCCCCTTCCCCGCGCACGGCGTCGAACATTCAGCTGTATCAGCATCGCTAGATACCGATACAGTTGAAAGCAATGGTGCTGCTCCCTCTCCCATGCCCCCTCTGCCTCTGACGTCTCAGCCAGGGGGCACGATGATGCCACTTCATCGCGTCTTGCTGTGCCCACAGTAGAGTTGCTGAGGAGATGTGCTGCAGAGACCGGAGTAGTGGGGGTACTGGGAAAGGTGAGTATTGTATTTTTTTTTAATCAGTGAGTACTTGGTGGCCATTATACAGGAGGACTATGGGGCTGCATTATACTATAAAGGGCTGCATTATACTATATGAGGCTACATTATACTATATGAGTGTAGTGCCGGCGTCCCTGCCCTCTGCTAGGCAGGGACGCTGCTCCCCTCACCGCTCTGCCCCGTGCCCGGCGTCCCTCTCCCGCTCTGCTGTCAGCGCGCGCTCCTTCCCGGCGTCCTCCTCCCGCTCTGCTCTCAGCGCGCGCTCCTTCCCGGCCCCTGTGCTTAGGGCGCGCGCGCGCGCGCTCCCCTCCTCTTAAAGGGGCCGCGCGCGTCGTCCTAAGGAGTCCCCGGCCAATGGCCGGAGGACTTCATCATATATAAGGCACCTCCTCCAAAATGGAGGTGCCCGAGCAATGTTGTTTGCACCAGTGTCTCACCTGTGCTTCAGCCCTCAGGTCCCGTTGCCAGATACCTGCCAGTTACCTGCCAGATTCCTGCCTGATTACTTGTTACCTGCCTGCTAGTCTGAGGTCCGACGGTCTGCCTTACCATTCCTGTCAGTCTGTCTAAGGACCAGCCTGCCCGCTCACCTGGGAGCGCACATCTGCTACCTGCCTGCTTGCCTGCCCGGAGGCTCCGCTGTCACGTGCTGTGACCACCAGCTATTCCAGAGACTCTTGCCCGCTCACCTGGGAGCGCACATCAGCTACCTGCCTGCCTGCCTGAGGTCCGACGGTCTGCCTACCAACTCCTGTCAGTCTGTCTATGGACCAGCTTGCCCGCTCACCTGGGAGCGCACATCTGCTATCTGCCTGCTAGCCTACCTGGAGGCTCCGCCGTCACGTGCTGTGACCACCTGCCTGTCCAGTGACTCCTGCCCGCTCACCTGGGAGCGCTCATCTGCTACCTGTCTGTCTGCCTACCCGGAGGCTCTGCCGTCACGTGCTGTGACCACCCGCCTGTCCAGAGACTTCTGCCCGCTCACCTGGGAGCGCTCATCTGTCGCCTGTCCGCTGGTCTTCCTGGAGGCTCCGCCGTCACATGCTGTGACCACCCGTTCATCCAGAGACTCTCGCCTGCTCACCTGGGAGCTCTCGTCTATCTTCAGCCGCCACAGGTCGTACCAACCCTATACCTAGAGACTGCCCCGGTCACTTGCCGTGACCTCCAGCCCCGTTCACTCAGAGACTGTCCCGTTCACTCAGAGACTGTCCTGTTCACTCAGAGACTGTCCCGTTCACTCAGAGACTGTCCAGGTCACCTCCTGTGACTGCCTGCCTGGTCGCCACCCGCTCCCTTACAAGGACCGCCCCCTTGTATTGTAGCCCAGAGGTTCCGCCTCCCAGACCCGTTACAGTTTGCTCGGGCCATGGAACCCGGTGGCACCCAAGCTCCCTCGCTCTCGGACCTGTGTCATGAACTGTCCCGTCAAAGGTCCCAACAGGAGTCCATCCTGGGTCACCTGCGGAATGTCAATACTCGCCTGGATACTCTGACTGCTCCACCGACAACCTCCGCCAGTGCCATGTCTCGCAATCCGGCAGCTCCGCTGCCCACTAATACCATGGTATCCTACCCCGGACCCCGGCTTTCTGCACCTCCTCGCTTCGGAGGCGACTCCGTCCAGGCTCGGGGCTTCATAAATCAGTGCACCCTGCACTTTGAACTATTGTCCCACCAGTTTAACTCCGACTGAGCCAAAATTGCATTCATCATGTCCCATCTCACCGGGGAGGCTCTGGCCTGGCTAAATCCTCTATGGGAGAGAGGAGACCCCCTGGTGTCCAACTTGCCTGCTTTTCTCACGGCTTTCCGGAAAGTCTTCGACGAACCCGGACGGAAGACCTCATCCGCATCATCATTGCTACGCCTCCGTCAGGAAAGCCTCACCGTGGGCCAATATGCCATACGGTTCCGTACCCTTGCCTCGGAGCTGGCCTGGGATAACGACGCTCTGGTTTCCGTCTTCTGGGAGGGTCTGTCCGGCCGTATTAAAGATGAACTTGCCGGTCGGGACATTCCTACCACTCTCGATGACTTAATAACTCTTGCCACCCGGATTGACCTACGGTTCCAGGAGCGTGCCAGAGAGGTCACCCGTGAGAGGAGGTTACTACGTCTAGCTCCTACTTTTCAGAAACCCGTCACTCCTTCTGTCTCTAACCAGGTACACCCTCCTGAGCCTATGCAGGTCGACCAGACCAAGATGGTCAAGACCCGTCAGGACTTACGCCGTGCCGAGGGGACCTGCTTCTACTGTGGCAGTAAGGAGCACCGGATCCGTGCCTGCCCGGAGAGGTCGGGAAACGCCTGTGTCTAGGTTCGCTCAGAGAGGTCCACCTAGACAAGAATAAATCCTCTCCATCCCTGCTGTTGTCAGTTTCAATCGTCTACGGGGAGAACCGTTATTTCGAACTAGCCCAACTGAACTCTGGAGCAGCCGGGAATCTTATTTCACAGTCCCTGGTAGAGAAATACCGCATCCCCACCAAACCTCTGGCTGTACCCTTGTCTGTGGCTGCCGTGGATGGGGGGCTCTTACCACGCCCCATCCAACTCATCACCGAATCCATTACTCTGCAGGTGGGAATGCTGCATTCTGAAAGTATCTCCTTTCATGTTCTGCCTGGACTCTCTCACGCCCTCTTGCTAGGTCTGCCTTGGCTCCAGAAACATGCACCCGTGCTTGGCTGGCAAACCGGAGAAGTCCTTCGCTGGGGACAAGACTGTCATAAGACCTGCCTGGTTCCCGTCCATCCCGTCCGTCCCTCTCCTACCCCAGCTAATCTACCTGGACTTCCGATTCCTTATTGGTCTTATGCTGATGTCTTTAATAAAAAGGAGGCAGAGACATTACCCCCTCATAGACCATACGACTGTCCCATCGACCTGTTACCCGGTACTACTCCTCCCCGTGGGCGTATTTATCCTTTATCCGCTGCTGAGACCCGGTCGATGTCCGAATATATTGAGGAGAATCTGGCCAGGGGATTCATCCGGAAATCTACCTCCCCGGCGGGAGCAGGCTTCTTTTTCGTCAAAAAGAAGGACGGCTCTCTCCGTCCCTGTATAGAGTATAGAGGCCTAAACCAGATCACGGTGAAGAATAAGTACCCCCTTCCGCTCATTCCAGAATTATTTGATCGTCTGAGGGGGGCTAGAATCTTCACCAAACTAGACCTCCGTGGGGCGTACAACCTGGTTCGTATCCGTCAGGGGGATGAATGGAAGACGGCATTCAACACCCGGGACGGCCACTATGAATACCTGGTAATGCCCTTTGGTCTCTGTAACGCTCCTGCCGTCTTTCAAGAGTTGGTCAATGACATCTTCCGGGACCTTCTCTACTCCTGCGTAGTGGTGTACCTGGACGACATCTTGGTCTTCTCTCCGGATCTCCAGACTCACCGGAGGGACGTTCGTCAGGTCCTGCTCAGGCTCAGGCAGAATCACCTCTTCGCTAAATACGAGAAGTGCCTCTTTGAGCAGACCTCGCTTCCGTTTTTGGGCTACATTATTTCTCAGACCGGCCTACGAATGGATCCAGAGAAACTGTCTGCCATCGAGAAATGGCCCCGACCGGAGGGGTTGAAAGCCATTCAGCGGTTCCTGGGCTTCGCCAACTACTACCGCCTCTTCATACCACACTTCTCTTCCCGGACTGCCCCAATTTCCGCGCTCACCCGTAAGGGTACTAATCCCAAACAGTGGCCGCCCGAAGCAGAAGAAGCCTTTCTTTCCTTAAAACAGGCCTTCTCTTCCGCCCCGGTGCTGCATCGCCCGGACGGCAACAAGCAGTTCTTGTTATGTTCTGCTACCAAAGCTAAGGAAAGAGAGGAGATCTGTCCCTACTATGAGACTCAGCTGAATCCCTACGATGTAACAGGGAACCTGATCCTGCGATCAGACCTGCTAAAGTCCTAATCTAGTCTGTACGAAGACCTATAGATGTGGGGAGGGAATCCCTACAAGTACTAAGGACTGGGAGGAATATGGGACACCTCCTAACAGAAATAGTAGCAGACAGACGAACAAACAAAATAGATAGAACATAGAGGTCCGAAGACCAAGCAAACTAACAGAGTTAGATACAGAGCACAGGCTAGCTAGAAAGTAGTTATACAATGAAGTCCAGCAAAGCCAGAAGGGCGGAGCAGGACTAAATAGGCCAACAAGGTCATGTGACCAGCAAAGGAAAAAAAAACTAACAGCAAGGTTCTAACAGTACCCCCCCTTCTAAGAGGATCCTCCGGATCCCCTAGGACCAGGCTTATCAGGAAATCTCCTGTGAAACGCTCTGATAAGTCTGGACGCGGAAACATCATCTGACCTCACCCAAGAGTTATCCTCGGGTCCGAAACCTTTCCAGGCCACAAGATACTGCAAACTACCTCTATACCGTCTAGAGTCAAGGATGCGAGAAATTTCATATTCCCCGTCCTCCACCACCGGAGGAACAGAGGCAGAGGCGTCACCATCCGACACAACAGCTTTTTTTAACAGAGAGACATGAAAGACCGGATTAATTCTCCAGGAGGTAGGAACCTCCAACCTAACAGCAGATTGGTTGACAACCTGAAGCACCTTAAAGGGCCCTACAAACCTGGGACCCAATTTCTTAGAAGGAATCCTCAACCGCAGATTCCTAGAGGACAACCAAACCATGTCACCAACAGCGAACAAAACCTCCTGTCGTTTCCTATCAAAGTAGTCTTTAGATTTTCTGTTGGCCTCCTGAAGATTACCACGCACATCCGTCCAAACTCTTTCCAAATCCCCGGAAAAATTCTCCTCCTCAGGCACGGCAGATCCCAACTTGGAGAACGACCCAAACGACGGATGTCTCCCAGAACAACAAAAAAAAGGCGAACAACCAGCAGAAGAAGATGTATGATTGTTCAGAGCAAATTCGGCAAGTGGCAGAAACTCAGACCACCCCTCTTGATTGTCTGCCACAAAACAACGCAAGAACTGCTCAACATCCTGGTTTTTCCTTTCTGTCTGGCCATTAGATTCAGGATGATATCCGGACGAAAACGACAAATGAATTCCCAACCTGTCACAAAAGGCACGCCAAAAACGAGCCACGAACTGAGGACCCCTATCAGAAACAATGTCAGTAGGAACGCCATGAAGTCTGACAATTTCCTTGACAAAGGCCTTAGCGAGAGTTTTAGCGCAGGGCAGTTTGACGAAGGGAACCAAGTGACACATCTTGCTAAAACGGTCCACGACCACCCAGATGACAGTAAAACCCTCAGAGGGGGGAAGGTCAGTTATAAAGTCCATAGCCAAATGTGTCCAAGGAGCACTGGGGACCTCCAAAGGACAAAGCAACCCCGCAGCAGGAGTATGTGAGGACTTAGATCTAGCACATATAGTACATTGGCGCACCCACTTAATGACTTCCTTCTGCCATCCAAGCCACCAAAAACTGCGACCCACCAGTCTCTTGGTCTCAGAGATTCCGGGATGACCTGCCAACCGAGATTCGTGACACTCAACAAACAAATCTCTCCTAAAGGTCTCAGGCACAAACAACCTCCCATGAGGAGTGTTAGATGGGGCATTCTCCTGAGCTTTAAGAATCTCATCTTCCAAAACGGAGTCTAAAGCAGCTATCACAACACCTTCTTGTAAAATGTTTTCCTCTTTCTCAGCACCGACTATGGGAGAAAAACTGCGAGACAAGGCATCCGCCTTAACATTCTTAGTACCAGGGATGTAAGTAACGGAGAAATTAAACCGCGAGAAGAACAGTGCCCACCTAGCCTGACGGGCATTCAGGCGCTTGGCAGCATCAAGATATATCAGATTTTTATGATCCGTAAGAACCTGAACGGGAAATTCCGCACCTTCCAAGAAGTGGCGCCAGTGTTCAAATGCGAGTTTAATAGCCAATAATTCCCGATTACCAATATCGTAATTCAATTCAGTCTCCGAAAATTTTTTTGAAAAAAAGGCACAGGGATGTAATCCATCCCCATTATCCTGAGACAATACTGTGCCAACCCCCACAGAGGAAGCATCAACCTCAACCAAAAACGGCCTAGTAACATCAGGCTGCATAAGGATGGGAGCAGAGGTGAACCTCTCCCTGAGATACACAAAACCTTCAATGGCCTCAGAAGACCACTGAACCGCATCAGCACCTTTCCTGGTGAGATCAGTCAGAGGTTTGACAATACTAGAAAAATTTTTTATGAACTTTCTATAGTAATTGGCGAAACCCAAAAACCTCTGTATCGATTTCAAACCAATAGGCCTAGGCCATTCCTGCACAGCCTGAACCTTAACCGGATCCATCTCAAAACCTTTGCTGGAGATAATGTAGCCCAAAAAACTAATTCTCTGTACAGCGAACTCACATTTCTCCAGCTTAGCAAAAAGCGAATTGTCCATTAATAACTGTAATACCTCACGCACGCTCCGCCAATGAGACTCCAGATCTGGCGAATAAATCAAAATGTCATCCAAATACACAACCACATTTTTACCGATCAAAGGTCTAAGGATGTCATTAATCAGATTCTGAAAAAATGCAGGAGCATTAGTAAGACCAAAAGGCATAACCAGATTCTCAAAATGACCCACAGGAGTGTTAAAAGCAGTCTTCCATTCATCACCTTCCTTCATGCGCAACAGATTGTATGCCCCCTTAAGGTCAATTTTAGAGAACCACTTGGCCCCCAATAACTGGTTAAACAGATCAGGAATCAATGGCAGTGGGTAAGGATTGCGTACCGTAATTTTGTTAATCTCACGAAAATCCAGACAAGGACGTAAACCGCCGTCCTTTTTTTTTACAAAAAAAAATCCAACCGCCACAGGAGACTTAGAGGGCCTAATGTGACCGGCGGCCAAGCTTGTCTGTATGTATTCCTCCAAAGCCTTCCTCTCAGGAATAGTAAGGTTAAATAAACGACTCTTAGGAAGAGTCGCTCCAGGGACAAATTCAATAGAACAATCATAGTCTCTATGGGGAGGCAAAACCTGCGATTCCTTCTCAGAAAAAACTCTCCAAAAATCCTGAATAGGAACAGGCAATTCTCCCCTATCCAAAGCTGCAATACGCCCGTTACAACACTTGTCATAACATTTATGGCTCCAGGATTTAATTTCACTGGTAGACCAATCCAGTACAGGATTGTGAAATTTTAACCAGGGCAAACCCAATATTACTGGAGAAGGCAAGTTATTCAACACTACCAAATCCAATTTCTCATGGTGAACACCATTAATAGTGAGAGGAAATTCACTGACCTTGAGAGTAATATTCTTCAAAGGGGAGCCATCCACAGAAACCACAGCAATGGGGGATGACAAAGGTTCAGGTTTTAAATTGAGTTTTTCCACGAATCCCCCATCAATTACATTCAGTGTAGACCCGCAATCAACAAACACCCGAAATTCCATTAATTTTTCCTGAGCAATCGTGGAAGCAGCTAAAAATATACCCTTGGAATTTAAACAGGCAATACGGGCGTGACTGACCATTTTTTTTTCTTTCTTCATACGAAGCTCACAGCCTTTAATCAAATGACCAGATTTTCCGCAATAGAAACACAAGCCTTGCGAAAAACGACGGTCTTTTTCTTGAGAGCGAGGTGCCACCGATCCAATCTCCATCGGTTCACCACTGTTAGTACACACATTATCATAACCAGAAACTGACATAGCAGAGGATTTGCTCTCATTAACCCTAGCACGCAGTCTTCTATCCACCCGTATAGCTAATTGCATAGCCTGTTGCAAATCTTCAGGTGTAGGATAAGCAATTAGCAGGTCTTTAACCCTTTCACTGAGCCCAGCAAGAAATAGACTTTTCAGAGCAGAATCGTTCCACCCTGTTTGAGTGGACCAACGACGAAAATGTGTACAATATTTTTCCACATTACCCGATCCTTGTTTTAGACGTCTCAACTCAGTCTCAGCTGATGCGACACGGTCAGGATCATCATATAATAGTCCCAAAGCAGAAAAAAAACTATCCACTGATCTGAAGCATGAATCACTAGGTTGCAAAGAAAAGGCCCACTCCTGAGGCTCTTTGCGCAAAAGTGACATTATGAACCCTACGCGCTGGGATTCATCCCCAGAGGACTTAGGTCTCAAACGAAAATACAATAAGCAAGCATTTTTAAATGAAAAAAATTCTCGGTGTTCACCAAAAAACAAATCCGGCAAACATACCTTAGGCTCCAAGAAATGTGCTCCAGGACAGTTACTCACGTGCTGACGGAGCTCGGCCACCTCCAGAGAGAGTCCCTTCAGGCGATGAGCCAAATCCTGAACCGACACCATGATGGAACAGAAAAATCTTTCCTTAGAGAATTTGCTGGCTGGACTTACTGTTATGTTCTGCTACCAAAGCTAAGGAAAGAGAGGAGATCTGTCCCTACTATGAGACTCAGCTGAATCCCTACGATGTAACAGGGAACCTGATCCTGCGATCAGACCTGCTAAAGTCCTAATCTAGTCTGTACGAAGACCTATAGATGTGGGGAGGGAATCCCTACAAGTACTAAGGACTGGGAGGAATATGGGACACCTCCTAACAGAAATAGTAGCAGACAGACGAACAAACAAAATAGATAGAACATAGAGGTCCGAAGACCAAGCAAACTAACAGAGTTAGATGCAGAGCACAGGCTAGCTAGAAAGTAGTTATACAATGAAGTCCAGCAAAGCCAGAAGGGCGGAGCAGGACTAAATAGGCCAACAAGGTCATGTGACCAGCAAAGGAAAAAAAACCTAACAGCAAGGTTCTAACAGTTCTTCCTGGAAGTGGACGCCTCCTCCTCTGGAGCTGGAGCGGTACTTACTCAAAAATCTTCTTCCGGGAGGATGGTAACTTGCGGCTTCTTCTCTAAACTCTTCTCCTCCTCAGAGCGCAATTATTCCATAGGAGATCGAGAGTTATTGGCCATCAAACTGGCATTGGAGGAGTGGCGTTACCTGCTTGAGGGGGCTCTTCACCCGGTAATAATTTACACTGACCACAAGAACTTGGCTTACCTCCAGCATGCCCAGAGACTTAACCCGCGCCAAGCCCGGTGGTCCTTGTTTTTTGCTCGTTTTGATTTTGTCCTTCATTTTCGCCCGGCTGACAAAAACGTCAAGGCGGACGCCTTGTCTCGATCCTTTCTGGTATCTGATCTCGAGGAAGATCCGAAACACATCATCGATCCCGCCAGAGTAATGCAGGTGGCTCCCGTGAGTCTAAATCGTCTCCCTCCCGGAAAGACGTTCGTATCAGTACCTGATCGGGAGAAGATCCTTCACTGGGGTCACTCGTCTAAACTGGCTGGCCACGCTGGTCAGAAGAAGACCCTCCAGCTTATTTCCCGTCACTACTGGTGGCCTACCCTGCACAAGGATGTAATAGACTTTGTTTCTGCCTGTGTGTCCTGCGCCCGCAACAAGGTTCCGAGACATCTGCCAGCCGGTCGCCTCCTTCCGCTCCCAGTACCTGCTGCCCCCTGGCAGCATATTGCAATGGACTTCATAACTGACCTCCCACTCTCTGCCGGTTGTACGGTCATTTGGGTGGTCGCTGACCGCTTCTCCAAGATGGCTCATTTCGTTCCCCTACCAGGCCTCCCGTCTGCACCCGAGCTAGCTAGAGACTTTATTCGTCACATCTTCCGTCTTCATGGCCTGCCCCTCCACATCGTGTCGGATCGTGGGGTACAGTTCACCTCACGCTTCTGGAGAGCCACTTGTAAACTACTAGACGTCACCCTGGACTTCTCTTCCGCTTACCACCCACAGTCCAATGGTCAAGTGGAGCGGATCAATCAGAACCTGACCAGTTACCTCCGGCACTTCGTTAATGCCCACCATTCTGACTGGGTGGATCTCCTACCATGGGCCGAGTTCTCTTACAATAATCACGAGAGCGAATCCTCCTCCAAATCCCCGTTTTTTGTAGTCTTTGGTCAGCATCCTCGGATTCCTTTTCCTGTCTCCACCTCGGTGGACAACCCGGCTGCGGAATCTCTCGTTAGCAAATTTTCCTCCATTTGGGAGAGTACCCGATCCGCACTCCTTCAGTCGTCCGAACGGATGAAAAGACACGCTGACAAAAAACGCCTGGATCCTCCTCAATTTCGTCCAGGAGATAAGGTCTGGCTCTCATCTAAATATGTTCGACTCAAGATACCTTCTTACAAGTTAGGGCCTCGGTTCATCGGACCTCTGGAGGTCACCAGTCAGATCAACCCGGTGGCCTATAAATTGAAACTCCCGGCCAACTTACGGATCCCTAACTCCTTCCATGTATCTCTCCTCAAACCTGTGGTACTTAACTCTTTTTCCAAGTCTACAGGTACGCCTCCTGCTCCGGTTTCCGCTGAGGACGAGTTTGAGGTAGAGAACATTCTTGCCACCAAAAGGGTAAGAGGAAAGACCTTTTTTCTGGTAGATTGGAAGGGGTTTGGTCCTGAGGAGAGAACGTGGGAGCCCCGGGAGAACATCCATGCCCCTCTCATCCTAGCTAAATTTCTGTCTGGCCTAAAAAAGGGGGGGCCTAAAGGGGGGGGTACTGTAGTGCCGGCGTCCCTGCCCTCTGCTAGGCAGGGACGCTGCTCCCCTCACCGCTCTGCCCCGTGCCCGGCGTCCCTCTCCCGCTCTGCTGTCAGCGCGCGCTCCTTCCCGGCGTCCTCCTCCCGCTCTGCTCTCAGCGCGCGCTCCTTCCCGGCCCCTGTGCTTAGGGCGCGCGCGCGCTCCCCTCCTCTTAAAGGGGCCGCGCGCGTCGTCCTAAGGAGTCCCCGGCCAATGGCCGGAGGACTTCATCATATATAAGGCACCTCCTCCAAAATGGAGGTGCCCGAGCAATGTTGTTTGCACCAGTGTCTCACCTGTGCTTCAGCCCTCAGGTCCCGTTGCCAGATACCTGCCAGTTACCTGCCAGATTCCTGCCTGATTACTTGTTACCTGCCTGCTAGTCTGAGGTCCGACGGTCTGCCTTACCATTCCTGTCAGTCTGTCTAAGGACCAGCCTGCCCGCTCACCTGGGAGCGCACATCTGCTACCTGCCTGCTTGCCTGCCCGGAGGCTCCGCTGTCACGTGCTGTGACCACCAGCTATTCCAGAGACTCTTGCCCGCTCACCTGGGAGCGCACATCAGCTACCTGCCTGCCTGCCTGAGGTCCGACGGTCTGCCTACCAACTCCTGTCAGTCTGTCTATGGACCAGCTTGCCCGCTCACCTGGGAGCGCACATCTGCTATCTGCCTGCTAGCCTACCTGGAGGCTCCGCCGTCACGTGCTGTGACCACCTGCCTGTCCAGTGACTCCTGCCCGCTCACCTGGGAGCGCTCATCTGCTACCTGTCTGTCTGCCTACCCGGAGGCTCTGCCGTCACGTGCTGTGACCACCCGCCTGTCCAGAGACTTCTGCCCGCTCACCTGGGAGCGCTCATCTGTCGCCTGTCCGCTGGTCTTCCTGGAGGCTCCGCCGTCACATGCTGTGACCACCCGTTCATCCAGAGACTCTCGCCTGCTCACCTGGGAGCTCTCGTCTATCTTCAGCCGCCACAGGTCGTACCAACCCTATACCTAGAGACTGCCCCGGTCACTTGCCGTGACCTCCAGCCCCGTTCACTCAGAGACTGTCCCGTTCACTCAGAGACTGTCCCGTTCACTCAGAGACTGTCCAGGTCACCTCCTGTGACTGCCTGCCTGGTCGCCACCCGCTCCCTTACAAGGACCGCCCCCTTGTATTGTAGCCCAGAGGTTCCGCCTCCCAGACCCGTTACAATGAGGAGTGCATTACACTATATAGGGTTATATTGTACTCTATGGGGCTACATTATAGCATTATACCATATGTGGGCTGCATTATAGTATATGGCGGCTGCGTTATACTATATGGGGCTGCACTATACTATATGGAATGTGCATTATACTATATTGGGGCTGCATTATACTGTATTGGGCTGCATTATACTATATAGGGCTGCATTATACCCTATGGGGCTGCCTTATACTCCATAGGGCTGCATTATACTATATTAGGATGCATTATACTATATGGAGCTGCATTATACCACATGGGGGCTGCATTATACCATATGGGGTGCACATTATACTATATGGGGGCTGCATTATATTATATGAGGCTGTGTTATACTATATTGGGCTGCATTATACTATATGGGGGCTGCATTATACCATATAGGGGCTGCATTATACTATATGGGAGCTGCGTTATACAATATAGGGCCTGCATTACACCATATGGGGTGTGCATTATACTATATAGAGCTGCATTATACTATATGGTGCTGCATTATACTATATTGGAAAGCATTATACTAAATGGGGTGTGCATTATACTATATGGGGGTGCATTATACTATATTGGGCTGCACTATACTATATTGGGCTGCATTATAACATATGGGCTGTGCATTATACTATAATGAGCTGCATTATACTATATGGGGGTTTCATTATTCTATATGAGGCTGCATTATACTATATGGGGGCTGGATTATACTATATAGGACTGCATTATACCATACAGGGGCTGTATTATACTATATGGAGCTGCATTATACTATATAGGGCTATATTATACTTTATAGGGCTGCATTATACTATATGGGGCTGCATTATGCTATATGGAGCTGCATTTTACTATATTGGGCTGCATTATACTATATGGGGCTGCATTATACTATATAGGGCTGTATTATACTATATAGGATTGCATTATACTATATTTTGGCTTCATTATACTGTATGAGGGCTGCATTATATTATATGGGGCTGCATTTTGCTATATGGAGCTACATTATACTATATGGGGCTGCATTATACTATATGGGGCTGCATTATACTATATAGGGCTGTATTATACTATATTTTGGCTGCATTATACTATATTTTGGCTGCATTATACTATATGAGGGCTGCATTATAGCATATGAGGGCTGCATTATACTATTTGGGGTCTGCATTATACTATATGGGGTTGCATTATACTATATGGGGCTGCATTATACTATATTGGATTGCATTACACCATATGGGGCTGCATTATACAATATGGGGGCAGCATTATACTATAAGGGGGCTTCATTATACTCTATCAAGTATTATGTGCAGTGTATTATACTATATGTACTATATGGGGGCTGCATTATACTCTATCGAGGACTATGGTGTGCATTATACTATGTGTACTATATGGGGGCTGCATTATACTCTATACAAAAACTATGGGGTGCATTATACTGTATGGAGGACCATGGGGAGTGCATTGTACTATATGGAGGACTATGGGGGGTGCATTATACAATATGGAGGACTATGGGTGCATTATACTGAATGGAGGACTATGGGGTGTGTATTATAGTATATGGAGGACCATAAGGAGTGCATTATACTCTATGGAAAACTATGGGGCACATTATACTATATGGAGAACTATGGGGTGTGCATTATACTATATGGAGGACTATGGGGTGCATTATACTATGTGGAGGACTATGGGATGCATTATACTAAAAAAGTAAAATGGTGCCTATTCATTGAGTGATTGGATTGTTTATGCCGGAACAAAAATGATTGTTCAGCACATCGCCCAGTGTGAACTTACAGAAGTGCTGCTGATAACATGATACTGTATAGAGACAGATTAATCTACTGGTGATCATTCTGTCCCCATCATTCTTTGTCATCCTGTGTACAGAGACCAGGAAACAAGAGTAGAATGACTTTAATATTGTCGATCTTGCTCGTTTAATGACCTGAACTCAGCGCATGTAAATACAACCAAAATGTTTCTGTGTGCTTGTATGTTAGCCATAGGCGGATTATAATAAGGGCAATCTGGGCTACCGCCCAGGGCCCGAGGCTCCAGGGGGGCCCATAAATTGCCCCCATTATAATTCGCAATCCCATATGTTGTTTAAGACACCAAAGCGGGCCTGCGGCCACAGGCGAATTAGCTGATGCTGAGCCTGCCCTGCCACATGATGTCAGGCAGAGCAGACCCAGCATACACAGTGCGGTCGGCCGGGCGCATCTATTTGCCCACTCATGTGACGACGCAGCTGCTCCTAGCCAGCGGCCGCATGTTGCCACCATTGAGCGATGCTGGGCCGCCCTGCCTCATGACGTGAGGCAGAGCGGGAATGGCCCTGGGTACCATCTGGAGCACAGCGTCGGGGGTACGGGAGCGAGGTGAGTATGTGTTGTGTTTATTTTTTTAATTATATATATATATATATATATATATATATATATATATAGCTATGGGGGCTAATACTGTATATAACAAGCAATAGGAATGATCATACTGTATATAACCAGCTATGGGGGCTCATACTGTATATAACCAGCTATGGGGGGCTCATACTATATGTTACCATCTATGGGGGCTCATACTGTTTATAACCAGCTATGAAGGGCTCATACTGTATATAACAAGCTATAGGGGGGATCATACTGTATATAACCAGCTATGGGTGCTCATACTGTATATAACGAGCTGTTGGGGGCTCATACTGTATATAACATGATATGGGGGGCTCATACTGTATATAACCAGCTATGGGGGGATCATACTGTATATAGCCAGCTATGGGGAGCTCATACTGTATATAACAAGCTATAGGGGCTCATACTGTATATAACCAGCTATGGGGGAGATCATACTGGATATAGCCAGCTATGGGGGGCTAATACTGTATATAACAAGCTATTGGGGCTCATACTGTATATAACCAGCTATGGGGGCTCAAACTGTACAGTATATAACCAACTATGGGGGCTCATACTGAATATAACCAGCTATGGCGGCTCATACTGTATATAACAAGCCATGAGGGCTCACACTGTATATAACAAGCTATAGGGGCTAATACATTTATAACCAGCTATGGGGGCTCATACTGTTTATAACCAGCTATGGGGGCTAATACTGTATATAACCAGCTATAGGGGCTCATGCTGTTTATAACCAGCTATGGGGGCTCATATTGTATATAGCCAGCTATGGGGGCTCATACTGTTTATAACCAGCTATGGGGGCTCATTCTGTATATAACCAGCTATCCCCATAGCTGGTTATATACAGAATGAGCCCCCATAGCTGGTTATAAACAGTATGAGCCCCCATAGCTGGCTATATACAGAATGAGCCCCCATAGCTGGTTATAAACAGCATGAGCCCCTATAGCTGGTTATATACAGTATTAGCCCCCATAGCTGGTTATAAACAGTATTGTATGGGGGCTCATACTGTTTATAACCAGCTATGGGGGCTCATTCTGTATATAACCAGCTATGGGGGGCTCATAGTGGATATAACAAGCTATGGGGCTGATACTGTTTATAACCAGCTATGGGGGGCTGATATTGAATATAACCAGCTATGGCTGCTCATACTGTATATAACAAGCTATGAGGGCTCATACTGTTTATAACCAGCTATGGGGGCTCATATTGTATATAACCAGCTATAGGGTATAAGGGGCTCATACTGTATATAACAAGCTATACGGGGGCTCATACTGTATATAACCAGCTATTGGGTCTCATATTGAATATAACAAGCTATGGGGGCTCATACTGTATATAACCAGCTTTGGAGGCTCATACTGTATATAACAAGCTATAGGGGCTCATACTGTATATAACAAGCTATACGGGGGCTCATACTGTATATAACCAGCTATTGGGGCTTATACTGTGTATAACAAGCTATGGGCCTCATACTGTATATAACCAGCTATGGGGGGCTCATACTATATATAACCAGCTATGGGGGGCTCATACTGTACATAGCCAGCAATGGGGGGCTCATACTGTATATAACCAGCTAATGGGGGCTCATACTGTATATAATCAGCTATGAGGGGCTCATACTGTATATAACCAGCTATGAGGGGCTCATACTGTACATAACCACCTATGGGGGCTCATACTGTACATAACCAGCTATGCGGGGGCTCATACTGTATATAACCAGCTATGGTGGGGGCTCATACTGTATATAACCAGCTATGTGGGGGCTCATACTGTATATAACAAGCTATGGGGGCTCATACTCTATATAACCAGCTATGGGGGGCTCATTCTGTATATAACCAGCTTTGGAGGCTCATACTGTATATATGTATACTATGAAGACTATCCCCAAACACTTTAAGATCTTTCATAAATCCGACCCTCGGGGCTTTAAAATTAGAGGGATTGATCGAGTCCATTGTGGAGTTAGGGGTGGTGATACCAGAAAAACACTAGCCCAACTTGAACTCAAGTGGATTGTTAACTTGGGGACTATGTCCCCAATGGGACTAAACGAGAAATTTAGTTTCTCGGCTTTCCTATAATCTCTGCGGTCTTTTTATCTTGATTTTATTCGTTTCGTTTGGTGTGTTTTTTTTTTTTAAATCAGACATTTTTTATTAAAAGACTTTTTATAACATTATACATAAACAACAGTGAAGCATCACCAAACTAGCAGTGCCTCTCAAGACCCACCCGTTCCCCTTTGGTGTGGTTTTAACTTTTTTCTCTCTCATGCCTCTGTATTCTAGTAAGAATGAACTATCATTTCCATTATTTGGACTCATTTATACATTGGAGAAATATATAAATTTAACCAGCAATGGACTTGCCATTATCTGAGTCCCCAACTCATCGAAGTCCCCACAAGGAATAAAGAGAATGGAAGTGCTTCTACGCTAATGGATATCCTCATTGGAGATATGTCTATATGTACAAATGATGGACGTTATACTGTTCTATTATATATTCTGACACATACCATTGTAAATCCACCAATGTATGTTTTTATTATTATTGACTCTATGTGAGGTACCTTAATAAGCACGCTTCCTTTTTCTCTGCCTTTTTTCTGCTTCATTTCCCCCTCTATATGCTATATATATGGCATTGTTCAATATTTCCATATATTGGGAGATATTTGTGGGGAGATTTCTCCTCTGTGGGATATTTATTTGTGGTCTCCCACTAGGGGTTAGTATATTCCTCTCCTCGGTATCTATATATGGGGGGTTTTACCATTGGCCATAAACCGATGAATTTGGGGGTGGATTGGCACCATATCCCTTTCCATCTGCGGTTGTGGATGTATATGTGGCTCCTAGAAAATGGGGCCGGCAGGCGCATGCGCACTGCGGCAGTCTGTCCATTGTCGGGTTAAGGCCTCCGTCATTTCCGGCACGCACACATGACGTCAAACTGGGATTTCCCTAGTGCGTGCCGGAAAGGAGAGCCGGACTCCGTACTTCCGGACTTTCTGCGCAGCGTTGACATGCGGCGCGTTCATTGGCGTATACCAGATGGGGCCATGCATAAAGATAATGAGGCATGCACTCTTCTACCTCACACTCCCCTTGAGAAAGCACTGGGTGTGCGAAACGCGTGTTGGGGCGTTACTGGTGGCACGGGACTGAACTTAGTCACACTCCTGATGGGTAAGTTTAATGACTCAGATCGGTGCTTTCACTTAGTGTAAGCAGCTTTTCTGTTACCTTCTCCATATTGCCCAAAATCGTTTGTGAGCCAAATTATTTGACTTAATCTATGGGTACTTACTGTAATAGTCCTCACTTAGTGTAAGCACCTTTTGATTACTCTCCTTGTATTGCTCAAAAAACCCTTGTGAGCCATATTACTCTAGCCAATTTAGGGACACTTATTGCAATGGTATTCAATTCATGATTGTCTTTATATGGCTAACTGTATTAATTAGTATGGGTGATATGGGGGATATCACTATTATTTTGGTTATTCTCCTTGTATTGCTCAAACAACACTTGTGAGCCACATTACTCTAGCCATTTAGGGACACTTATTGCAATGGTACTTAATTTATGATTGTCTTTATATGGCTAACCGTATTAATTAATATGGGTGATATGGGGGATATCACTATTATTACCTTACCCAATCCTGTCTTTTTATGAACACTTACCCACAGGAACTAAAACTTACTTATCACAATTTTGTCCATACGTGCCTGATCTTTTTGTTTCATCCTTTTTCCTCTTAAAAATATTTTTAACTTTGTGACCATTTCACAATGAATTTTTAATCATTGCTTGTTAATAAAGAGTGTTATCTTCTATTTGTCAGTGTTTTTTTTGGAATTTTTTCCAAGTGTAGGTGCTATGATTAGGAGTCCACTGCATATTTTTGTCTAATTGTTGATCAAATGGGGAGATATGACTCATTTATCTTTAGCCAGTATGTACTATCTATGTCTTTGGAGTAGTGTTTTGTATATAACAAGCTATAGGGGCTCATAGTGTATATAACATGCTATGGGGGGCTCATACTGTATATAACCAGCTATGGGGGCTCATATTGTATATAACAAGCTATGGGGGCTCATACTGTATATAACCAGCTTTGTAGGCTCATACTGTATATAACAAGCTATAGGGGCTCATACTGTATATAACAAGCTATACGGGGGCTCATACTATATATAACCAGCTATTGGGGCTTATACTGTATATAACAAGCTATTGGGGCTCATACTGTATATAACCAGCTATGGGGGGCTTAAACTGTATATAACCAGCAATGGGGGGCTCATACTGTATATAACCAGCTAAGGGGGGCTCATACTGTATATAATCAGCTATGGGGGCTCATACTGTATATAACCAGCTATGGGGGCTCATACTGTACATAACCAGCTATGGGGGGGCTCATACTGTATATAACCAGCTATGGTGGGGGCTCATACTGTATATATCCAGCTATGTGGGGGCTCATACTGTATATAACCAGCTATGGGGGGCTCATACTGTATATAACCAGCTATAGGCGGTTCATACTGTATATAATAGCTATGGGGGGCCATCTATAATATAATCGGGGATGCGTGTCTCTTTCTGAAGACTTCATAGACTGTGCATGCGTGACGCGCAGTCTGGCTCCAGACAGAATCACGCATCCAGCCGTTACAGGTAAGAGGAGTGTATGGCACCGGAGATCGCGGTATGCGTTGACACTGAACGCATACCGCGATCTCCGGCGCCATACTTACATGCTTACCTGACGGGGAGGAGCATTGCTACGGCGCCTCTCTCTTTGCCAGAGACGGGGCAGTGAGGCAATGGATTGGCGCATGTGCATAGCGCTATCCGGTGCCATTTTACTGAAGACACATTTGCAGTGTTTCTTCAGCAAAATGGCGCCAGACAGTGCGGTGCTCCGGTGCTGCACTCCTCCCCCGACCTCCGGCAGAACAGGACACAGCAGCGCTAGAGCACAGAGAAGAAAGGTGAGTATAACTGTTTATTTTTTTGTATGTGTATACAGTGTGAAAGGGATGAAGGGGCCACACATACCAGGATTGTGGGGTGAGGGGACCATGCATACCAGGATTGGGGGGTGAGGGTATCATGCATACCAGGATGAGGGGTACCACACATACCAGGATTGGGGAGTGATGGGACCATGCATACCAGGATTGCGGGGTGAGGGGACCATGCATACCAAGACTGGGGGGTGAGGGGTACCACACATACCAGGATTGGGGGGTAAGGGGACCATGCATACCAGGATGAGGGGTACCACACATACCATTATTGGGGGATGAGGGGACCATGCATGCCAGGATTGGGGGTGAAAGGTGCCATGCATACCAGAATAGGGATGAATGGTACCATACATACTAGGATAGGAATGAGGGGTACCATGCATACCAAGATAAGGGATGGGATGCCATGTATACCAGGATGAGGGATACCATACATACCAGGATAGGGATGAGGGATGGAGTACCATGCATACCAGGATAGGGATGAGGAGTACCACACATACAAGGATTGGGGATGTGGGGTGCCACGCATACCAGGATTGGAGATGAGGGGTGCCACGCATACCAGGATTGGGGGTGAGAGGTGCCATGCATACCAGGATTGGGGATGGGGGGTGCCATGCCTTCCAGGATTGGGGTTGAGGGGTGCCATGCATACCAGGATTGGGGGTGAGGGGTGCCATGCATACCAGGATTGGGGGTGAGGGGTGCCATGCATAGCAGGATTGGGGGTGAGGGGTGCCTTACATACCAGCATTGAGGGTGAGGGGTGCCATGCATACCAGGATTGGGGTGAGGGGTGCCATGCATATCAGGATAGGGATGAGGGGTGCCATGCATACCAGGATGGGGATGAGAGGTGCCATGCATACCAGTATAGGGATGAGAGGTGCCATGCATACCAGGATGGGGATGAGGGGTGCCATGCATACCAGGATAGGATGATGGGGGCAGCACAAATACCAGGAGGGGGGCAGCACATACCAACATGGGAGACCATATACCAATAAAAATGCTTGCCACCCAGGAGTAGAACGGGTTCAATAGCTAGTACTGTATATAACTAGCTATGGGGTCTCATACTGTATATAACCAGCTATGGGGGCTCATACTGTATATAACCAGCTACGGGGAGTTCATACTGTATATAGTGGGATGTCCGCATACTTAATTCTGCTCTATATTAAGTCATACAATTAATGTAAACCAATAATTAGAATTAATATTGAGCAGAATTAATTCTCTCCACAACAGTCACGGTCTCTCATGTGGCCCCTTGGGAAAATTGATCTCCAACCCTGCTCTATGTTGTATAACGCTATGTTATGTATAATGCTGGACACAAGGGAAATATTTGAGAAATCTGCTTTTTTTTCCATCTACAGATATGCACCAAACCACCTGTGTGTTGCTCACAGGACCAATCACGATTTATCAAACGGGATCATGTGACATGTCACTTGATACATCAGGTACCCGGGGGGGGGGGGGGGGTGCCTTCCAAACTGCCCGGGGCCCTGGCTACTCTTAATCCACCCCTGATGTTAGCATTTGGGGCCCCATTTTAATCTTTTGCCCAGGACCCCACTTTGTCTAATCCTGGCCCTGAGTATGTGATAACATATTGATTGGTGGGGGTCTGATCGCTGGGATCCCCACTCACTGGGAATTGTTATCCCCAACAGAGCACTGTTATCCCCTTTTCAAAATGGAGCTGCAGGTCAAATGCCCAACGACTGCTTCACTCATTTTCAATGGGTATGTTTCGGTGCCAGTTCAGACTGACAAGGATAAGGGTGAGGATAAAATCATGTTGGAGAATAGAGAAAAAGCAGAGGTTTATATGTGTATTGAGGGTCCTCTAGGGGCCCATTTAAAAAAGGAGGTAAAGGAAAAATTTTGGAAAGACGAATTTGTACAAAATTTTTCTCTTCTCCTGTTGGAGAAATTTAATTTGGTCAAAAAAAATAAGAGAAAAAGGAGAGGAAAATCATAGGTGCCAGCTGATTCCACAGATGTTAACAAATTAGTTGCAAACTTTTTACACTCTGTCATTGGCAAAAGAACTTGGAAGCATTGTACCTGGCGATTTTGTTATGTGGATACCATAGGGGGTGCTAATCGCATTTACAGTCGGAGGACTTGGCTGCGGTAAAATGAGAAATTTAGACAGAGAAAAGCCATGAAGCCCAGCAGTCGCTGGGACCACAAGACTATAGTCAGTCCTAGATAGACATAGATGGGCCAGTCCTTTCCAGATGGGGCTAGCCCATCCAGCCATTATGGGTTTCAGGGTCCTTTGCTCAGGCTGTGACTACAAGGACGAAATTTGAGTTGACCTGGCAATTTAACAAAAGTCAATGTAAGTTTGGGGTTGGACCCCTTATCTAAATAAATACCCCAAATGGAATAAAGCTGGAGGAGGGGTTTAGTTTGGATTTGGTATCCTCCCTTTCTTGCATGTGGTTCATTTTGGATTAAAAAATGTAAAGTTTGCCTACCAGCACCCCTTGGTCATGTCTCAAAAACGGACTCAGGAGGTTTCATTAGGACTAGCGTTGAGCGAGCACTGAAATGCTCGGGTGCTCGAAGCTCGGGCCGAGCTCACTGTGATACTCGGGTGCTCGACCCGAGCAACGAGCCCAATGTTAGTCTATGGGAGACCCGAACATTTTTGCGGCGGCTCCCCCGGCAGTCTGTAGAAAGCCTAAAAAGTGCCCAAAACGATAGTGACAGTGCTCAAATGACATGGGGACAGCATGGGGATTGCCCCTGGATGCATTTCTGACCCCCAGGTCACTGCTGTCAACAACGTGGTCAGAGGTATTAAGCCACTTTTACAGGCTCACAATAAAACGTTCAAAAACGAAAGTGAAAGTGCTTTCCTGTGAAATATGTTAACCCCTTAACGACCATGGGTCTTTCTGTTTTTGTGTTTTCCTTTTTTGCTCCCCTTCTTCCCAGAGCCAGAACTTTTTTAATTTTCGTTCAATATGGCCATGTGAGGGCTTATTTTTTGCGGGACGAGTTGTACTTTTAAACACCATCACTGGTTTTACCATATCGTGTGCTGGAAAATGGGAAAAAAATTCCAAGTGCAGTGAAACTGCAAAAAAATGCAATTCCACAGTTGTTTTTTGGGTCCTTTTTTTACCACGTTCACAGATTGCTAAAACTGACCTGCCATCATTATTTTCCAGGTCGTTACGAGTTCATAGACACCAAACATGTATAGGTTCTTTTTTATTTAAGTGGTGAAAAAAAAATCCAAAGCTTGCTAAAAAAACAAAAAAAAATGACGCCATTTTCCGAGACCCTTAGCTTCTCCATTTTTCGGGATCTGGGGCCAGGTCAGGGCTTATTTTTTGCGTGCCGGGCTGACGTTTTTATTGATACCATTTTGGGGTAGATCCGATGTTTTCATCGCCATTTATTGCATTTTATTGCAAAGTTGTAGCGACCAAAAAAACTTAATTCTGGCGTTTAAAATTTTTTTCTCGTTACGCTGTTTACTGATTTTATTAATTCTTCTTTTATATTGATAGATCGGGCGATTCTGAACGCGGCGATACCAAATATGTGTATGTGTTTTTTTTTTTATATATATATATTTTATTTTGAATGGGGAGAAAGGGGGGTGACTTAAACCTTTATATATTTTTTATTTTTTTAAAAACTTTTTTTTTACACTTTCTGCTTGCTTCTATAGTCTCCAGAGGAGACTAGAAGCAGCAGTTGTCTGATTGCTTCTACTGCATACAAGCGATGAGCAGATTGCTTGTATGCAGGAGAAATGCTCACTTGCTATGAGCGCTGACCACTAGGTGGCGCTCATAGCAATTGAGACATGACAACCACAGGCGTCTGCTGCAGACCCTGAGTTGTCATGCCCACCCATTGGTGACCCGCGATCACGTGACGGGGTCACTGATGGGCGGGGCTTAGGACTCCCGGAAGCGCGAGTTAAATGCCACTGTCAGAGATTTAACATGTTAACAGCCGCGGGTGGATTGCGATTCCAATAATCAGCTGACATGTGCTCGCTTCAGTGCGGCCTCACCGCCGGAGCCCCCGCTGAACCGGACTTCCCGACCTGGTGCGTACTATTACTGACCAGGTCGAAAAGGGGTTAAGGAACATCCTTTCCAGGGTAAAGACTTGTGTATAAGGTAAAATAAATAACCAAAAACAAAAATACTCCTCCACACCTTGGGCTATGTTCACAAGTAGCATTTTTTATGCGTTTTTGCACGTTTGTATTGCTTTCAACCGTGACAAATGCATTCACCGGGAAATGTCATTTTAACATTTTACAACCTTATCTGGCCATGTGCTGTGTGACCCCTGGAAGCATCTCTGACACCCAGGTCACTGCCTAAAAGTGTGCCCATCAGAAGTGATCCTTGCCGCATCAGAAGATGCAGACTTGCAACTATCCCCGTGCAAGTCCTTGTCCCAGGGCAGTGTTCAATTGTACCTCCCCCATAACTTGCAATACAAGCGCAAGTATGCAGCCTGCCACCCACCCACCCCCAGGCTGCAATACCATACTGCTAGCTTGCTTGCACTTGAAATTGGGCCTTTTAGGCATGTGGAGGTGGAATATGGCCACCACGTCATGGCTGCGTCGGTAGCCTGGTATTCATACTCAGTCCCCAGCCGCCTGGCGGCCAGGTGTCCACGCTTGGTCCCCAGCCGCCAGGGGGCGGCCGGGTGTCCATACTCAGTCCCCAGCCGCGTGGGGGTGGCCGGGTGTCCATAAACGGTCCCCAGCCGCCCCTATTTGTCCCGGTGCGCCTTATACACAAGCGCGCATACCAAAACATTACCTGTGCCCTCCCCAGTGCATTTAGTGGGAAGGACAGCCTAACCACAAACACGTGGACAAGTGAATGTGGCCAGGAATGGTCCATCTCACTGACGCCTTCACACTGGGTTAATATTGTGGAAGCCGGGACACAGTTGGACACTGGGATGCAACACGTCCTCCAGACATAGAGGATTGTGGGTCCTGCGTCAATCAGGCTTCAACACAAAGTTCAGAAGGTAGACAGCAGCAGTGGTCGGCCTCCTACACAACGAGTAAATTATTCATGATCATGAGGCCATCCACCTCCTTAGCTTTCTGTTCCTTGGAATGCAAGCGCATGTATGTAGTAGCAGCTTGGCCTGAGGTGGTCAGCGTTTTGGCGCATATTCTACCTCCTTCGAGGATTGCTGGATGTTTTCCTGCTACTATCCCAGTTCTATGACTCCCGTTAAAACAAAGCTTCAGGTGATGACTGATGGATGAGGTGGTGGCAAAGGAGAAAGAGCAGGAGGAACAGGGACCATTCACATCAATATCAGGCCAGCCAACCACACATGTCTTGTAGGATATGTTTCCGTACCAAAAGGAGCGGTTCAGCTACACAGTTATAAGGCATACAGTGAATGCAATGCCTACCAAAAATTTCGAGGCACTCCAATGCCCCTTGGAAGTGACATGGAGGTCAGAGGGCCTTAACTAAACCGTTTTTTCCATTTATATCAACTGGGTCTCCTGTACACTGTTGGCCTAAGCAGGGAATGGAAGGCTTTCCAAAAATTATTAGGCACTGCAATGCCCCTTGAAACAAACGTGGATTACAGCATATTAAAAACCTTCTACCCATTATTGGGGAGTGGGTCTCCCTTAGTGTTGGCCTATGCATTGAAAAGCAAAAGCTGACAAAAATTAGGAGGAAATGCAATGCCCGTTGCAAGAGTCGTGGAGGTTAGAGGTAATTAAAAACAACATGTCAATGCCCCTTGGAAGAGCTGTGGAGTTCAGAGTGGTTTAACAAGATGGTTTTAATGGCCCTTAGAAGAGACGTGGAGTTCAGAGTGGTTTAACAAGACAGTTTTAATGCCCTTTGGAAGAGATGTGGAGGTCACAGTAGCTTAACAAGATGGTTTTAATGCCCCTTGGAAGAGACGTGGAGTTCAGAGTGGTTTAACAAGACAGTTTTAATGCCCCTTGGAAGAGTGGTGGAGGTTACAGTGGAATAAAAAGACAATATCAATGCCCCGTGGAAGAGACGTGGAGGTCACAGTAGCTTAACAAGACGGTTTTAATGCCCCTTGGAAGAGTGGTGGAGGTCGCAGTGGAATAAAAAGACAATATCAATGCCCCTTGGAAGACTGGTGGAGGTTACAGTGGAATAAAAAGACAATATCAACGCCCTGTGGAAGAGACGTGGAGGTCACAGTAGCTTAACAAGACGCTTTTAATGCCCCTTGGAAGAGTGGTGGAGGTCGCAGTGGAATAAAAAGACAATATTAACGACCCTTGGAAGAGACGTGGAGGTCACAGTAGCTTAACAAGACGATTTTAATGCCCCTTACAAGAGCCATGCAGTACAGCATATTAAAAACATTATTCCCATTATTGGGGAGTGGGTCTCCCATAGTCTTTGCCTATGCCTTCCAAGCAAAAGCTGCCAAAAATTAGGAAGGGGGAACTTGCAATGTCCCTTACAAGAGCCATGCAGTACAGCATATTAAAAACATTATTCCCATTATTGGGGAGTGGGTCTCCCATAGTCTTTGCCTATGCCTTCCAAGCAAAAGCTGCCAAAAATTAGGACAGAGGAACTTGCAATGCTGGTGTGTCACCCTGGCTCGGATGCCACAAAATGTAATAAAGCTGTGTCTGAGAGCAAGGGGGAGGTTCTCTAGTCAGGGGAACATTAGCATGCAGTACCTCCTGTCTCAGGCCAGTAGGGGGAGCAGGCTGTCCCTATAAAAGCTGGTACTGGGGGCAGGGTTAGGGAGAACTTGAAGGCCTGTCTCAGCACTGAGACGTGTCCCAGAGCAGAGCAGGGACAGAAAGTTGTATTGCACCTAAGAGGAAGTGTGGCAGGAGGAGAGCCACAAGCCAGAGACAAGAGGCAAAGAGAGCCTGTCTTGGCAGAAAGAGGACTTAATTTACCAGACTTTGGTGTCTGAGGCTGGGAGGATTCCACATCCCCCAGCAGATAACCAGTCCGCAAGGGACTGTATATTCCTTGGCCTAAGAAGCCTGGAGGCCCTGCCACAACCGAAGGGACCAGTAAAGCTGTACAAGGCTGGGAGCAGAAAGGAACCCACGTCGCAGGCCATACAGGCGAGAATACACGGAAAGCTCGGAAACGTGGGCTGTTACTCTATAAGGAGGAGATAGCCAGAAGGAGCGCAGAAAGCACGGTAGGCCTACACCCTCACCCTGACCAGGGCCAATTTCCCCGTTGCTCTCAGACATCCAGGTCCCCTCCTAGCCGGGACTGTTTATGGGTCAGTTTACCTGTTTTAGTAAAGACCCTGGACTGCAACTTGTTGTCTGTGTGCTCCTTGCTCCTCCAGCACTATCGGCACCGGGACTCTCACTACCATCACTCCCACCATCCACCTTACTGCCCTGGGGCCGCACTCTTCCCGTGGGGAGTCACACCATCCCAGCTGCATATATCATCAGCCCCAGCGGTCTGCCCTGCAGCGGCGGTTCCTAATGACCGCAAATCCACGGGTGGCGTAGTCGGACATAATCAATAGCACATAACGGACTACCACTGGCCTGACCACCCTGAGCCACGGAACCGGGTTGCCACTACTACTCCCATCGTTCCCCCACTGCCCGGATCCGAGTGCCCCACGGCCCAGGGGGCGAGTCAGCTTTGGCGTAGTCGGCAGGATATTGTGCCCGCAACCACCGGGTACTGCGTGCCTTCAAAAGACTGTCATACCTGCCGTGGTGAAGGTTCCCGCCATCCGGAGCCGTTTCCCGCCATCTTCAGTCGGTTCCCGCCATCTTCAGCTGTTTTCCCGCCATCCGAAGTCGTTTTCCCGCCGTCGGACACCATCTTCAGGACGCCGCGCGGGAAGAAGAGGGGCGTGGACGCCGAAAGCATGCGAGATCCGAAGCTCCGCCCCACGCACCGACGCTGCGCAAGGTCCTGGAAGGGAGAGAGAGCGACGCTGACGTCATCAGGACGTGACGCAAGGTCCTCGTCCAGAGCAGGCCTACAGAAGAGGATCGTCGGAAGGTAGGCCACGCTTAACTAGTGGGGAGGAAGATGTCGGATACAGAGGCGCCCACTACCACCAACGCAGCTGCAGCAGCAGTGATGCCCTTTTCCCTGCCCTACAACCCTGGAGCGGCCTGGCTGCCCAAGTACTCAGGGGAGCCCCATGCCCTAACTGACTTTAAGGAAAGGCTGTACAGTTTGTTCCAGGTTTACCCCCTGACAGAGGAACAGAAGGTCAGCATATTGACAGGGCAGTTAACTGGCGCAGCCCAAAGGGAGGTAAAATCATGGCCCACTGAGGAGAAAAGGACTGTGAAGGGTATTTTGGCCCGGCTGCCGGGTACCTTTGACACACGTACCTCTGCTGAGATTAAAATGAGGTTCTATGGATGTAAGCAGCGGGCACAGGACAGCATCAGAGACTATGCCCTAAATCTGCAGGAAGCCTTGAGGGCTATTCAACAAACTGACCCTGGCAGTGTGCAGGAAACGGATAAGCTGCTAACAGAACAATTCATAGAAGGTGTGCTGTCTAGCGCCCACAGGGCCCAACTGCGCCTCATGTTCTTTCAGAACCCCGACCTGACCTTTGCCCAATTTAAGGACAGGGCCATAAGGGTGCTCCGTGAATCTGCAACCAGTGGCACTATAAACCCCCGACGCCCTGCTCTCACCTACCACCAGGAGGCCGCGCCCTCCTCTATGGACCCTGTGGGGGCTGATACACAGGCCCTGAACCAAGCCCCGTCGAAAGACCTGCACCACCAAGTCCAGGAGCTGACCAGGAGCGTCGCTGCGTTGACCAGGACCGTCCAGGCGTTGCAAGTGGACCCGTCAAGACCCATCGAGCTGGCTTCAAGTCCGAAGGATGTCCCGTGGCGTCGACAGAGGAGGATCCCGTCGTTCCGAGGGAGGCCCACAGACCGCTACGCCGAGGATGGACAGCCCATTTGCCGTCGATGCAACCAGCCCGGACACATTTCCAGGTACTGTAATTTAAACCTGGGGCAGAGGGCCAACCCCCAGGCATAAGATCACCAGGCCCTTATAATTGGCGTGATAAGTACGTTGGAGGGCGCCCGGTTTTACCCGTGGTGCTGGACGGTATCCCCATGAGCGCCTTGCTGGATACTGGGTCGCAAGAAACCACTATCCCTTAGGTACTTTTTAAGCAGTATTGGACTGATGCTGATATCACACGGTATCCAGACAGTAACTTAAGCATCATCGCCAGTAATGGCTTACCCATGCCGCAGATGGGGTTCAAGGAGATGACCATTAAAATTGGTAAAGTTGAACTGCCGGCACAGGGAGTAATTATTGTGGACATTGACCGTCGTGAAAGTCACCCTAAAATAACTGTGGGTACTAACGTAATTGAAAATTGTCTTTCAGAGGTAATTGTAATTCTACAACAGGTGGTGGTGAATGCTAGCTCCAGCCAACAGAGAGTCCTCAACAAAGAGATAAAAGCCCTGATGAGACGGCAGCAGGTAGAACTGTCTGGTGGTGAGATCGGTAGCGTAAGACTGAGTGACACATTCCCCATTTCCATGCCTCCCAAAAGTGAAATGATGATCTGGTGTCGGACTGGACTGCAATCGGGTTGAGAGGTAGAGACTACCAAGCCATGGTAGAACCCGTGTACTCAGACAGCAGGCCCACCATTTTGACAGCCCGGGGGGTGGTTGATGTCACTCATGGGAGGGTGCCCGTCCGCATCCTCAACATTGGGGAGAGGGAAGTACACTTACCCAGGTACGCTACACTCGCCAAACTGTTTGTTGTCGAACACAAAGCTATCAGGGCCGTGGAACCCTTGCCTCCATCTCCACAGGCGGAGGGTAATGGCTCCCAGAAACAAAAGGAGGACTGGTGCCAGAAACTCCATGTGAGTGCTGACTCCACTCCCCTGCACCAAAAACAAGGAGTCTACCGGGTGGTACAGGAGTACGAGAGAGTCTTTAGTAAGCACCCGCTAGATTTCGGCAGAGTAAAAGGGATAGAACACCACATCCCCACAGGGAGCCACCCACCGATAAAAGAAAGACACCGACCTGTACCCCCTGCACATTATCAGAACGCAAAGGGCATGCTAAGAGAAATGAAGGAAACTGGGGTCATTAGAGATAGCTGTAGCCCCTGGGCAGCCCCCTTGGTTCTGGTGAAAAAGAAAGACGGCACCATGAGAATGTGCGTGGACTATAGACAAATCAACCGTATCACCCACAAAGACGCATATCCGCTGCCTAGAATAGAAGAGTCTTTAGCCGCATTAAAATCAGCTAACTTCTTTTCTACTTTGGACCTTACTAGCGGGTACTGGCAGGTTCCTGTGGCAGAGGCTGACAAGGAGAAGACCGCCTTCACCACACCGATGGGACTGAGCGAATTCAACTGTATGCCTTTCGGGCTCTGCATCGCACCAGGAACCTTCCAGCGGCTGATGGAATGCTGTCTAGGGCACCGAAACTTCGAGATGGTCCTCCTTTACCTGGACGACGTGATCATCTATTCGAAGACCTACGAGGACCACCTAAAGCACCTGGCCGAGGTGTTCGAAGCCCTGGCAGGCTATGGCCTGAAGGTGAAACCATCGAAGTGTCACCTGTTGAAACCAAAGGTCCAGTACGTAGGGCACGTGGTAAGCGCGGAAGGAGTAGCCCCCGACCCTGACAAGGTCACGGCAATCAAGAGCTGGCCAAGCCCCTCGAACATCAAAGAGGTGAGACAGTTTCTCGGGTTGGTAGGCTACTACCGAAGGTTCATCCCCGGGTTCACTAAGATGGCAGCTCCTATGCAGGACCTCCTGATCGGACAGTCTAAGTCCAGAAGTCAAAAGCCACCCTTCAAGTGGGATAAACCGGAAGAGGAGTCCTTCCGCCAGCTAAAGATGGCCCTCACGGGGGATGAGATCCTGGCCTACTCTGATTATGGCCAGCCTTTCATTCTCCACACAGACGCCAGTAATGTGGGACTGGGAGCCGTACTGTCCCAAAACCAACAGGGCAGAGAACGGGTGATCGCATACGCCAGCCGGAAGCTGAGGCCCACCGAGAGGAACCCGGAGAATTACAGCTCCTTCAAGCTAGAATTCTTGGCGGTGGTGTGGGCCGTGATGGAACGCTTCAAGCATTACCTGGCCTCCGCAAAGTTCACGGTGTACACGGACAACAACCCGTTGACACACCTGGACAATGCAAGACTGGGTGCCCTGGAACAGCGGTGGATGGCCCGTCTCTCCAACTATGACTTCGTGATCATGTACCGGGCAGGCAAAACCAATGCCAACGCGGACGCCCTATCAAGAATGCCTCACTTACCTGAAGGTGACGAAGACCCAGAAGAGTTGGAGGAGGTAGAACTCCCCGTGTTTCACCGGTATGGAGCCACTCAATACTCCCACTGCGTGAAGGAGGAGGATCTAACAACCGTGATGATTAATCCCCTGCCTCACCACAGCTGGGCCGAGACCCAAGATAGTGACCCTGCCATCCGCCTGGTGAAAGATCTGCTGACCCAGGAAGACGCCCGCATGGATCCGGACGCCCCAGAGGAAGCCAAGCAGCTATGGAAAGAGAAGAGCAAGCTGTTCCTCTACGAAGGCAAGTTGTGCAGAAGGATTGTCAACCACCGGACGCACGAGCTGACCTGGCAAGTCGTGGTCCCAAGGCGAGATGCAGCTATGGTCCTGGGGGCTTACCATGACAGAGCGGGACACTTCGGTTGGAAGAAACTGGAGTTCCTGCTAAGAGGAAGGTTCTTTTGGGTCGGCATGAGAGGAGCTGTAGAAAAATGGTGCAGAGACTGTGGCCCTTGTCACCTAAGGAGGAAGGACCGTACCAGCCAGAAGACACCCTTGAGGCCCATCGTCACCACGCAGCCTCTTGAGCTGGTAGCTCTGGACCACGTCAAATTGGCTCCAAGCCGGTCCGGATACATCTACGCCCTGACAATCGTGGACCACTATTCCCGTTTTCTAATGGTGGTCCCGGTAAAGGACTTGACAGCCCAAACAGCGGCCAGAGCCTTCCAGCAGTACTTCTGCCGTCCACACAGGTATCCGGAACAGGTCCTGACAGACCAGGGTCCAGCGTTCGAAGCTGAAATCTTCCAGGAGTTATGCAACCTCTATGGCTGTAAGAAGATTCGGACAACGCCTTACCATCCACAAACCAACGGGATGTGTGAGAAGATGAACAATATAGTCATTGATCTCCTGAAGACGTTGCCCCTGGAGGAACGCAGCCTGTGGCCAGAAAAACTGCCGGACCTGATAGACTTATACAATCACATCCCGGTGAATGCTACCAACTGCACTCCGGCTTACCTGATGCGAGCCAGACCGGGTAAGCAGCCCGTAGACCTGGAGATGGGAGTCCTAACACCTGAGGACACCTCCCCGGATGCAGACTGGGATACGGAAAGGCAACTGCAGTACAAGAAGGTACAGGAGAGTGTGGAGAAGAGCCTGGCCCAGGTGAGAGAGAGGCAAGAAAAACTCTTCAACCAACACGCCCCTGCTGGTCCCCTAGAACCTGGCGAGCAAGTCCTAAAGCGAAAAAGAAGGCTACATAAGTTGGACGACCAGTGGGAAAGGGAACCCTACACCGTACTGCAGTCTGATCACGACAACATGAAGGTGTGCGTGATCACCAAGGACGGAGGAGAAACCACTAGCATCATCTCCAGAAACCACCTCAAAAGGTGCCCCGAGCAACTCCGTAGTGCAGAAGAGGATCAGAGTGACCTTGAACCCGCAGAGGACAAGGAAGAAATGATCAGCACCGTTCTCGGAGAGTTCCCTCAGTCCTGGACTCGCATAAATGATGCCATAGTGGTACCTGTCCTGCATTTCCTGCAACCGGCACAGCAACAACCAACACCAGAGCTGGAAAGTGAAGAGGAGCAAGCGGTTCCAGAAGCAGAAGAGCCTGTACCAGCAGTCCAGGAGAGTCAACCCTCTGCTGACAGTGAGCCTGCCATGCCTGCGGTAAGCCAAAGGACCCGCAGACAGATGCCTGCCCTACCTGTACACCCAGCTGGTAGCTGTACCCCTAACGCTAGTGGGGAAAGCCAGGTTGGTCCACCACCAGACAGTGGGCTACGTAGATCAACCAGGAGCACAAAGGGGCAGATACCCGCTCGCTGGAAAATATACAGCGCGCTAAAATTGTAAATAACCATGTTGCCAAATGTTGAAATGTTTGCAAAGTTACATGCATGTTTGGTAATTCTATGTTTCAGTTTCTTGCAGCTACCGTAAGGACTCAAAGGTTATGGACATTTTATAACCGGGACCTTGTATGGACTGCGTTTGGAGCCTAACCAAGGAATGAACTAAGACTGTAAAGGACTTGGGGTAGGACAGACCCCCACCTGGTTAAGGCTCCCCGTTGTATTGGTGATGTGGACACCCGGTCACAGACCACACTGTGACCTTAAGAACTCAATTTGTGCGTCACTTTCCTGATAATGTTTTATGGTTATGCATATTGTCTTTGTTTACTGTTTAGTCCCGGAGTACTAAATTTCACTAGGGGGGAATGTGTCACCCTGGCCTGGATGCCACAAAATGTAATAAAGCTGTGTCTGAGAGCAAGGGGGAGGTTCTCTAGTCAGGGGAACATTTGCATGCAGTACCTCCTGTCTCAGGCCAGTAGGGGGAGCAGGCTGCCCCTATAAAAGTTGGTACTGGGGGCAGGGTTAGGGAGAACTTGAAGGCCTGTCTCAGCACTGAGACGTGTCCCAGAGCAGAGCAGGGACAGAAAGTTGTATTGCACCTAAGAGGAAGTGTGGCAGGAGGAGAGCCACAAGCCAGAGACAAGAGGCGAAGAGAGCCTGTCTTGGCAGAAAGAGGAATTAATTTACCAGACTTTGGTGTCTGAGGCTGGGAGGATTCCACATCCCCCAGCAGATAACCAGTCCGCAAGGGACTGTATATTCCTTGGCCTAAGAAGCCTGGAGGCCCTGCCACAACCGAAGGGACCAGTAAAGCTGTACAAGGCTGGGAGCAGAAAGGAACCCATGTCGCAGGCCATACAGGCGAGAATACACGGAAAGCTCGGAAACGTGGGCTGTTACTCTATAAGGAGGAGATAGCCAGAAGGAGCGCAGAAAGCACGGTAGGCCTACACCCTCACCCTGACCAGGGCCAATTTCCCCGTTGCTCTCAGACATCCAGGTCCCCTCCTAGCCGGGACTGTTTATGGGTCAGTTTACCTGTTTTAGTAAAGACCCTGGACTGCAACTTGTTGTCTGTGTGCTCCTTGCTCCTCCAGCACTATCGGCACCGGGACTCTCACTACCATCACTCCCACCATCCACCTTACTGCCCTGGGGCCGCACTCTTCCCGTGGGGAGTCACACCATCCCAGCTGCATATATCATCAGCCCCAGCGGTCTGCCCTGCAGCGGCGGATCCTAATGAACGCAAATCCACGGGTGGCGTAGTCGGACATAATCAATAGCACATAACGGACTACCGCTGGCCTGACCACCCTGAGCCACGGAACCGGGTTGCCACTACTACTCCCATCGTTCCCCCACTGCCCGGATCCGAGTGCCCCACGGCCCAGGGGGCGAGTCACTGGCAACATGGACCACGGTCACCCTGGTGGTATAGTGGTCGTGGAGGCTGAGGATAAGGAGAAGAGCAAAAAACAGCCGAAATGAGGAAGCGTATACCCATGTGTGGGTGTGAAGCGATGCATGGGAATACACCTCCCGAAATAACACAGTGGATTTGACTTTATGTTACTCTGCTGTCATTTGGTGGTGATGAGAAGTCTGGCCCAATCCAGCCCTTGTTCATTTTGATAAGGGTCAGCTTGTCAGCATTGTCAGTTGACAGGCGAGTGCGCTTATCAGTTATAATTCCCCCAGCGGCACTAAAAACACGCTCCGATAACACGCTAGCGGCAGGGCAGGCCAGGACCTCCAAGGCATACAGAGTGAGTTCATTCCAAGGGTCCAGCTTGGATACCCAATAATTAAAAGGCACAGAGGAATCACGGACGACGCTGGTACTCCCTCACCATCTTTTGAAACTTTCCACTCCTTGTGAGAGTACCCTGCGCCTCAGGGCCTGTAAGCTGGGCAGGTCTCAGAAAACTGTCCTAGAACATTGACAGTGTTCCCCTGCCTCTGCTGGATTGGAGCTGCGTCTCTCTCGCCTGTATGCCTTAGTTGGGCAGCGAACTGTGACCTCTGCCGCTACTGTGTTCAGATGGGAATTTTTTTAATAGTTCTGCAGCAAGGGCCTTCTGGTACTGCCCCATTTTTGTAGACCTCTCCAACTCAGGAATAAGAGAGTGAAAGTTCTCCTTGTAGAGGGGGTCTAAAAGTGTCATCAACCAGTAATGACTGTCACCCAATATTTTGACAATGCGAGGGTCACGGTTAAGGCAGCGTAACATAAAGTCAGCCATGGGTGCCAGACTGGTAACGGGCAAGACTTCCGTGTCCTCACCAAGATGACGACTGATAGTGTTGAGCGATCACTAAAATGCACGGGTGCTCGAAGCTCGGGCCGAGCTTACCGTGATACTCGGGTGCTCGACCCGAGCAACGAGCCCAATGTTAGTCTATGAGAGACCCAAGCATTTTTGCGGCAGCACCCCCGGCAGTCTGTAGAAAGCCTAAAAAGTGCCCAAAACGATAGTGACAGTGCTCAAAAGACATGGGGGCAGCATGGGATCGCCCCTGGAAGCATTTCTGACCCCCAGGTCACTGCTGTCAACAACGTGGTCAGAGGTATTAAGCCACTTTTGCGGGCTCACAATAAAACGTTCAAAAACTAAACTGAAACGGTTTTCCTGTGAAATATGTTAAGGAATTTGCTTTCCAGGGTAAAAACTTGTGTATAAGGTAAAATAAATAACCAAAAACAAAAATGCTCCTCCACACCTTGGGCTATGTTCACAAGTAGCATTTTTCATGCGTTTTTGCACTTTTGTATTGCTTTCAACCGTGACAAATGCGTTCACCGGGAAATGTCATTTTAACATTTTACAACTTTATCTGGCCATGTGCTGTGTGACACATGAATACAGTGCTGAAAAGACAAGGGATCAGCATGGGGAAGACCCCTGGAAGCATCTCTGACCCCCAGGTCACTGTCTAAAAGTGTGCCCATCAGAAGTGATCCTTGCCGCATCAGAAGATGCAGACTTGCAACTATCCCCGTGCAAGTCCTTGTCCCAGGGCAGTGTTCAATTGTACCTCCCCCATTCCTTGCAATGCAAGCGAAAATATGCAGCCAACCACCCACCCAGGCTGCAATACCATACTGCTAGCTTTCACTTGAAATGGGGACTTTTAGTTTGGAGGAGGCCGAAGCTGGCCACTACCTCATGGCCGCTTCGGCAGCGAGGTATCCATACTCTGTCCCCAGCCGCCCGGCGGCCGGGTGTCCACGCTCGGTCCCCAGCCGCCAGGTGGCGGCCAGGTGTCCATACTCGGTCCCCAGCCGCCCTGATTTCTCCTGTCACCTTCCCCCACACTTTTCTTAGCCTGGCCTGCTTTAGGGCTGCATTGGATGAGCCCACCAGAGAACCAGACTCCTCCGGTGGGCCCTGGCTTCTCCATCAGGGGAGTTGAGAGTGCCTAGGTGAGGAGCATGATGATGATGATAGAAGTTAGCATCTGCTTTGTTTTCTTGGAATGCAAGCGCATGTATGTAGCAGCGGCTAGGCCTGAGGTGGTCCGCGTTTTGGCGCATATCCTACCTCCTCCGAGGATTGCTGGATGTTTTCCTGCTACTATCCCAGTTCTATGACTCCCGTTAAAACAAAGCTTCAGGTGATAAATGATGGATGAGGTGGTGGCAAAGGAGAAAGAGCAGGAGGAACAGGGACCATTCACATTAATATCAGGCCAGTCAACCAGATATGTCTTGTAGGATATGTTTCTGTAACAAAAGGAGCGGTTCGGCTACATAGTTATAGGGCATACAGTGAGTGCAATGCCTACCAAAAATTTCGAGCCACTCCAATGCCCCTTGGAAATGACATGGAGGTCAGAGGGCGTTAACTAAACCTTTTTTTTGATTTATAGCAACTGGGTCTCCCGTGCACTGTTGGCCTAAGCAGTGAATGGAAGGCTTTCCAAAAATTATGAGGAACTGCAATGCTCCTTACAAGAGCCATGTGTGGCACCCCAGGGGTCTGGTCACCACAGTAATAGAGATATTATGTCAGAGAGCAAGTGGGAGGTTTCCTGGTCTGGATCCCTTAAACATGCAACATCCTCCTGCCCCAGTCCTGGGAGGGGAGAATTCTGCCCTTATAAACTGGATCTGGGGCGGGGTTGAGTGAGTCAGAGAACAGTCAGAGTCAGAGTGAGAGCAAGGGAAAGTAACAGCAAGGAGCTCTGTAGGAGCTAGGAGCTAAAGACCAGGGGCTGGAAGCTGAGCAGAGCTCGCCCTGGCAGAAGACAATAGGAACCGGACACAGGAGTCCGAAGCTGTGAGGACTTATATATCCAGCAGCAGAAACCAGCCGGCAGGGGATTTCAGGTCCTCTGGCCATAGAAGCCCGGAGGCTCAGTCACAAGCAAGGGACCAGCACCGCCGTCGTGGAGCGGAGGCTAACAGAAGGCCCCAAGTCTCCAGCCATATGGGTGAGCACTACACGGTACACTCAGGGACGTGGGCTACTTCTACCCGCTTACAGCAAGGTAGCCAGGAAGAGTGCAGACAGACGGGGAGGCCTACAACTCCACCTGGCCAGGGGAACTCCTGCTTGCTCACAGACTGACCAGGCCTCTTATGCTAGCCAGTACTCCCGGGAGGGTTTACCTTATAATCATCAGTAAAGACCCTGAACTGCACTGCAATGACTCTGAGTCGTTCCTGCTGCGCTCGTGCACCATCACCCCCATCATCCACACTCATTGCCCTGAGGCTATACTCCTCCCGAGGGGAGTTATCCCATTCTATGCTGCGCACACAACACCAGCCTCAGCGGTCTGCCTCGCAGCGGTGGTACTCCCTGACCGCAATCCACGGGTGGCGCAGTCGGACAATTAACCTCAAAACCTAAGAAAGACTGCCACTGGTTTGACCAGCCTGAGCCACGGGACTGGGTCACCGCCACGGAGACTACAGACCCCAGAAACCCGGCACCGGGTATCCCACACACGTGTACACACGGCCCAGGGGGCGCGTCACATGCAGTACAGCATATTACAAACATAAGTCCCATTATTGGGGAGTGGGTGTCCCATAGTATTTTCTTATGCCTTGCAAGCAAAAGCTGCCAAAAATTAGGACGGAGCAACTTGCAATGCCCCTTACAAGAGCCATGCAGTACAGCATATTACAAACATAAGTCCCATTATTGGGGAGTGGGTCTCCCATAGTATTTGCTTATGCTTTCCCAGCAAAAGCTGCCAAAAATTAGGACGGAGCAACTTGCAATGCCCCTTACAAGAGCCATGCAGTACAGCATATTACAAACATAAGTCCCATTATTGGGGAGTGGGTCTCCCATAGTATTTGCTTATGCTTTCCCAGCAAAAGCTGCCAAAAATTAGGACGGAGCAACTTGCAATGCCCCTTACAAGAGCCATGTGACGCGCCCCCTGGGACATATTCCTTTTTGAGGGGAATACCCGGCACCGGATCAGATGGGGGGTTGTAGTCTCCGAGCGGCTGTGACCCGGCCCGTGCCCAGGGCGTCAAACTCAGTGTTATGTGGCAGTCCTACAGATGTTATTAAGAGTTCTTTTGTGTCGACTACGCCACCCGTTGTGATGCGGTCACTGTGGCCGCCGCTGCAGCAGGGTCCGCTGAGGCTGATGGTGGGTGCGCAGCTTGGTGGGATAACCCCCAACGGGAGGGGTATAGCCTCAGGGGGGACAGGTGCAGAGGATGGGGGTTGTGGTGGTGCAGTGCAGACGGCAATGAAGACAGAGTCGGGTTGTGCAGTTAAGGGTGTTTACTTACTGCAGATGTTGTACTGGTCACTCCAGCTTCGAGTGACCACCCGAGCCGTGCTGCGTCCACCAGGTCCTGGATCCAGCCAACCCCCAAACAAGTCCGGAGCGTGGCCCTGAGCTCTCCTTCTGTCCCGTTCTCTGGCCGTCCCCACCAGTGATCCACCTAGGTCCAGCTCCCTCGGGCCTTCTGTTGGGACACCCTTGGCCTTGGGTTCCCTGACCCTTCATGTGGTGTGCCTTCGGGGTGGATGTGATGGGTGGCCGTGGCAGATGCTGCCCACGGCCTCCGGTCTCTGGCTAGGGTGTGTTTTCTGCCCCCGCCAGTTTGGGATCCGGTACCCTGTGCCGACTCTTCACCCGGGGATTTAAGTTGGGTTCTTGGAGTCCCCTTTTCTGTTTCCCCCTCTGGGTCTCTCTTCTCCTCTCTCACTCTGGGTCTCTCTTCTCCTCTGCTGGCTGACTTGTTCTCTGCATCTGACCCTGTTCTTAGTTGGTGCCCACCTTATATACACCCTCTATGTGTGAGCTCAGGTGACCAGCACCCAATGAGCTCCTATCACTACCCAGACTGCACCCCCTATCTGCCCCTACACTACATGGGATGTACCACCCCCCTCCCACTCCAGCCAGGAACAGACTCGGTCGTACCTGCACATTTCTAAGTGGGAGTACCGTCGGCCTGTTCCTCGGAAATGGGATGTGTGTAGTGCATGCAGCCTACCGAGCTCAGATCCACACTCCATCCTTACCCGGGAGTGGAATATCACACCTCTGGGTTGAGGTGCAATACCCCTGTAGCAGCCGAATCCTCAGGGTGCTACACATGCAGTACAGCATATTACAAACATAAGTCCCATTATTGGGGAGTGGGTGTCCCATGGTATTTGCTTATGCTTTCCCAGCAAAAGCTGCCAGAAATTTGGACGGAGGAACTTGCAATGCTGGCACCCTGGTGGTATAGTGGTGGTGGAGGCTGAGGATAAGGAGAAGAAGATTAAACAACCGAAACGAGGAAGCGTATACCCATGTGTGGGTGTGAAGCGGTGCATGTGAATACACCTCCCGAAATAACACAGTGGATTTGACTTTAAGTTACTCTGCTGTCATTTGGTGGTGATGAGAAGTCTGGCCCAATCCAGCCCTTGTTCATTTTGATAAGGGTCAGCTTGTCAGCATTGTCAGTTGACAGGCGAGTGCGCTTATCAATTATAATTCCCCCAGCGGCACTAAAAACATGCTCCGATAACACGCTAGCGGCAGGGCAGGCCAGGACCTCCAAGGCTTACAGAGCGAGTTCATTCCAAGTGTCCAGCTTGGATACCCAATAATTAAAAGGCACAGAGGAATCACGGAGGACGCTGGTACGATCGGCAAGGTACTCCCTCACCATCTTTTGAAACTTTCCACTCCTTGTGAGAGTACCCCGCGCCTCAGGGCCTGTAAGCTGGGCGGGTGTCAGAAAACTGTCCCAGAACGTTGACAGTGTTCCCCTGCCTCTGCTGGATTGGAGTTGCATCTCTCTCGCCTGTACGCCTTGGTTGGGCAACGAACTGTGACCTCTGCCGCTAGCGTGTTCAGATGGGAATTTTTTTAAGAGTTCTGTAGCAAGGGCCTTCTGGTGTTGCCCCATTTTTGTAGACCTCTCCACCTCAGGAATAAGAGAGTGAAAGTTCTCCTTGTAGCGGGGGTCTACAAGTGTCACCAACCAGTAATGACTGTCACCCAACATTTTGACAACGCGAGGGTCATGGTTAAGGCAGCGTAACATAAAGTCAGCCATGCGTGCCAGACTGGTAACGGGCAAGATTTCCGTGTCCTCTCCAAGATGACGACTGACCATGCTCTCCTCCTCCTCCTCCTCCTCCTCTTCCTCCTCCCCCCTATCCTCAGGCCACCCACGCTGAATCGACGGTATGACACGTGTACAGGTACTACCGTCTACAACGCATGATAGCAGCTCCTATTCTTCCTCCTCCTCCTCCTCTCCCTAATTGTCCCCCAATGCACGTTGGGATGAGATGAGGCTGGGCTGTGTGTAATCGTCCGCTACGGCTTCTTAATCCATCTCATCATACTCTGGCTGCAATGCCTCCTCTTTAATTCTCTGCAGAGAGCGTTGCAAAAGACAGACAAGTGGTGGGATGCTGACACTAATGATGGCGTCATCGCCACTCACCATCTTGGTGGCCTCCTCAAAGTTTGTCAGGATGGTACATATGTCAGACATCCAGGTCCACTCCTGAGGTCTTATGTGTGTAGTCTGACCTGAATATCGACGGCCTTGTTGCAGCTGGTACTCCACAACTGCTCTCTTCTGCTCACAAATCCTTTGCAACATGTGGAGGGTAGAGTTCCAACGTGTGGGGACATCACACACCAGTCGGTATGCCGGACGCTGCAAACGCTGCTGCAACACAGCAAGGGCGGCGGAAGCTGTAGCCGACTTGCGAAAATGAGCTGACAGGCGGCGTACTTTGACGAGCAGATCTGGCAACTCGGGGTACGATTTAAGAAACCACTGAACCACGAGGTTAAGCACATGAGCCAGGCATGGTACGTGTGTGATCTCACCTCGCCTCAGAGCCGCCACCAGGTTACGGCCATTGTCACACACGACCATGCCGGGATGTAGGTTCAGCGGTCTCAGCCACAGATCTGCCTGCTCTTTCACAGCTGTCCACAACTCACAAGCAGTGTGAGGTTTATCACCTAAGCTTATGAGTTTCAGCACAGCCTGTTGCCGCTTGGCGGAGGCAATACTGCAATGTTTCCAGCTTGTAACTGATGTGGTGATATCTGAGATGGAGGCTGAACATGAGGAGGAGGAGGAGGAGGAGGATGCACAGGAGCTGTACACTGTGGGGGCAACTCTGACTGACATAGGTCCCGCAATCCTCGGTGTGGGGAGGATGTGTTCCGTCCCAAGGTCCGACTGGGTCCCGGCTTCCACTATATTTACCCAGTGTGCCGTCAGAGAGATGTACCGTCCCTGGCCACAAGCACTTGTCCACGTGTCCGTTGTCTGGTGGACTCTCCCAGTAACTGCGTTGTTGAGGGCACGGCAGATGCTTTGGGACACGTGCTTGTGTAGTGCGGGGATGGCACACCGGGCAAAATAGTGTCGGCTGGGGACCGAGTACCGAGGGACGGCCACCGCCATAAGATTGCGGAAGGATTCCGTCTCCACCAGCCTAAAAGGCAGCATTTCCAATGCAAGCAGTCGTGAAATGTGCGAATTTAGGACTGTGGCCTGTGGGGCATTAGCTGCGAATTTCCGCTTTCGTTCAAAGGTCTGGGATATGGATAATTGAACGCTGCGGTGGGACGTGGACGTGGACGTTGATGCTGTTTCTTGAGAAACTGCCATAACAAGTGAAGACTGAGAGGAGGGGGCATCTTTACATGCAGTATGGACAGGGGATTGCCTTGCACACACAACAGGGGGTTCTATTGCACGCACAACAGTGGAAGAAGCAGTGGTGACACCCGCTGACACTGGTCGTGGACCCTGGGTTTCGCCCCACAAAGTCGGGTGCTTTGCTGCCATGTGCCTGATCATGCTGGTGGTGGTCAGGCTGGTAGTTTTGTCACCCCTGCTGATGCTGGCATGGCAGGTGGAACATATGGCCTTTTTGGGGTTATCAGCAGAGTCTTTAAAAAAATTCCAGACTCTGGAAGACCTACCGCTTGTACTGGCAACGTCCCTCGTGTTGGTGTTACGGGGAACGATTGCCTGCCTTCTGTCTGCGGCCACCACACTGCTTCTTCCTGCCTGTTGGGGTACTCTGCCTCCCTCCACCTGTGTGCTGCTGGCCTCACTCTGCATGTCCTCCTTCCACGTTGGGTCAGTTACTAGATCATCCACCACCCCCTCCTCTTCCACTTGCGCACCACGATCCTCCTCCTCACTTCCTGGCAATTGTGTCTCGTCATCGTCCACCTCTTGTGACAGATTGCCAACGTCGACTTCCTGTGGCCGTGGCTGTTCAAATATTTGGGCATCGCTACATGGGATCTCCTCTTCCACCACTTCAAGCGTATCAGGCGAGGGGCCCAAATATGGAAATGGACCAGTGAACAGCTCTTCAGAGTGTCCAAGTGTGGGATCACTTGCTGTCTGACGACACTCGGCATGGTGGGAGGAAGGAGCATCAGGGTGAGGAGGAGTATGCGGTCGAGACTCACGGCTACTAAGAGTTGACCGTGTGGAAGACAGACCGGAGGTGGTGGTGCCCAGGTAACTGGAAGTATTGTCTGCTATCCAATTAATAACCTGTTCACACTGATCAGTTCTCAATACTGGTGTTGTTCTGTGCTTCCCTAGTAATTCGGTCAAGAAGTGGGAGCGAGAAGGTGTGGCTGTTGGTTGTGGCACATTTTCACCTTGGCCACGGCCCCGTCCTCTGCACGAACCATCACCAGAACGTCCACTTCCACGTCCCTTGCCACGCGCCTTGCCCATTGTAAATGAAGTAAAATAGCTTACACTTGCACTATCAATGGAAAAAGGGTAATAAAGAGTAGATTAGAACCGTGGAAGAGGAAAACCACAGTTATTGTTTACTGGGGTATACCACACTTTTTTAAATAGAGATATTTGCGGCTGAACAGTGAGCGACACACTCAAACTGCTTTTTTTTTAGATACCAAAGGCCCAAAACTGGATAGTACAGCGATTTGACCCGTGGAACTGCGAAACCACACTGGGATGTCGGGCCTACACAAGACTATTTTCAACAGATATATTTTTGTGTCACAACAGTCAGGAGACACTACTGTTTTTCTTTACGGAAAAAACTACCAAAACCTGAATAATAGAGATTTTTTACTGTGGAACAGCAAAACCACAGTTATAATTTACTGGTGTATACCAGGCTTTTTAAAATATATATATATTTGCGGCTGAACAGTGAGCGACACACTCAAACTGTTTTTTTTAGATACAAATGGCCCAAAAGTGGATAATACAGAGGTTTGTACAGTGGAACTTCCAAACCACACTTGTATTTCTCGGGCCTACACCAGACTATTTTCAACAGATATATTTGTGTCTGAAAAATCAGGGAGACACTATTTTTTTTTTTTTTTACAGCAAAAAATGCAAAAAGCAGGATAATAGAGATTTTTTACCCTGGAACAGCAAAAGCACACTTCTGTCTCTCTGGCCTACACAAGACTATTTTCAACAGATATATTTGTGTCTGAAAAATCAGGGAGACACTATTATTATTTTTATACAGCAAAAAATGCCAAAAACAGGATAATAGAGATGTTTTACCGTGGAACATCAAAACCACAGTAATAATTTACTGGTGTATATCAGGCTTTTTAAAATATATATATATTTGCGGCTGAACAGTGAGCGACACACTCAAACTGTTTTTTTTTAGATACAAATGGCCCATAGAACTGCAAAACCACACTTCTATTTCCCTGGCCTACACCAGACTATTTTCAACAGATATATTTGTGTCTGAAAAATCAGAGGCACACTTTTTTTTTGGGGGGGGGGGGGGGCACCAAAAGGTTAATAAGATGGGTATTTGTACATTGTGAAGGAGGAAAAAAAAAAGAGGATTTAGATAAAAAAAAAGGATTTTTCCTGGCCCCCGGGACCTGGAGCTAAGTCCAGCAATTTCAGCAACAGGAGCAGCACACAGGACTGTAATGCAGCGTTTGCTGGTATAACCACTGCGTCTCCTATAAAGCCTGCCTGATATACCTGGGATGGATATTAGTCCTGAGAAGGACTGTTTGTTTGATCTGGCAGCCTTTACAGACCCTACACTAACTATTTTGCAGGATATATCTCTCCCTAAATCAGCAGCACTGTCCCTACACTGTCTGATCCGGAGCGACTGTGTCCAAGATGCGGCGCCCGATTTTAAATACTTGAGGTGACGCTGTGCGGCCAGCCAATCACTGTAATGTCCACAAACAACATGGCTGCGGCATTACAGTGACTGGCTGGCAATCCCTGCATGTTCATTGGCTCTGTAAAGAGCGCCAAACATGCAGGGCGGAGACCCGAGCTCCCGCCCGAGTAACCCGGAAATGCTCGGTGCTCGCCGAACATCCCGAGTAGCGTGATGCTCGCGCGAGTACCGAGCAGTGTCGAGCATGTTTGCTCAACACTAATTAGGAAGTATGGCGGGGCTTTCTGAGTCTCCCTTTTTTGACAAATAAATTTTGCCTCACTCGCCATCTCTCTTACCCCAAAGTGTGTGCAGTGAATTTTGATGTGGCAGTTAGTTGGGTAAGGCCTTACAGGAGGGTGTCTCTTTTAGCGAAAACAGATATTGAGTCTGCTTCCACTAATTGCTTGTTCACCTCAAGAGTTTTTGTGGATTGGCGTCTTCCAATGGGTTGTTCACTTGCCGTTATGGGGTTCCTTAAGGGATATTTCCATCTTCAAGATGCTATCCCACTATGTAGTAAGTGTAATAGTAATAATATTAGCAAATACCTCCAATTAGAAATGTAGTATAGTTCTTCTGATTCGCTATCTCGATTACCCCATATGCAGGGCATTGAAGTAGCTTATTGAGGAGGGTGTGGAGATGTCACTTTTGTTGGTGGCGTCATTTGAATTCTTAAGTAGTGTTGAGCCACCCCCGTAGTGTTCGAGTTCGGTTCGGTTCGTCGAACACCCGTGTGTTCGCCGAACAGTTCGTCGAACTGTTCGTCGAACACCTTCGAACACCGTTAAAACCAATGGCAGGCAAACAAAAACACATAGAAACACATAGAAAACACCTTCAAAGGTGTCCAAAAGCTGACAAACTGCTCAGAAGACACAACTAACACATGGAAAAGTGACAAGTACATATAGTCATGCGAAAAGAAAAGAGGTGGAGGAGTAAAAGGAGGGGGAGACACAGATATAGGCATGTCATGCCCTTCTAAAATCCAAAAAGTGAGAAGCCGAGATGGCCAGTCCGCTCCTGCCCGTGCCACCTCCGTGTCGCCGGGTTTGTGCCAGAGCCGCGGTGAACCCTGACGGCCAGCCCCCCTCTCCCAATACTGGTGCCTGTCCGCTGGTGGGTCGAGAGAGCCCCCCTGTGGTGGAGGCAGCTCTAAGCTTTTTAATTTAAATTGTCCCTCTAATTTGAATGAATACACTTTAAATCCATTTACAAGGATCTATTGGAGGGCAAGTCTCATGCCAGCAGCCGCGTAATTCCAGCTCCAGTAGCGTCCACTAAAGCTGCTGCAGTTAAAAAGCTTTTATAAGGATCGAGCTCGGCTGTCCACCGCAAGGCATCCTAGTGCCAGTCCCAGCCCCTATGCCTTGGGGTGCCTCCTGATGCTCTTCACTAAGTATCCCGTGGTCCCGAAGCATTTCCTTTGAAAAAATTAAGTGTCCAAACTACAGGTGGTGTAGCTTGCTTAACAGCCGGGATAATCCGCTGACTAGCAGACACTGCTACTAGGCACAAAGTATTTCCTGGGCTAGATGCAGTTAAAAATTTGTAAGTAGATACTCTCGTTGGATGCTGAGAAAGCATTCTGACGCGCCCCCTGGGACATATTCCTTTTTGAGGGGAATACCCGGCACCGGATCAGATGGGGGGGGTTGTAGTCTCCGAGCGGCTGTGACCCGGTCCCGTGCCCAGGGCGTCAAGCTAAGTGTTATGTGGCAGTCCTTACTGATGTTATAAGAGTTCTTTTGTGTCGACTACGCCACCCGTTGTGATGCGGTCACTGTGGCCGCCGCTGCAGCAGGGTCCGCTGAGGCTGATGGTGGATGTGCAGCTTGGTGAGATAACCCCCAACGGGAGGGGTATAGCCTCTGAGGGGACAGGCGCAGAGGATGGGGGTTGTGGTGGTGCGGTGCAGCCGACAATGAAGACAGACTCGGGTTATGCAGTTAAGGGAGTTTACTTACTGCTGATGTTTCGGTCACTCCAGCTGTTGGTGACCACCCGAGCCGTGCTGCGTCCACCAGGTCCTGGATCCAGCCAACCCCCAAACAAGTCCAGAGCGTGGCCCTGAGCTCTCCCTCTGTCCTTTCTTCAGCCGTCCCCACCAGGGATTCACCTAGGTCCAGCTCCCTCGGGCCTTCTTTTGGGACACCCTTGGCCCTGGGTTCCCTGACCCTCCATGTGGTGTGCCTTCGGGGTGAATGTGGTGGGTGACCGTGACAGACACTGCCCACGGTCTCCGGTCTCTGGCTGGGGAATGTCTTTGCCCCCACCAGCTTGGGTTCCGGTACCCTCTTGCTGACTCCTCACCCGGTGTTCTAATTTGGGTTCTTGGGTCCCTTCAGTTTTCCCCTCTGGGTACTCCTTCTTTGCTCCTCTCTCACTCTCTCTCCAGGGCTGCTGTTTCCTTCTCTCTCCTCTCCAACTGACTTGTTCTCAGCGTCTGACCCTGATCTAAGTTGGTGCCCTCCTTATATATCCCTCTATGTGTGAGCTCAGGTGACCAGCACCCAATGAGCTCCTATCACTACCCAGACTGCTCCCCCTATCTGCCCCTACACTACATGGGATGTACCACCCCCCTCCCACTCCAGCCAGGAACAGGCTCGGTTGTACCTGCACATTTCTAAGTGGGAGTACCGTCGGCCTGCTCCTCTGGAATGGGATGTATGTAGTGCATGCAGTCTATCTGAGCTCAGTTCCACACTCCTTCCTTACCCGGGAGTGGAATATCACACCTCTGGGTTGAGGTGCAATACCCCTGTAGCAGCCGAATCCTCAGGGTGCTACATTCCCCCCTGGTAAATCACAGCACGTCCCCGAGCTGTAAGACAAAACACCACAAAAACAACAATTTTTTTTTTTTCATAAACATAACCATATAAAACATTATATAAAACAGTAAATATATATATATAAATAACATTCTCGTCGTCTCTTTCTTTCTTCCTCCTCTGGTCACCGTGCTACTCGTGACCAGGTAAAGTGCGACAGAAAAGCAGTTTCTCATAAAACCAGTAGGGGGCGCCCTAGAAAGCGCAACTATGTACAGGGGAATTTGGCCGTTCTCAGTCCCCGGCCAAGTAAAGGGAAAGGGATGGCTGCTCACAGTCCTCAGCCTGATTTGGGTAGGGGACACACGGGTTAAACTGTTCACTGGTCCCAACGGGGACTAAACTTTAAAGCAGCCACGGTTACTTGGGTACCCCGACAGGTAACTATATACAGTCCTTTGTACTATCTCAGTCATAGTACCTTCTAGCCTTGAACCCGTCCGGGTCTTCTGGCTCCTCCTCCCTACACCGCAACTCCTCCTCTGTCAGGCGATGCACGTGGAGGGCGTAAGGTCCCTTGGCACACTTGTGCCGGGTGAACGTTACCTCGTCACCGACGTAGAGGTCACGGCCTTTGTGACCCTCCGGCAGGTGGGACTCGACGTCCCGTCGGGTAACGAAGACGTCACCCATGGTGTTCCGGTCCTTTATGAAGCCCCACCCATGCTGCGCATTAAACTTTATTACCGTCCCGATGGTACGGGGACGATTTGCTGCACAGGGGTCCCTTCTGGTCCGACTCTTTTGCTCCGCGCTGCGGGTCTGGGCCCATTTCTCTCTGACCCGCCTCTCCTCCCGTTCTCTCTTAAACTCTGCCAGCTGTTGACGGCAACACTCTGTGCGTTCAGCTGCAGCTGCCCGAGTCTCTCCGGTGAACCCCATCAAATCTTCTCCCGTGGGGTCCCACACGAATTGGGCTTCTTCTAGTGGAGGCGAGACCCGAGTCACGGGCTTTGGAGCCGGGATCAGGGGCTCACACAGGGGACCTAACTTCTTTTGTCGCTCCAGTTCCAAGAATTCTTCGGGCCAGATGAAAGGCCGCCCGTCCGGCCACGCTAGCTGGCTGAAGGGGTCCTCTCCCAGATATGGCACCCTTGGTGTTTCGGGTGCGGGCGCCATGGTGGGGGCGCCCAGGTTACCCAGGCCTTGCGGCCAGGCCGGGGGCATCTGGAAGGTAAATGGAACTGTTAACACGGCGGCGCCCTGGGCTACCTGGCCTTGCGACCAGGCCGGAGGCTCCGCGGAGGTAGATGGCTCTGCTGGGGATGCGGCGCCCGGAAACGCTAGGCCCTGCGACCAGGCCGGTGGCTCCTCTTCCTTCGCCACGCTCCGGGTCACGACGCGTGACGTCACCGGGGTCGCGACGGCGGCTTCCGGTCGGGGCCTAGTCGGTGGCGGTGTCATGGCGGTCTCGGGTACGGCCGGGGGACCTTCGGGCTCTGCGACGGGGAGCTGGGGCAGATAAGCGGTATTCCGGTATGGGGTATAGGCGTCCCCCTTACCTGCTGCCATGCGTCTCGCTCCCTCTTCTGCGCCGTCTCCGGCCTTGGGTCCTCCCGCGTCATCCGCAGAGGCAGTCGGTGTCTTCTTCCAAGGGAGCGGGTTCCGTGGACGGGTTCCAGCTTGCTGGGCCATCTCCCGGCCCCACTCCGCCAGGATCTCCCTCTGCACTCGGGCCATCCTTCCCGCGAGGCCCTCCAGGGCACTCCGCGCGCACTCCCGATCTCGGGGAAGCTGCGCCAGGATCTCCGCTAAGCCTAGCGGGGTTGTTGACTCCAGCAGGCTCCTGACCATCGGGTCGGTGCTGCTCTGCTCTCCTCTTTCTTCCTTTTGCAGGCTCCTGGCCAGCGGGCCGGTGCTGCGCTGCTGCCGCTCCATTCCCGGGTCTACTCTTCCTCTCCTCGACTCCGGGTGCTCTCGCTCTGGACACCTTGCCTCCGGGTGCGCTCGTTCTAGACTGCTCCAAGCGACACCCATCTTTTCTCTTCTCTTTCGTCTCCTCCCACTTCGAGGGCGGTCCCGGGGCAACTCGATGACTGTCAGCTCCAGGGGGAGTTCTTTCACGCTGACAGACACCTCCAGCATCACAGTCTCTGTTGGTGGGGGCGGTTTCCACTTTTGGCGCCATTTTCTGTCCTGGCCCACGATGGGAGGTGGCCTCTTGCCCTCCTTTGGCACGCCCATAATGGCGTCCGCTGCTCTTCCAAGGCGGGAAATCTGCGGTTTTGGCGGGAAGCGTCGCCCAGTGGCGGGAAACTCTGCAGATGGCGGGAACAAGTTGGAAATGGCGGACAATCGGCGGGAAACGACTGGTGATGGAGTCCGATGGCGTGGACCCCCCGGAACCGGCGAGAGACTTCTTTCTGAGGTAAACTTGCACTTTTCTTCAGGCACGCAGTACCCGGGTGTTGCGGGCACGTAATCCTGCCGACTACGCCAAAGTTGACGCGCCCCCTGGGACATATTCCTTTTTGAGGGGAATACCCGGCACCGGATCAGATGGGGGGGGGTTGTAGTCTCCGAGCGGCTGTGACCCGGTCCCGTGCCCAGGGCGTCAAGCTAAGTGTTATGTGGCAGTCCTTACTGATGTTATAAGAGTTCTTTTGTGTCGACTACGCCACCCGTTGTGATGCGGTCACTGTGGCCGCCGCTGCAGCAGGGTCCGCTGAGGCTGATGGTGGATGTGCAGCTTGGTGAGATAACCCCCAACGGGAGGGGTATAGCCTCAGAGGGGACAGGCGCAGAGGATGGGGGTTGTGGTGGTGCGGTGCAGCCGACAATGAAGACAGACTCGGGTTATGCAGTTAAGGGAGTTTACTTACTGCTGATGTTTCGGTCACTCCAGCTGTTGGTGACCACCCGAGCCGTGCTGCGTCCACCAGGTCCTGGATCCAGCCAACCCCCAAACAAGTCCAGAGCGTGGCCCTGAGCTCTCCCTCTGTCCTTTCTTCAGCCGTCCCCACCAGGGATTCACCTAGGTCCAGCTCCCTCGGGCCTTCTTTTGGGACACCCTTGGCCCTGGGTTCCCTGACCCTCCATGTGGTGTGCCTTCGGGGTGAATGTGGTGGGTGACCGTGACAGACACTGCCCACGGTCTCCGGTCTCTGGCTGGGGAATGTCTTTGCCCCCACCAGCTTGGGTTCCGGTACCCTCTTGCTGACTCCTCACCCGGTGTTCTAATTTGGGTTCTTGGGTCCCTTCAGTTTTCCCCTCTGGGTACTCCTTCTTTGCTCCTCTCTCACTCTCTCTCCAGGGCTGCTGTTTCCTTCTCTCTCCTCTCCAACTGACTTGTTCTCAGCGTCTGACCCTGATCTAAGTTGGTGCCCTCCTTATATATCCCTCTATGTGTGAGCTCAGGTGACCAGCACCCAATGAGCTCCTATCACTACCCAGACTGCTCCCCCTATCTGCCCCTACACTACATGGGATGTACCACCCCCCTCCCACTCCAGCCAGGAACAGGCTCGGTTGTACCTGCACATTTCTAAGTGGGAGTACCGTCGGCCTGCTCCTCTGGAATGGGATGTATGTAGTGCATGCAGTCTATCTGAGCTCAGTTCCACACTCCTTCCTTACCCGGGAGTGGAATATCACACCTCTGGGTTGAGGTGCAATACCCCTGTAGCAGCCGAATCCTCAGGGTGCTACAATTCCATAGAGTCTCCTGGCACGCCATATATGATTCTCTTAAAAAGCTTGGGGTAGGGGTCTAGGGGACCCTTTTATAGCCAAAATCACGGCCCTGTATCACAATACGTCACCTAGGCTGAAGATAAATGGAACTGTAGCACCGAGGGCTCGGTTGCTACAGACGTATTGCACCTCACCCAGAGGTGTGATATCTCACTCTCAGATAAGGATGGAGTGTGGATCAGGACCCGACACCTGCATGCATTACACCACATTGCCGTGGGGCAGGGCGACCAATATGCCCCTGAGATGGGCACGACAGTCCCTGTCCCTGGCTGGAGTGGGGGGAGGGAACACTGAGGAAGGGGAACCCTGCAGTGCAGGAGCAGGGAGGAAGCAGTTCCTGGGTGCATTGAGAAGGGAGTATAAAAGTGGGCACCATCTTAGTTCAGTGCAGAGAAGTCTGAGCAGAAGTGGCAGAGAGCAGGGGCTCTGCATGAGCTCTGCTCCGGAGGCGGGCCTAGTAACAGAGGCCCAGGCCTGCAAGAGGGAGAAGGAAGGAAGAGGAGCGGAGAAGGCTCCAGGAACGAGGAATGAAGGGATCCCAGGGGTGCGGACGGGCGAGTCGCCACCGCACGCCCGAATCCACCTGCGTGGAGGGGTCAGGCCAAAGGGGGAGACCGGTCCCCGAACTAGTGGAGGCAGGAAACGACCCTCAGCTAGAAACCGGAGGCTCTGACATTTTATGTGGCGCAGCCCCTTGCTCCACCCGCTAGGAAGGCACCACATAGGGTCAGGGAAACTGGCGCCAAGTTTACCAAGAGGAGGCCCGAGGCAGCCGGACAGAAGTGTTGGTAAGAAAGGCCAGACAAAGGACACACAAAGGGGGTCCTGTGAAGCGCTCCAAAGTTATCTGGGAGTTGTCTGAGCCCCTCACCTGGTGAGCACAGTACGACGTGGGCAGCCGTTACCTGCAGACGTGGTCTGGATAATAAGAACTGTGAGTAAAGGCCCTGAACTGCATCACTGACTCCGTGTCGTTACTGCTGCTGCCCTGCACCATCACCCCCATCCTCCGCATACACTGCCCTGAGGCTATACTCCTCCCGTGGGGAGTTATGCTACGCTCTGCTGCACCCACAACACCAGCCTTAGCGGTCTGCCCTGTAGCGGCGGTTCACTCTGACCGCAATCCACGGGTGGCGTAGTCGGACATTTAAACATCAAAACCACATAAATAGTTCCGCCACTGGTTTGACCGCCCTGAGCCACGGAACCGGATCGCCGCCACGAAGACTACAACCACCAGCATCCACCAAAAAGGGTCCGGCTCCGGGTGTCCCAAGGCCCAGGGGGTGCGTCAGAACATTTTCATCACCTTTCACAATCACCAATGGGACAAGGCAGGGATGTCCTCTGTCCCCTCTCTTATACATCCTAGTGACGGAGCACCTGCTCTCATCAATTCGCCATAACCCCAATATTAGGTGGATTGAGGTGGGAGGCACCGAGTACAAGTGCTCTCTATTTGCTGATGATGTCCTAGTATATATCACTCAATCACATATATCCATCCCTGCTGTTATGGCTGAAATAGATCACTTTGTTACATGGTAAAATTTTAAAATCAATGCAGCGAAGTCTGAGGCCCTCGATGTCTCCCTCCCTAAATCCATATAGGATTCCATCCAGTCCAACTTTCCCTTTGCCTGGCCCTCACAGGGTATCAAATACTTAGGAATTCCTATTCATAGAGACCTCTCCCATCTATGTTATCTTAATTTTGGGCCCTTTATTGAACAATTCCATACAGACCACGGTTGGCAAGTTAGAACTGTAAGATTCACTACGTGAACCACTGGTGTTTTGTGGAAAAGCACATGTACACCGCGTTCCAAATTATTATGCAAAAAGTGTTTAGGAGTGATAAGGGAAGAATTTGTTTGTTTGTCAGTTAAACTCATTGATGGTGATGTGTGTCAGGGCTCTTTATATCACTGTAAGCAATTGCAGACACCTGTGCTAATTAGTTTGGCAGGTGTGTCCAATAAAGGCAAGACTACTTAAGAAGGCTCTCTCACATTATTAAGCAGCCTACATTTTCTGCCAAAATGGGAAAGAAAAAGGATGTGTCGGCTGCTGAGAAGCAACAAATTGTGGAGTGTTTAGGTCAAGGCATGACTACAATCAACATTGTGCGATGATCAGGATGAAGTGTCTTGGCAATCAAGAAGTATGTAGCTGATTCACAGTACACACGTGTGCGTGCTGATAAGGGCAAATTGAGGACTCTTTCCTACAGGCAATTACGTCAGGTTGAAAGAGCAGCGGCAAAAAAGCCTTGTCATAGCAGCAGACAAGTTTTTGAAGCTGCTTGTGCCTCCAACGTCCCCCGAACAAGATGCAGGGTCCTTCAGAGGTTTGCAGCTGTGCATACGCCATCCTGTCGACCTCCTCTATCCACTTCACACAAGCAGAAACGGCTCCAGTGGGCCAAACATTACATGAAGACTGATTTCAAAACTGTTTTGTTCACGGATGAGTGCCGTGCAGCGCTCGATGGTCCAGATGAATGGAGTGGAGGATGGCTGGTTGATGGACACCCCACGCAAACACGGCTACAGCGCCAACAAGGAGGAGGTGGAGTAATGTTTTGGGCTGGAATCATGGGGAGAGAGATTGTCGGCCCCTTTAGGATCCCTGAAGGCGCTAAAGATGAACTCCATAATGTATGTGGATTTTCTCAAACAGCACTTCCTGCCATGGTTCAAGAAGAAGAACCGTGTATTTCACAGCAAGATCATTTTTCTGCATGATAATGCACCATCTCATGCTGCACATAAAACATCTGCATCTCTGGCTGATATGGGCATAAAAGGGGACAAACTTATGGTGTGACCCCCATGCTCCCCTGACCTCTACCCCATTCAGAACCTTTGGAGCATCATTAAAAGGAGTGTCTATGATGGCGGGAGGCAGTTCACATCTAAGCAACAGCTCTGGGAGGGTATTCTGTCCTCATGCAAAACAATTGAAGCAGAAACCATCCAAAACCTGACAAATTCAATGGACGAGAGAGTTCAGAAGCTCCTTTCGAACAAGGGGTCCTATGTGAAAATGTAACATCACCTAGAATAAAGTTTTGAGTTGAAAACTGTTTGATTTCAGTTTCTAACAACCTGCTAATGCTTATAATTTCAAAAATGACCATTTTTTTGGTCTTTATTAAAATGAAAAGGTTGATCGAAAAGTTTGGGGGATCTAAGAGTGTGGCAACCCAGTAGTCATGATTACTTCGAATTCTGACAATATGAGGGTCATGCTGCAGGTAGTGCAGCAAGAAGGCACTTATGTGTCTTGCGCATCTCGGAGCCCCAAAATTATTTTCCGGGCTAGATGCAGCTAAAAATTATTTTTAATTTTAAATCTGGTGAAGCTTATTATAGATGGCCTAATAGGATCAGTGCTGCACACTGCTACAAAGCCCAAATTATTTTCCAGTCAAGATACAGATAAACATGATTAGTAATTTGAAAGCTTAAAACGGTTGGTAGGGTGATTTTAACCAATCATCAAGCTTTTACTCTCCCCAGGATGACACAGGGGTAGAAAAGTCGTTTCGGATCCATGATTTGTTCATCTTTATGAACGTGAGTCTGTCTACATTATCAGTGGAGAGCCGCGTGCGCTTATCTGTCAGCACACCACCAGCAGCGCTGAACACACGTTCAGACAGAACGCTGGCTGCGGGGCATGACAAGATCTCCAAGGCGTAAGTGGCTAGCTCCGGCCATTTATCCAGATTGGAAGCCCAAAAAGAGCAAGGGTCCAGTGACACAGTCGTGGCTTCAATGTTTACTTGGAGATACTCCTGTACCATCGTCTCTAGGCGTTGACTATGTGTCAGACTTCTTGTCTCCTGTGGCCTTGCAAAGGATGGGCTAAAAAAGTGGTGAAATGATTCCGCAAAATTGATGTTACCAGCAGATACTGTGGTTCTGTTACGGTTTGAGTGCTGAACACTTGACGGTCCCACGGTTGGCAAGTTGGAACTGTGAGATTCACTACGTGCACCACTGGTATTTTGTGGAAAAGCACATGTAAGATTCTGCAACAGTCTCTGCTGATACTCCTGCATGCGTGCATCCCTTTCTATGGCAGGAATAATTTCTGCAAATTTACTTTTGTACCGGGGATCTAACAGTGTGGCAACCCAGTAGTCAGGATTATTTCTAATTCTCACAATTCGAGGGTCATGTTGCAGGTAGTGCAGCAAGAAGGCACTCATGTGTGTTGCGCATCCAGGAGCACCAAGTCCCTGTTGTGTTGGTGGCGAGGTAACAATCATGCTTCCTTCCTCTGTCCTCTCCCCCCAACCTCGCACAACAGAAATGTGATCAAGGTCTCCCTCATCTGATGAGTCTTCCATCAGTTCGTCCTCCACTTCTTCCTGGGCTCCTGCACCTTCCTCACTAGTTTGGCTGCTACCATGCGCCCTGGTTAAACCATCTCCCCCACCCTCACATGCCTGCCGCCTTGGTGCTGCCGACCGTCTGGACCTTGCAGATGTTAGCCCTTCCGCATACAACTCCTCCTCCTCTACTTCCTCCACCTCCTCTTGTGCCACCACCTGACTCCGAATTCTGTTTAACATGTGCTCCAGCATGTAAATCACCGGAATAGTCATGCTGATAATGGCATCGTCAGCACTAAACATCTTCGTCGCCATTTCAAAACTGTGCAGAAGGGTGCATAGGTCCCTGATCTGAGACCACTCCTCCAGCGTGATTTGCCCCACCTCTGAATCTCGTTGGCCCAGGCTATACGTCAGAACGTATTGCACCAGGGCTTGTCGGTGCTGCCACAGTCGCTGCAACATGTGCAGAGTTGAATTCCACCGGGTAGGCACATCGCATTTTAGTCGGTGAAGTGGCAGGCCCAACGACTTCTGTAGAGATGTAAGTCGCTGAGCTGCGGGATGCGAACGGCGGAAGTAAGCACACAGCGACCGTGCCCTCTGCAGAAGGCCATCTAGTCTGGGATAGTGGGCTAAAAATTGCTGGACAACCAGGTTCAACACGTGAGCCATACAAGGCACGTGTGTGACATTGCCCCGGCGAAGGGCCGCACCCAGGTTTGCAGCATTGTCGCACACGGCCTTCCCTGGTTTCAGGTCCAGTGGAGACAACCATTCATGAAATTGGTTCTCCAGAGCTGACCACAACTCCTCAGCTGTGTGACTCACATTTCCCAGACATTTCAATGTAAAAACCGCCTGATGACGTTGAGCCCTACTGCCAGCATAGTAAGGAGGTGTGCAGGATCCCTTCTGCGCAGTTAGAAAGCTTGTGGCATGACCAGACAGGCTTTGGGTGCAGGTGGAAGACCGAGAGGAGGTTGAGGAGGCAGAAGCAGTGGAGGAAAAATGACATAAAGAGGATTGACGCACAACTCGTGGGGACGGCAAGACTTGGACAGCAGCCCCTTGTCCTGCTGTCACCATAGTTACCCAGTGCCCAGTCAGCGACATGTAACGCCCCTGTCCATGCCTACTCGTCCAAGTGTCTGTGGTGAAATGCACCCTGTCACACACAGAGTTTCTCAAAGAAGCGGTGATGTTGTGTGCGACATGCTGGTGGAGCGCAGGCACACCTTTCTTTGAGAAGTAGTGCCGACTGGGCATCTGGTACTGGGGCACTGCGACGGACATAAGGTCTCGAAAATCCTCTGTGTCCACCAGGCGGAAAGGCAGCATTTCTGTAGCCAAGAGCTTGCAGATGGTGAAATTCAACCTCTTAGCTTTCTCATGGCTAGGAGGAAATGGTCTTTTACTTGTCCACATCTGAGGGACCGAGGGCTGGCTATTGTGCTTAGACGGGGTTGATAAGGGTGTCCCCGGCAAACTGCCGGTCTGTGAGGAAGATGCAGGCGGACATGTTAGGTTGCCTTGATCCAAAGGTGGTGCTATCGATGTCGGACAGCGCTCAAGACCAGCTGGTGTTACCACCTCCAAAGAAAATGATGACCTGCCAATCACGCTGGCTGTTGCGGGTAAAGAGGTGGCAGGTCTGCGCCCCAAAACAGGTGTGACTGCTGTCCCCCCAGTCACAGAGGATGAAGAGGCCGCGGATGCACAAGATATGGCAGACGGTGGTTGGCCCGGCCGGCTAGACCGCATTGTAGCACACTGAGCTTCCCACTGCAACTTATGCTTCATGTCCATGTGCCGGTTCATGCATGAAGTACTCAAACTATGTATTTTTTGGCCTCTACTTAGCTTTTGCTGACAAATGTTACAGATAACACGAGTTGGGTCATCTTTATCGATCTGAAAAAATGCCCAGGCTATGCAAGGCTTAGCACCCATGCGACCTGAAGAGCCACCACGACTTGTGGTGAGAGGCAGAGTTGTGTTTGAGGATGCAGTTGTTGACGTGCTTCCAGTACTACGTCTCTGTCCAGGAAGGCGCAACCTGACCTCGTCGTCACTAGCATCTTCCTCCACCTGCTCTGCTGACCTCATCTCTTGGCTGACTGTGGGTTGACAGTAAGTGGGATCTCCGACCTCATCATCATCACCCTGTGCGTTATCACACCCGTCGTCCTCAGAGCCAACCTGTTCCTGCCCTGACAAAAAACTAAAGTTGTCGCTCCAATCAGGTATTTGAGTCTTATCATCGTCTTCCTCATTGTCTCCACCAACAGGAGTTACAGTTTGGGAATGAGGGTCTACATTATGGTCAGAACCTTCTGCGTCTGGTCCTGGATCCGACTCATAAAGATTCTGGGCATCAGTGCAGATCATTTCCTCGTCTGGATTCACAGAAGCGCTGGAGTCGACCTCTGATTCCCAGGCTATAGTATGAGTAAACAGCTCTGCAGACTCAACCATCTGTTCTACCTCATACTCAGACGGGCAGCTGGAGATTTGGGAGCTGTGAGGAAGCAAGTGCGATTTGGGTGACACCTTTGAGGACTGGAGTATTTGTGATGTTGAAGTTGATGTGGAGGAGAGCCCACTTAAAGGAGCACTTGATATCCGTTGAAGCACCTGCTGTTTTTGTGCCTCATCTGGAATTTGTAGCGATTGGCGTGGCCGTAAGAAAGGGATCTTATCACATTGTCCGCTAAAAGAAGTAGACATTTTAGTTTGGCTGGAAGATGGTCTTTCTTCTGCACCTACCCCACGGACACAACCTTTTTTCCCCTTCCCAACACGCCTATTCCCCTTTCCACCAGCAGCAGGCCTTTTTCCACTCATTTTGGTGGTTAACTAATTCACAACTCTGGAGTTGTTTGCACAAAAAAACAATGGATGGTAACCGAGCAGAGCTGAGTGGCCAAACTGTGGTATTAGGCCAAAACTATTGGCTGGGTTAGATGCAGAAAAAAATTATTTTTAATTTGCAACCTGATGGAGGTCAGTATAGATGGACTAATAGACCAAGTCCCACACACCGCTAGAAGCCCAAATATTTTTTCAGAGCTAGATGCAGAAAATTTTTTTATTCAATTTGCAACCTGATGGAGGTCAGTATAGATGGACTAATAGACCAAGTCCCACACACTGCTAGAAGCCCAAATATTTTTTCAGAGCTAGATGCAGAAAAAAATTATTTTTAATTTGCAACCTGATGGAGGTCAGTATAGATGGACTAATAGACCAAGTCCCACACACTGCTAGAAGCCCAAATATTTTTTCAGAGCTAGATGCAGAAAAAAAATATTTTTAATTTGCAACCTGATGGAGGTCAGTATAGATGGACTAATAGACCAAGTCCCACACACTGCTAGAAGCCCAAATATTTTTTCAGAGCTAGATGCAGAAAAAAATTATTTTTAATTTGCAACCTGATGGAGGTCAGTATAGATGGACTAATAGACCAAGTCCCACACACCGCTAGAAGCCCAAATATTTTTTCAGAGCTAGATGCAGAAAAAAATTATATTCAGTTTGCAACCTGATGGAGGTCAGTATAGATGGACTAATAGAATGATGCTATGCCCAAAAGATTTTACTTCACTAGGTGCAGTAAAAAAATTGGTATTCTATACACAGGTGGTATATCTTGCAACACAGATAGGCTACTCCACTGACTAACACACTCTGCAATAGGCCAAAAAGGATTAGCTTTGCTAGATTCAGCCAAATGCTGTGAAAAAAACTTGCACAGCACTGGCACAGACCTGCCTGGCAAAAACTGATAGGAACTGATGTAACCTAGTCCTGAAAAGGACTCCAATTACAATTAGTCTTTACTCCCACAATCTATCTATTTAAGAGCACAGACCTGCCTGATAAAAGTCGTAGGAAATGCTGTAACCTAGTCCTTAAAAGGACTGCAATCACAACTATTCCCTACTCCCAAGCTATCTGTATATTTGTGCGAAAATTGGCTTGAAATTAACAAGGTATAGCGCACACAGCAACAGCGGTGCCGTCTAACACGCAGCTGCAGCAGTGAGAAAATGGTGGCGACGGGGAAAATGGCTTGGTCTTATAGGGCAAGGACATGTGACATACACTGCCAATCACACATGCCCTTGCTTGTGTGAAAAAAAGCACTTCGCTCCGTGTGTGCGCTGCTGATAGGCTGACAGATTGCACCTCCCCACTGCAAATGCGGGAAAGAGAAAAAAAAATGGAGATCTTCATTGTTCCTGCAGAGATCCATCCCCTGCCCCCCCCCCCCCGCCCCGCTGTACACTCAAACTGCGTATTAACATTAATTTTCATCATTACTGAGAAAAAATCCAGTTATGATTTTGGTGCACGAACAGTTATCGAACATAACCTCGAACAGCCGAATTTTTCTCAAATTGTTCGTGTTCGCCGACCGGCTCGAACACCGCCCAAAACAGCTCGAATTTGAGATTGGCGAACAGTTCGAGTAGAACAACGCTCATCTCTATTCTTAAGGGAGTCAAGTCATGCTCCCTGTGACAATTGAGAGGTGTTCTTGGAGTTGGCAATATTGTTGAGGCAGGGTTTTAAACTGGGTTGATGGTACCATTGGATTGTGTTTATAATTTGGTACTGGCCTGGAATGTTGGGACCCTTCAAGGTGGGGACCCTTGGAGTTGATTGCATGATATTGGGTTCCTGAAACTATAGGTTCCCCAGGCACTGTGGTTGTCAGAGGGGGTATTGCTGAAAGGTTAACATTTTCCGTACCGCTAAACTCTTGGAGCACCAAGAACCTCCTTACCTAAAATTTGTTATTTAATTATGTTTGCAATAAAGGCCATTTTTTACCTGTTTAGTCCAAAACCATTAGACTGTCTTAATTTGGAATTTGGGGAGATTGGTGGAGGAAAGCTAAGTTAGATAGCAGCCAGCCTATAAAATACAGGAATCATATAACAATGACAACTCCAGGTGCAAACTAAAATGTTATAAATTATATATTATTAATATTGTAAAATATTAATTATTTCAATGCATAACTTGCATTTACTATTATTTCCTGCAGTGAAATTGTTATTACTATTTATTATAGTTCAAGTCAGAAGTTTGGCGTAGGATAAGTATACAGTTTGTCTTTTGCACTCTAAGGTGGAAGCTGGACAGGAACTGGATGGGAGATATGTGTCACTGAGATGGTTAGGAGTGGTGATGTGAAGGTTAGAAAATCAGGCTCTGGCACAGATAGAGCTGAGAGGGTTTTTTAATGGTCCTGGATTTTTGGGTCCAGGTTTTAGGAGCGTCCTAAGAGCTTGTGGACCCAGCAGTGATCTCCACTTTCTGCTGCTAATTGACACCCCCTTGCTTGATATTTAAAAACCCTCATTGTCTACAGAGAGTCGCCGGTGATGGAACTATTTTCCCCTTCTCAGGCCTGAAGTACTAGCAGTTGGCTAGTTTCTTCCTGGAGTTTCTTGGTGGATTATTGTCGTCTTCTCTCTGGTGTCTTCTCAAGCTAAGTGTATCCCCTTGTCTGTTTTCCTTGTTTGTCTATAGTTGCAGTGGGGGCTGACTAGTGCTCACCACTTCTCCTCCCTATCTAGGACCTAGCTCTAAGGACAGTTATGGATTAGGTACCCTGCTCAGCAATAGGTGCGGAACCTATTTAGGGATGGTAGGGGAATCAGGGTGTTGTAAGATCTGCCTAGGGGTCTCCACTCTCCTATTCCCTAGTTGTTGGGATTCCCCCCTTTTCCCATCGTCATACACTTGGTCCTTCTCTTACCTAGCGTGACAGTAGGTGTACCTTCCCAGCATCTTTTCCTTTGATCACAGTTAGAGTTCTGGGAGGTTATTCTTGCTTCATTTATTTTTGGTTCTCCTTAGTTTTCCTGATCTCCCCATTATGAATGGACTTTAAGTTTGTTCACCCTGGGTCTTAGTGTCCACCTGCACTCTTTCCTCTCTCCTTCTTAGTCTTTGTGTAGTGGCCTCCCCTCTTCTTCCTCAGGAGACACCAGAAACCCCTCAATGGGCTTTTAGGGAGTAAGGTTCAAGATGGTCTTTTTAGTTGTGCAGGTAGGGATTGTCTAGTCTGTGCAGGGACCAGTAGGATGTTTGTTCGGCTTCTCTCTGTAATAGGTCGTCCTTATTCCGGTTACCCGTGTGTGAGTGTGTCACGTTCATAAAAGCATAGAGCTGAAATGGAGCTCTATGTTTTATTTATTTTACTCACTTATACACAACCATTAACTCCACAGCGCTTTACGATCATCAGCGCCGAACATGTTTCTCTCTAGCGATTAGATGAAATTGCCACTTGAAATACTCTTCCTATTTATTTCTGTTGTAAAATGGCCTACTGTTCATATGTCCAGTCTTTTAAGCTTTTTTCTGCTCAAGGATTTAAAAAAATGACTGATGGGAGACAAAATGAGTGCCTCACTTTTATAAAACATCTCCCGGAGGAAAACTTTCTAAATTATGCACTGTCAAATCAAAAGGCTGTAACAAAAAAGGCTCCAGGAAAATTACTCTGCAAACTCCTCCAAAAACTCTTCAAAGAAAAACATTTTTCCTTTAAGCTGTTTCCACTAGAAAACTCTGCGTATTTGAAGTCGCTTTTCTTTTTTTGACTTGTGGTTTTCACTGATGTTTTTTCATTCAAATCCATGAAAATGGCACATGTAAATCATGAATTTAGCACAGAAAACGAGCTAAACCCCAAATACGACTTCAAATTGTTTGATGAATTTTTCACAAAAGTCACTAATTGAGAAGTAATAATGCCAAAAAATGGCGGAAATGCAATGATGAATCCGGACCTCTGTGTTTACAGAACCTTAAATGGACCAGAATCACTGGTCCTCTTCTCCACTTACTAATGAGACATGTATGTTGTATATCATTGATATGCCATAAATGTTAGTAATATTAAATGCAAAGAAACAATAAATTTATATATTTTTTTAAAGATTTTTTTTAATAAGAATTGCATAGAATAATTAATAGATGTTCTCGGAGGGGCCATTGCCTTCTGCAGTTATTTCTTGGTGGTCAGGTACATGGCACAAGTCCTTCCGCACAGGTACAGCCTTGATGGTGGAGATGCTGTACTTCCTTCAGGGCGCTAGATGTGGAGGTTTTATTCCTATGAGATATCTCTGGTGCCTCAGCGGCAGCCGGCAGAAATACAGCTTCCTCCGATGAAGCGAGCAGCCCTGGATAATCCTCGCCGGCAGGATGATATCACCCGGCGGAAGATGGAACCTATGAGAAGAGATATAAAAATAATGTCAGTAATGGGCCTCCATATTAGAGGATACTGGGACAGGACAGTAGAGGGGTCTTCTCCATACAGAGGTACGGGGTCATTGTCAGCCATCATACATGTGACAATCCCACCACTGACAGGTAACATCTGCTCCACGTGACTTCTTCTCACTGACGTCATACAACATGGAGCCTATTGTCACACTTACCTCTTCTACTTTCCACTTCTTGTACTTTCTCCGGTTTCTGTTTTTTTCTCAGTTTTAATACAGATTTTCTGCTCTTCTTAACTGGAAATTCTTATGAGAAGGTAAAAAAAACATGTTATTATAAACTCCTAACACATTAGCTTTATATCTTTATGTAGCAGAACAATTTTATTCTTATACCCTATAGTCTGGGCATTCTGGTATTTCATCAGCGCAGAATATGTCATATGTACAAGGCATCACCTGAGGGCTTGAGCATTAGATTAATATGGACTAGTAGGTTTCATGTGGTGTCTGTTCCCTTATTAATATACAAATTGCCTCTTCAGAGAGGAAAAGAACTTGAACTCTAGCACCCCCTATTGGAAGTCGCAATCCTAAAAGTCAATATCGACTCTTTAAAGGGGATCTGTCAGGACACTTTTTCTATGTAATCTGAGAGCAGCATTATATAGACCCTGATTCTAGAGATATGTCACTTACTGGACTTTGTTTTGCTGTTTTAATACAATCAGTATTTTATCAGCAGGACATTATCACTGCCTTGTGCATCTTAGTCCAACCACACAACACTGATTAGCAGCTCTCTGTCACTATATAATGTACACAAAAAGTGAGCTCTGCTGGATCTGCAGCAGAGAAAACTATTCCTCAATCCTAACTGCTGCACCCAGTATCTAAGTGACACATCGCTGGAATCAGGGTCTCTGTTCCCACCTCATGCTGCTGTAGGATTTCATAGCAAAAGCCTGCTGACAAATTCCCTGTAACGAGCGCTGCCACATGACGTGGGATAAAAGCCAAACCAGACACCCCATCTGCAGACGTGTTTCGGGGTGATTGCAAAGCAAGAGTTTTATTTCTAGGGGAAATGTCTCCACTTGTGGAGAGTGACTTGCCTGACATAGCAAGAAGGAAAGTGAATAAAAACCAGCCGGTGATGTACTTCTTCCAATAAATATTATGTTGGTTACAGAAGAAGAAAAGTTACAATTAGGATAGGAGAACATCTCCGCGATATTTCACATAACAGCAGAAAGCGACAGATCTCACCTGCTGGAAATCCTCCTATCACCGCACACTGCAGACGCATCTACTGTCACTGCATGTGGCATCGAGAGAACTGATCGTCTGCCCCGTGGTGGGAACAGAAAAAGCCATTTACTGCATACAGACACTTTCTGGATGTTCACACTACTGTAGATATGATTTTTCCCAATGGAATGAACTTATAAAGGGAACGAATGTTTCATTACTAGCGCCACAATATTCCTTTCCATGTAATTATCTGATATTCACTGTTACAATAGATTTGCCTTGTTACTGGTTTTGGTTTTCCCTTTTTCCCCCTTGCTATGGATTATGCATCATCACCGTGGATTGTGTTGAGGCTTACATCCTATACCCACTGAAGTTCAGCTGCTACATTCTCTATTTTCCTGTGATGGCTTACACTGGTAAGACGTCTTAAAGACCAGAGGAGCATTGCATGCCCTATAAGACTCATCACGCTGGCATGTGACTCTCCACAAGGCGAGACGTTACCCCTTAGATCTCTTATTCATATGGTATTATTTGCAGCATGCCACAGTGTTCTCATATAATCAATTAGATAAAACCTCAATTTAACGATAACGGCATAAAAGCCCATATTAAGCTATAGGCAAAGTGTTCAGGATCAGTTTGGCTCAAAACTGTGAGACCGCATTTAACGGACACCAAAAAAGAGAATTTCTACACACTGAAGTTCAAAAAAATAATGATCTTCTGAGCCTCCTTGTACACATTCACATTGTACTCTGATCATAGACTATAACAAGATGTGCTATACACCTGCACGTACCTGACGATGTGGAGGAGGATGACGTGCCTTCTCTAGCAGTGAGATCAGTTCCAGGAGAAGATTCTTTCTGTCTGTTTGGTAGAAGAAAAACATGTAAATTACAAGTAAGAACAATAGAAAATGTTAAGACACCAGTATGCAAGGCCAATTAGGTCAACATGGAGGGAATATTCTGTCCAGGACCCACCTCTTCTATTAGGAAGAATTGAGATCCATTAAATATTATGGCCCTCAGTGACTGGAAATAAATGACTGGTAGTCAGAGTAATCACAAGCCAGAGCCACAGCGATCAGCAATTATGGGTTGGTGGCTGCTGGATTTTATGTTGTGTTACTTGTATCTTGTATATGTTGTTCTGATCATGTTATATCGGATCTAAACCCCACAATATTAATCTACTCACATTTCTGAGTGTTTTTTTCTTTTTTCTATGGGAGAATTCACTGGAGGCTCATTGGGATCCTCATTATCCATCACCCTAGTATTGGTGTTACATAGCTAAAATACAGAGAAAGATAAAATGTAAAACATACATCGTTCTGAACTTTTTTTAGTTATAGGTTTTGCAGTTGTAATGGGTCTCAAACTTACATTAACAAGCCATTGAGTAGATGATACAAAGTTGTGGCTTTCTGGCCAGTCATTCTCCTCGCTTGTGTCCCCTTCACTTGAGTCCATATGTTTGTATATCCAGGAGTGAGCTACAAAGTGTAAGTACAGTAGTATCAGAGATTATTAGAATAAAACACTGTCACACACAATCACTATGTTATCACTAATAATGATAGGAACTGATTGTTACATAAAGTGAAAGACAAGACAAACAACAGTTTGTTCCAGATGACGTCTCATTCTACTTACGCTCAAAGTGGCTGGTGTCCACGTCTGACACCAGATGAGGAACATACAGGGGCCTCTGACTTAGAAGGTTGGCAAAGTCTAAGTTACGCAGGAACGGATGACTCTTAATCTCATTTGCTCCTCCTGGAAAAGGAAAACAAAAAAAAATCTGATACAGACATCATCAGAGACTGCTACAAATCCGTATAGTTTGCATTTATCTCAACTGCAGATGTAGCAGAGCCTATGTGAGTTAAATATACTGAAAATCATAGCATGACGAATGGGAATAGGACAAGTAGGAAAAGTAGAGAATCTCAGTGCTAATTCACATGGGCATGATCTTCTATAATAACTTATTATTAATATTATATACATTACTTGTCCCAAGTCTTTTCGCTGGATTTTTTCTGAGCATCCCAGTGATGATGTCCTGAGCTTTGGGTGGGAGGAGGAAATTGTAAAATTTCCAAGCTACATTATCTGTCAAAGAAGGAAAAAAAAACAAATATTACAGAAAGTAAAATCTCTTCATTTACTGTACTATAAAAACCTCTGCTTAACAAAGAACTAAACCTAAGAACCAATCTAAGCAAGTGAACCAAATAACAAGGACATTACATAGAATTCTGTTTATTTTACTTACCCCTGCAAATATTGTCAAGAACCTCAATTATAGAACTCCCATCAAATGGTGCAAATCCTAAGAGAAATTTATATAATATGATTCCTATTGACCACCAGTCAACAGGTCTCCCAAAGCCTTTCTGAAGTATAACTTCTGGGGCTATGTAATAGGGAGTGCCAGGCATCTGGAAACCAACAGAAGAATGAGATGATGATCAATGAATAGAATTGTCACAAATAACATTAATGGAAAGGTTTTTTAGATGAGAAAATATCATAGAAGCCGAAATAGAAGAGATCTCTAAAGAATAAAACCCTATACGTAATGCTGACCTTGTCATCACAGAACTCTCTGGTGATGTTTTCCCTTAGAGACTTGTAGATGTCTGATGTAGGTCTCATGAGGCCGATTTTTGAAAGCCCAAAATCGGTGACCTTAATGTGTCCAGTTGATGTTATCAGGAGACTGTGAAAGAAAAGACAGTGTTAGCCCCAAGTAATAACTCATAGATTGTATAACAAACTCTACATTTCTTCTCCTTTATTATAGGGGTCACTTACTTCTCAGGCTTTAGGTCTCTGTGCACCACACCATAGCTATGCAGGTATTCCACAGCGAGAACCGTTTCTGCAATGTACATGCGGGCCAAGGGTACAGGTAAAGAACCATCGAAAGGACCTCCGAGCTTCATAAGAGTGGCACAGTCTCCTCCTACAGCAGGAAAAAAAGACAGCTGAGGGTTTGTTACAATGTAAACCACACATGAATGAATGACCGACTGAATGAAAGATAAGTGGAGATATTGAGGTAGGGCGTAATACCTAGAGATATACTGTATAAGAGGAGCGTATATTATATACTTTAGAGTGGCCCTATACAACAAAATAGAGGAGGACCCAATCTACCATCCTCTTATTTCTCTATGAAAGTGCTCATCTATGCAAACTGGTAAAATAATGTCAAATCCTCCTTTTATCCGTAACAGAAATTACAGACTTTACTCAGTGAGGACGAACATGGGAGACTTTCACAGAGATAAGCAATTTTCCAGGCATTTTGGTAATAGATGACTAATAGTAATTGCAGTGTGGACATTTAATGGTCGTCCATAAGGACATTTAATGCTCGTCCATGTGGACATTTAATAGTCATCCACGTGGACATGTAATCATCTTCCATGTGGACATGTAATCATCGTCCATGTGGACATTTAATAGTCATCCATGTGGACATGTAATCGTCGTCCATGTGGACATGTAATCGTCATCCATGTGGACATGTAATCATCATGAATTAGATGCTTGGAGTTCAGGAGACATGGGCCTGATCTAGACACAATATATAATGTCCTACCTGCTACGTACTCCATGACCATACACAGATGAGACTTAGTAGGAAAAGAGCATAACATGGAGACCACAAAGGGATTATCAGCGAATGCTAGGATGTCCCTCTCTTGAAAGGCCCGCTCAACTTGCTCTGGCTTCCTCAGGTTCTGCTTGTTCAGTTTCTTCATAGTGAATACCTTGTTGGCGTCTTTATGATGCACTAAGTGGATGGCTCTGGAGGAGAGGAAAATCCATGATTTAAAATGAATCCTTATTAACAGACTGTTTATAGACCACATCAAATGGTCTTCTGTACTAATGGTTACTAGGTTAATACTAGATGTACGGTCATTAGAAATCCATGTATGAATACATAAGATCACATTACATAAATGATCACCAATGGGAGGTTCTCACGCCTGTCACATCCTAGCTGATTATACAGTGACATTGATGTGGGTAATGTATATAATGCCAACATAAAACTCACCCAAATGCTCCACTGCTGAACAGTTTGATTGATTCATAGTCGTTTTTACACGGCTTTTTCTCCGGGTTCAATGATCTGATCAAGGCCTAGAAAAGAAAATTACATTTTTTAGACATAAAAGCTGCAGGAAAATCCTAGCTCCAGATGAAGGAACTTCTCACTGCCTGCCTGATACATGGACCTCCACAGACACTGTTGTATTATAGGGGATATCCTCCATACACATATGTGACTGTACAACAGGGGGGTATAAGGGATATAACACAGAGGAGTCAGCAATAAAACTGCTGTCATCACACACAATAGATATGATCTACACTGAGAATAGAGCTATCCCATCGTCTCCTGGGGTATAATATTGGATGGATTGCACTCCCCGTTATCTGATGATATACAGACGTCTCCCTCGGATACTTACACTGTCAGATTCGTGGATCTTTGGTGTCTCATCTATTCCATGATCAGTATTTCCAGATACAGTTATTTCTAAAATAATGAAGAGACATCACGTATTAGACTACACCAATACCTGACATATAGCACATAATATATAACATATCACTATAAAAAGTCTGCAGGACTGCACCTCTGTAAATGGTATTAACACTGGGTATATAGATATTCTGCTCACACTGTATATATTCATGGCATGTCCATAGACAGCAGTCACAGCCTCATATACAGGATAGAGCGTAAGGCCTCATTCAGACGGCAGTTTGATCAGAGTTTCATCAGTTTTTTCACTGATGAGAAACAAAATTAAAGTTTCTCCACCTTCTCCTATCTGTCAGTCAGTGAAAATCAGAAAGGATAGCACTCGTCCATGAAAAACTGACGTGTGAATGAGGCCTAAATCTACATATTCTCAGGTGTCTCTATATTATTTAGATGTGTGTAAGAATATTAGATGATCGGCTTACCTTCTATCAGATCACTGTTTAGCCCCCGCTGACTGGTATTAGGGTCCGGGACATATAGGTTTTTCACCTTTTCAAAGTCACCTTTTGATGTTCCCTGAGGGTTATATGTACAATTAATATAACATTTCATAAATAGTAATTTGCCATATACATAAAACAGAAAGAACTAAACACGGCCGCTCCCTCCAGTAAATCCAGACTAATATATAACAAACTTGTATATACAATTGTTCTCTAATAACTGCTATTATCAAAACGTTACAAGAAGGAAGACTGTGATGATTGGATGAGAAAGAGGCGGAAATACAAACTCTGCGCCACTGAGTCCAGGCTGTCATCACAGATGATGGAGCCGCAGAGACAGGCCTGGAGCCAACATGGAGGTCTCCAAAATCATAAATCTGTCCTTCTACTAAATTACTGGTAATCTGGAGATCAGACCACAAGGACATATGGTATAGAAGATGATGGATCCTTACCGGGACTTCCAGTATATACTCCAGTACATACAGGACATTTTGGGCCAATTGTTTGAAAAAGGCCAACTCTCCACTCTGGGATTTTTTTTCAGCCTGTATAGATGAAAACAAAAAGAAAAATCAGAAAATCAGGTTCTATATTATATTAATAGAGGTCGAAAGAAAAAAAAAAAAAGAAAATAAACTAGTCTGCTATGATTATTATTCATTATTATTTTGGGCAGATTGTTTGCATCTTACCTGTTGTACTAATGTCCAGATGTTCATCTGTAAATGCTCAAGATATTTTGAGCTTATTTGACCTTGGTGGTATTTGGTCAGGCAGTCTTTTACAAGCTCCATAACCAGCCGGTAAGTGAAGCTGATGACGCCATCAGGCAGGGGTAGCACGAAGTCAGGGGTGTAGGTGGTAACAATCCCCTGGAGCAGTGCCAACACCTGAAGTTTTTCGAGAGGAATTCTCCGCATTTCAAAGAAATCCAAGCGCGGTTAGGATATCACTAACTTTGTAGCCAAAATCACTAACAACAATGACACCTGGGCTATAAACACTGGTGTTAGTAGTGGTGGTGAATTGTGATGTCAGAATGGAATCCTGTGATGTCATGATGGAATCCTGTGGTGTAATCTTAAAGAGGCATCTTACTTTACAAGGAAGTTGCCTACAAACAATTAAGGCGGCAACACCATAGTCTGAGCATCAGTACTAGACTCAGGAACGGAGGAAGAGCCATGGTTGCTCCTGAATACTGAAATTCTTAGGGGTCTTTATATTCAGAAATTCTTAGATGCTAGATTCCAGATGCAAATCGTTCTTCATATGTGTCCACATTTACACTTTTCTGGATATTGCGACGTCTTGTTTCATAGATATGATTTCATTATATTAAGAAATTACATTATATTAAGAAATACTTGATTCATATCTGGCATACCAATTGAACTACAATGTGAGAGTCCAATAGTAGTGACTCTCATACCAGTAAATAGGCTCCGAATCAAGAAAAGGGGAAAGAATATGACAAGAAATGCATGAAACCACGAGGCCATGTTCCTACGTAGCAGAAATGCTGCATTTTTTTCACTGACTTTTCTGTTTAACCCCTTCACGACAAGGCCAATTTCCGTTTTTGCTTTTTTGTATTTTCCGCACCTTCATTCAGCACCAGAACTTTTTACATTTTCTCTCCACATAGACATACAAGGGCTTGTTTTATGTGGAATGAGTTGTACTTTTGAGAGATACCATTAATTTTATGACAGAGTGTTCTGGAAAACGCAAAATATGTTCCAAGTAGGGAGAAATTGTGAAGAAAACGCAATTCTGACATTGTTTCTTGGAATTGTTTTTACAGTGTACATTTTGTGGTAAAAATTACCATGCAGTATGATTCTGCTCCTCAGTATGATTATGGCGATACCAAACATATCCAGTTTTCTTTTATTATTTTAATGGTGAAAAAAAGATCAGAAGTTTGCAATAAAACATTTTAGTAGTTGTGTCGCCATTTTCCTCGGCCTGTAATCTTTTCATTTATCGGTCAGTGGAGCTGAGTGATGGTTTATTTTTTGTGGGGTGAGACAACGTTTTTATTGATACCATTTTGGGATAGATATGAAGTTTTGTTTTCTAGTTACTGCATTTTTTTTTGTGGTGTTTTGTGGTGTTCTTGAATTCTTTTTCATTTATGGTGTTTACTGATTGGGTTAATTATTTTTAATTTTGAAAGATCTGACTTTTCTGAATGCAGCTATACCACTTTTTTTATATATACAGTACAGACCAAAAGTTTGGACACACCTTCTCATTTAAAGATTTTTCTGTATTTTCATGACTTTGCAAATTGTACATTCACTCTGAAGGCATCAAAACTATGAATTAACACATGTGGAATTATATACTTAACAAAAAAGTGTGAAACATCTGAAAATATGTCTTATATTCTAGGTTCTTCAAAGTAGCCACCTTTTGCTTTGATGACTGCTTTGCACACTCTTTTTGACTTTTTTACACACTGTTTTTGACTCTGGCTATTATGCATGATTCAATGTCCCCTGTCCATTCTCCTTTGAATATGATGGGCACCTTGCCTGACGAGTCCCCAGCCCGCAAACTATTCACTTGATGTGGATGCATGGGGAATCACAGGCTATTTTTTGCTGTTACCACGTGACTCCTTTTGTATCCCGATTTATGGCAATGCTATGACTTGAACACTGATGTTTGAGATTGATGTATGTAATAAAGACTGTTTTTTATTCAGCTACTCCTGTTTTTCTCTTGGTTTGGTATGCTGTTGGAGTAGAATTTATGCTGAGCTAACTTTTATGGTCTATCAGCAATGTTTGCTTTTGGGCATGTACTTAAGGCTGCTGTATATCTACTAATGGTCCCCATATTGCAGACATGGTCCCCATATTGCAGACATGGTCTCCCATCCAGGTCCCCCATATTACAGACATGGTCTCCCATCCAGGTCCCCCATATTGCAGACATGGTCTCCCATCCAGGTCCCCCATATTGCAGACATGGTCTCCCATCCAGGTCCCCCATATTGCAGACATGGTCCCCCATCCTGGTCCTTATCTCACAGACATGGTCCCCCATCCAGGTCCCCCCCATACTGCGCACATGGTCCCCCATCCAAGTCCGCCCCCCATACTGCGCGCAGGGTCCCCGTCCCCCCCACATACTGCGTGCAGGGTCCCCCCCATACTGCGCGCAGGGTCCTCCGCCCCCCCCATACTGCACGCAGGATCCCCCCCATACTGCGCGCAGGGTCCCCACCATACTGTGCGCAGGGTCCCCCATCCCCCCCCATACTGCGCACAGAGTCCCCCGTCCCCCGCCATACTGCGCACAGGGTCCCCTGTCCCCCCCCATATTGCGCACAGGGTCCCCGTCCCCCCCATACTGCGCACAGGGTCCCCGCCCCCCCCATACTGCGCACAGGGTCCCCGCCCCCCCCATACTGCGCACAGGGTCCCCCGTCCCCCCCCATACTGCGCACAGAGTCCCCCGTTCCCCCCCATACTGCGCACAGAGTCCCCCATTCCCCCCCATACTGCGCACGGGGTCCCCCCCCAATACTGCACACGGGGTCCCCATCCCCCCCATACTGTGCACGGGATCCCCACCACCTCAATACTGCGCACGGGGTCCCCGTCCCCCATATACTGCGCACGGGGTCCCCATCCCCCCATACAGTGTTCAGGGTCCCCGTCCCCCCATAAAGTGTTCAGGGTCTCCGCCCCCCCATACAGTGTTCTGGGTCCCCATCCCCCCATACAGTGTTCAGGGTCCCCGTCCCCCCATACAGTGTTCAGGGTCCCCGTCCCCCTATACAGTGTTCAGGGTCCCCATCCCTCCATACAGTGTTCAGGGCCCCCATCCCCCCATACAGTGTTCAGGGTCAAGGTCCCCCCATACAGTGTTCAGGGTCCCCGTCCCCCCATACAGTCTTCAGGGTCCCTGTCCCCCATACAGTGTTCAGGGTTCCCGTCCCCCATATTGAGCACAGGTGTGCTGTATTTCACATGACAGAGAAAAAAAAAAAAAGATTCTCACCTGTCCTCCGTTCCCTCGGCGTCCTTTCTGCACCTGTGGCCCGCAGACACAGACTCCATAATGATCACGGCTCTCTCCAGCAGCCACCATCAGCGATGTAGTGCAGTGTATTGCCGCGCAGAGACCGGCTCTCTGCACAGCAATACCAGTGTCAGCCGCCGGCCTATCAGAGGTCAGCAGCTGACATCTGCGCATGGCAGTGATGTCATACGCTGCTGCGCTGGGCCGCTGATGTCAGCTGCTGGCCTCTGATAGGCTGGCGGCTGACACTGATATTGCTGTGCAGAGAGCCGGTCTCTGCGCGGCAATACACTGCATTAAAGTGCTGATGTCGGCAGCTGCTGGAGAGAGCCGCAGTGGTTACGGGGTCTATGTGCCTGCAGGCCGCAAGAAGCAACCGGAGGGGCCGCATACGGCCCGGGGGCCCCGTGTTTGAGACCCCTGGTATAGATGCTCTGTTCAGGAAGGTTTTGATGTAGTCAATGAAGCAAAAATAGATCTCCTTGTTGTATTCTTTGGCTTTTTCCATTATCCATCTGTTAGTAGTCATATCTCTTGTTCCTCTGCCTTTTCCTGGCTTATCCTGTGAAAATCCATGTTGGACAGATGAGTGTGGTGCAGATGATAATCAATTGAAGATGCCAGGAGACCAAAGAGGTTTCTATGCAGTTTATTATCAACGCATTTTAAAGTCATCCGACTTCTTCATCAGGAAAAACCACAAATATTTGAGGTTGTGATTTCTCCTGATAAAGAAGTCGCATGACTTTGAAACACGTTGATAAAAAAACGCATTGAAACCTCTACAGTCTCCTGAAATCTTCAATCGGCTATCATCAGCAGCACAGTTTACCCACTTCTTTCCAATATGGATTTTCATCAGATTCCACTCGTGGGCTTGCAACAGCTGACATTTTGAGCTACTACAGTTGTTGTGTATCACACAACCTCATCAGGTGAGTGTCTCCTGTCACCATTATACTCCACCACCGAATAAGACCCTATTGCGTTTCTATTGTTCTTTCAGGCTCACTCACTTTTCTGAATCCTGCTTGTTCTCCTGGCAGATCTTTCTTAAAGTAAGACTGTAACCATCTTTGTAGGATCGTAAGTAGTATTTTGCTGGCATGAGGTGTGAACTAAATAGTCCTATAGTTTCAGTCGGTAGCATCTCCCTTCTTCGAAATAGAAATAAACACCAATCTTGTCCAGTCATTGGATCATTTACCAGTTGTCCATATTGTAACGCTGGTGTATGTGGACCCACTGTGCCACAGGCTGGGCTTATTTTAGAAGCGTGACTAAGTGTCTAGTGTATTCACTAGAGCCTTTGAGGGTGCAGATAGGCTGGGCCACCAGTGGACACCAGATACCACTCCAGGGCAGTCCACGGGACTGCAGCAGCTGACCGGAGTGTCAGAAACTCGGGTATAGGGTACAGGTAGGCAAGACAAAAGTATAGTCAGACAGTCCGAGGTAAGGGCAGGCAGCACAGGTTCAAAATTTGAAGCCGAGGTCAGGAGCGGAGAGATCTGAATAACGATAAACGAGAAGGCTAGCCTTGTCGATAACAGGTGAGACAAAACAGAAATACGCCAATACAGGAAGTTAGAGACCGAGCTACTAGAACCTAAGTTCAGGTGAGTAATTTAGGATGGATTCGCCTGATATTTCACCTGCTGGCAGGTGATAGGCCGATGAAGCAGATCTCTGCAGGACAGAATGGGTACAAATTCCTGCAGAGTTCGGCCACTCCGGCAAAGTGGATCCAACCATTGCAGGTGCACGTGTAGCAAGATTTCGCGATCTTTTGACCCCTCTCTGTTACGGTATCTCCGCAACAGCAGCTCAGAGCGATGGTCAGGTACTAGGTGGAACAGAGCAAAACACACGGTGAGTAGAAAGGCGCTTAGAAGGCGTGCAAGTGTCCGACATAACAGTACCCCCTCTAATGCCCCCTCCTTTTTTGATCAGACTAATGTAGAAATTTTTAAAGGATGGTAGGAGTGCAGATGTACTCCGCAGGCTCCCAGCATCTCTCCTCTGGGCCAAAACCCTTCCATTTGACCAAATAGAATGTCTTCCCTCGGACCCTCTTGGAATCTAGAATGTCTTTGACCTCAATCTCAACCGAAAACCCCTCAGAAACGAACGTAGAAGCAGGAGTATGGACCTTGTAGAAGTGATTCAGGATCACCGGATTTAGAAGGAGCGAGATGTGGAAGGAGTTCAGGATCCAGATTAAGTTGTCTGATGATTTTGAATGGACCAAGATACAGAGGAGCGAACTTGTAGGAAGGCACCTTCTGGCAAACATTCCATGAAGACAGCCAAACCTTCTCTTCACGTAGGTAGTGAGGCAGAGAGAATGGAGGGTGTGCACTACTAATATAAAATTGATACTGTAGGGTGAGACATCATGTGGAGAGAGGGAACCTTATAAGAGACAAAGAAAAGCACGTCATAAAGATGTGGACTCTTGGTATAACAGAAAGTAATACAAAAAGTTTATTGAGCACAAAAGGACAATGGAGTTAAAAACACTTAAAAAAACAACAAATGGTATAATACATCCCTGGGTAATGAAATATAAATATATCAATGTAAGCAGCAACCTACATGTGGGACCAAGACACTCAGAAAACATGTATATAGATATAAATGGTCTCTTAGCACCATAGGCAATATGCATTGTGACAGAATCACTGATATTATATGCCAATGGAGGTAGGTGTCGGTTTTCCTGTGTGATTGTGTGGTCTGGAGACTGAAGTCTCCAGGCTGTGTGTGGCTGACGCCAGAGAACAACACCGGAGGACTGGTGTTGAAACTTCACAAGACTATCTGCAGCCGGCAAAGGCCCTGCTGACTAGAGGACTCTGTTATAGTTCAAGGACTGTTGATAAAGATATAGTCTGTTGGCGGTGTCACAACCCTGGACACGTAGCCGCCAGGTGTCATATGTTCCCTGAGCCCATGGACTGCAACCTAGGCAGACGAGTTTCCTATTATGCTTAACCAGCCTGCAGTGTGGACTGTCGACCCGGCGAGGAGCCACAAGCGTGTGCCGTGTCCATTAATTGAGTAAAGGTGATTGGACTGTTGGACTCTTGGAGTCTGGTGACTTTAATCAGAGCTACCCTTCCCCACCAGTTGATCCCTTCCAAAACTGTGGGCGTTCGGGGCATCTATGGGGATGCCAAGGACTATCCTGTGGCCACAGTGACAGTGGGAACAGAGTGTGGTGCCCAGTCCCACGAAGACAGGGTGGTTAAGGACCTGATACATCCCGTCATACTGGGCCGTGATTTTTCTTTGTTTTGGGACTTGTGGGGGAAGGGAACCGGACTAAGTAGCATGGGCAAAAGCCAGGTTCCTGGAGAAGAACCCCCGATGAAGTCTCAGGTGGAAGAGTTCCCACTGTGCGTCCTTGCCGGCGACGAGGGCAAGCCGGTGACCAAGGAGGCCGACCTCCCTGAGTTAGATATGTCCGGAGAAAACTTTGGGACTTCTCAAGTTTGAGACCTGACCTTAAAGGGGACATTTGACCAGGTTACCGTATGCAATGGGGTTGCCCAAGAGCCGGGGGCAGACACCAAGTTCCCCCACTTTGCAGGGGGAGTTGCTATTAGTGTTGAGCCACCCCCGTAGTGTTCGAGTTCGGTTCGGTTCGTCGAACACCCTTGTGTGCGCCGAACTGTTCGTCGAACTGTTCGTCGAACACCTTCGAACACCGTTAAAACCAATGGCAGGCAAACAAAAACACATAGAAACACATAGAAAACACCTTCAAAGGTGTCCAAAAGCTGACAAACTGCTCAGAAGACAGAAGACATAGCTAACATATGGAAAAGTGACAAGTACATATAGTCATGCGAAAAGAAAAGAGGTGGAGGAGTAAAAGGAGGGGGAGACACAGATATAGGCATTTCATGCCCTTCTAAAATCCAAAAAGTGAGAAGCCGACACGGCCAGTCCGTTCCTGCCCGTGCCACCTCCGTTTGTGCCAGAGCCGTGGTGGACCCTGACGGCCAGCCCCCCTCTCCCAATACTGGTGCCTGTCCACTGGTGGGTCGAGCGATTCCCCCTTTGGTGGAGGCAGCTCTAAGCTTTTTAATTTAAATTGTCTCTCTAATTTGAATGAATACACTTTAAATCCTTTTACAAGGATCTATTGAAGGGCAAGTCTCATGCCAGCAGCCGTGTAATTCCAGCTCCAATAGCGTCCACTAAAGCTGCTGCAGTTAAAAAGCTTTTATAAGGATCGAGCTCGGCTGTCCACCGCAAGGCGTCCTACCGCCAGTCCCAGCCCCTATGCCTTGGGGTGCCTCCTGATGCTCTTCACTAAGTATCCCGTGGTCCCGAAGCATTTCCTTTGAAAAAATTAAGTGTCCAAACTACAGGTGGTGTAGCTTGCTTAACAGCCGGGATAATCCGCTGACTAGCAGACACTGCTACTAAGCACAAAGTATTTCCTGGGCTAGAAGCAGTTAAAAATTTGTAATTAGATACTCTCGTTGGATGCTGAGAAAGCATTCCATAGAGTCTCCTGGCACGGCATATATTATTCTCTTAAAAAGCTTGGGGTAGGGGTCTAGGGGACCCTTTTATAGCCAAAATCACAGCCCTGTATCGCAATGCGTCACCTAGGCTGAAGATAAATGGAACTGTAGCACCCCGAGGGCTCGGTTGCTGCAGAGGTATTGCACCTCACCCAGAGTTGTGATATCTCACTCTCAGGTAAGGATGGAGTGTGGATCAAGACCCCGACACCTGCATGCATTACACCACATTGCTGTGGGGCAGGGCGACCAATATGCCCCTGAGATGGGCACGACAGTCCCTGTCCCTGGCTGGAGTGGGGGGAGGGAACACTGAGGAAGGGGAACCCTGTAGTGCAGGAGCAGGGAGGAAGCAGTTCCTGGGTGCATTGAGAAGGGAGTATAAAAGGTGGGCACCATCTTAGTTCAGTGCAGAGAAGTCTGAGCAGAAGTGACAGGGAGCAGGGGCTCTGCATGAGCTCTGCTCCAGAGGCGGGCCTAGTAACAGAGGCCCAGGCCTGGAAGAGGGAGAATGAAGGAAGAGGAGCAGAGAAGGCTCCAGGAACGAGGAACGAAGGGATCCCAGGGGTTTGGACGGGTGAGTCGCCACCGCACGCCCGAATCCACCTGCGTGGAGGGGTCAGGCCAAAGGGGGAGACCGGTCCCCGAAACTAGTGGAGGCGGGAAACGACCCTCAGCTAGAAACCGGAGGCTGTGACATTTTATGTGGCACAGCCCCTCGCTACACCCGCTAGGAGGGCAGCACATAGGGTCAGGGAAACTGGCGCAAAGTTTACCAAGAGGAGGCCCGAGGCAGCCGGACGGAAGGGTTGGTAAGAAAGGCCAGACAAAGGACACACAAAGGGGGTCCTGTGAAGCGCTCCAAAGTTATCTGGGAGTTGTCTGAGCCCCTCACCTGGTGAGCACAGTACGACGTGGGCAGCCGTTACCTGCAGAAGTGGTCTGGATAATAAGAACTGTGAGTAAAGGCCCTGGACTGCATCACTGACTCCGCATTGTTACTGCTGCTGCCCTGCACCATCACCCCCATCCTCCGCATACACTGCCCTGAGGCTATACTCCTCCCGTGGGGAGTTATACTACGCTCTGCTGCACCCACAACACCAGCCTCAGCGGTCTGCCCTGCAGCGGCGGTTCACTCTGACCGCAATCCACGGGTGGCGTAGTCGGACATTTAAACATCAAAACCACATAAATAGTTCCGCCACTGATTTGACCGCCCTGAGCCACGGAACCGGGTCGCCGCCACGGAGACTACAACCACCAGCATCCACCAAAAAGGGTCCGGCTCCGGATGTCCCAAGGCCCAGGGGAAGCGTCAGAACATTTTCATCACCTTTCATAATCACCAATCGGTCAAGGCAGGGATGTCCTCTGTCCCCTCTCTTATACATCCTAGTGACGGAGCACCTGCTCTCATCAATTCGCCATAACCCCAATATTAGGTGGATTGAGGTAGGAGGCACCGAGTACAAGTGCTCTGCATTTGCTGATGATGTCAATCACATATATCCATCAGCAGGCTGTTATGGCTGAAATAGATCACTTTGCTCCATGGTCAAATTTTAAAATCAATACAGCGAAGTCTGAGGCCCTCGATGTCTCCCTCCCCAAATCCATACAGGATTCCATCCAGTCCAACTTTCCCTTTGCCTGGCCCTCACAGGGTATCAAATTCTTAGGAATTCCTATTCATAGAGACCTCTCCCGTCTATGTTATCTTAATTTTGGGCCCTTTATTGAACAACTCCATACAGACCACGGTTGGCAAGTTAGAACTGTAAGATTCACTACGTGAACCACTGGTGTTTTGTGGAAAAGCACATGTACACTGTGTTCCAAATTATTATGCAAAAAGTGTTTAGGAGTGATAAGGGAAGAATTTGTTTGTTTGTCAGTTAAACTCATTGATGGTGATGTGTGTCAGGGCTCTTTATATCACTGTAAGCAATTGCAGACACCTGTGCTAATTAGTTTGGCAGGTGTGTCCAATGAACGGCAAGACTACTTAAGAAGGCTGTCCCACATTATTAAGCAGCCTACATTTTCGGCCAAAATGGGAAAGAAAAAGGATGTGTCGGCTGCTGAGAAGCAACAAATTGTGGAGTGTTTAGGTCAAGGCATGACTACAATCAACATTGTGCGATGATCAGGATGAAGTGTCTTGGCAATCAAGAAGTATGTAGCTGATTCACAGTACACACGTGTGCGTGCTGATAAGGGAAAATTGAGGACTCTTTCCTACAGGCAATTACATCAGTTTAAAAGAGCAGCGGCAAAAAAGCCTTGTCATAGCAGCAGACAAGTTTTTGAAGCTGCTGGTGCCTCCAACGTCCCCCGAACAACAAGATGCAGGGTCCTTCAGAGGTTTGCAGCTGTGCGTAAGCCATCCTGTCGACCTCCTCTATCCACTGCACACAAGCAGAAACGGCTCCAGTGGGCCAAACATTACATGAAGACTGATTTCAAAACTGTTTTGTTCACGGATGAGTGCCGTGCAACGCTCGATGGTCCAGATGGATGGAGTGGAGGATGGCTGGTTGATGGACACCCCACGCAAACACGGCTACAGCGCCAACAAGGAGGAGGTGGAGTAATGTTTTGGGCTGGAATCATGGGGAGAGAGATTGTCAGCCCCTTTAGGATCCCTGAAGGGGTAAAGATGAACTCCATAATGTATGTGGAGTTTCTCAAACAGCACTTCCTGCCATGGTTCAAGAAGAAGAACCGTGTATTCCACAGCAAGATCATTTTCATGCATGATAATGCACCGTCTCATGCTGCACATAACACATCTGCATCTCTGGCTGATATGGGCATAAAAGGGGACAAACTTATGGTGTGACCCCCATGCTCCCCTGACCTCTACCCCATTCAGAACCTCTGGAGCATCATCAAAAGGAGTGTCTATGATGGCGGGAGGCAGTTCACATCTAAGCAACAGCTCTGGGAGGGTATTCTGTCCTCATGCAAAACAATTGAAGCAGAAACCATCCAAAACCTGACAAATTCAATGGACGAGAGAGTTCAGAAACTCCTTTCGAACAAGGGGTCCTATGTGCAAATGTAACATCACCTAGAATAAAGTTTTGAGTTGAAAACTGTTTGATTTCAGTTTCTAATAACCTGCTAATGCTTATAATTTTTTTGGTCTTTATTAAAATGAAAAGGTTGATCGAAGAGTGTGGGGGATCTAAGAGTGTGGCAACCCAGTAGTCAGGATTACTTTGAATTCTGACAATCTGAGGGTCATGTTGCAGGTAGTGCAGCAAGAAGGCACTTATGTGTCTTGCGCATCTCGGAGCCCCAAAATATTTTCCGGGCTCGATGCAGCTAAAAATTATTATTAATTTTAAATCTGGTGGAGCTTAGTATAGATGGCCTAATAGAATCAGTACTGCACACTGCTACAAAGCCCAAATTATTTTCCAGCCAAGATACAGATAAACATGATTAGTAATTTTAAATCTGGTGGAGCTTAGTATAGATGGCCTAAAAGAATCATTATTGCACACTGCTACAAAGCCCAAATAATTTTCCAGCCAAGATACAGATAAACATGATTAGTAATTTTAAATCTGGTGGAGCTTAGTATAGATGGCCTAATAGAATCATTACTGCACACTGCTACAAAGCCCAAATAATTTTCCAGCCAAGACACAGATAAACATGATTAGTAATTTGAAAGCTTAAAACGGTTGGTGAGATGATTTTAACCAATCATCAAGCTTTTACTCTCCCCAGGATGACACAGGGGTAGAAAAGTCGTTTCGGATCCATGATTTGTTCATCTTTATGAACGTGAGTCTGTCTACATTATCAGTGGAGAGCCGCGTGTGCTTATCTGTCAGCACACCACCAGCAGCGCAGAACACACGTTCAGACAGAACGCTGGCTGCGGGGCATGACAAGATCTCCAAGGCGTAAGTGGCGAGCTCCGGCCATTTATCCAGATTGGAAGCCCAAAAAGAGCAAGGGTCCAGTGACACAGTCATGGCTTCAGTGTTTACTTGGAGATACTCCTGTACCATCGTCTCTAGGCGTTGACTATGTGTCAGACTTCTTGTCTCTTGTGGACTTGCAAAGGATGAGCTAAAAAAGTGGTGAAATGATTAAGCAAAATTGATGTTACCAGCAGATACTGTGTTTCTGTTACGGTTTGAGTGCTGAACACTCGACGGTCCCACGGTTGGCAAGTTGGAACTGTGAGATTCACTACGTGCACCACTGGTGTTTTGTGGAAAAGCACATGTAAGATTCTGCAACATAGTTACATATAGTTACATAGTTACATAGTTTATAAGGCCGAAAAAAGACAAGCGTCCATCCAGTTCAGCCTATTTCTTGTGCACTGCAGCTATTCCGCAGCATTGATCCAGGGAAAGGCAACAAAAAAACATGCGGCATAGGCCAATTTACATCATTGAGGAAAAATTCACTTCCCGACACCAATCTGGCAGTCAGATTAAATCCCTGGATTAATTAACTAAGCATAAGATGTAATTTTATTGTTCTCAAGAAAGGCGTCCAGGCCTCTCTTGAACTCTTTAAGTGAGTTGGACATCACCACTTCCTCTCCCAGAGAGTTCCAGAGTCTCACGGCTCTGACCGTAAAGAATCCCCTTCTATGATGGTGCAGGAACCTCCTTTCCTCCAGACGCATAGTGTGCCCCCTCGTCTTTGTCACCATCCTTGGTATAAACAGGTCATGGGAGAGATCTCTGTACTGCCCCCTGATGTATTTATACATGTTTATGAGGTCTCCCCTAAGCCTTCTCTTTTCCAATGTAAATAGGCCTAATTTTGACAACCTCTCTGGGTATTCTAGTCCCTCCATTCCCTTTATTACCTTAGTCGCCCTCCTTTGTACCCTCTCTAGCTCCAATATGTCTTTCCTGAGCACAGAAGCCCAGAACTGTGCACAATATTCTAAGTGCGGCCTTACCAGCGCTTTATACAGAGGAAGAACAATGTTCTCATCATATGCCCCTATTCCTCTTCTGATGCATGCCATGACTCTATTTGCCTTCGCAGCTGCTGCCTGACACTGGGCGCTCCAATTTAATTTGCTATTAACCAAGACGCCCAGGTCCTTCTCCATGTCAGATTTCCCCAACGGTTTCCCATTTAATATGTATGGGTGACTGCTGTTTTTCTTTCCCATGTGCATGACCTTACATTTATCGGCATTGAACCCCATTTGCCATTTTTTGGCCCAACTCCCCAATTTATCTAAATCCTCCTGTAGCTGTGCCCTATCCTCATCTGTATTAACTACTTTACAAAGTTTAGTATCATCTGCAAATATTGCTATTTTACTATGCAACCCTTCCACTAGATCATTAATAAATATATTAAATAATATAGGGCCCAAGACAGACCCTTGAGGCACCCCGCTAGTAACCCTGACACACCCTGAGCTTACTCCATTGATAACCACCCTCTGCTTTCTATCACTCAGCCAGCTATTTACCCACTTGCACACATTATCCCCCAGACCAAGCATTCTCATTTTATATACCAACCTTTTGTGTGGCACGGTATCAAACGCTTTGGAGAAGTCAAGGTATACAACATCCACTGACTCTCCCCGGTCCAGCTGTGAGCTCACCTCCTCGTAGAAGGCCATCAGGTTTGTTTGGCAGGAGCGATCCCTCATGAATCCATGTTGATATGGAGTTAGACAGTTATTATCATTAAGATATTCTACAATAGCATCTCTAAGAAATCCTTCAAACAATTTACCCACAACAGACGTTAAGCTTACTGGTCTATAGTTCCCAGGGTCACTTTTAGACCCCTTTTTGAATACTGGTACCACATTTGCTTGGCGCCAGTCTAGTGGGACAGTCCCTGTCCATAAAGAGTGCTTGAATATAAGATACAGCGGTCTGTCTATCACATTACTTAATTCTTTTAGTACCCGGGGGTGTATGCCATCTGGGCCTGGTGACTTGTCTATTTTGATATTATTTAGGCGTTTCTGAACTTCCTCCTTGGTTAGGTGGGTGATATTTAGCGGAGGGTTTACTTTATCACTCTGCATTTCCTCCGATAAATTGTTTTCTTTTGTGAAAACAGTGGAGAAGAAGCTATTGAGTAGGTTTGCTTTACCCTCATCGCCCTCTATGATTTTACCCAGGTTATTTTTCAATGGGCCAACTCCATCAGTTTTAATCCTTTTACTGTTTATATAGTTAAAGAACAGTTTGGGATTCGTTTTACTTTCCTTGGCAATTAGTCTCTCTGTCTCCTCTTTTGCTATTCTTATTTGTTTCTGACAGATTTTGTTTTTTTCCCTATAAGATATTAGCGCTTCCTCGCTGCCTTCTTGTTTAAGTTTACCGAAAGCCCTTTTTTTGTTTTTCATTGCCCTCTTGACTTCCTTATTTAGCCACATTGGCTTCCTCCTATTCCTAGCCCTTTTATTCCCATAAGGTATGTACCTTCTACAGTGACTATGTAGGACTGTTTTGAAAATTTCCCATTTTCTATCCGTGCTCCTATTACTAAAGATACTATCCCAGTCTATAAGGTGAAGGGCATCTCTTAGCTGATCAAACTTTGCCCTCCTGAAGTTCAGTGTTTTTGTGACTCCCTTGCTGGGCACCCTACTGAAGCACATGTGGAATTGTATAATGTTGTGGTCACTATTTCCCAGGTGCCCCCCGACCTGCACCTCAGTTATTCTGTCTGGCCTGTTAGTTAATATTAAGTCTAAAAGGGCCGTCCCTCTAGTTGGTTCCTGCACAAGTTGTGACATATAATTGTCTTTGATAATTGACAGAAACCTGTTTCCTTTCTGAGATCTACAGCTTTCGGTTTCCCAGTCTATATCGGGGTAGTTGAAGTCCCCCATAATAATCACCTCGTTATTTTTTGCTACTTCGTCTATTTGTCTCATTAATAGACTTTCCGTGGCTTCTGCTATATTTGGTGGTTTATAACAGACTCCTATGATAATTTTATTATTGTTTTTTGCCCCATGTATCTCCACCCATAAGGACTCGACCTCCTCATTTCCCTCCCATACATCCTCCCGTATTGTAGGCTTTAGACACGTCTTTACATATAGACAGACTCCACCCCCTTTCCGACTTCTTCGATCCCTTCTAAACAGACTGTAACCCTGTAAGTTAACTGCCCAGTCATAGCTTTCATCTAACCATGTCTCGGTTATTCCCACTATGTCATAGTTACCTGTAGATATTTCTGCTTCCAGTTCATCCATCTTGTTTGTCAGGCTCCTGGCATTTGCTAGCACGCAGTTTACACGATTTTGTTTTGTTCCAATCTTCTCCCTGTGGATTGTATTAGAAATTTTCTTACCGCCCTTCCAAGCATCTTGTCTTGGACCTTCTTTGTCGTGCTTCATATCTTTCATTAGTATGTTCTCTGGTTTCATGTTCGTGTCCGGCGTTTTTCTTCCCATCCCCTCTTCTTCTAGTTTAACGCCCTCCTGATGAGTGTTGCGAGTCTCCTGGCGAATGTGTGTTTCCCAGGTTTGTTGAGGTGTAGTCCGTCTCTGGCAAGGAGTCCGTCATAGAGGTAATTAGAGGTAATTCACACCGTGGTCCAGGAATCCAAATCCTGTTGTCTGCATCCAACAGTCTCTGCTGATACTCCAGCATGCGTGCATCCCTTTCTATGTCAGGAATTATTTCTGAAAATTTACTTTTGTACCGGGGATCTAACAGTGTGGCAACCCAGTAGTCAGGATTATTTCTAATTCTCCCAATTCGAGGGTTATGTTGCAGGTAGTGCAGCAAGAGGGCACTCATGTGTCTTGCGCATCCAGGAGCACCAAGTCCCTGTTGTGTTGGTGGCGAGGTAACAATCATGCTTCCTTCCTCTGTCCTCTTCCCCCAACCTCGCACAGCAGAAATGTGATCAAGGTCTCCCTCATCTGATGAGTCTTCCATCAGTTCGCCCTCCACTTCTTCCTGGGCTCCTGCACCTTCCTCACTAGTTTGGCTGCTACCATGCGACCTGGTAAAACCATCTGCCCCACCCTCACATGCCTGCCGCCTTGGTGCTGCCGACCGTCTGGACCTTGCAGATGTTAGCCCTTCCGCATACAACTCCTCCTCCTCTACTTCCTCCACCTCCTCTTGTGCCACCACCTGACTCCGAATTCTGTTTAACATGTGCTCCAGCATGTAAATCACCGGAATAGTCATGCTGATAATGGCATCGTCAGCACTAAACATCTTCGTCGCCATTTCAAAACTGTGCAGAAGGGTGCATAGGTCCCTGATCTGAGACCACTCCTCCAGCGTGATTTGCCCCACCTCTGGATCCCGTTGGCCCAGGCTATACGTCAGAACGTATTGCACCAGGGCTTGTCGGTGCTGCCACAGTCGCTGCAACATGTGCAGAGTTGAATTCCACCGGGTAGGCACATCGCATTTTAGCCGGTGAAGTGGCAGGCCCAACGACTTCTGTAGACATGTAAGTCGCTGAGCTGCGGGATGCGAACGGCGGAAGTGAGCACACAGCGACCATGCCCTCTGCAGAAGGCCATCTAGTCCGGGATAGTGGGCTAAAAATTGCTGGACAACCAGGTTCAACACGTGAGCCATACAAGGCACGTGTGTGACATTGCTCCGGCGAAGGGCCGCACCCAGGTTTGCAGCATTGTCGCACATGGCCTTCCCTGGTTTCAGGTCCAGTGGAGACAACCATTCACGAAATTGGTTCTCCAGAGCTGACCACAACTCCTCAGCTGTGTGACTCACATTTCCCAGACATTTCAAAGTAAAAACCGCCTGATGACGTTGAGCCCTACTGCCAGCATAGTAAGGAGGTGTGCAGAATCCCTTCTGCGCAGTTAGAAAGCTTGTGGCATGACCAGACAGGCTTTGGGTGCAGGTGGAGGACCGAGAGGAGGTTGAGGAGGCTGAAGCAGTGGAGGAACTTCGAGATAAAGAGGAATGACGCACAACTCGTGGGGATGGCAAGACTTGGACAGCAGCCCCTTGTCCTGCTGTCACCATAGTTACCCAGTGCCCAGTCAGCGACATGTAACGCCCCTGTCCATGCCTACTCGTCCAAATGTCTGTGGTGAAATGCACCGTCACACACAGAGTTTCTCAAAGAAGCGGTGATGTTGTGTGCGACATGCTGGTGGAGCGCAGGCACACCTTTCTTTGAGAAGTAGTGCCGACTGGGCATCTGGTACTGGGGCACTGCGACGGACATAAGGTTTTGAAAATCCTCTGTGTCCACCAGGCGGAAAGGAAGCATTTCTGTAGCCAAGAGCTTGCAGATGGTGAAATTGAACCTCTTAGCTTTCTCATGGCTAGGAGGAAATGGTCTTTTACTTGTCCACATCTGAGGGACTGAGGGCTGGCTGTTGTGCTTAGACGGGGTGGATAAGGGTGTCCCCGGCAAACTGCCGGTCTGTGAGGAAGATGCAGGCGGACATGTTAGGTTGCCTTGATCCAAAGGTGGTGCTATCGATGTCGGACAGCGCTCAACACCAGCTGGTGTTCCCACCTCCAAAGAAAATGATGAGCTGCCAATCACGCTGGCTCTTGCGGGTAAAGAGGTGGCAGGTCTGCGTCCCAAAACAGGTGTGACTGCTGTCACCCCCAGTCACAGAGGATGAAGAGGCCGCAGATGCACAAGATGGGGCAGATGGTGGTTGGCCCGGCCGGCTAGGCCGCATTGTAGCACAGTGAGCTTCCCACTGCAACTTATGCTTCATGTCCATGTGCCGGTTCATGCATGAAGTACTCAAACTATGTATTTTTTGGCCTCTACTTAGCTTTTGTTGACAAATGTTACAGATAACACGAGTTGGGTCATCTTTATCGATCTGAAAAAATGCCCAGGCTATGCAAGGCTTAGCACCCATGCGACCTGAAGAGCCACCATGACTTGTGGTCAGAGGCAGAGTTGTGTTTGAGGATGCAGTTGTTGACGTGCTTCCAGTACTACGTCTCTGTCCAGGAAGGAGCAACCTGACCTCGTCGTCACTAGTGTCGTCACTGAATTTTGGGTCTTCTATCCTTTGGATTATGAGCTCGGAGAGAATGAAGACACAGGACAGGATGTTTGCGTCTAAACATACTCTAAAAACTTTATTATAAAACACAGGGCTAATATACACCCTAAAGGCAGGAAACGGATTTGCCATATATGGTTCGATTATACAGTTTAGCTGAACAAGCGAAAAAAGCTAGTTTCTGTATGCTTTAAAATATTTAATTAGACTTATCTAGTTAGCAAGGTCATTTCATCTTTCTGCAAGAACACATTATTGCTACAAGAAGAAACATCTGGCCAGGGAGAATCACTTTATCTTCTCCCAAGGACACGCTATTGATACAAGAAGGAACATTCATAGCTGTTGTTTTCACCTAAAATAACTGTCAGACTTATATAGCATAGATGAGGCCCTTAAACTTGAGCGACTCCATTTTCTGCTATAACATTCCATCCTTTTGTTCCTTCATTTATCAATACGAATTTCTATGTTTTCTTTTAGTACAACGCTGAATACACATTAAAAAAAAGCTTAAAAACCAAATAAACCGCAAGACACATTAGCAAAACCTGTAAAATAGCTTGTACTATACCAGCCAACCATCCACCAATACCTTTAAACCAATTTGCGGGATTTAGAAAGGAAAATATCTGTGTGGAATTATTGGCCAAAGTATCTGAACAGTTCACTCAAAAGTTTATCTCTTCCCATGAGACCGGGACAGCGAGAAAGGGTATGCTAGTGGACGTCACAGGGGCATGTGTACATATCCAACAATTAGCAATGGTCTGGTTTTGCTCCTTTAGTCCATCGATTAGAGCAAGATGGTGTCTAATGAATCTATTGTCGTCTCCATCCATGGTGCCTAACCTAGTCCATGCACCTGTGGTCGCAAGTATGCAGGTAAGTATAAAGAATGTCTTCATTCTTTGTCCGCTGGTTCTCCTAGTTTCTTTTTGCAATGGGACGCGTGGATCCAGGTTTCTTTTCCCTCTAGCTTAACGGCTGTACTTGTGGTCAGCAGAACTTGAAAGGGTCCGTCAAACCGTGGATCTAGGCTTTTCCTCACGTGTCTTTTTATAACCACCCAGTCTCCAGGTTGCAGCGTATGGCTGCTAGAGTCTTGATCTGGATCTGGAAGAGAACTGAAGACATTATCATGTACTTGCTTAATCTTTTTGTGTAAAGCCCTCACATAGGAACTTAGCACATGGTTGTTCATTTCTAATGCTTGCTTATAGAAACACCCTAGGCTGGGTACGTTGCCAAACAATATCTCATATGGAGAGAGTCCAGTCTTTCTATTAGGCGTGTATCTTACTGAAAACAGAGCAAGTGGTAAACAGTCCGGCCATGGTTTTCCTGTCTCAGCCATGGCTTTCTGAATTTTTAATTTCAATGTCCCATTCAGTCTTTCCACTTTACCACTACTTTGTGGGTGATATGGGGTATGGAATGCTTGTTGAATTCCTAGAGCTGACATGACTTCATTCATTATTTCACCTGTGTCACTCTCAATTACCTCTGGTACCTCATACCTGCAGACCACCTCCGCATGCAGTTTCTTTGCGGTTGCCGCAGCCGTGGCTTTGGCAATCGGGAAAGCCTCTGGCCATCCTGAGAACAAATCAATACAGACCAACACATATTCCCATGATCCTGACTTTGGCAGCTGAATATAATCAATTTGCAGTCTCTGGAATGGATAGAGGGGCCCGGGGGTGTGTTTGGGTGGTGTTTTAACTACTCTACCCTGATTATGTGTAGCACATATCATACACCCTTGTACCAGGTTTTCAATACAGGTGGAGAATCCTGGTGCCACCCAATGTTTCTGCATCACACTCATCACACCCGTTTTAGATTGGTGTGTCGGCCCATGTAGTATCTGGGCAGCTGCTGGGTACAGTGCCCTTGGAAGGCATCATCGTGTCCCTTTCCCCCATACCCCATTTGCTTCATTCAGGCATGCACCTTCCTTTAACCACTTATCAACCTCCTCCTTTTGAGCCTGAGCCTGCATTTGGGATAAGATGTCCTCCGACATAAAGGGGTTTTTAGGGGCACTTAACTGACGTACTGTTGACCCTTGTTGCGGCTTACAGGCTGCTGTTTTTGCCGCTGCATCTGCCATCGCGTTACCTCTGCTTACCTGGTCGGTGCGTCTGGTATGTGCTCTTACCTTTATGACAGCTACTTGTTTAGGTAGTTGTAGCGCATCAATTAACTGCTGGACCGCATCAGCATTCTTAATGGGGTGTCCTGCTGCAATCAGGAAACCTCTTGACTTCCATATTGGACCAAAATCATGCGATATACCGAATGCGTACCTAGAATCTGTGTAAATGTTAACAATACTACCTTCCGCTAGTTTACAGGCCTTGTTTAGGGCCCTAAGTTCAGCTTCTTGAGCCGACTGGTGTGGGAGCATTGGTTCTGCCTTGATTACTGCATTGAGGGAGACAACTGCATATCCAGTATGGAAGGTACCTGAATCGTCCTGATGACGGGATCCATCTACAAAAAATTCAAAATCTGCATTTTGTAATTCATGTTCAAATACAGTAGGTAAACCTGCCGTTTCTTGTGCCATCATTTGTACACAGTCATGAGGAACTTCCTCTCTTGGATCTTCCTTAAAAAGCACAGTACCTGACTCCTCCTTTAGATCCGAGAGAGGTAACAAAGTTGCTGGATTCAGGGTAGTACACCTCTGTAAAGAAACATTAGGAGGCATTAACAGTGCACATTGTAACCTGAGATGACGTGCTGCTGAGAGGTGAGCGGGTTGCACTTGATTCAATATAGTGTAGACATCATGAGGTGTTAGAACGGTGAGCGGGTGGTCAAGAACAATGTCTGCGGATTTATGGAGTAATAGTCCAACAGCATGCAGAGCACGTACGCAGGATGGTGCACCTCTGGCTACCGCATCCAATCTGCCACTAAAGTAGGCAACTGGTCTCTGATTAGCATCGTGTGTTTGAGTTAAAACTCCTGCTGCATGTCCGGATTGTTCATGAAGGTACAGAGTAAATGGGAGCTCATAATTAGGGGTACCCAAAGCTGGAGCGGCCAAAATACGGTTTTTGAGAGAATAAAAACAGTCTATTGCCTCTGCTGTTAGTACAAAAGGTGTTGGGGTAAGACAGTCATAGAGGGGCTGCATTAAAACAGAGACGGCATGAATCCACTGCCTGCAATAGGAAACAAGTCCAAGAAAAGTTCTGAGGGCTGCAACATTAATGGGGACGGTGAATGCCTGTACTGCTTGTTTGCGTGCATTTGTTAAATGACGAGCTCCTGGTGTAATGCAATGTCCCAAAAAGGTGACTGAAGATTTACAAAAGTGAAGCTTATCTTTCGATGCCTTGCAGCCAGCGTGATAGAGAAACAACATAAGCGATATAGTTGCACTATGACATTGTTTCCTGGAGGGGGCACAAATGAGCAGGTCATCGACATATTGCAAAACAACGATATGTGGTTCAGACCATCCCTCCAGTATTTCCTGCAGACTTGCAGTGTACATTGTGGGTGAATTCTGGGCACCCTGTGGCAACACTGTCCATGTATATTGACTGCCCTGGAATGTGAAAGCAAACAGGTACTGGCAGTCAGGATGTAATGGTACACTGAAAAATGCATTTGCCAAATCGACCACTGAAAAACAAAGAGAGTTAGAAGGTATCTGTGACAGAAGAGTATGCGGGTTGGGCACAACTGGTGTTAGAAGTTCTGTGGCTTTGTTAACCAACCGGAGGTCATGGACCATTCTATATGCGGCTGGTTGTCCTGGCACGCTCTTTTTCTTTACTGGAAACAGGGGAGTATTGCAAGGGGATTGGGTTTTGACTAGGACTCCTCTCTGTAGTAATTTTTGGACCTGCTGGGCTATGGCATTCTCCTGAGCTGAGCTAAGGGGATACTGCCTCTGTTGAGGCAAGATGGCTCCTGGTTTTAATTTCACCATTACTGGTTGAACTCTTAACCTACCAACATCTGTTTTGTCTGAGGCCCAAAAATCATGTGGTACAGCCTTCTCCAATATTGGGGGAAACTCATTTGTCTCTTCTATGCTGGCAATATCTAGTGACATAATTTTGCAAAGGGTACTTGGTTTTAAACCTGGGGTTATGGTGACAGTGCCATCGGGATGATACTCTATATGTGCTTGTAATTGGGACAACACATCATTTCCCAAAAGGTTACATTGGCCTCGGGGCGATACCATGAGCTGGCTATGTACAGTAGCTCCTTGAATTTGCAGGGGAATTCTTTTAGTGACAAGAAGCAGGACAGACGGGGAATTGAAGGGGGTGGCAATGACATGATGTGAAAAATCAGTGTCAGTATATGGCCAATCACCTTGCGTAATTACTGAATTGTCGGCCCCCGTATCTACTTGGAAATCGATTTCATGTCCCCCTGGTAGGTTCACCTGCACTATACAACTGGGAGTTGGGGGTAAGGAGATGAGGGGGTTCATGTGCAAGCTACCCTCATCCTATGGGGGCGTTGTTTGGTCGGCTGGAGGACCCGTACTCTGAGCATTTGGATACGGGTTGGTCCTACTGTTCTTTCTAAAATGTCCTGGCTTTTTACATCCGTAACACAGTTTCTGTCCTCCTCCTTCAGTCCGTCCTCTGCCTCTGTTATTTCTGGGGGTCGTCTCTACTATATGTATTCTGGCAGCTCTTTTTGCCTGTGCTATGTCATGCTGTGCCCCCTGAGCTATTCTAGCTAAATCTTCTGCCTTCACTGATCTCCAGTCCGGTCTACTTGCTTTTACCTTCTCTGCAATCTCTTTCTTTAGTCCATTCATGAAAGCACTTGCTAATACCCTCTCACTAGTCTTATTCCCGCGGTTGAACCCCATTTCTGACCAGGTTTTCTTTAGTGCATAGAAATAATCCTTAGGATCTTCCTCCTTTCCCTGCACTCTATCTTCTAGTGTAACTTGCTTTTCTGCTTGCCTGTCTTGACATGCTTTTACCAACGCTGCTGCGGATAGGACTCCAGCTGCTGCATCATTAGATTCTGCATCTACGGGTCCGGTCCTATTGGCATACTGTTTTTTTGTCTCATCTATCAACCTATCATAGCGGGCTTCATCTGCCAATTTTCCCTTAATTACCCCCTGCAGATCTATTCTAGTGGCATGATACGTATCCTGTATGGTGGTGATCATTCTAGCAAAACCCATAGGGGACTGGGACGGATTTGGCAGCTGGGAGATCAGTGTCAACTGCTCTGAAGGACTCCATGGTCTATACATTAACATTGTGCGAGCTTCCTGACCTGGAACCACTGCATCTCCCCCTGCTGCTGCTGCTGCTGGCACAACTACCGTCCTCATTGGGAATTGTCTAGCTGGGTGGGGTCTCGGTCCTCCACATGCCACACAAATGTCTACTGTCAAGGGATTCTGCTGTCCACATCTGGGGCAAACCCAACATTTAGGTTCCTGGGAATTCTGGTACTGGGGTGGGGGTGACGTCGGGAGCGGACAGGGAGGAAAATCTGTCATTCCAGTTTTTGTCAGTCTGTAACGTCCGTCTCCTAATTCTTCAATCTTTCCTTCAAAATAAGCGCATGCATTCATCCATACATCTACTGTCCCTAACAGACCCTTATCTTTCAACCATCCATGATAGGAGTTAAAGAAGGATTTCCATTTCTCTCCATTCATCTCTCCATTCTCATTCATTCCCGCTTTGCACAATATTTTGTCAATTCCAATCAGTGCCTGTTTCCCTTCTCTGCGTACCACTAAGTCTTTGGCTATAATGCCTTCCTTGGCATTTTGGTTCCCCATTTTTTCGGTTCTCCTCACCTAGAAGAGACTCCTCAGTCACTTAGACAATGGTCATTTAGACAATGGGCCACAAAGGTTTCTGAACCATTCCACTACTAGCCTCTCTAGGACTTATACGCCAACCAGAAAAAACAGACCAAAAACATCAATCCTGGGACACATCCACAACACAATCATTGGATCCATACTTTCATTCTTAAATTCTCCAAAGGATAGAAGGCAGGACTGTCAATTTATCTGAGGGATTCTACTGGTTCAAAGGGACCTGAGCCAGACAACAATCTGTTGAATTACCTGGGGAGCCGACCGCTCGGGGGTGAGGGAGTCTCTTCTATGCAGTGATATAATTAGGTAGAATATAACAGTTATTCTTACCTCAGCGCTGTATATATCACCAACAGAGAGCTTCACTCGTCCCACGGCTCGGACCGGTCGAGCACCCTTGGGTAGACTAACTCAAGGTCCCTGTTCGAGGCGCCAGCTGTCGTCACTGAATTTTGGGTCTTCTATCCTTTGGATTACGAGCTCGGAGAGAATGAAGACACAGGACAGGATGTTTGCGTCTAAACATACTCTAAAAACTTAATTACAAAACACAGGGCTAATATACACCCTAAAGGCAGGAAACGGATTTGCCATATATGGTTCGATTATAGAGTTTAGCTGAACAAGCGAAAAAAGCTAGTTTCTGTATGCTTTAAAATATTTAATTAGACTTATCTAGTTAGCAAGGTCATTTCATCTTTCTGCAAGAACACATTATTGCTACAAGAAGAAACATCTGGCCAGGGAGAATCACTTTATCTTCTCCCAAGGACATGCTATTGATACAAGAAGGAACATTCATAGCTGTTGTTTTCACCTAAAATAACTGTCAGACTTATATAGCATAGATGAGGCCCTTAAACTTGAGCGACTCCATCTTCTGCTATAACACTAGCATCCTCCTCCACCTCCTCTGCTGACCTCATCTCTTGGTTGACTGTGGGTTGACAGTAAGTGGGATCTCCAACCTCATCATCATCACCCTGTGTGTTATCACACCCGTCGTCCTCAGAGCCAACCTGTTCCTGCCCTGACAAAAAACTAAAGTTGTCGCTCCAATCAGGTATTTGAGTCTCATCATCGTCTTCCTCATTGTCTCCACCAACAGGAGTTACAGTTTGGGAATGAGGGTCTACATTATGGTCAGAACCTTCTGCGTCTGGTCCTGGATCCGACTCATAAAGATTCTGGGCATCAGTGCAGATCATTTCCTCGTCTGGATTCACAGAAGCGCTGGAGCCGACCTCTGATTCCCAGGCTATAGTATGAGTAAACAGCTCTGCAGACTCAACCATCTGTTCTACCTCATACTCAGACGGGCAGCTGGAGATTTGGGAGCTGTGAGGAAGCAAGTGCGATTGGGGTGACACCTCTGAGGACTGGAGTATTTGTGATGTTGAAGTTGATGTGGAGGAGAGCCCACTTAAAGGAGCACTTGATATCCGTTGAAGCACCTGCTGTTTTTGTGCCTCATCTGGAATTTGTAGCGATTGGCGTGGCCATAAGAAAGGGATATTATCACATTGTCCGCTAAAAAAAGTAGACATTTTAGTTTTGCTGGAAGATGGTCTTTCTTCTGCAGATGTTACTGTTGCTTTAACACCTACTCCACGGACACAACCTTTTTTCCCCTTCCCAACACGCCTATTCCCCTTTCCACCAGCAGCAGGCCTTTTTCCACTCATTTTGGTGGTTAACTAATTCACAACTCTGGAGTTGTTTGCACAAAAAAACAATGGATGGGAACCGAGCAGAGCTGAGTGGCCAAACTGTGGTATTAGGCCAAAACTATTGTCTGGGTTAGATGCAGAAAAAAATTATATTCAGTTTGCAACCTGATGGAGGTCAGTATAGATGGACTAATAGAACAAGTCCCACACACTGCTAGAAGGCCAAATATTTTTTCAGAGCTAGATGCAGATAAAAATTATATTCAATTTGCAACCTGATGGAGGTCAGTATAGATGGACTAATAGAACAAGTCCCACACACTGCTAGAAGGCCAAATATTTTTTCAGAGCTAGATGCAGAAAAAAATTATATTCAATTTGCAACCTGATGGAGGTCAGTATAGATAGACTAATAGAACAAGTCCCACACACTGCTAGAAGGCCAAATATTTTTTCAGAGCTAGATGCAGAAAAAAATTATATTCAATTTGCAACCTGATGGAGGTCAGTATAGATGGACTAATAGAACAAGTCCCACACACTGCCAGAAGGCCAAATATTTTTTCAGAGCTAGATGCAGAAAAAAATTATATTCAATTTGCAACCTGATGGAGGTCAGTATAGATGGACTAATAGAACAAGTCCCACACACTGCTAGAAGGCCAAATATTTTTTCAGAGGTAGATGCAGAAAAAAATTATATTCAGTTTGCAACCTGATGGAGGTCAGTATAGATGGACTAATAGAACAAGTCCCACACACTGCTAGAAGGCCAAATATTTTGTCAGAGCTAGATGCAGAAAAAAATTATATTCAATTTGCAACCTGATGGAGGTCAGTATAGATGGACTAATAGAACAAGTCCCACACACTGCTAGAAGGCCAAATATTTTTTCAGAGCTAGATGCAGAAAAAAATTATATTCAATTTGCAACCTTATGGAGGTCAGCATAGATGGACTAATAGAATGATGCTATGCCCAAAAGGTTTTACTTCACTAGGTGCAGTAAAAAAATTGGTATTCTATACACAGGTGGTGTAGCTTGCAACACAGAGAGGCTACTCCACTGACTAACACACTCTGCAATAAGCCAAAAAGGATTAGCTTTGCTAGATTTAGCCAAATGCTGTGAAAAAAGCTTGCACAGCACTGGCACAGACCTGCCTGGCAAAAACTGATAGGAACTGATGTAACTTAGTCCTGAAAAGGACTGCAATTACAATTAGTCTTTACTCCCACAACTTATCTATTTAAGAGCACAGACCTGCCTGATAAAAGTCATAGAAAATGCTGTAACCTAGTCCTTAAAAGGACTGCAATCACAACTATTCCCTACTCCCAAGCTATCTGTAGATTTGTGCGAAAATTGACTTGAAATTAACAAGGTATAGCGCACACAGCAACAGTGGTGCCGTCTAACACGCAGCTGCAGCAGTGAGAAAATGGTGGCGACGGGGAAAATGGCTGGGTCTTATAGGGCAAGGACATGTGACATACACTGCCAATGACACATGCCCTTGCTTGTGTGAAAAAAAGCAGTTCGCTCCGTGTGTGCGCTGCTGATAGGCTGACAGATTGCACCTCCCCACAGTAAATGCGGGAAAGAGAAAAAAAATGGAGATCTTCATTATTCCTGCAGAGATCCATCCCCTGCCCCTCCCCCCGCCCCGCTGTACACTCAAACTGCGTATTAACATTAATTTTCATCATTACTGAGAAAAAATCCAGTTATGATTTTGGTGCACGAACAGTTATCGAACATAACCTCGAACAGCCGAATTTTTTTCAAATCGTTCGTGTTCGCCGAACGGCTCGAACACCGACCAAAACAGCTCGAATTTGAGATTGGCGAACAGTTCGAGTCGAGCAACGCTCATCTCTAGTTGCTATATCGAGTGGCCAAACTAGGGGGCGGTGAGATAGTGGAACATCTGTTAGTGCCGGAGCCATACAGACGGTGGGTACCAGATATGGCCCATTCACATGTCCTAGGGAGACACATAGGGGTTGAGAAAACTCAGGAGAGGATGCTGAGAAGGTTTTATTGGTCAGGGTGTTACCAAGAAATTCAGAACTATTGTAGATACTGCCCCACCTGCCAAATAACCGCTCCCTCTTCTCACTTCCGTAGTCCATTAGTTCCACTACCGGTGAGAGAGGTCCACTTTGAGAGGATTACTATGGACCTAGTAGGGCGCTTAGTCAAATCTGCCTGAAGCCACCAATATATCCTGGTGATCATGGACTATTCGACCCGGTATCCAGAAGCAGTGCCGCTCAGGAACTCATCGAGTAAATGCATAGCCAGGGAGCTCGTCCATATATTTGCCAGGACCAGTCTGCCGAAGGAAATCCTGATGGACCAAGGGACCCCGTTCATGAGTAAGGTAATGAAGGAGCTGTACAAGGTTCTCCTGATTACCCAGCTGCGAACCTCCGTTTACCATCTGCAGACAGACGGCTTAGTAGAGCGCTTTAACAAGACCCTGAAAGCAATGCTCAAGAAAGTCGTAGAGAAGCATGGATGGGAGTGGGACTACCTGCTGCCCTTCCTGCTCATCTCGGTAAGGGAGGTTCCACAAGTCTCTAGCATTTTTTCTCCATTTGAGCTCATGTATGGACGACATCCGCGAGGGCTCCTGGACATCGCTAATGAAACCTGGGAAACCGAGGTTACGACACACCAGAGCATCACTGAACATGTCGCCCAAATGCAAGAAAAAATAGTGAAAGTGATACCAATCGTGAAAACGCATCTCTTCCAAGTACAGGAAGCTCAGGCAAGGGTCTACAACAGATTGGCGAGGTTGAGGAAGTTCCAACCTGGGTACCATGTTTTGGTGCTAATCCCTACCATCGAGAGCAGGTACCTGGCCAAATGGCAAGGTCTTTGCGAGGTGGTGGAGAAAGTCAGCGAGGTTAATTATAAAGTCCACCAGCCTGGCCGAAGAAAGACGCACCAAATATACCATGTGAATTTGCTCAAGCCATGGTGGGACTTGAAACCCGTGGAAACTCCTTGTTTGGGAGCCAGTCCGAAAGCCAAAGTCGAGCATGTCACGATAGCAGAGACTCTATCGCTGGCCCAAAGCAACAATGTAAAGAGCTGCTGCAACGGAATCGTGACCTGTTCTCAGAGTTGCCAGGGCGTACGCAGGTGGTCGAGCATGACATGCTGACAGAAACGCATGTTAGGGTAAACCTCAAACCCTATAGGATTCCTGAAGCCCGCCGTGAGAAAATCTCAGCCGAGGTGAAGAGGATGCTGGCCCTCGGCGTGATAGAGGAATCGAAGAGCGGATGGTCGAGTCCCATCATTCTCGTGCCAAAGCCCAATGGGGAGTGGAGATTTTGTAACTACTACCGCAGGCTGAATGAGGTTTCCAAGTGTGATGCATACCCGATGCCCCGCGTTGATTAACTCATCAAGAGGCTTGGACCTGCGAGATATATTACTACCCTCAAATTGACAAAGGGATACTGGTAGATCCCCATGTAACAGAGGGCCTAAGAGAAAACAGCTTTCTCAACACCTGATCGGTACTTCCAGTACACCGGAATGCCATTCGGACTGCAGGGCTGCACCAGCCACTTTCCAGAGGGACATGGATTGGATCCTCAGCCCACATAAGAAGTATTCCGCAGCCTACCTTGATGACATTGTTGTCTTTAGCCCAGACTGGGCTAGTCATCTGCCAAAAGTAAACAGGCGATTCTGGATGCTCTAAGGAAGGCAGGATTTGTGATAAATCCAAGAAAATATGCCATTGGGAAGGAGGAGGCCAAGTACTTAGGCTACGTTGTCGGGAGAGGCGAAATTAAGCCACAGGTCAATAAGATCAAGAAGATTCAGAACTGGCCGCAACCGCTCTCCAAGAAGCAGGTGAGAGCGTTTTTTGGAATCGTGGGACATTACCGGTGGTTTATCCCAAATTTTGCCATGATTTCCGCACCACTGACAGACCTTCTGAAAGGCACAAAAACAACGATAGCGAAATGGACGGTTGAAGCTGAGATGGCGTTCCAACAGCTGAAGCTGGCACTCTGTAAGCAGCCAGTCCTGGCCGCACCAGACTTCACTAAAGAATTTGTGCTCCAGACAGATACCACAGAAGTTGGCCTAGGAGCTGTGATGTCACAGGAGATAAATGGGGAAGAGCATCCCATCCTGTATATCAGCTTGTCCTGTGAGAAAAATTATGCCACTGTAGAGAATGAATGTCTAGCCATAAAATGGGCCATAGACATGCTAAGGTATTACCTACTTTGCAGAAAGTTTAAATTAGTGCCAGACCATGCCCCTTTGAGATGGTTGAGGGAAAAGAAAGGTAATAATGCCTGAGTAACTAGGTGGTTCTTAGGTCTCCAAGACTTTAATTTTCACGTGGCGCATAGACCCGGGAAGTTACACGCTAATGCTGATGCCTTCTCCAGAATTCCCTGCTTGGTGTCTGAAGGTGCCTAAACCCCCGGCTTTGGGCAGAGGGAGGGAATATGTGACAGAGTCACTGGTATTATATGTGAGGTGAGGTATGTGTCACTCAGGATGCTCTCCTGTGTGAATTAAGACCTACTGAATTTCTGCCAGCATGTTATGTGCTGGGAGTTTTCTCTTTTAAAGGGTGTGGTTTTATGGGAATGACATAGAGATGGGAGGGAAGTCATTCCCCATACCTCCCCCTCAGGGTGTGACTGAACATGGTTTAAATGTTCAGTCAGTTTGTTTTCCTGTGTGGAGTGTGTGGTCTGGAGATTGAAGTTTCCTGGCTGTGTGTGGCTGATGGCAGAGAGCAACACCGGAGGACTGGTGTTGTTGAATCTTCACAAGACTATCTGCAGCCGGCAAAGGCCCTGCTGGATAGAGGACTCTGTTATAGTTCATCTTTTGTTTTCCCGTTAACCCCGAGAGCCACTATTTATTTTTATGGAACACTGTTGGAGTTTATGCCGCACAATAAACCCGCAAGAAGTTTACCCAAACCGTGTGTGCTGTGTCTACCTCCAGAGAGCCGAGCAAGTCGCTTAACCACAGCATACAGGATAATATGATAATGATCATAAACAATGATGGCCATCACAAAACAATTAAGCAAACATGAACAAGCCAGGTGCCTGGTAATGTGACATTGTTGTCCCAGATAAGGTCAAGATGGTCATAAGATCACAGTCATGGGTGAAGTAGAAGTACATGTCACAAGTAAAGTGTCAGGTATTCCCGGATTCCCCAGAGAGAATTACTGAAATAAATAAATCAGGAACTCTCAGTATGTACCAAATCAAGGAAATATCCTGAATCTAATAATGGTACCAAGCAAAAGACTCATGAATGGATAAAGCTTGTAGGCTTTACTCCCAGAGGTTGTACTGGAAAATACCAGAGAAGGGATATAGGGATACAACCTGCTGTGGCATATAGGGGACCACGAAGAGGAAGCTGCAAAGGTATAGAGATAGAGAGAAGCCCCACGCGTATCTCCTTCAGCCGACGGCTTCGTCAAGGGAAGGTAGTGAGGCAGCGAACCTCTCTTCCTGTCTGCATGAGTCTTCATCTTAGAAGAATAGAGGAAGAGAGGCCTGAGCTTGCTACCAGATATGGAGGAAGTTGCCAAAAGAAGAATCAACTGCTGCTACCCCAGAAGAAGCAGACATAGGACAATGCACTTAAGGATGCTGGGAGTAAACAATGAAGAATGGAGATGCCCCAGAATACTCCCCAATGTGGTTGCTGTAGGAGAACTCTGCCCATAGAAGACGTTGTATCCAGTCATCCTGGTGAGCAGAAATAAAGTGGCAAACATACTGTAGTTTTCAAAAGTTTTGTTAACCAGTTTCACTTGTCCTTTGGTCTGTGGATGGCACGCGGTGGAGAAATCCAGCTGGACATTCAGCAGCTTGCAAACATCTCTCCAAAATTTAGATGTAAACTGGACTCTGCAGTCAGAGACAATGTGGAAAGGGAAAGCATGAGGATGAAACTCATGCTGGAAGAACTATGTGGCAAGCTTGGGAGTCCAAGGTAGGCCGACCAAGGGGATAAAGTGACCCATCTTAGAGAACTGTTCCACCATGACCCAGATGGTGTTGTAACCCTCGGAGAGGGGCAGGTTCATGATGAAATCCATAGTGATATGTTACCAGGGGGCGGAAAGAACTGGCAGAGGTTGAAGAAGACCAGCAGGCTTGTTCCTGGGAGACTTGTTTCTTGGGCACTGCGGACAAGTGGTCACAAAGTCCTGAACATCCTTGGACAGCGATGGCCACCAAAAGCGGTGTGCAATTAGCTCAGTGGATGTGAGTACTCCCACATGGCAGGCTAGCTTGGATTCTTGTCCCCACGACAGTATTTTCCTTCTTTTAGCACTAGGAACATAGGTTTTCCCCAGAAGAATGTCTTTTAGGAGGACAAGGGCTGCTTCAACAATCCTGGCCGGATCTTTGATATACTGAGCCTCTTCCACGAAAACAGTCACTTCAAAATATCAAGACAGAGCATCTGCTTTAACATTCTTGTCCACTGGATGGAAGTGTAGCTCAAAATCAAAACAAGAGACGAAGAGTGCTCACCTGGCTTGACGAGGATTTAACCGTTGAGTTGACTGCACAAAGGTTAAGTTCTTATGATCCGTGTATATAATAACTGGAGAACTGATGCCTTCCAGTAGATGACACCATCCTTCCAGCACCATCTTAATGGCCAGTAGTTCGCAATCCCTAATAGAGTAATTACGCTCAGTCGGTGAGAACAGTTTAGAAAAGAATCCACAGGAGACAAATTCCCAGAAGAAGTTCTTTGCAGAGGAACTTCCCCAGCATCGATAAAGGAGGCATCCACTTCTAGTAGAAACTGTTTGTTAGGGTCAGGGTGATGCAGCACCGGAGTTCTCGTAAAGGCCTCTTCTAAGTGCTAGAAAGAAGACATGACAGACTCATAAATTGTTCTACCATAGACGCTGCAGAACCTGACGTACGTGTCTTCTATGGGTGGATACAGTAGATAATGAGAGAATATCAGGATGTCATCCAAATATACAACCATTTTAATATAAAGAAGGTCCCTGAAGATGTCATCTACTCGTTGCCTTTGCATATCTGGATCAAGTTATAATACACTATTACCAATTTGATGAAAATCTTAGCCCCACGGATTCTGTCAAAAAGTTCTGAAATCAAGGGCAGAGAATAATTGTTTTTGATGGTGATTTTGTTAAGGCCCTGATAGTCAATGTAGGTAACCATCCTTCTTTGTCACGAAGAAGAAGCTGGCAGCAGCAGGAGAAGAGGACTTACGAAGAAATCCCTTGGCAAGGTTCTCTTGGATATATTCTGATATGGTCTGAATCTCTGGTAGTGATAGAGGGTATACCCAGCCTCGGGGAGGAGAGATGCCAGACTGAAGGTCTATGGGGCAATCGTAAGGTCTATGAGGTGGCAAGACCTCAGCCTTCAATGTCAAGCCTGCAAAGGCTTGACAATAGTTGGGCAGAGAAGAACAGTTCGTAGGCACGGAAGGCAGAGACTAGGTCAAGACCTTGGCGAGGCAAGCGGTAGCGCACGACAGTCCCCACTGAAGCACTTAAGCGGAGGACCAATCGACAGCTGGCACATGTGAACGCTACCATTGCAGACCCAGCAGGACAGAGTTCTCAGATTTTGACAGCACGCAGAACAAAATCTTTTCAGAATGCAAGGCTCCAATCCGGAACGTGACGAGCTATCTCATGAATTGGATAGGCTCAGCCAAGAGTTGTTCATGTATGGAAGCACTAGCCATGGGTTGATCAAGCCGTTGTGTCAGAAGTTGAAGCTCAAAAGCCATGTCCTGACAGGATGAAGTTGGCAGCTGAACTGGAATCAATATGGGCTGTAGTGTAGAGAGACTTTTCACCCCAGGCCACTGTGACTTCGGTCACTAGTTTATGAGAGCAATCTTTTTCACCTAGGGTCATCTCTTTCCGACCTACCCTAGGTGTTGGAGTTTCCCGGCTTCACTGGGCACAGGTGAACTTAATGCCCTTTGTCTCCAGAATACATGCATTTGTTCTTACTTATACCTTCGCTAACTCTCCTTTACAGAAAATATCACCTGCTCCACTAGCATTGGCTCAACAGCAGGTGGTGTAACTTGCGGCAGCAAGAGATACTGGAATGCTGTTCCCAGCAACATTAGATCACCTTGTAGTTGGCTTCTGGGCATGCATGAATTGGCCAAATAATGCGCAAAGCATCTCCATTTTTTCTTATTATCTAGAGCAGTAATGCAATTTAAATTTCTAATGTTTCATGTGTACATGCTATAGCACTACAGAATTCAACTTTATTTGTTTATGTGATGCGCCCGCAGGGCAATGGGGTACTCAGCAGCCGGGCCTTTAGATACTGGGGAATGAGATATATGTATGTCACAGTGGCTGCGGCCCGGTCCATGGCACAGGGTGGTCAACAAAAAGGGGATTATTTACAAGGGAGTTGTAGTTTGATCGTGACGCCACCTGTGATTTCCGGTAATCGGTACCGGCGCTGCTGCAGACCTCTGGGGCAGTTGATAGGGCAGCTTGGTTGGAACGGCTTCCCACAGGTGAAGCGGGCCCCAGGGCAGTGTAGGATGGATGGGCATGCAGGTGAGAGGTGGCCACTTCTGGATGGCTGTGACCTTCTCCGGGTCTGGTGCTACTCCCTCTGGGCTGACTATGTGTCCCAGGTACTGAACCTTCCGTTTGAGCAGGTGGCACTTGGAAGGCTTCAGTTTCATCCCATACCGTGACAATGCTTCAAATACCTCCGTCAGGTGCTTCAAATGGTCCTCATACTTCCTGGAGAACACGATAACGTCGTCCATGTATAGCAGCACTGTCTCGAAGTTACGGTGTCCTAAACAGCACTCCATCAACCTCTGGAACGTTCCGGGGGCATTGCAGAGTCCAAACGGCATACTGTTGAACTCGCAGAGTCCCATCGGGGTAGTGAAGGCTGTCTTCTCCCGGTCTTCCTCAGCAACAGAGACTTGCCAGTACCCACTAGTAAGATCCAGTGTAGAGAAGTAATTTGCAGACTTTAGTGCAGCCAGGGATTCCTCTATACGGGGCAAAGGGATAGGCATCTTTATGTATTATGTGATTAATCTGTCTATAATCTACACACATTCTCATGCTACCATCCTTTTTCCTGACCAGGACCAGGGGAGCTGCCCAGGGGCTACAGCTATCCCTTACTACCCCTGCCCTCTTCATGTCATGCAACATTTCCTTTGCTTTCTGGTAATGTGCTGGTGGTATGGGTCTGTAACGCTCCTTGATGGGTGGATGGTTACCGGTGGGTATGTGGTGTTGTACCCCTTTAACCCTTCCAAAATCAAGTGGGTGTTTACTGAACACCTGTTCGTATTCCTGGACCACTCTGTATACACCATGTTTTTGATGGACAGGAGTGGCATCAGTCCCAACATGGAGCTGTTGACACCAATCCTCCAGCTGAGCTTCTGAGTCATTGTCCTCCACTGTATCTGGTGGGGTCAAGAATTCTACTGTGTGTATGGCGTTATTATCCGCAGTATACAATCTGGCAACAGTGGCGTATCGTGGCAATTTAACTTCCTCCTCCCCATAATTTAGGAGACATACAGGTACCCTTCCATTGCGTACATCAACTACCCCTCTGGCAGTTAAGAGTGTAGGTCTGTGCTCTGAGCTAATGGGCTCTACTACCGCCTGGTAGTTCGGTCCCCTGAGACCTATTGCTGCCCTACACCAAATCAGCATTTCACTTAGCGGGGGAATCACAATGGGTATCGGGTCTGTCACCCGTATATTACCAATTTCACCACCTGATAATTTTACCTGTTGCTGGTTCATGAAGGCTCGAATTTCTTTCTGGAGCACCCTACTCTGCCCTGGTTTGGCAGTGTCAACCATCTGTTGGAGCAAGAAAAACACTTCTCCCAAACAGTTACCAACAACATTTGTGCCAAGTATCATATACAAGTCTGTATCACCAGGGTTAGACTCTACTACAATCAGACCTTGGTCCTTTAGTTCCGCTCTTCCCACCTTCACTGTCACCTCCTTAACCCCGACCAGGCTAAGAGGAAGGCCATTGGAGGCATACACAGAGAGGTTCGGGTTTGGCGGCTGTAGTTCATCTATTTACCAAAACCATTTGTAGAGGACATCAGGTATGATGGTTACCTGTGATCCTGTGTCCAGTAGGGCAGGTGTTGCGATGCTGTTCAGCACAAATGGACAGGAAAGGTCTTCCTCCCACGAACCGGTTGTACCAGCTTGATGGGCCTGGTTGGTTTACTTCTGGGTGTCGGCCCTCGACCCCAGTGTTTGCTTGTTTAAAGGACAGGTCCGTGCAGTGTGGCCTGCCTTGCGACAATGGTAGCAGACGAATTCTCTTGGGGGGCGACGTTGGTCGCTGGTCCTCCCACGGTGTGGCGTTGTCCTCCTTCTCCTCATCCAGGGGACATCCTCAGGACTGTTGGCGAGTAGGATCCTTCCATCCGTCTTGGGCTCTGTCTGTAGCTGCAGGGCGCTCAGGACAGTGGTCAGAGTTTTGCTTAGCTGACGCACTTCAGAGCGCAGACTGTCCAGCTCACTAGGGGGTGCTGTTTGCACTTTTGCTTCAGCTGCTAGCGAAGGAGTAGTGGGAGCTGCGGGCACTGGGGTGGCCCCACCCTGGTAACATTGGATAGCAGTATTTGATGTTTCCAGGGGCTGCAGACCCTTTAAAGCCATGTCCTTCAACGAGTCAAAGGTGGCATCTGGATGATCTAAGGCCCACCACCGTACAGTTCTGCTCTCCTCCTGGGACCTTAACCCCCGGATGAATTGTTCTGTCAGCATTTTACTCTCATCATGTATGCTGGCTGGACTAACCTGTTTCAGGGCCCGCTGCGCCTCTTGTAAACGCCAGGCGTAGTCCCGGACACTGTCCTCAGGTTTCTGGGTACAATGGTAGAACCTCATCCGGAGATTTGTCTCAGTGCGGTTCTCAAAGACAGCTTGGAGTTTCTTGAGTATGATGGATACTGACTCCTGGTCTGGGGCTGGCCAAGTTTCAACTTCCCGCTCTGCAGCACCAGTCAATTGTCCCAGTACAACAGCGGCTCTCTGTTTGCCAGTCATAGAGTACATATCCAACACACCGCATATTTTCCTTTAGAATCCAGACAGGCAGTCTGGTTTACCATCGTACTGGGGAAGCCATTTTGCTCCAGGGATGTATGGCAGGGCCATGGGTATGACTGGAATCGTGACCCCTGCTGGTGGGGTGGCTGCTTCAGCTTGTTCAGCGCCGGGCGCGAGTTGAGCATCGGGAGCGTTAACCGGTGCCCCGGCGTTTTGCTGGTCGTCGGCCATGGTTGCGCCACCCTAGTGAACCGTAGCCTACCTTCTTTACTTTGATCGGGTAGGCCGCAACTTCGCAGGCGACGGTCTTCTTCCAGGACCTTGCGTCTCTCTCGCGGCTGACGTCAGAGCGTGCACTTGATGACGGTCTCTTTCCAGGACCTGACGCTTCCTGGTTCGACGTCGAGGCGCGAGGCGGGGCCTGGGTTTCACGCGCTTCCAGTAGTCACGCCACTCTGGTTCTCGCGGTTACGCCCCTCTTCTTCCCGCTCAGTGGTTCGGTAATGGCGGCGATGTTCACCACAGTTTAAACACAGTTCAATTACAGCACACAGTACCTGGTGGCAACGGGCACGAAATCCTGTTCATGACGCCAGAGATGACGCGCCCCCAGGGCAATGGGGTACTCGGCAGCCGGGCCTTTAGATACTGGGGAATGAGATGTATGTATGTCCCAGTGGCTGCGGCCCGGTCCGTGGCCCAGGGCAGTCAACAAAAAGGTGATTATTTACAAGGGAGTTGTAGTTTGATCGTGACACCACCTGTGGTGTCCGGTAATCGGTATCGGCGCTGCTGCAGACCTCGGCGGCAGTTGATAGGGCAGCTTGGTTGGAACAGCTCCCCACAGGTGGAGCGGGCCCCAGGGCAGTGTAGGATGGATGGGGATGCAGGTGAGAGGTGGCCAGGTCGGATCAGGGAGAATGACGGACACGCACAGAGGGGTTCGCTTCAGTACCTTTACTGGTGTGATTACTGGTACGGTCCAGGGTACTCGGTGGTAAGGGTGCACTTCTGGACTCTCCCCAGTGAGTGGGTATAAGGCCTCCTGATCCTTTGCTTCCTCTTTCTAAGCTTCTGACCTGCCTGGAGCTAGGCCTGGCTTCTATGCTGTTTCTCTCTCTCTCACCTGCTGGCTTTGTAGTAGGACTTTCCGCTGGCAACCACTCTCCCTGGACGCTGGGGCCTTCGTGGTTCCTACTCCTGTCAATGGGTTTAGCTTCAGGTCGACCGGGGACTTGTAATCCTCCTGGTATGCCGGTGATCCCTACTGGGTGTAGATGCCCCTGTAGTCGCGGACCCGGTGTCTGGCTGGTATTCTGGGGTGAGCCTATGATGCTCCTCTGCCCCCTTATCACTTCTCTCCTTGCCTCCAGCCACACTCGGGGCCCTCAACTCAGGCTTCAGCATGTGCTGCAGGCCTCAACTTGCCTCAGCACAGCAGCCAGCGTGCTGCTACTTCTCTGAGCACACTCTTAACTGATCTAGCAGACTGATCTGACTACCTAACTCCACCCTCCAATATATATGTCCCTGACAGGCTCCCTCTGGTGGTCTGAGGTGGAAGGGTGGAGGTGTTTGTGTGTAGCGAGTTCCTCTTGTGGAGAAGTCATCCATGCACCCTTTTGGGTCCTGTGGTACCTGTGAACAGCAGGGTGCCACATATGTATAGAGATGACTACTCTTAGTTTGCACCTGTACACACCAGTTTTCTGTTTGTCACTTCCAATCAGTCTTTTGTTATTTATATACTGGAAGGCTGGGTCCAGCCTGGAGGGTCCTCTGGCATGGGATTATACTCAGACTTGTTCCTAAGCATGTTCGTGAAAGCGGAGATCAATGCTAGAAGCCAGAAGTATAAGAGCTTTCAGGGAAGATGGTAGATACCTTCCTGCCAATTCATCATTAATTCGACCAGACAGGCCCTGCCAGAAAGTTACCACCAGGGTTTCTTCTTTCCAGGCTAGCTTCACAGCCAGAGTAAGGAAGCATCGAGCATAGTCTGCTGGAAACAAGTAGGTGTGGAGAGAGAAGTATATCTGACACTGGTTAATGAAGACATGGCTCTCCTTGGGATCTCCATCGTAGCGGAACGGGGGCGGAAGCTGAAACTTAGCTGTTCCGCCAGAAACTGGAGCCATTGGTGGTTTCCTTGGAGAGGCAGTCTGTCCTGTAGTAGGATGGTCAGACAGAGTATAGGCGGGGGAGAGGAAGAACATCATGGCGGTCAGATCCTGCAACTGAGTTGCCACCACATTAATAGTCTGCATCATCTGGTCTTGACACTCTTGTTGAAAATGGACTTTCTCGCACAGCACTTGTACGTTAGACTTGGGGTCTCTGGGTCCCGATTTGTCAGGAGGGTCCATGGCCTTAAAATCCTGTAACGCTAATGGGTGTGTGCCCACTGTGCCACGGTCCGGGCTTACTCTGGAGGGGTGTGACTAAATGTCTACAGGGTATTCACTAAAGCCTCTGATGGTGAGGATAGGCTGGGCCACCGGTAGACACCAAGTACCACTCCAGGGCAATCCTGAGGACTGCAGCAGCTGACCAGAGTGTCAGAAACTCGGGCACAGGGTACATTTGGGTGAGACAATAGCGTAGTCAGACGGTCCAAAGTCGGAGCAGAAAGGACAGGTTCTGAATTCATAGCCGAGATCAGGAGCAGAGAGATCAGGATAAACGAAAAGGTAAGCAAGGTCAATAATAGGTGAGACAAAGCAAGAATATGCCAATGCAGGAAGCAAGAGACTAAGCTACTAGAACCTAAGTTCAGGCGAGGAATGGAGGTGGAGACACATAATATATCACCTGCTGGCAGGTGATAAGCCAGGGAAGCAGATCTCTGCAGAGCAGAATGGATACAAATTTCTGCATCGTTAGGCCACACCCCTATCACTCACAAGCAGTAGAGCTGGAAGAGAAGCATAAGGCAACTCAAAGTGACGGTCAGGTACTGGGTGGAGCAGAGCAAAACACATGGTGAGTAGGGCTGCGCTTAGAATGCATGCGATTTGCCAGCATAACACATATCTGTTACACAGGCATGTTATAGCATCAACTCCTGCTTGAGAAGACTTTATTAGCTCTATTGGAAAATTGTCACATCCAAAGGCTTTGTTGTTTGACAGAAGCTTTATCGCAGCAATGACATCGTCTTTCAGGATGTTTGGTTTTCCATCATTTCCTGTCTCAGTGTCATGCTCCTGAGTTCAAACCTTCAAGCCTGTATTTTGTGGTCGGCTTCTCTGTCCACCAAGCCATAGCAGACACACCTTTTCTCCGGGTATTTAGGTTTTGTTATTCTGACTGCAGTCTGTTTAGCATTATACTGGTGTTTTTATTTGCCTGCCTTATCACCTTATGGGTGCGGCTGTATATTCTTTTCTCCTGCTGGCATTTCCTGCTGTTGATAGTCTCTTTTTATGTTCAGCCATTCTGCTGTAGTTTAAAGCCAGTGAGTGAAATTCCAGCTAGGGTTTATCTCTTTGCTGTTTCAGTTCCTTACTCTGCACCTATTTTCTGTTTCTTTTTAGGAAGTAGGCTGCATATTATCTAACATTACGTACTTTATACTTTATTTTGTATTTTGTGGTTTATTTTACTCACTTTGGGATCTTTATTTTTCAGCACACTTTCCTTTTTGTAGGTAATTCACACTCTGCTCTGCCTCCAGTTCTTAACGAGGAACTTGAAGCGCTCCCAGCCTATCAGGCAGCATAGGTCCGAGTTTACATCTGCTAGTTTGTGGTTAGGGCTATCTCAGCTCACGTATGAACCACTAGGGACTGCGGGGTCAGGATATCTTATCTGTACAAGAACCAGCAGGGTCAGTTGCAATTCAATACTTATTGCATCCCCTCCTTTTAGGAGGATATCTGTGAAATATTTGTATGGTTTATGACATTTATGTAATTTCTTGTATATATCTATATTACCCTTCCTTTTTGGGCTATAGATTAAGTGGGGTTCTCTGATCTCCATGTCTGCACTTTACAATATATACTTTTTGCCATTTATTAATGGAATTTTATATGTATTACTAATAAATTTTTGTATGCCAATACACTTGTTTTTTCTCCTGTTTACATAAACTAGAAGCTTGGGCTGATAAATGGTAAATGAGCTTTAAAGGGGATAAATGTAAGGTAATGCACTTGGGCAGAGGAAATAAAATGTATAATTATATGCTTAATTGTAAAACACTGGGCAAAACTGTAACTGAAAACGACCTGGGTGTTTTGGTGGACGACAAGCTCACGTTTAGTGGACAGTGTCAGGCAGCTGCTGCAAAGACAAATAGAATAATGGGATGCATTAAAAGAGACGTAGATGCTCATGGGGAGAACATAATTTCACCTCTATACAAGTCACTAGTGCGACCACACTTAGAATACTGTGTACAGTTCTGGTCTCCGATGTATAAGAAAGACATAGCTGAACTAGAAAGGGTGCAGAGAAGAGCGACCAAGGTTATTAGAGGACTGGGAGGTCTGCAATACCAAGACAGGTTATTACATTTGGGGTTATTTACTGTAGAAAAACCAAGGTTTAGGGGGCGATCTTATTACTATGTACAAGTATATGAGGGGACAGTACAAAGACTTTTCTACTGATCTTTTTACTCTGAGGCCTGAGACGGGGACAAGGGGGCATCTTCTACGTCTGGAGGAAAGGAGGTTTAATCATAATCACAGATGCGGATTCTTTACTGTAAGAGCAGTGAGACTATGGAACTCTCTGCCGCATGATGCTGTAATGAGTGTGACGCACCCCCAGGGCCGTGGGGTACTCGGCAGCCGGGTCTCTGGCTGCTTGCTGGGGATATCACAGTGGCTGGCCCAGTCCGTGGCCCAGGGCAGTCACTAAAAGAAGGGGGAAATATATATAGGGGATTTTGTTGTGACGCCACCTGTGGTGTCAGGTGAGGTTCACCAGCACTGCAACAGTCCTCTGAGGCAGGTGGTAGGACAGCTTGTGATGGAACGGCTCCCCACAGGTGGAGCAGGCCTCAGGGCAGTGTCGGTAGGGATGGAGGATGTGAGCTGGGCTTTGTAGTGCAGGGAGGGAAAAGGTACTGGCGAAATGAAGGAGTGGAGCCAGTTCAGTGCAGTCATCCGATTTTACTCACAGTTCCGTACAAGTTCCTCAGGCGCACAGTACTGGTGCAGTCCTCCCGCGTCGCACTGCGTTCACCGGGCAGGGGTTCAGTCCTTCCTCAGGCAGCTCGGGTGTACCTGGCAAAACCCCACTTTCAAATGTACCTTCCTAGACCGACTTCACGCTGGGTCTTTACTCCCTCTTTACTCCCTCCTGCCCTTCTCATTGTGAATCATATTCGGGTGCTGCGAGGTCTCCCCTGTCTGTCGGAGTTGCTCAGACCTGCTCGACCTTACTGGGATTGTAGCGAGAGTTTGGCTCCTGCTATAGAAGACAGAAGACTCCGGTATTTTCCAGCCGAGGCTTGAAGCGGCACGACTGGGCCAGGGGCCGGTCCCCTTCTTGCGGCCTAGATCCTCCTAACCCCTGGCAGGTTCAGGGTGTACGGGTGCTACCGGCACTCGCCGTACCCCTTAGGATCCCTTCTGAAGATTGGAGCCTACTCTCTGCTCCCCTCCTGGGCCTCAGTCCAGGGCCCTTGTAGTGGAGCAGAGCTCCTAGAGAGACTCTGCTCCCTGACTGTACTCCAACTACTAGACTCTCTGTTCTGCCACCCTAAGATGGCTTCCCTATTTTATATCTTTACTGTATGAGTGCTCCCATGATCTACTTCCTCCACCCACACCCACTACTGGTTCCCCCTAACTCTGGGTTCCCCCCACCCCAGCCAGGGTCAGGGCTCAGTAGAAAACTACATTGGGTCTTGCCCCTCCTGCTGGCCTGGGGTAGTGTAGTGTTGGATGCAGGTGTTGGGGTTCCGTGCAGCACACCCTCCTTACCCGAGAGAAAGGAAGACACCACACCTCTGGGTGAGGTGCAGTACCTCTGTGGCGACCGAACCCTCAGGGGTGCCACATTCCCCCCAGGTAAAACACAGCACGTCCGCGGGCTGGAACAAAGCAAAAACAAGGATATTTGACATACAAAATTTTAGAATGCATTCGCATAGAAGACTGTAAAACATGCTTCCCTTTATGGGAGGCTCATCATTTTAAACGTTGCATTGTAAATCATTTTTAGAAACATTTTAAGAGCATTTTTCATATAAAACATTTTTCAAGAAAGTTTCTGCACCAGGGTGCAACAGCAGCAGAATGAGGGACCCGTCCGGAAACCCTCAACGTAGGCCCTGGGCGTGACTGCAGGGCATAGATGATCCAGGTACTGGACCTCGTCTTCCACCACGCCAAACGGGTTTTTGTTCTGAGGTAAGGATTGCACTTATAAAACCACTTTAAGAAGTGCTGAACTTATTTACAAGTGAAAGTTTGTAGGGAGATCACTGTCCTCTTCCCAATTGTCTCTATACCCTTACGGGTACCTAAGGAAACAGATTATAAAACGGCATAATTAACTCAGCTAACACAGCACCCGGGCGGGTGACTATACACAGTTAGATGATGCTGTCCCAGTACTAAGCGTAGTACTGTGGACCCCTCCTGGAGTATTCTTCATTTTTCCCTGACCCAGCTGGGTCACGAGGGACTTCATGCAGCGGTGCGAACTTGGTGACATGGTACACTTGCAGGGCATACCAGCCACACTCACCATGATGCTGGTTGAACGTGACATGGTCTCCCGGATACAGGTTCCGGTCGGGATGGCCTTCCTTCAGCTCAGGCTCCACATCCCGCCGGTTGACGAAAATATCCCTGTTAAACTCGGGACTACGGATGAAGCCCCACCCAGCCTTGAGGTTAAACTTGACTATGAGGCCTTCCTCACGGGGTCTGGGGTTGGCAGTCTCCGCCTGGCGGACTTGTGCCTTGGCGGCCTTGTCACGGGCCTCCAGGCGCTCACTGCGCGCTTCCCTTGTGCGCCGCTCCCGCTCCAATTGCCGGAGCTCCCGCCGGAAGAATTCCTTCCTCAGCTGGGCGGTGGACTCTGTTTCATAGGTGAGCCCCATCAGATCTCCCCCCCGGTTGTACCAGCATAACTCCTCTCCGCTGGGGCAGGCAACCGGGGGTGCTGGCATTGGGAGTAGCGGGCACGGCTGCTGATTTTCAAAGCGGGCGGACCAGTCAAAGACCGGCGCGCCGTAGATCCATTCCAGCGTCGGAGGCGGAGGTGGCGGGGGGGCTCCCAGTAACAGATCCGCAACTTCAGCGCCCGGGACTAGAGGTTCTGGAGGGACTCTGTATGGGGGACCCTCCGGTACAGCGCTCAGAGGCGGGGGTTCCGGGAAGGCCCTTGGTGTGGGGTTTTCGGGTTCCACACCCAGGGGTGGAGGTTCCGGGCTGCTTATCGGTTCCGGCCAGAGTGCGGCAGCATATGGCGGGGGCTGGGGCAGGAGGCTCAGGAGCAGGTCGGCGCTGGCAGCGCCCGGGGTGAGGAATTCTCTCCTACCTGCTCCTGTGTCCCACACGGCCTCCTGGTTTCCTGCGAGCTCCGCCGGGGCTGGTGTGTGGCTACTGGCATCCGGTCTCACTTTCCGGCGGGCGGCTAGTTTCTCCAGCAGCTCACTTTTCCACCCGGCGACCGCTGCCTGCTGGGCTCGCTCCACCCGCTGGCTCAGCTCGAGGACCTCGCTCTTGAGGAACAGCACATCCTCCGGGGATAGCTTCTCCATATTTTCCTCCATGATGGAAGGGGTGGCTCGGTGCAGTGGCAGGCCAGAGGCAGAGGATTGGAGTTAGCTCCCTTCCATCTTGGCTGCCGGGTGCAATCTGGCCAGATGGGTTGAGACCACACCGTGTCTCCATTCCTTTTCTCCTCCTCCTCTCCTCTTTTGGGGGCGGTCCCACGGCGATTTGCTGTCGGTCACTCCCTGTGACGGCCTTCCTGCCTTGACAGACACATTTATGCGGACAGTCACAGTTGCAAGGGGCAGGGTATGCTTTTGGTGCCATTCTGGGACCCGGCCCACGATGGGAGGTTCTGACGTGCCCAGGGGATGGGGACGACTCGGCGCCCGGGCCTTGTTGTTGCCTGATCTTGGGGGATGCCACGGTGGTCGGCTCCCGGGCCCGTACCCTGGGGTCACTCTTAAAAGAAAGGGGGGAAGTTGTATGGGATCGGGATGTTCATGATGCCACTTGTGGTGTCCGGTGGGGATCACCAGCGCTGCGACAGTCCTCTGTTTAGGCAGCTTAGTTGGTGCGACTCCCCACAGGTGGAGCGGGGCCTCAGGGCAGTGTAGATGAAGGATGCAGGACAGAAGGAACCCAGCCTGGTCAGAGGAAGAATAGGCACACGCACAACAGTTCACTTCAGTACCTTTACTGGTGGTGTTTCAGGCACGATCCAGGGCACTTGAGGGTGAAGGGTGCATATCAGGACTCTCCCCAGTGAGCGGGTATTGGGCCTCCTGTTCCTTGCCTTCCTTGGATGAGTTTCTGGCCTGCCTGGAGCTAGGCCTTACTCGGTCTCTGTATTAATTACACCTGCTGACCGGGTGGTAGGGCCTTCTGTTGGAGTTCACACTCCCTGGTCTCTGGGGCCTCTGTGACTCCTGACCCTGGTATAACAGTCAGCTTCTGGTGAACCTGGGACTTATAGTTCTCCCCGGGTTCCGGTTATTCCTGCTGGGGATATAGGCCCTCCGTAGGCGTGGACCCGGTGTCCGGTAAATGGTTTTGGGCTGAGCTGGTTAAGCTCCTATGCCCCCTGTGTTGCTTGCTTACTCACTCGCCTTCAGCCACGCTCGGGGCCCTCACTAGGCTTCACACGAGCAGTAGGCCTCACTACTCTTCGCCGCTCTCTGAGCGTCGGCACGCTCCTGGCTCACTAATCTGAGCTCACTGAATCTGAACTCTCTCTAGAGGAACTGACTGAGCTCCACTGCAGACTGACCTCTCTGAGGCTCATCTTCTGCAGGGACTGCAACCAACTCTATTCCCTGAGGAAACCGTTCTCTAGACTGCCTGCCTAACTCCACCCTCCAGTAAATATATCCCTATCCAGGCTCCCTCTGGTGGTCTGAGGTGGTAGGGTGGAGGTGTGTGAATGCTATGAGGGCCTCTTGTGGAGAAGTCCATCCATGCACCCCTCTGGAATCTGTGGCACCAATGCGCAGCAGGGCGCCACATTCCCCCCTAGAAAAGCTCAGTACTCCCGGACTGAAGTAATTTTTATAACAGGTAACAACAATAACCCTTCCCTTTATGGGAGGCACTTTGCTTGAACGTTGCATAATAAAACATTATAAATAATAAATATATACATACATACATACAATAAGCAACCTCATAATTTAAGTCTGTTCCGGTGAGGTCCCCTGACAGGGTGTCCGTCTCACGGGTAAAGTACAAGGTAGCTTGAGGGACCTGTCCAAAGCAAACCCTCAACGTAGGCCCTGGGGTGGCTGCAGGGCATGGCGATCCTGAGTTGGACCTCCACTTCTGCCACGCCAGACAGGTTTTTGTTCTGAGGTCACCTAAAGGGGCACTCCAGGGAGTGCAATTATTTACAGCAAACAGTTTTTTGGGCTGCACACAGTCCTCAGCCACAAAGTTCTTTATGTACCCTTACAGGTAACTAGAGATAACAAGGGAAGTGTCCATATCACTTATATTGTCCATTAGTAAGGCAAAGGACATATCAAGATACACATACATGAAAATGCACAAGACAATACCCCAGGGGCAACTATCTACACTGTCAGAGTTTCCTTCTCTATTCTCTGTATCTGACAGGGGTCTGACCTCGTGTGCTGCGTGTCGACCTACGTGGTACTGGGATTTGTGTGGTACTGGTGTTTGTACTACCTCCCATTCTGTCAGTTCTAAGGGTTGAGGAACTGCAGGGTTGCCTTAACCTCTCTACAGGACTGGCAAGTATACCATTGGCTGGGTCTTCTTGATCTGCTCCAACCGGGGATTCTTCTTGAGCAGGCTCTTCCGAAGCACTTACAGGTTCTACTTGCTGTGGAGGGTCTTCTGGCTGCTGAAAGAAGTGGATCACAGGTATTATTACTAGAGATAAGCGGTGTTCGACTCGAACTGTTCGCCAATCTCAAATTCGAGCTGTTTTGGGTTGTGTTCGAGCCCTTCGGCAAATACGAAAGATTTGAAAAAAATTCGGCTGTTCGAGGTTATGTTCGATAACTGTTCGTGCACCAAAATCATAACTGGATTTTTTCTCAGTAATGCTGAAAATTAATGTTAATACGCAGTTTGAGTGTACAGCGGGGCGGGGGGAGGGGCAGGGGATGGATCTCTGCAGAAATAATGAAGATCTCCATTTTTTTTTCTCTGTCCCGCATTTACAGTGGGGAGGTGCAATCTGTCAGCCTATCAGCAGCACACACACGGAGCGAACTGCTTTTTTTCACACAAGCAAGGGCATGTGTCATTGGCAGTGTATGTCACATATCCTTGCCCTATAAGACCCAGCCATTTTCCCCGTCGCCACCATTTTCTCACTGCTGCAGCTGCGTGTTAGACGACACCGCTGTTGCTGTGCGCGCTATACTTTGTTAATTTCAAGCCAATTTTCGCACAAATCTACAGATAGCTTGGGAGTAGGGAATAGTTGTGATTGCAGTCCTTTTAAGGACTAGGTTACATCATTTCCTACGACTTTTATCAGGCAGGTCTGTGCTCTTAAATAGATAGGTTGGGAGTAAAGACTAATTGTAATTGCAGTCCTTTTCGGGGCTAGGTTACATCAGTTCCTATCACTTTTTGCCAGGCAGGTCTGTACCAGTGCTGTGCAAGTTTTTTTCACAGCATTTGGCTAAATCTAGCAAAGCAAATCGTTTTTGTCCTCTTGCAGTGTGTGTTAGTCAGTGGAGAAGCCTATCTGTGTTGCAAGCTACACCACCTGTGTATAAAATACAATTTTTTTTACTGCACCTAGTGAAGTAAAACCTTTTGGGCATAGCATCATTCTATTAGTACATCTATACTAACCTCCATCAGGTTGGAAATTCAATATAATTTTTTTCTGCATCTAGCTCTGATAAAATATTTCGGCTTGTAGCAGTGTGTGGGACTTGTTCTATTAGTCCATCTATACTAACCTCCATCAGGTTGCAAATTCAATATAATTTTTTTCTGCGTCTAGCTCTGAAAAATTATTTCGGCTTCTAGCAGAGTGTGGGACTTGTTCTATTAGTCCATCTATACTAACCTCCATCAGGTTGCAAATTCAATATAATTTTTTTCTGCATCTAGCTCTGAAAAAATATTTCGGCTTCTAGCAGTGTGTGGGACTTGTTCTATTAGTCCATCTATACTAACCTCCATCAGGTTGCAAATTCAATATAATTTTTTTCTGCATCTAGCTCTGAAAAAATATTTCAGCTTCTAGCAGTGTGTGGGACTTGTTCTATTAGTCCATCTATACTAACGTCCAGCAGGTTGCAAATTCAAAATAATTTTTATCTGCATCTAACCCAGCCAATACTTTTGGGCTAATACCACAGTTTGGCCACTCAGCTCTGCTCGGTTCCCATCCATTGTTTTTTGTGCATACAACTCCAGAGTTGTGAATTAGTTAACCACCAAAATGAGTGGAAAAAGGCCTGCTGCTGGTGGAAAGGGGAATAGGCATGTTGGGAAGGGAAAAAAAGGTTGTGTCCGTGGGGTAGATGTTAAAGCAACAGTATCATCTGCAGAAGAAAGACCATCTTCCAGCCAAACTAAGATGTCTACTTCTTTTAGCGGACAATGTGATAAGATCCCTTTCTTACGGCCACGCCAATCGCTACAAATTCCAGATGAGGCACAAAAACAGCAGGTGCTTCAACGGATATCAAGTGCTCCTTTAAGTGGGCTCTCCTCCACCTCAACTTCAATATCACAAATGCTCCAGTCCTCAGAGGTGTCAACCCAATCGCACTTGCTCCCTCACAACTCCCAAGTCTCCAGCTGCCCGTCTGAGTATGGGGTAGAACAGATGGTTGAGTCTGCAGAGCTGTTTACTCATACTATAGCCTGGGAATCAGAGGTCGGCTCCAGAGCTTCTGTGAATCCAGACGAGGAAATGATCTGCACTGATGCCCAGAATCTTTATGAGTCGGATCCAGGACCAGACGCAGAAGGTTCTGACCATAATGTAGACCCTCGTTCCCAAACTGTAACTCCTGTTGGTGGAGACAATGAGGAAGACGATGATGAGACTCAAATACCTGATTGGAGCGACAACTTTAGTTTTTTGTCAGGGCAGGAAGAGGTTGGCTCTGAGGACGACGGGTGTGATAAAACACAGGGTGATGATGACGAGGTTGGAGATCCAACTTACTGTCAACCCACAGTCAGCCAAGAGATGAGGTCAGCAGAGGAAGTGGAGGAGGATGCTAGTGACGACGAGGTCAGGTTGCGCCTTCCTGGACAGAGACGTAGTACTGGAAGCACGTCAACAACTGCATCCTCAAACACAACTCTGTCTCTGACCACAAGTCGTGGTGGCTTTTCAGGTCGCATGGGTGCTAAGCCTTGCATAGCCTGGGCATTTTTTCAGATCGATAAAGATGACCCAACTCGTGTTATCTGTATCATTTGTCAGCAAAAGCTAAGTAGAGGCCAAAAAATACATAGTTTGAGTACTTCATGCATGAACCGGCACATGGATATGAAGAATAAGTTGCAGTGGGAAGCTCACTGTGCTACTGTGCGGCCTAGCCGGCCGGGCCAACCACCATCTGCCACATCTTGTGCATCCGCGGCCTCTTCATCCTCTGTGACTGGGGGGACAGCAGTCACACCTGTTTTGGGACGCAGACCTGCCACCTCTTTACCCGCAACAGCCAGCGTGATTGGCAGGTCATCATTTTCTTTGGAGGTGGAAACACCAGCTGGTGTTGAGCGCTGTCCGACATCGATAGCACCACCTTTGTATCAAGGCAACCTAACATGTCCGCCTGCATCTTCCTCACAGACCGGCAGTTTGCCGGGGACACCCTTCTCAACCCCGTCTAAGCACAACAGCCAGCCCTCCGTCCCTCAGATGTGGACAAGTAAAAGACCATTTTCTCCTAGCCATGAGAAAGCTAAGAGGTTGAATTTCACCATCTGCAAGCTCTTGGCTACAGAAATGCTTCCTTTCCGCCTGGTGGACACAGAGGATTTTGGAGACCTTATGTCCATCGCAGTGCCCCAGTACCAGATGCCCAGTCGGCACTACTTCTCAAAGAAAGGTGTGCCTGCGCTCCACCAGCATGTCGCACACAACATCACCGCTTCTTTGAGAAACTCTGTGTGTGACAGGGTGCATTTCACCACAGACACTTGGACGAGTAGGCATGGACAGGGGTGTTACATGTCGCTGACTGGGCACTGGGTAACTATGGTGACAGCAGGACAAGGGGCTGCTGTCCAAGTCTTGCCGTCCCCACGAGTTGTGCGTCAATCCTCTTTATCTCAAAGTTCCTCCACTGCTTCTGCCTCCTCAACCTCCTCTCGGTCTTCCACCTGCACCCAAAGCCTGTCTGGTCATGCCACAAGCTTTCTAACTGTGCAGAAGGGATCCTGCACACCTCCTTACTATGCTGGCAGCAGGGCTCAACGTCATCAGGCGGTTTTTACTTTGAAATGTCTAGGAAATGTGAGTCACACAGCTGAGGAGTTGTGGTCAGCTCTGGAGAACCAGTTTCATGAATGGTTGTCTCCACTGGACCTGAAACCAGGGAAGGCCGTGTGCGACAATGCTGCAATCCTTGGTGCGGGGCAATGTCACACATGTGCCTTGTATGGCTCACGTGTTGAACCTGGTTGTATAGAAATTTTTAGCCCACTATCCTGGACTAGATGGCCTTCTGCAGAGGGCACGGTCGCTGTGTGCTCACTTCTGCTGTTCGCATCCCGCAGCTCAGCGACTTACATGTCTACAGAAGTCGTTGGGCCTGCCATTTCACTGGCTAAAATGCGATCTGCCTACCCGGTGGAATTCAACTCTGCACATGTTGCAGCGACTGTGGCAGCACCGACAAGCCCTGGTGCAATACGTTGTGACGTATAGCCTGGGCCAACGAGATGCAGAGGTGGGGCAAATCATGCTGGAGGAGTGGTCTCAGATCAGGGACCTATGCACCCTTCTGCACAGTTTTGAAATGGCAACGAAGATGTTTAGTGCTGACGATGCCATTATCAGCATGACTATTCCGGTGATTTACATGCTGGAGCACATGTTAAACAGAATTCGGAGTCAGGTAGTGGCACAAGAGGAGGTGGAGGAAGTAGTGGAGGAGGAGTTGTATGCGGAAGGGCTAACATCTGCAAGGTCCATACGGTCGGCAGCACCAAGGCGGCAGGCATGTGAGGGTGGGGGAGATGGTTTTACCAGGGCGCATGGTAGCAGCCAAACTAGTGAGGAAGGTGCAGGAGCCCAGGAAGAAGTGGAGGACGAACTGATGGAAGACTCATCAGATGAGCGAGACCTTGATCACATTTCTGTTGTGCGAGGTTGGCGGGAGAGGGCAGAGGAAGGAAGCATGATTGTTACCTCGCCACCAACACAACAGGGACTTGGTGCTCCTGGATGCGCAAGACACATGAGTGCCTTCTTGCTGCACTACCTGCAACATGACCCTCGAATTGTGAGAATTAGAAATAATCCTGACTACTGGGTTGCCACACTGTTAGATCCCCGGTACAAAAGTAAATTTGCAGAAATTATTCCTGCCATAGAAAGAGATGCACGCATGCAGGAGTATCAGCAGAGACTGTTGCAGAATCTTACATGTGATTTTCCCCAAAACACTAGTGGTGCACGTAGTGAATCTCACAGTTCCAACTTGCCAACCGTGGGACCGTCGAGTGTTCAGCTCTCAAGACGTCACAGAAACACAGTATCTGCTAGTAACATCAATTTTGCGGAATCATTTCACCACTTTTTTAGCCCATCCTTTGCAAGGCCACAGGAGACCAGAAGTCTGACACATAGTCAACGCCTAGAGACGATGGTGCAGGAGTATCTCCAAGTAAACATTGAAGCTATGACTGTGTCACTGGACCCTTGCTCTTTTTGGGCTTCCAATCTGGATAAATGGCCGGAGCTCACCACTTACGCCTTGGAGATCTTGTCATGCCCCGCAGCCAGCGTTCTATCTGAACGTGTGTTCAGCGCTGCTGGTGGTGGACAGATAAGCGCACGCGGCTCTCCACTGATAATGTAGACAGACTCACGTTCATAAAGATGAACAAATCATGGATCCGAAACGACTTTTCTACCCCTGTGTCATCCTGGGGAGAGTAAAAGCTTGATGATTTGTTAAAATCACCTCACGAACCGTTTTAAGCTATAAAATTACTAATCATGTTTATCTGTATCTTGGCTGGAAAATAATTTGGGCCTTGTAGCAGTGTGCAGTACTGATTCTATTAGGCCATCTATACTAAACTCCACCAGATTTAAAATTACTAATCATGTTTATCTGTATCTTGGCTGGAAAATAATTTGGGCTTTGTAGCAATTTGCAGTACTGATCCTATTAGGCCATCTATACTAAGCAGCAGCATTAATAATATATTTTATCTGCATCTGACGCGCCCCTGGGCCTGAGTCGCGCAGCGTTGCGCACGCGGGAGCCTACCCGGAGCCGGATCGGATAGGGGTAGTAGTCTCGTGGCGATGACCCGGTCCGTGCCCAGGGAGGCAGACTAAGTGGCGGTATATTAGCAGTAGATGTAGGACGACTACGCCACCCGTTGAATGCAGCTATGGAGCTGCCACTGCAGGGCAGACCGCTGAGGCCGGTGGAAGGATGGTGCAGCGTGGATGGTGTAACCCCCAACGGGAGGGGTATGGCCTCAGGGCAGCCGACGTGGATGATGGGGGTAGCAGGAACCACTCAGAGACGATGCGGTGTAGTTCAGGGTCTTTACTGATGACAAAGATAGACCCTCCCGGAGTACTGGCTAGCGGTCAGGGCCTGGTCAGTCCTTGAGCAGATGGGATTCCCCTTGGCCAAGCGGAGTTGTAGGCCTTCCCAACTAATTGTACTCTTCTGGCTTCCTTGCTAGAGGCGGGTAAAGGTAGCCCACGTCCCTGAGTGTACCGTGTGGTGCTCACCCGTATGGCCGGTGACTCGGGGCCTTCTAGTGGCTTCCGCTCCACGACGGCGGTGCTGGTCCCACGCGTGTGACCGTGCCTTCAGGTTTCTTGGCCAGAGGACCTGAAATCCCCTGCCGGTCGGTTTCTGCTGCTGGGTCAGGGTTAATCCCCACAGCCTCGGACTCCGGGTCCGGTGGTAACTCTTCAATCAGGGCGAGCTCTTCAGCTGCCAGCCCCTGATTCCTTTTAGCACTGCTCCCACTGAGCTCCTGATCTTTCTTTCCTAAGCTGCTCCTCTTCTTCTCTCTAACCCTGCCTCAGCCCCAGTTTTATATAGGGGAAGTTCTTCCCCTCCCAGGACCGGGCAGGAGGTGTGGCATGAATAGGATTCCTGACCAAGAGACCTCCCACCTGCTCTCAGACATAACATTGCTATTACTGTGGAGACCAGACCCCTGGGGTGCCACATTCCCCCCTAGTGAAAGTTAGTACTCCGGGACTAAACATACTTTTGTAAACATAACAAGGTGCAAACAATAACATTCTGATAGAGACAACACATAAGGTGGTCACGGCGTGTCCGCAACCGGGTGTAACTTTTGAGGAAAACAAGGGTGTCCATTTCACCAACACAGGGAGACGTAACCAGGTAGGGGTCTGTCCTGCCCCGAGTCCTTAACAGTCTTTCAGTCCGTCCTGGGTTACGCTCCAACTATATGCACAAAGGATTCCCGGTAAATCCACCAAAGACTCCTATAAATAACTAGAAACACATAATTATACACAAGCAACAATAAACAGGTAAACATTAATAAAATAACTTGAACATTTAGATCCTCCACCGTATGGGCAGCTGGCCTCTAGTGACCCTAGTGGACCTACGGAGCTGGTTGATTGGTCCTGAGCTACAGGGTATAGGAGCTGTCAAGGGTAAACTGGGCAGCCGTCTACGGACTCTTTGGCTCACTAGGGGTATGGCAGGCTCATTATAAGCAGAGGGTTGATTTTCCTGGTCTGCTTGTGTGGGGCCTTCTGCCTCCTGGACCGGCTGTTCTTCCAGTTCTACCTGTGTCTCCGTAGGCACTTGGGATGCTGGTTGGAGGAACGTGAGGACGGGTACCACAACAGCACCATTGACTTGAGTCCAAGACCGAGGGAAGTCTCCGAGCACAGTACTAACCATATCTTCCCTTTCCTCTATGGGTCGAGGGTCCTCTTGTTCCTCTTCATGGTTCCGTAGCTGTTCGGGACACTTCTTTAGGTGATCCCGGGATACAATGGCTGTGGTTTCCCCTCCGTCTTTACTGATTGTACAGATCTTTGGGTTGTCGTGGCTTGAGGGCAGTACGGTGTACGGGTCCTTCTCCCATTGGTCGTCCAACTTGTGGAGCCGTCTTTTCCTCTTCAAGACCTGCTCTCCGGGCACCAGGGGAACAGCGGGAGCATACTGGTTGTAAGTTTTCTCTTGTCTGTCCCTAGCTTGACAGAGACTACGCTCCACGCTCTCCTGTACTTTTCGGTATTGCTGCTGCCTCTCTGTGTCCCAGTTGGCTTCTGGTGAAGTGTCCTCGGGTGTCAGGACTCCCATCTCCAGATCAGCAGGAAGCTTACCAGGTCTTGCCCTCATTAGGTAAGCCGGGGTACAGTTGGTGGAACCTACAGGGATGTGGTTGTATAGGTCCACCAGGTCGGGCAGCTTCTCAGACCACAGACTGCGTTCCTCCAGGGGCAATGTTTTCAGGAGATCTATCACCACCTGGTTCATTTTCTCACAAAGTCCATTAGTTTGCGGGTGATAGGGTGTTGTTCTTATCTTCCGGCATCCATACAGGGTGCAGAACTCCTGGAAGACCTCCGCTTCAAAGGCAGGCCCCTGGTCCGTCAGCACCTGCTCCGGGTATCCATGCGGACGGCAGAAGTGCTGCTGGAAGGCTCTAGCTGCTGTGTGAGCCGTTAAGTCCTTGACGGGGACGACAACCAAGAACCGGGAGTAGTGATCCACGATGGTTAACGCGTAGACGTAGCCACTTCTGCTTGGGGTCAGTTTTACATGATCCAAGGCTACCAGTTCCAACGGCTGTCTGGTGATGATGGACCGCAGGGGAGTCCTCTGGCTGGCACGGTCCCTCCTTCTTAAGTTGCATGGGCCACAGTCTCTGCACCACCTCTCGATGGTTCCTCTCATGCCTACCCAATGGAACCGCCCGCGCAGCAGGAACTCCAGCTTCTTCCATCCGAAATGCCCAGCTCCGTCGTGGTATGCCTCCATCACCATAGCTGCGTCTCTTCTTGACACCACTACTTGCCAGATTAGTTCATGCGTCCGGGAGTTAACCATTCTGCGGCACAACTTTCCCTTGTAAAGGAACAGTCGACTCTTCTCAGCCCACAGTTGCTTGGCTTTCTCCGGAGCGTCTGGGTCAAGGCGTGCATCTGGCCGAGTCAGCATCTCCTTTACCAGACGGACGGCAGGGTCACTGTCTTGCGTCTCCACCCAGTTGTAATGAGGTAAGGGGTTGAACGTAGCGGTTTGCTTACTTCTTACACGGTGGGAATACTGGATGGTCCCATGACGGTGGAACGCGGGGAGCTCAACTTCTTCCAGTTCCTCTGAATCTTCCCCTACGTCCGGTAGGTTTGGCATCCTGGACAGGGCGTCTGCGTTGGTATTGGAGCGTCCTGCCCGGTATTTGATTGTAAACTCATAGTTGGACAAGCGGACCATCCATCTCTGCTCTAGGGCACCGAGTCTTGCAGTGTCCAGGTGTGTCAACGGGTTGTTATCCGTGTACACGGTGAACCGGGAAGAAGCGAGGTAGTGCTTAAAGCGTTCGGTGACTGCCCACACCACTGCCAGGAACTCTAGCTTAAATGAGCTGTAATTCTCAGGGTTTCTTTCGGTGGGTCGCAGTTTTCGGCTGGCGTAAGCAATTACCCGTTCTTTCCCCTGCTGGATCTGGGATAGTACGGCTCCTAGCCCGATGTTACTGGCGTCGGTGTAGAGGATAAAGGGCTGGCTATAATCAGGGTACACCAGGATTTCATCCCCCGTGAGGGCCATCTTCAGCTGGCGGAAGGACTCTTCTTCCAACTTCTCCCATCTGAAGGGCGGCTTCTGGTTCTTGGCCTTCCTGGACTGGCCTATCAGGAGGTCCTGCATAGGAGCTGCCTTTTTGGTGAAACCGGGAATGAACCTTCGGTAGTAGCCTACCAACCCGAGGAACTGCCGCACTTCCTTTACGCTGGAGGGGCTTGGCCATTCCTTAATTGCGGTGATCTTATCAGGGTCGGGAGCCACTCCGTCAGCACTCACCACGTGTCCCAGGTACTGCACCTTTGGTTTCAGGAGGTGACACTTGGAGGGTTTCACCTTTAGGCCGTAACTTGCCAGAGCTTCAAACACTTCCGCCAGGTGCTTCAGGTGGTCCTCGTAGGTCTTGGAGTAGACGATGACATCGTCCAGGTATAACAGGACCGTCTCAAAGTTCCGGTGTCCCAGACAGCACTCCATCAATCGCTGGAAGGTTCCTGGTGCGTTGCAGAGTCCAAACGGCATGCAGGTAAACTCGCTAAGTCCCATCGGGGTGGTGAATGCGGTCTTCTCCCGATCCGCCTCTGCTACAGGAACCTGCCAGTACCCGCTAGTGAGATCCAAGGTGGAGAAGAAGTTAGCAGATTTTAAAGCAGCCAAAGACTCCTCTATTCTTGGTAAGGGGTACGCATCTTTGTGTGTGATACGGTTAATTTTCCGGTAATCTACACACATTCTCATGGTGTTGTCTTTCTTTTTAACCAAGACTAGTGGAGCTGCCCAGGGGCTACAGCTATCCCTGATTACCCCAGCCTCCTTCATGTCTCTAAGCATCCCCTTGGCGTGTTGATAGTGTGCAGGGGGTACGGGTCGGTATCTCTCCTTTATGGGAGGATGGTCTCCCGTGGGGATATGGTGTTCTACCCCCTTTACTCGCCCGAAGTCTAACGGGTGTTTACTAAACACTCTCTCGTACTCTTGAACCACCCGGTAGACTCCTTGTTTCTGGTGTGAGGGAGTGGAGTCAGTACCCAGATGTAGTTGCTGACACCAGTCCTCCATTGGTTTCTTAGAGCCGTTACCTTCCTCTGGTTGGGATGGAGGTAAGGGTTCCACGGCCTGTACAGAATTCTGATTGATGGTATACAATTTGGCTAGCGTAGCATACCGGGGCAGGTATACTTCCCTTTTCCCAATATTTATTATGCGAACGGGTACCCTCCCATGGCGTACATCAACTACCCCCCGGGCTGTCAAAATGGTGGGCCTACTGTCTGAGTAGACGGGTTCTACCATTGCTTGGTAGTCTCTACCTCTTAGACCAATAGCTGCCCGGCACCAAATCATCATTTCACTTTTTGGGGGTATGGCAATAGGGAAAGGGTCACACATTCTTACGCTACCAATCTCACCGCCGGAGAGTTCCACTTGTTGCCGTCGCATCAGTGCCCGGATCTCTTTCTGGAGCACTCGCTGCTGGCCGGAGCTGGCGTTCTTGGCAACCTGCTGTAAAATGAAAATCACCTCTGCAAGACAATTTTCAATCACATTAGTTCCTAGAGTTATCTTTGGGTGACTCTCGCACTTGTCAATGTCCACAATGATCAGTCCCTGTGCTGCCAGTTCGACTCTACCGATTTTAATGGTCATCTCTTTAAATCCGATCTGCGGCACGGGTTGACCATTGCTGGCAATGATACTCAAGTCGTCGTCAGGGTAGCGGGTTATATCCGAGTCATTCCAGTACTGCTTGAAGAGCACGTACGGGATGGTGGTGACCTGTGACCCGGTGTCCAGTAGGGCACTCATAGGAATGCCATCCAGTACCACAGGCAAGACTGGACGTCCTCCCACATATTTGTCGCGCCAGTTCGATGGGCCTGGTGATCTTTTTCCTGGGGGTTGGCCCTCTACCCCAGGTTGTGCCAGTTTAAAGGACAGTACCTTGCCATATGTCCGGGTTGATTGCAGCGGCGGCAGATGGGTTGTCCGTCCTCGTTGTATCGGTCGCTGGGTCTTCCTCTGGCCGGTGGGGTCCTCCTTGGTCGACGCCACGGGATGTCCTCCGGTCCGGATGCCAGCTGGATCTTCCCTGGAGTGGAAACCTGTAAAGACTGCACAGTTCGGGTTAGCGCAGCAACGCTTTTAGCTAGCTCTTGGACCTGATGGTGCAGGTCTGGAGCCGGGTCATTGTTCAAAGCCTGCGCATCAGCCCCCACAGGCCCTGCCGACAAGGGCGCCGCCTCCTGGTGGTAAGTGATAGCTGGGCGCCTGTGGGTCACAACGCCACCCAGTGCCGGTTCTCGGAGCACTCGGATGGCTCTGTCCTTGAACTGTGCAAAGTCCAGATGAGGATCCTGTAAGGCTATGGCCCGCAACTGGGTTCGGTGGACATTGCAATATAGTCCCTCTATAAATTGTTCGGTCAACAGCCTGTCCTCGTTTCCCACGCTGTCGGGGTCGGTCTGCTTAATGGCTCTCAGGGCCTCTTGTAGGTTTAGTGCATAGTCCCTTATACTCTCATGTGCTCGCTGCTTGCACCCATAGAATTTAAGCTTAATCTCGGCTGAGGTGCGGGTATCAAAGGTGTCCCTCAGCCGGGTTAGTATCCCCGCGACAGTCCTCCTCCCAGGTGGCCAGGACTTTACCTCCCTTTGGGCTGCCCCGGTTAGTTGGGCCACCAGGATGCTCACTTTTTGCTCTTCTGTGAGGGGGTACACCTGGAAGAGGCTATCCAGCTTTTCTCTAAAGTCATTCAGGGTATGTGACTCCCCTGAGTATTGGGGTAGCCAGGCTGCTCCCGGGATATAGGGCATGGTAAAAGACATGACTGCAGCAGCGCTGGCGCTGGCGGGGATTGAGGCAGTGAAGCTCTCCTCCGTATCCGACATCTTCCTCCCCCCTAGTGGACCGTGGCCTACCTTGCGATGATCCTCTTCCGTAGGCCGCGGCTCCGCAGTGGATCGTCAGGGTTGAGGACCTTCCGTCGCGCTCCTGTGACGTCAGCGTCTGCTGGGCTCCTTCCAGGACCTTACGCGACGTCTGGATGTGAGGCGGGGCTTCAGTTCTCGCGCGCTTTTGGAGTCCACGCCCCTCTTCTTCCCACGCGGCGTCTTCAAGATGGCGTCCAACGGCGGGAAAACTCCACGGAAGGTGGGAAGAAGGCTGAAAATGGCGCCGGATGGCGGGAATCTTCACCGATGGCGGGAAGAAGGCTGAAGATGGCGCCGGATGGCGGGAATCTTCACCACAGGTAAGTTTAAAAGTCTCTTTTTTCAGGCACGCAGTACCCGGTGGTTGCGGGCACGAAATCCTGCCGACTACGCCAAAAGCTGACGCGCCCCTGGGCCTGAGTCGCGCAGCGTTGCGCACGCGGGAGCCTACCCGGAGCCGGATCGGATAGGGGTAGTAGTCTCGTCGCGATGACCCGGTCCGTGCCCAGGGAGTCAGACTAAGTGGCGGTATATTAGCAGTAGATGTAGGACGACTACGCCACCCGTTGAATGCAGCTATGGAGCTGCCACTGCAGGGCAGACCGCTGAGGCCGGTGGAAGGATGGTGCAGCGTGGATGGTGTAACCCCCAACGGGAGGGGTATGGCCTCAGGGCAGCCGACGTGGATGATGGGGGTAGCAGGAACCACTCAGAGATGATGCGGTGTAGTTCAGGGTCTTTACTGGTGACAAAGATAGACCCTCCCGGAGTACTGGCTAGCGGTCGGGGCCTGGTCAGTCCTTGAGCAGATGGGATTCCCCTTGGCCAGGCGGAGTTGTAGGCCTCCCCAACTAATTGTACTCTTCTGGCTTCCTTGCTAGAGGCGGGTAAAGGTAGCCCACGTCCCTGAGTGTACCGTGTGGTGCTCACCCGTATGGCCGGTGACTCGGGGCCTTCTAGTGGCTTCCGCTCCACGACGGCGGTGCTGGTCCCATGCGTGTGACCGTGCCTTCAGGTTTCTTGGCCAGAGGACCTGAAATCCCCTGCCGGTCAGTTTCTGCTGCTGGGTCAGGGTTAATCCCCACAGCCTCGGACTCCGGGTCCGGTGGTAACTCTTCAATCAGGGCGAGCTCTTCAGCTGCCAGCCCCTGATTCCTTTTAGCACTGCTCCCACTGAGCTCCTGATCTTTCTTTCCTAAGCTGCTCCTCTTCTTCTCTCTAACCCTGCCTCAGCCCCAGTTTTATATAGGGGAAGTCCTTCCCCTCCCAGGACCGGGCAGGAGGTGTGGCATGAATAGGATTCCTGACCAAGAGACCTCCCACCTGCTCTCAGACATAACATTGCTATTACTGTGGAGACCAGACCCCTGGGGTGCCACACATCTAGCCCGGAAATTAATTTTGGTGCTCCTAGATGCGCAAGACACATGAGTGCCTTCTTGCTGCACTACCTGCACCATGACCCTCAGATTGTCAGAATTCTAAGTAATCCTGAGTACTGGGTTGCCACACTCTTAGATCCTCCACACTCTTCGATCAACCTTTTCATTTTAATAAAGAACAAAAAAATGGTAATTTTTGAAATTATAAGCATTAGCATGTTATTAGAAACTGAAATCAAACAGTTTTCAACTCAAAACTTTATTCTAGGTGATGTTACATTTGCACATAGGAGCCCTTGTTCGAAAGGAGCTTCTGAACTCTCTCGTCCATTGAATTTGTCAGGTTTTGGATGGTTTCTGCTTCAATTGTTTTGCATGAGGACAGAATACCCTCCCAGAGCTGTTGCTGAGATGTGAACTGCCTCCTGCCATCATAGACACTCCTTTTGATGATGCTCCAGAGGTTCTCATTGGGGTTGAGGTCAGGAGAGCATGGGGGTCACACCATAAGTTTGTCCCCTTTTATGCCATTATCAGCCAGAGATGAAGATGTGTTATGTGCAGCATGAGACGGGGCATCATCATGAAAATGATCTTGCTGCAGAATACACGGTTCTTCTTCTTGAACCATGGCAGGAAGTGCTGTTTGAGAAACTCCACATACATTATGGAGTTCATCTTTACCCCTTCAGGGATCCTAAAGGGGCTGACAATCTCTCTCCCCATGATTCCAGCCCAAAACATTACTCCACCTCCTCCTTGTTGGCGCTGTAGCCGTGTTTGCGTGGGGTGTCCATCAACCAGCCATCCTCCACTCCATCCATCTGGACCATCGAGCGTTGCACGGCACTCATCGGTGAACAAAACAGTTTTGAAGTCAGTCTTCTTGTATTGTTTGGCCCACTGGAGCCGTTTCTGCTTGTGTGCAGTGGATAGAGGAGGTCGACAGGATGGCTTACGCACAGCTGCAAACCTCGGAAGGACTCTGCATCTTGTTCTTCGGGGGACGTTGGAGGCACCAGCAGCTTCAAAAACTTGTCTGCTGCTATGACAAGGCTTTTTTGCCGCTGCTCTTTTAACCTGACGTAATTGCCTGTAGGAAAGAGTCCTCAATTTTCCCTTATCAGCATGCACATGTGTGTACTGTGAATCAGCTACATACTTCTTGATTGTGCGATGATCAGGATGAAGTGTCTTGGCAATGTTGATTGTAGTCATGCCTTGACCTAAACACTCCACAATTTGTTGCTTCTCAGCAGCCGACACATCCTTTTTCTTTCCCATTTTGGCAGAAAATGTAGGCTGCTTAATAATGTGGGACAGCCTTCTTAAGTAGTCTGGCCTTTCATTGGACACACCTGCCAAACTAATAAGCACAGGTGTCTGCAATTGCTTACAGTGATATAAAGAGCCCTGACACACATCACCATCAATGAGTTTAACTGACAAACCAAAAAATTCTTACCTTATCACTCCTAAACACTTTTTGCATAATAATTTGGAACACAGTGTATATGTGCTTTTCCACAAAACACCAGTGGTTCACGTAGTGAATCTTACAGTTCTAACTTGCCAACCGTGGTCTGTATGGAGTTGTTCAATAAAGGGCCCAAAATTAAGATAACATAGACGGGAGAGGTCTCTATGAATAGGAATTCCTAAGTATTTCATACCCTGTGAGGGCCAGGCAAAGGGAAAGTTGGACTGGATGGAATCCTGTATGGATTTGGGGAGGGAGACATCGAGGGCCTCAGACTTCGCTGCATTTATTTTAAAATTTGACCATGTAACAAAGTGATCTATTTCAGCCATAACAGCAGGGATGGATATATGTGATTGAGTGATATATACTAGGACATCATCAGCAAATGTAGAGCACTTGTACTTGGTGCCTCCCACCTCAATCCACCTAATATTGGGGTTAAGTCAAATTGATGAGAGCAGGTGCTCCGTTACTAGGATGTATAAGAGAGGGGACAGAGGACATCCCTGCCTTGTCCCATTGGTGATTATGAAAGGTGATGAAAATGTTCCTTTTATCTTCAGCCTAGGTGACGTATTGCGATACAGGGCCGTGATTTTGGCTATAAAAGGGTCCCCTAGACCCCTACCCCAAGCTTTTTAAGGGAATAATATATGGCGTGCCAGGAGACTCTATGGAGTGCTTTCTCAGCATTCAACGAGAGTATCTAATTACAAATTTTTAACTGCATCTACCCCAGGAAATACTTTGTGCATAGTAGCAGTGTCTGCTAGTTAGCGGATTATCCCAGCTGTTAAGCAAGCTACACCACCTGTAGTTTGGACACTTAATTTTTTCAAAGGAAATGGTTTGGGCCCCCGGGACACTCAACGAAGAGCATCGGGGAGGCACCCCAAGGCATAGGGGCTGGGACTAGCGGTAGGACGCCTTGTGGTGGACCGCCGAACTCGATCCTTATAAAAGCTTTTTAACTGCAGCAGCTTTAGTGTATTCATTCAAATTAGAGAGACAATGTAAATTAAATTGCTTAGACCTGCCTCCACCGCAGGGGGGCTCGCTCGACCCACCAGCGGACAGGCACCAGTATTGGGAGAGGGGGCCTGGCCGTCAGGGTCCACCGCAGCTCTGGCACAAACCCGGCGACACGGAGGTCGAACGGGCAGGAACGGACTGGCCGCGTCGGCTTCGCACTTTTTTGGTTTTAGAAGGGCATGACATGCCTATATCTGTGTCTCCCCCTCCTTTTACTCCTCCACCTCTTTTCTTTTCGCATGACTATGTGTTAGTTGTGTCTTCTGAGCAGTTTGTCAGCTTTTGGACACCTTTGAAGGTGTTTTCTATGTGTTTCTATGTGTTTTTGTTTGCCTGCCATTGGTTTTAATGGTGTTCGAAGGTGTTAGACGAACAGTTCGGCGAACATACGGGTGTTCGACGAACCGAACCGAACTCGAACACTACGGGGGTGGCTCAACACTAATTATTACTGCTCCTCCTAGTTGAGGCCAATCTGCCGGTTAATCTCCTAAGTCAGTATGGAGTACTGCTTCTTTAGGCTCCTCCAGTACGTTAAGAGGCACTTCTTCTTGGGGCTTTAGCAGGTCTGGACACAACTTCAGATGGTCTCTAGATACCGTTGCAGTCGCTATTCCTCCGTCTTTGCTAATCAAACAGGTCTTCTTGTTATCAAATCTTGAATTTAACACAGTGTAGGGTTCTCTCTCCCACTGGTCATCAAGTTTGTGGTTTTTCCTTTTCCTCTTTAACACCACTTCTCCTGGTGTGAAGGGTTCTGTGGGCGCACTTTTATTGTAGTGGGCTTCCTGCTTGTCCCTTACCTGAGTGAGACTGTCTTCGACACAGGCCTGTACTCTTCTGTACTGCTCCCGTCTGGTCGTGTCCCAGTCCTCAGTGGACATATCTGCTTCTGGTTATACTACACCAAGCTCCAGGTCCATGGGCAACTTCCTGGGTCTTGCTCACATGAGATATGCTGGAGTACAATTGGTGGAACTCACATGTATGTGGTTGTACAGATCTACCAGGTCAGGTAGTAGGTCTGGCCAATGATTTCTCTCCTCTAGTGGTAAGGTCTTCAGCAGGTCGATGACAATGTTATTCATCTTTTCACAGAGACCATTGGTTTGGGGGTGGTACGGTGTAGTCCGGATCTTTTTACACCCGTACAGATGGCAGAACTCATTGAACAATTCGGCTTCAAAGGCTGAGCCTTGAACTGTCAGCACCTGCTCTGGGTATCCATGGGGCCTGCAGAAGCACACCTGAAACATCTTCACCGCAGTTTCTGCCGTCAGATCCTTGACGGGGGCGACCACCAGGAACCGGGAGTAATGATCCACCATGGTCAGGGCATAAGAATATCCTGACCTGCTGGGTGTCAGCTTGACATGATCCAGGGACACGATCTCCAAGGGTCAAGTTGTCTTGATGGGTTGCAGGGGTGCCTTCTGGCTACTGTAGTCTTTTCTTCTGAGGCTACAGCTTCCACAATCCCGGCACCACCTCTCTATGGAACTGCGCATTCCAACCCAATAAAACCGACCTTTCAGCAGGGTTTCTAGCTTCTTCCAGCCAAAGTGCCCTGCTTGATCATGGTAGGCCTCCAACACCATCTGGATGTCCGTCCTGGGCACTACGATCTGCCATACCATCTCATGGGTCCTCGGGTTGATGTACCTTCGGCACAGCTTCTCTCTATAGATGAACAGCTGGCTTCTCTCATTCCACAGTTGCTTGGCTTGTGGAGACACGTCCTTCTCCAGGGAGGAACTGTAACATACCTGGTGGCAGGCTTGCATGGTCCACCATCTCTCACTATGGAAGATCGCAAACTTGATCTTCAGTCCAGTCTGCTAGCCTGGCTTCTATTCATGCTGTCGGTTTGTCTCTGTTCTGACTGCTTAGGGCGGCAACCCGGTTACTTCCTGTTTTTTGTAGCTGCTGTGGGCACACCCCTAATGTGTCCTCAGCCTATTGCTGTCTGTCACTGGATATTTAAACCAGCTCCACCTTGAAGCTGGTGCCTGAGCAACTCTTATCCTCAGAGGGCTTCTTGCCTCTGATGTGCCAGGTCCTGTTCTGTTCTTCCTGCCTGTCCGCCTTCCTGGAGGCTGTATTCCCAGGCCTGTCTGAACACGCTCCAAGCCTGTTCGTCCCGACTTCTGGGGGCCGCATACCCAGACCTGTTATCTGTGTCTTCTAGCCTGTTTGCCTGCCTTTCGGGGGGCCGCATACCCAGACTCGCTCCTGTATCTCGCTGCAGTGTCAGTTCCTGTCTGAACACTGAGTTCCTGTCTGAACACTCTCCTAGCCTGTTACCTGTTTTTCTTTATGTCCATACCTTCCCTTTTTCTGTTGAGTCTGAACCTGCACCTAACTCCTACTCGTTGTCGCTGTACTTCCGTTTGTGAGTTTAGAGTCCACTCGCTAATCCATTGCAAGTACCTTGTGTGCATCTGGTTCTGCTTTTCCCTTCCAGTCTGTTCAGTGTGAACAGAGCCCTGTCATCTCTGCCATGCTCACCACTCCGGCGGTTCCTGCCCGCTCTGCCTTGCTCACCACTCCGGCGGTTCCTTCCTGCTCTGCCTTGCTCACCGCTCCGGCGGTTCCTTCCTGCTCTGCCTTGCTCACCGCCCTGGCGGTTCCTCTCTGCTCTGCCTTGCTCACAGCTCTGGCGGTTCCTTTCTGCTCTGCCTAGCTCACGGCTTCGGCGGTTCCTGTCTGCTCTGCCTTGCTAACCGCTCCGGCGGTTCCTGCCTGCTCTGCCTTGCTCACCGATCTGGCAGTTCCTGCCTGCTCTGCCTTGCTCACCACTCCGGCGGTTCCTGCCTGCTCTGCCTTGCTCACCGCTCCGGAAGTTCCTGCCTGCTCTGCCTTGCTCACCGCTCCGGCGGCTCATGCCTGCTCTGCCTTGCTCATCGCTCTGGTGGTTCCTGCCTGCTCTGCCTTGCACACCGCTCCGGCGGTTCCTGCCTGCTCTGCCTTGCTCACCACTCCGGCGGTTCCTGCCTGCTCTGCCTTGCTCACCACTCCGATGGTACCGCGCTGCTCCGCCTTGCCCAGCGCTCCAGCGGTTCCGCTCTGCTCTGCTTGTCTACCGCATCTGCGGTTCTGTTCCTGAATCCCAGTCTGTACTGGACCCTATCCGGCCTGTGCTCCAACCTGCTAGTACCTCCCTATCTGCACGCCAGCCATACTTGTCAGTACCCTCCTGTCTGCATACCAGCCATGCCTGCCACTATCCTCCAGTCTGCACTCCAGCCGTGCCTGCCAGTGCCCACCTGTCTGCAGGCCAGCCATGCCTGCCAATACCCACCTGTCTGTGTGCCCGCCTAACCTGCCTGTTCCTGTATTCCCCGGTGTGGGTCAACAGCCGTGTCCGGGGTCTGGCCTGGAGTAGCACCTGGTCCCTCTGCTCTGTTACTCCATGGTGCACGGCGTCGTTAGCCGTCGTGCGACCTTGGTCGGATCGGGTAGATACTTAGTTACGCTCCTCCAGGCACTCTCCGGTTCATGGCACAGTGGAATCACTAAACCACACAAACGCCAGTCAGCCCGGGGCGTGTTCATAACAGGAACCTTCCTGGGTTATCAGTTCTTTGATACGGCTGACAACCGGGTCGCTGTCCTGGGTCTCCTTCCAGCTGTGGTGAGGCAAAGGGTTTAACGTTTTACCACGATGCCTCCTGGAGTCTCGTTGCTCATGGACCATTCCATTACTGTGGAAGGCAGGTAGCTCAATCTCCTCCAGGTCATCCACTTCTTCTTCAGTGTCCAACTGGTGAGGCATCCTGGACAGGGCATCGGCGTTGGCATTCTTGCGGCCTGCCCGGTACTTAATGGTGTACTGGTAGTTTGACAGCCGAGCCATCCATCGTTGTTCCATGGCTCCTAACTTGGCTGTTTCTAGATGGATCAAGGGTGGTTATTATCATTGTAGGCAGTGAACTTACTGGAGGCTAGATAGTGCTTGAACTGCTCGGTGATGGCCCAGACCAGGGCCAGGAACTCCAACTTGAAGCTGCTATAGTTCTCTGGGTTCCTCTCGGTCAGGCGGAGCTTCCTGCTTGCATAGGCGATCACCTTCTCTCGGCCATTCTGCTTCTGACTTAACACAGCTCCTAATCCCTCGTTGCTGGCATCAGTGTACAGCAAGAATGGTTGGCTGTAGTCAGGGTAGGCCAGGATCTCTTCACTGGTCAGGATCTCCTTCATCACCTCAAAGGATTCAGCTTGCTCGTTACCCCACTGGAACGGGGGGTTTCTGCCTCTCCCGGACTGTCCTACCAGGAGATCTTGCAAAGGCGCCGCTTTCTTGGTATAGTCCTTCACAAACCTCCGGTAATACCCGACTAGTCGCAGGAACTGGCGTACCTCCTTGAGGCTCTTCAGCTCCAGCCATTTCTGGATGGCAGTGACCTTCTCCGGGTCTGGTGCTACTCCTTCTTGTTAGAACCCTCCTGTTAGTTTTTGCTATCTTGTGTTTTGCGGTCACGTGACCAGCTGCCTATATATTCCAGCTCCGCCCTTCTGGCTTTGCTGGACTTCAGTGTTGTTTTGACTGTCTCTCTAGCCAGGTGCTTCGGTGCCTATCTCTGTCAGTTCTTGGTCCTCTGGGACCTTTAGTACATTTTGCTCTGCAACAACTTCTGTTTAGGAGGTGTCCCATTTTTGTCCCAGTCCTTAGTTCTTTTAGGGACCCCTCCCTTTATTCTATAGGTCTCCGTTCAGACTAGCCGAGGACGAAGGCGGGTCTGTTCACAAGGAACAGGCAGCCCGCTACATCGTAGGGATTCAGCTTAGTCTTACTGTAGGGACAGCTTTCCCTTATCTTTCCTTAGTTTATGTTGCAGATCATAACAGTAAGTCCAGCCCAAAAAAAAAAAACTAAAGGAAAGAAAATTCGGGGATCAGTATGGTTTCCGTCCAGGAGTTGGCTCAACGCCTGCAGGGATTGTCTCTGGAGGTTGCCGAGCTTCAGCAACACGTGAGTAGCTGTCCTGGAGCGAATTTTGTTGAACCAAAGGTAGGACTGCCTGATGTTTTTTATAGTAAACAGCAAGATTTTTTTTCCTTTAAAAATGCTTGTTTGTTATATTTTCGTTTGAGACCAAGATCCTCTGGGAATGAATCACAGCGCATTGGATTTATTATGTCACTTTTGCGCAAAGAACCACAGGGTTGCGCCTTTTCTCTCCAGCCTAATGATCCGTGTTTAAGTTCTGTTGAAGAATTTTTTTCTGCTATGGGGCTATTATATGACGATCCTGATCGAATCTCATCTGCTGAATCAAAACTTAGACGTTTGAATCAGGGGTCAGATGATGTTGAAAATTATTGCACACACTTCAGGAGGTGGGCTTCAGAAGTTAAATGAAATGATTCTGGGCTGAAATGTTTATTTATTGCTGGTCTGAGTGAAAGGGTTAAGGATTTGCCAATTGCATTCCCTGCTCCTGAGACTCTGCAGGAAGCTATGCAGTTAGCTGTTCATGTGGACAGGAGACTGAGGTCCAGGGTTAATGATGTAAAGACTCCTGCAATGCCAGGTCCTAGTCCCCAGAAAATCTGCTCTGACAGCGGAGAACCAATGGAGGTTGGGGTGATGTCACTCCGCTCTCAGGAAAGAGATTGGAGATTCACCAAGGGTTTGTGTCTCTATTGTGGTAAAGCTGATCATTTGATTAAGTATTGTGAGCGTCGTTTAAATAAAGAAAAAAAAAAAGGTCAGTTGCGCCAGTATAGCTGGTTTACGCTCTGCAGGAGTGTTTCTTTCTGGGAGTACTACTCTGCAGCAAGATTTCATTGAATTTCAGGTATTTGTGGATTGTGGTTCAACACTTAATGTGATTGATAAAGGGTTTTTGGAAAAACTTAAATTGAAATCCAAACCTTTGTCATCACCTATTTCTGTGGTTGCAATTGATAACACTCCTTTGTAATGTATTACTCACAAGACTGCTGCATTTCCTCTCACTATCAATGGAGATCACCTAGAAATTTTGGACTTGGTTGTTTTGGATAATTTGCCCTCTCCAGTTGTTCTAGGATTGCCTTGGTTAAAACTGCACGATCCTTTACTGGACTGGTCTACTAATCTGATTAAGTCTTGGAGTCCGAAGTGCTATGATAAATATTGTAATGGTCGCATTGCGGCTGTGAAAAAAGGGGAATTACCTGTACCTATTCAAGATTTTTGGAGGGTTTTTTCGGGGGAGGAGTCACAAGTTTTACCTCTTCATAGGGATTATGATTGCGTCATTGAGTTTGTTCCGGGTGCTATTCTTCCCAAAAGTCGCTTGTTTAATCTGACCATCCCTGAGAGAAAGGCCTTGGAGGAGTACATACAGACTAGCCTGGCTGCTGGTCACATTAGACCTTCTAAGTCACCTGTGGCAGTTGGATTCTTATTTGTCAAAAAAAAAGGACGGCGGTTTACGTCCATGTCTGGATTTTCGTGAAATTAATAAGATTACCGTACGTAATTCCTACCCATTGCCGTTAATTCCTGACTTGTTTAACCAGTTGGTGGGGGCCAAGTGGTTCTCCAAAATTGATCTCCGAGGGGCATACAATTTGTTACGTGTGAAGGAGGGTGATGAATGGAAAACTGCTTTTAACACTCCGGTAGGTCACTTTGAGAATCTGGTGATGCCTTTTGGTCTTACCATTGCAGCTGCATTTTTTCAGAACCTTATTAATGACATCCTGAGACCTTTGATTGGTAAGAATGTGGTTGTTTATTTGGATGACATTTTGATTTATTCACCAGATCTCGAGTCCCATTGGCAAAGTGTACGTGAAGTTTTGCAGTTATTGAGTGATAATTCACTCTTTGCTAAGCTGGAGAAATGTGAGTTCGCTGTGCAGAAAATTAGTTTTTTGGGCTACATTGTCTCCAGCGAGGGCTTTGGGATGGACCCTGTGAAGGTTCAGGCTGTGCAGGAATGGCCTAGGCCCATTGGTTTGAAATCTATACAGAGATTTTTGGGTTTTGCCAATTATTACAGGAAATTCATTAAGAATTTTTCTGTAATTGTTAAACCTCTAACCGATCTCACCAAGAAAGGTGCGAATACGGCCCAGTGGACTACTGAGACCATTGAAGCGTTTGAGTATTTCAAAGAGAGGTTCAGTTCTGCCCCTATTCTTATGCAGCCTGATGAGACCAAGCCTTTTTTGGTTGAGGTCGATGCTTCATCAGTGGGGGTCGGAGCAGTTTTGTCTCAAGAGAACAAGGGTGGAGTACATCCTTGTGCCTTTTTTTCGAAAAAAATTTCGGAAACTGAACTGAATTATGATGTTGGAAATCGGGAGTTGCTGGCTATTAAACTTGCATTTGAACATTGGCGTCATTTTTTGGAAGGCGCTAGATTTTCTATTCAGGTTTTCACAGATCATAAGAATTTGATCTATCTGGATGCTGCCAAGCGTTTGAATTCCCGTCAAGCTAGGTGGGCACTTTTTTTTCTCGGTTTCATTTTTCTGTCACCTATATACCTGGTACTAAGAATGTTAAAGCCGATGCTTTATCTCGCAGCTTCTCTCCTACTGTCGGTGCCGAGGAGGAGGAGAGCATTTTGCAGAAAGGAGTTGTGGTGGTTGCTTAGGACTCCGTTTTGGAGAATGGGATTCTGAATGCTCAAGATGATGCTCCATCTAACACTCCCCATGGGAGGTTGTTCATGCCTAGAGCCTTTAGAAGAGATTTGTTTGTGGAGTGTCATGAGTCTCTGTTGGCAGGTCATCCAGGAGTTTTGGAGACTAATAGACTTATCAGTCGCAGTTTTTGGTGGCCTGGATGGCAGAAGGAAGTCATCAAGTGGGTGCGTCAGTGTACTGTGTGTGCTAGGTCAAAGGCTTCACATACTCCTGCTGCGAGGTTGCTTTGCCCGCTGGAGGTTCCTAGTGTGCCTTGGACGCATCTCACTATGGATTTTATTACTGATCTTCCGGTGTCCGAGGGTTTTACTGTCATCTGGGTGGTCGTGGACCGTTTTAATAAGATGTGTCATTTGGTTCCATTCGTTAAGTTGCCCTGCGCCAAGACACTCGCTAAGGCGTTTGTTAAGGAGATTGTCAAGCTCCATGGTGTTCCCACGGATATTGTTTCTGATAGATGACCTCAGTTTGTGGCTCGCTTTTGGTGTGCTTTTTGTGACAGGTTGGGAGTCCATTTGTCATTTTCGTCTGGTTATCATCCTGAGTCGAATGGACAGACTGAAAGAAAGAACCAGGATGTAGAACAGTTTTTGCTTTGTTTTGTGACGGACAATCAAGAGGTGTCGTCTGAGTTTCTGCCTCTCGCAGAATTTGCTCTTAACAATCATACTTCCTCCTCTGCTGGGTGTTCTCCTTTTTTTTGTTGTACTGGGAGACATCCGTCTTTTGGTTCGTTCTCCAAATTGGGGTCGGCGGTGCCGGAGGAGGAGAATTTTTCCGGTGATTTGGAGAGAGTTTGGACTAATGTATGTTGTAACCTGCAAGAGGCTAACAAGAAGTCCAAGAAGTATTTTGACAGGAAACGTAAAGAGGTTTTGTTTACTGTGGGTGACATGGTTTGGTTGTCCTCGAAGAACCTGCGGTTGAGGATTCCCTCTAAAAAACTGGGTCCTAAGTTTGTGTGTCCATTTAAAGTGCTTCAGGTTGTTAACCCGTCTGCTCTTAGGTTGGATGTCCCTACTTCCTGGAAGATTAATTCTGTGTTTCATGTTTCCTTGTTGTAAAAGGCTGATGTATCTAATAGGGACGCCACTGTCACAGTTCCCCCTGTGGTGGAAGGCGGCGAATATGAAATTTCTCGTATTTTGAATTCTAGATGGCATAGTGGGAAATTACAGTATCTTGTCTCCTGGAAGGGTTTCGGTCCCGAAGACAACTCCTGGGTAAGGACAGATGATGTCTCTGCTCCTAGGCTTGTTAAAGCTTTCCACAGGAGGTTTCCTGATAGGCCTGGACCTGGAGGATCCGGAGTATCCTCATAGAAGAGGGGGTACTGTTAGAACCCTCCTGATAGTATTTGCTATCTTGTGTTTTGCGGTCACTTGACCAGCTGCCTATATATTCCAGCTCCGCCCTTCTGGCTTTGCTGGACTTCAGTGTTGTTTTGACTGTCTCTCTAGCCAGGTGCTTCGGTGGCTATTTCTGTCAGTTCTTGGTCCTCTGGGACCTTTAGTACTTTTTGTCAGTTTGTCTTTTTTGCTCTGCAACAACTTCTGATTAGGAGGTGTCCCATTTTTGTCCCAGTCCTTAGTTCTTTTAGGGACCCCTCCGTTTATTCTATAGGTCTCCGTTCAGACTAGCTGAGGACGAAGGCGGGACTGTTTGTGAAGCCCAGCTGTGCTTGGTGTCACAAATCCTAGAAGGGTGTATTGATGGATTCCTCCACAAGAGCCCCCCATACCATTCACACATCTCCACCTTTCACCTCAGACCACCAGAAGGAGCCCGTTAGGGACATATAAATTGGGAAGGTGGAGCCAGGCAGTCAGTTGGTTGAGGAGTTCCTGCAGAGTGAGACAGAGAAACAGGTCAGTCTGCAGTGGAGCTCAGTGACTCAGCAATTCCTCTGGAGAGTTCAGTTGGTGCAAGCCTGAATACAGAGTTGAGCCCGGTTGAGTCGTAGCTCAGAATAGTGAGCTTTAGGTGTGCCGGCGCCATAAGATCGGTGAAGTGCGGCACGCTGCCGTTAGTGTGAGTAGCCTATTGAGGGCCCGAGTAGGCCGAAGGCAAAGAGTAGAGAGTTAGTTCATAGGGGGCAGAGGAGCTTAATTAGCTCACCCCGAAGAAGCAGTTACCGGACTCCGGGTCCGAAGCTTACCGGGATCTCCATGACCCAGTAAGATAAACCGGAATCCCTGGAGAACAACAGGTCCCAGGATCGCTAAAGTGCTGATACGTACCAGAGCCAGGAGACACATAGACCCCGTAGTCGGGAGCGTGTAATCCAAGAAAAGGCCCTACCACAAGGTCAGCCAGCGCAGGACAGAGACAAAGTTAGGCCTAGCTCCAGGCAGGTCAGAAACTTACTACGCAGAAGCAAGAACCAGGAGGCCCAAAACCTGCTCATTGGGTAGGATCCGGACATACACCCTTCACCCTACAGTGCCCCGGGGAGTGCCTGAATTTCCATCAGTAAAAGGTACTGAAGTGACTATTGTGTCCGTCCCTGTTCTTGCTCTGACTCGGCTGAGTCTCTCCGTCCTGCTTTCCCTGTCCATACCCTGCCCTGAGGCCTAGCTCCACCTGTGGGGAGCCATACCATCTAGCTGCCTTATCACCGGCCTCAGTGGACTGTGCAGCGCTGGTGAATATCATCAGAAACCATAGGTGGCGTCACAAACTCTTTAATAAAACTTAACATCTTTCAACGCCTTTTTAAAGAGAGACCCCAGAGTACGGGCCCGGGAGCCGACCACCGCGACCTCCTTAAGGCTAAAGGCCCGGGTAACCAAGTCATCCCCATCCCCTGGACTGGTCATGTTCACAAGGAACAGGCAGCCCGCTATATCGTAGGGATTCAGCTTAGTCTTACTGTAGGGACAGCTTTCCCTTATCTTTCCTTAGTTTATGTTGCAGATCATAACACTTCTGGACTGACAATGTGCCCCAGGCACTGTACCTTTCGCTTGAGCAGGTGGCACTTGGAGGGCTTCAGCTTCATCCCATACCGGGACAGCGACTCAAATACCTCTGCCAGGTGCTTTAAATGGTCCTTGTACGTTTTGGAGTACACTATCACATCATCCAGGTATAGCAGTACGGTCTCGAAGTTGCGGTGTCCCAGGCAGCACTCCATAAATCTCTGGAACGTTCCGGGGGCGTTGCACAGTCCAAACGGCATACTGTTGAACTCGCAGAGTCCCATCGGGGTGGTGAAGGCTGTCTTCTCCCGATCCTCCTCAGCAACAGCTACTTGCCAGTACCCACTAGTGAGGTCAAGGGTGGAGAAGTAATTTGCAGACTTTAATGCAGCCAGGGATTCCTCTATACGGGGCAAAGGGTATGCATCTTTGTGTGTTATGCGATTTACCTGTCTGTAATCTACACACATTCTCATGCTCCCATCCTTTTTCCTGACTAGGACCAGGGGAGCTGCCCAGGGACTACAGCGATCCCTTACTACCCCTGCCTTCTTCATGTCGTGCAACATCTCCTTCGCCTTCTGGTAGTGTGCTGGTGGTATGGGCCTGTAACGTTCTTTGATGGGTGGATGGTCACCTGTGGGTATATGGTGTTGTACCCCTTTAATCCTCCCAAAGTCAAATGGGTGTTTACTGAATACCTGCTTGTATTCCTGAACCACCCAGTGTACACCCTGCTTCTGATGGGCAGGAGTGTTGTCTGTCCCAACATAGAGCTGTTGACACCAATCCTCCACCTGGGTTCCCAGGTCATTATCCTCCACTTCATCTGGTGAGGTTAAGGACTCCGCCGTGTGTATGGAGTTGTTATCTGCTGTGTATAGTTTGGCAACAGTGGCGTAGCGTGGTTATCTAACCTCGTCCTCCCCATAGTTTAGGAGGCGTATGCGCACCCTCCCATTGCGTACATCTACTACCCCTCTGGCAGTCAAGAGTGTAAGTCTATGTTCCGAGCTAAGGGGCTCTACTACCACCTGGTAGCTCCGTCCTTTGAGACCTATTGCTGCTCTACACCAAATCAGCGTTTCACTCATCGGGGGAATCACAATGGGTACCGGGTCTGTCACCCGTATATTACCAATTTCACCGCCTGTTAGCTTTACCTGTTGCTGGTACATAAGGGCTCGAATCTCTTTCTGGAGTGCCCTTCTCTGCCCTGGTCTGGCAGTGTCAGCTATCTGTTTGCTCGTTTAAAGAACAGCTCCAGACGACATGACCTGTCTTGTGGCAGCGGTGACAGACACGGTCCTTTGGCGGGCGGCGTTGGTCACTGGTCCTCCCAGGGGGTGGTGTTGTCCTCCTCCTTCTCATCCAGGAGACATCCTCAGGGCTGTTGGCTAGCAGGATCCTTCCTTCTGCCTCGGGCAGTTGTCAGGGTTTTGCTCAACTGACGCACTTCAGAGCGCAGGCTGTCCAGCTCACTAGGGGACGTTGCTTGCAGCTTGGCTTCAGCAGCCACCGGGGAAAAGGTGGACGCTGCGGGCACTGGGGTGGCCCTGGGGTGGCCCCACACTGGTAACATTGGGTAGCAGTTGTTTCCAGGGGCTGCAGTCCTTTTATAACCATGTCCTTAAGGGTGTCAAATGTGGCATCTGGATGATCCAGGGACCACCAACGCACAGTCCTGCTCTCCCTTGAGACCTCAGTCCCCGGATAAACTGTTCCTTCAGCATTCTATTTTCATTATTGATACTGGTTGGACTAACCTGTTTCAGAGCTCGCAGGGCCCCTTCTAAATGCCAGGCATAGTCCCAAACACTGTCCCCCGGTTGCAGAGAGCAGTTGTAGAACCTCATCCGGAGGTCTGTCTCAGTACGATTCTCAAAGGCAGTCTGTAACTTTTTAAAGATTGCGGACACTGACTCCTGGTCTGCGGCCGACCAGGTTTATACTTCTCGCTCCGCAGCACCAGTCAATTGTCCCAATACAACAGCAGCTCTTTGCTTGCCTGTCATAGAGTACACGTCCAGTATACCGCATATTTTCCTTTTGAATCCAGACAGGGTATCTGATTTGCCGCTGTACTGGGGGAGCCACTTCGCTCCAGGGATGTACGGTAGGGCCATGAGTATGACAGGGGTTAAAGCCCTGCTGGTGGCTTGGCTGCTCCGGCCTGCTCGGCGCCGGGCGCGGGTTGATCATCAAGCCCATTAACCGGTACTCCGGCGTTGTGCTGTTCTTCGGACATTCTTGCGCCCCCCTAGCGGACCATGGCCTACCTTTTTTTCTTTTCTTCCGGTAGGCCGCAGCTCCACAGGTGACGGTCTTCCTTCAGGACCTTGAATCACTTGCGTCCTACGTCAGAGCGTTCACCGTGGCTCCTTCCAGGACCTGGCGCTTCCTAGTTTGACGTCGAGGCGTGGGGTGTGTCCGGGGCTTCGCGCTCTTCAGCAGGTACGACTCTCAGTTTACCGCGGTTACACCCTTCTTCCCGCTCGGCGGCACAACAATGGCGGCGATCTTCGCCACAGTTAAATACACAGTTCTGATTAAAGGCGCACAGTACCCGGTGGCAACGGGCACAACACTCCGTCGTTACAGCGGGCACGGAATCCTGTTCGTGACGCCAGGAAGAGATGACGCGCCCAGGGGATGGGGACGACTCGGCGCCCGGGCTTTGTTGTTGCCTGATCTTGGGGGATGTCACGGTGGTCGGCTCCCGGGCCCGTACCCTGGGGTCACTCTTAAAAGAAAGGGGGGAAGTTGTATGGGATAGGGATGTTCATGTCTGGTGGGGATCACCAGCGCTGCGACAGTCCTCTGAGGCCGGTGTTTAGGCAGCTTAGTTGGTGCGACTCCCCACAGGTGGAGCGGGGCCTCAGGGCAGTGTAGATGAAGGATGCAGGACAGAGGGAACCCAACCGGGTCAGAGGAAGAATAGGCACACGCACAACAGTTCACTTCAGTACCTTTACTGGTGGTGTTTCAGGCACGATCCAGGGCACTTGAGGGTGAAGGGTGCATATCAGGACTCTCCCCAGTGAGCGGGTATTGGGCCTCCTGTTCCTTACCTTCCTTGGATGAGTTTCTGGCCTGCCTGGAGCTAGGCCTAACTCAGTCTCTGTATTACACCTGCTGACCGGGTGGTAGGGCCTTTTGTTGGAGTTCACACTCCCTGGTCTCTGGGGCCTCCGTGACTCCTGACCCTGGTATAACAGTCAGCTTCTGGTGAACCTGGGACGTATAGTTCTCCAGGGGTTCCGGTTATTCCTGCTGGGGATATAGGCCCCCCATAGGCGCGGACCCGGTGTCCGGTAAATGGTTTTGGGGAGAGCTGGTTAAGCTCCTATGCCCCCTGTGTTGCAGGCTTACTCACTCGCCTTTGGCCACGCTCGGGGCCCTCACTAGGCTTCACACGGGCAGTAGGCCTTGCTATTCTTCGCCGCACTCTGAGCATCGGCACGCTCCTGGCTCACTTATCTGAGCTCACTGAGTCTGAACTCTCTCTAGAGGAACTAACTGAGCTCCACTGCAGACTGACCTCTCTCAGGCTCATTTTCTGCAGGGACTGGAGCCAACTCTGTCCCCTGAGGAAACGTTCTCTAGACTGTCTGCCTAACTCCACCCTCCACTATATATATATCCCTATCCGGGCTCCCTCTGGTGGTCTGAGGTGGTAGGGTGGAGGTGTGTGAATGCTATGAGGGCCTCTTGTGGAGAAGTCCATCTATGCACCCCTCTGGGATCTGTGGCACCAATGCACAGCAGGGCGCCACAGTTCCATATTGTTGTCTTTGATCACGCACATAATGGCGCCCGTTCTTATGGGGCGGGCGCCACATTCAGTAACATAACACAGTTCTTTAGGCACACTTCACCCGACAGTACGGGCGGGTCACGCATCCTGTTCCTGACGCCAGAAGATGATGCACCCCCAGGGCCATGGGGTATTCGGCAGCCAGGCCTCTGGCTGCTTGCTGGGGATATCACGGTGGCTGGCCCAGTCCATGGCTCAGAGCGGTCACTAACAGAAGATGGAAATATGTATAGGGGATTTTGTCGTGACGCCTTCTGTGGTGTCTGGTGACGATCACCAGCGCTGCAACAGTCCTCTGAGGCAGGTGGTAGGGTTGTTTTTGATGGAACGGCTCCCCACAGGTGAAGCAGGCCTCAGGGCAGTGTAGGTAGGGATGGAGGAGGTGCGCTGGGCTTTGTAGTGCAGTGAGGGAAAAGGTACCGGCGAAATGAAGGAGCGGAGGCAGTTCAGTGCAGTCATCTGAGTTTACTCACAGTTCCGTACAAGTTCCTCAAGCGCACAGTACTGGTGCAGTCCTCCCGCGTTGCACTGCGTTCACCGGGCAGGGGTCCAGTCCTTCCTCAGGCAGCTCGGGTGTACCTGGCAGAACCCCACTTTCAAATGTACCTTCCTAGACTGACTTCACGCTGGGTCTTTACTCCCTCCTGCCCTCCCCTTCTCATTGTGAATCCTATTCGGGTGCTGCGAGGTCCCCCCTGTCTGTCGGAGTTGCTCAGACCTGCTCGACCTTACTGGGATTGTAGCGAGAGTTTGGCTCCTGCTATAGAAGACAGAAGCCTCTGGTATTTTCCAGCCGAGGCTTGAAGCGGCACGAGTGGGCCAGGGGCCAGTCCCCTTCTTGCAGCCTAGATCCTCCTGACACCTGGCAGGTTCGGGGTGTACGGGTGCTACCAGCACTCGCCGTGCCCCCTAGGATCCCTTCTGAAGATCGGAGCCTACTCCCTGCTCCCCTCCTGGGCCTCAGTCCTGGGCCCTTGTAGTGGAGCAGAGCTCCTAGAGAGACTCTGCTCCCTGACTGTACTCCAACTACTAGACTCTCTGTTCTGCCACCCTAAGATGGCTTCCCTATTTTATATCTTTACTGTATGAGTGCTCCCATGAACTACTTCCTCCACCCACACCCACTACTGGTTCCCCCTAACTCTGGGTTCCCCCCACCCCAGCCAGGGTCAGGGTTCAGCAGAAAACTACATTGCGTCTTGCCCCTCCTGCTGGCCTGGGGTAATGTAGTGTTGGATGCAGGTGTTGGGGTTCCATGCAGCACACCCTCCTTACCTGAGAGAAAGGGAGACACCACACCTCTGGGTGAGGTGCAGTACCTCTGTGGCGACCGAACCCTCAGGGGCGCCACAAGTGATTCACTGCTAAAATTTAAGAAGGGCATGGATGCCTTTCTTGAAAAGTATAATATTACAGGTTATATATACTAGATTCCTTGATAGGGCATTGATCCAGGGAACTAGTCTGATTGTCGTATGGAGTCAGGAAGGAATTTTTTTCCCCAATGTGGAGCTTGGTGTTTGCCACATGTTTTTTTTGCCTTCCTCTGGATCTACATGTTAGGCTATGCGTTGAACTAGATGGACTTAGTAACATAGTTTAAGGTTGAAGGAAGACTGTTAAAATGAGAATGCTCATTTAGCACACAGTACTTTACACTATTTTGAACATTTCCAGTAAGATCAGCAGGAAGCTTTTTCACAGCGTGTTTAAAAGTTTTCTGCAGCTTTATAGTAAAACCTACACCTAAAGAAAAAAAAGCCACCACACCAAGACAAGGCACTGTACACAGGCCATCTATGTAACTCATACTCCTTTCTAGAGTGCCAACCAGGTCAGTAGACCCCTTTCTCCTGACATATGAGGCATCCAGAGATGTCTGCACAGGGCACTGTTAGCACTTGCCAGTTCCGCAAATAATCAAACCCTCATATCATGTTTATGTGTACAGAAAGTTAAAAATAAGTCATGGCTCTGGGAAGAAGAAGAAGAAAAAACGAAAGAGCAAAAAAGAAAATTGAAGGGGTTCATAACCTATTTTTAGGACCTCACCCACTAAGATCACACAAAGACTACAGGGGTGCACAAAGCATTTCCCATGTGCCACTACCCAAATGCCACAATTCTGCATGAAATGTCCTCCAGCAGCAGCAATGCCACATTACAGCAGAAAATGCCTCCCCAATGCTGCAGTTGAACACGACGCTTATCACAGCAACTCCAAACAGAGAAATTGATGCCGAAAATACATCTTAGCGGCTCAAAGCAGATAAGACATAGCGGGACCCATGGATGTTCGGGTTCATCGAGTTCGACCGAACTTTAGTCCAAAGTTCAGTTCAGGGACTAGAACTGTACCTGAATCCGAACCCCATAGAAATCTATGGTGAGGTGACCCGAACTTTTGATTTCTCTCCCTCTCTTTTGTGTCAGACTGGGGTGTCTGTGGCTCATAGGTAGGGGCCACACTACAGCTACATGCTGTAACTGTCAACTGTAAAATACAGATGGTTCCCGCACATTTACTGTGCCCACACCATAAGGCAAAGTTCACATGAGCATATAAAAAAATCATCTGTGTTTCATCCAGAAAAAGCAGATCATTTTTCATTTGTATTGTTATCCATATGGCATTAATTTTTAATACATCAGCAGTTATTAAAATTTACAAGATCAAATACAGTTTCCTACGCATAAGAATTGCAAGGTAGCCATAAGAATCAGATGCTATATGGTTGATCTGTATGAAATCCAATTTTTTTAGCACGCCCATAATCTTGAATAGGCGCAGGAAACTAGTGCATGCTGCAATTTTTTTCCACGTGGACAAGTGGTTAGTTGAAGAAAAAAATGATCATCTGAGTAGCCCTACTGATTAACATTGGTCTTAGTGCTGTCAGTTTGTTCAAGAACAGCACACAAACTGAAAATAGGGATGTGTGAACTTAGCCTTACTGTGATGTACAATTATGCTGGCTTGCATTAAGAGGGGTTCTCCGGTGAAAACTACTTTCAGCTTTCCCATTGAGTAGGTGGAGGACGGGGCAAACTAGGCATTTTTCTAGGTACTCCACTTCCCCAGGGGCCCCCAGCCAGTGGCATGTCACAAATAATGGCACACCACACAGTCGCAATGGGGCCCGTGAGTCAGAGGGGGCCTGGTGCAATTGTCGGCCCGGGCCCCCTCCCCAGGGCCGGCTCCAGGTTTTTCTGGGCCCCGGGCGAAAGAGTATCAGTGGGCCCTTTTAACACATACACGATTCATGATGCACAGATACGGCGGAGAAATAAATATATAAATATATATATATATATATATATATATATATATATATTTATTTATTTATTTATTACACATGGCCCAGCCTGCCCCCTCATCCTTCACATACGCAGACATATGCGTGCGCACACACGGTACGCAGACATATGCGTGCGCACACACGGTACGCAGACATATGCACGCACACACGGTACGCAGACATATGCACGCACACACGGTACGCAGACATATGCACGCACACACGGTACGCAGACATATGCGTGCGCACACACGGTACGCAGACATATGCGTGCGCACACACGGTATGCAGACATATGCGTGCGCACACACGGTACGCAGACATATGCACGCACACACGGTACGCAGACATATGCACGCACACACACGGTACGCAGACATATGTACACATACAGACATACACATAGATAAAACAGACAAATATATATACACAGTCATATACACTGACATTCACATACATGCACTCACACAGACCTATTACTAATATTTTTAATATGGGGATTGGGGAAGCCTCACTCACCTGTCCCCGGTCCAGTGTCCTGTCCAGCAGCTCCTCGGGTATGGGGCAGTGCAGGGCCCCCGGCGTGTCACAGACTTCATGGCCCTGGAACATCAGAGGGGCCCACTTGCGGTCGGGTCCGGGCCCCTCCCTCCCATCTGTGCAGGACCTCCGCTCCGACGGTGTTTGATTGCCGGCACTCCCCCAGACATGGCCGCGCGCTGTGCGGCTGTGTCTGCTAGTAATGACGCGGCAGGAGCGACACACAAGCACAATTAAAGGTGCAGTGCCGTCGACCCTGCCGTGTCATTACTAGCAGACACAGCCGGACAGCGCGCGGCCATGTCTGGGGGAAGTGCCGGCAATCAAGCAGCGCCTGCGTCCCTGAACAGGTGCCGAGGAAGCGGCCAGGGCCCCGACAGTGAGTGGGCGGGTGGGTGTGTGGGCCCGGCCCCGACAGTGAGTGGGCGGGTGGGTGTGTGGGCCCGGCCCCGACAGTGAGTGGGCGGGTGGGTGTGTGGGCCCGGCCCCAACAGTGTGTGGGCCCGGCCCCGACAGTGAGTGGGCCCGGCCCCGACAGTGAGTGGGCGGGTGGGTGTGTGGGCCCGGGCCCCGACAGTGAGTGGGCGGCTGGGCCCCTCTGATTTTACAGGGCCCCGGCACTTGCCCGGGTACGCCGGGTGCTGACGCCGGCCCTGCCCCTCCCCCGCACACGGCGTCTCACATTCAGCTGTATCAGCATCGCTAGATACTGATACAGTTGAAAGTAATGGTGCTGCTCCCTCTCCCATGCCCCCTCTGCCTCTGACGTCTCAGCCAGGGGGCATGATGATGCCACTTCATCGCGTCTTGCTGTGCCAGGCAGTGGAGTTGCTGAGGAGACGTGCTGCAGAGACCGGAGTAGTGGGGGAACTGGGAAAGGTGAGTATTGCATTTTTTTTTAATCAGTGAGTACTTGGTGACCATTATACAGGAGGACTATGGGGCTGCATTATACCATATATGGCTGCATTATACTATATGAGGCTACATTATACTATATGGGGAGTGCATTATACTATATAGGGTTATATTATACTCTATGGGGCTACATTATAGCATTATACCATATGTGGGCTGCATTATACTATATGGCGGCTGCATTATACCCTATGGGGCTGCCTTATACTCTATAGGGCTGCATTATACTATATTAGGATGCATTATACTATATTAGGATGCATTATACTATATGGAGCTGCATTATACCACATGGGGGCTGCATTATACCATATGGGGTGCACATTATACTATATGGGGGCTGCATTATACTATATGGGGCTACGTTATACTATATTGGGCTGCATTATACTATATGGGGGCTGCATTATACTATATAGGGGCTGCATTATACTATATGGGAGCTGTGTTATACAATATAGGGCCTGCATTACACCATATGGGGTGTGCAATATACTATATAGGGCTGCATTATACTATATGGGGCTGCATTATACTATATTGGAAAGCATTATACTATATGGGGTGCGCACTATACTATATGGGGGTGCATTATACTTTATTGGGCTGCACTGCACTATATTGGGCTGCATTATAACATATGGGATGTGCATTATATTATATTGGGGCTGCATTATACTATATGGTGCTGCATTATACTATATGGCAGCTGCATTATACTATATGGGGGCTGAATTATACCATATGGGGGCTGCATTATACTATATGGGGGCTTCATTATACTGTATGAGGCTGCATTATACTATATGGGGGCTGGATTATACTATATAGGACTGCATTATATCATACAGGGACTGTATTATACTATATGGAGCTGCATTATACTATATAGGGCTGTATTATACTATGTAGGGCTGCATTATACCATATGAGGGCTGCATTATACTATATGAGTGCTGCATTATACTATATGGGGCTGCATTATGCTATATGGAGCTGCATTATACTATATTGGGCTGCATTATACTATATGGGGCTGCATTATACTATATAGGGCTGTATTATACTATATGGGACTGTACTATACTATATTTTGGCTGCATTATACTATATGAGGGCTGCATTATATTATATGGGGCTGCATTATGCTATATGGAGCTGCATTATACTATATGGGGCTGCATTATACTATATAGGGCTGTATTATACTATATTTTGGCTGCATTATACTATATTTTGGCTGCATTATAATATATGAGGGCTGCATTATAGCATATGAGGGCTGCATTATACTATTTGGGGTCTGCATTATACCATATGGGGCTGCATTATACTATATGGGGCTGCAGCATACCATATGGGGTGTGCATTATACTATATGGGGCTGTATTATACTATATAGGTCTGCATTACATTATATAGGGCTGAATTATACTATATGGGGCTGCATTATACAATATGGGTTGTGCATTATACTATATGGGGTTGCATTGTACTATATGGGGCTGCATTATACTATATTGGACTGCATTATACTATATCGGGCTGCATTATACTGTATGGGGCTGCATTATACTATATGGAGCTGCATTTACACCATATGGGGCTGCATTATTCAATATGGGGGCAGCATTATACTATATAGGGGCTGCATTATACTCTATCATGTATTATGTGCAGTGTATTATACTATATGTACTATATGGGCGCTGCATTATACTCTATCGAGGACTATGGTGTGCATTATACTATGTGTACTATATGGGGGCTGCATTATACTCTATACAAAATCTATGGGGTGCACTATACTGTATGGAGGACCATGGGGAGTGCATTGTACTATATGGAGGACTATGGGGGGTGCATTATACAATATGGAGGACTATGGGTGCATTATACTGTATGGAGGACTATGGGGTGTGTATTATAGTATATGGAGGACCATAAGGAGTGCATTATACTCTATGGAAAACTATGGGGCACATTATACTATATGGAGAACTATGAGGTGTGCATTATACTATATGGAGGACTATGGGGTGCATTATACTATGTGGAGGACTATGGGATGCATTATACTAAAAAAGCAAAATGGTGCCTAACTGCCTATTCATTAAGTGATTGGATTGTTTATGCCGGAACAAAAATCATTGTTCAGCACATCACCCAGTGTGAACTTGACTCGCCCCCTGGGCCGTGGGGCACTCGAAATCGGGCTTCAGGGCAATGCTGGGAGTAGTAGTGGCGACCCGGTCCCGTGGCTCAGGGTGGTCAGACCATATGCGGTGGCAGTGTATTTGTAGGTTTTGAAAGTCCGACTACGCCACCCGTGAATTGCGGTCAGGGAGGACCGCCGCTGCAAGGCAGACCGCTGAGGCTGGTGTTGGGGATGCAGCAGGGAATAGTACAACTCCCCACGGGAGGAGTGTAGCCTCAGGGCAGTGTAATAGGATGTTGGGGGTGATGGTGCAGGCGCCGAAGAAATCACACAGAGTCCAATAATGCAGTCCAGGGTCTTTTACTGCAGATCTTATCACAGACCCACCAGGAGTACAGGGTAGGAATGGGCCTGGGTGTCTGAGGGCATTCGGGCAAGCTCCACTGGCCAGGGTGAGTGGGTAGGCCTACCGTTCTCTCTCTGCCCTTGCTGACTATCTCCCCCTTTAGTGGTATGATAGCCCACGTCCCTGAGCTTGCCGTGTACTACGCCTGTACGGCTTGCGACTTGGGCCTTAGGTACCTGTAGCTTCTCCGTGCTGTATCGGTCCCTCTGTGTGGCGGAGCCTCCAGGCTTCTCAGGCCAAGGGACCTGAAATCCCTTGCTGGTTGGTTATCTGCTGCCGTGCTTGCAACCCTGGCAGCCTCAGACCCCAGTGTCCGGTTGTGTAGTTCTCTCTTTCAACCAGGACCGGCTATCGTCGCCTCTGTCCCTGGCTTTCTGTTCCTCCTTTGCCTCCTGGACTCTTCAGCTGCTGCTGACCTGTCCCTCTCTTCTGGGAACCCTTCTGGATGCTTCAGAAGTGGGTCCTGGTCTCTCTAACCCTGCCCTCAGTACCAGTTTTTATAGGGGCAGCCTGCTCCCCCTTCTGGCCTGGGACAGGAGGTGCTGCATGCTAATGGTCCATGACCAGAGAACCTCCCTCCTGCTTTCAGACACAGCCTTACAAGTTTGTGGCATCCAGGCCTGGGGTGACACATTCCCCCCTAGTAAAGCTTAGTACTCCGGGACTAAACAAGAAACACAGATACAGGGTATAAATTATAACATAAACATAACAGAGAAGAAAACAACAAACTACACCACGTATTGAGTTCTTTAGGTCACAGTGTGGTCTGTGACCGGGTGTCCGTTTCACCCAACAAGGCGAAGTCTTAAACGGTGCGGGGACCTGTCCAAAGCAAACCCCAAGCGTTGGCCCTGGGCGTGGCTGCAAGGCGAAGCTATCCACTTTAGACCACACGGGGCCACGCCAGACAGGTTTTTCTTCCGTGGCCGTCTTCGCAAGAGGCACCAAGTGCAACTATTTACAATGTAGTTCCGGTTATCCAAAGTTCATAACCTGTCAGTCCATATATCTAGAAAAACTGGAGAAAACACTATTAGTTACAGGTAACAAACATATTAAATATATGCATGGTACGTTCAGATCTTGCACTTATATCCTCCAGCGAGCTGGTGTTTGACCCCTAGTGCCCCTGGTTGACCTCCTTAACCCACTGTCTGGTGGTGGACCAGCCTGGCTTTCCCCACTATCATTGAGGGTACCGCTACTAGCTAGGTTCATAGGCATGGCAGGCAGCTGTCCACAAGTTCTTTGGCTTACCGCAGGCATGGCAGGCTCACTGTCAGCAGAGGGTTGACTCTCCTTTGCTGCTGGCGTGGTTTCTTCTGCCTCTGGGGCCGCTTGCTCTGCTTGTTCTTCCTGTCCTCCTGTAGGCTCCTGCTGGGTAGGCTGAAGGAAGTGTATGACGGGTACCATTTATCTGAGTCCAGGTCTGGGGGAACTCTCCGAGAACTGTGCTGATCATCTCTTCCTTGTCCTCTGCAGGTTCAAGGTCATCTTGATCTTCATTTGGACTCTATAGTTGCTCGGGGCACCGTTTTACGTGGTCTCTGGAAACAGTACTAGTGGTTCCTCCTCCATCCTTGGTAATCACACATACCTTCGGATTGTCGTGGTCGGACTGCAGTACTGTGTACGGGTCTCTCTCCCACTGGTCATCCAGCTTGTGAAGTCTTCTCTTCCGCTTCAGGACCTGCTCGCCAGGTTCCAGGGGACCAGCAGGGGCGTGTTGTTTGAAGAGCCTCTCTTGCTTTTCTCTTGCTTGAGTCAGACTCCTCTCCACACTCTCCTGTACCTTCTTGTACTGTAGCCGCCGTTCCGTATCCCAGTCCCCGTCTGGGGAGGTGTCCTCCCATTTCCAGGTCGGTCGGCAGCTTACCTGGTCTTGCTCGTATCAGGTAAGCCGGGGTGCAATTTGTAGCATTCACTGGGATATGGTTGTACAAGTCAATCAGGTCTGGCAGCTTCTCCGGCCACAGGCTGCATTCTTCCAGGGGTAACGTCTTGAGGAGATCGATGACGATATTGTTCATTTTCTCACACAGCCCGTTGGTTTGCGAGTGGTAAGGCGTTGTCCGAATCTTCCTACAGCCGTAGAGGTTGCAGAACTCCTGGAATACTTCAGCCTCAAACGTTGGACCTTGGTCTGTCAACACCTGTTCCGGATACCTATGTGGATGGCAGAAGTGTTGCTGGAAGGCTCTGGCCGCTGTTTGGGCTGTCAGGTCTTTAACAGGAACCACTACCAGGAACCGAGAGTAATGGTCCACAATTGTCAGGGCATAGACGTAGCCCTACCGGCTTGGAGCCAATTTCATATGGTCCAGAGCTACCAGCTCAAGAGGCTGCCTGGTGACGATGGGCCTCAAAGGTGTCTGCTGGATGGTACGGTCCTTCCTTCTGAGGTGACATGGGCCGCAGTCCCTGCACCACTTCTCGATGGCCCTTCTCATGCCGATCCAGTAGAACCGCGCTCTCAGTAGGAACTCCAGTTTCTTCCAACCGAAGTGTCCCGCTCTGTCATGGTAGGCCTCCAGGACCATTGCTGCATCTCGTCATGGGACCGCTATCTGCCAGGTCAGCTCGTGCGTCCGGTGATTGACAAGCCTTCTGCACAGCTTACCCTCGTAGAGGAATAGCCTGCTTTTCTCCTTCCATATCTGCTTGGCTTCCTCTGGAGCGTCCGGGCCAGGGCTAGCGTCTTCCTGGGTTAACATGTCTTTCACCAGGCGTATTGCAGGGTCGCTATCTTGCGTTTCAGCCCAGCCGTGGTGGGGTAAGGGGTTGAACATGACGGTGGTTAAGTCCTTGTCTCTTACCCGGTGAGAATGCTGAGTGGCCCCATACCAATGGAACGCAGGGAGCTCTATTTCCTCCAGCTCTTCCGAGTCGTCTTCTCCTTCAGGTAGGTGGGGCATTCTTGATAGGGCGTCTGCGTTGGCGTTGGTTCTGCCTGCCCGGTATTTGATTGTGAAGTCATAATTGGATAGCCGGGCCATCCACCGCTGTTCTAGGGCACCTAGTCTTGCATTGTCCAGATGTGTCAACGGGTTGTTGTCCGTGTACACGGTGAACTTTGTGGAGGCCAGGTAATGCTTAAACTGTTCTGTGACGGCCCACACCACTGCCAAGAATTCTAGCTTGAAGGAGCTGTAATTCTCCGGGTTTCTTTCAGTGGGCCTCAGCTTCCGGCTGGCATACACGATCACCCTTTCTCTGCCCTGTTGGTTCTGTGACAGTACGGCTCCCAGCCCCACATTACTGGCATCTGTGTAGAGGATAAAAGGCTGGCCATAATCGGGGTAGGCTAGGATCTCATCCCCCGTGAGGGCCATTTTCAACTGGCGGAAGGACTCCTCTTCCGGCTTGTCCCACTTGAAGGGTGGCTTGTGACTTCTGGATTTAGATTGCCCTATCAGGAGGTCCTGCATAGGGGCTGCCATCTTAGTGAACCCGGGGATGAACCTTCGGTAGTAGCCTACCAACCTGAGGAATTGCCTCACTTCTTTGATGTTAGAGGGGCTTGGCCAGCTCTTGATGGCTGTAACTTTGTCGAGGTCGGGGGCTACTCCCTCTGCACTCACCACGTGTCCTAGGTATTGGACCTTCGGTTTTAACAGGTGGCACTTTGAAGGCTTCACTTTCAGGCCATAGCCTGCCAGGGCTTCGAACACCTCGGCCAGGTGCTTTAGATGGTCCTCGTAAGTCTTCGAATAGACGATCACGTCGTCCAGGTAAAGGAGGACCGTCTCGAAGTTTCGGTGCCCTAGACAGCATTCCATCAGCCTCTGGAAGGTCCCTGGTGCGTTGCAGAGCCCGAAGGGCATACTGTTGAATTCGCTCAATCCCATCGGGGTGGTGAAGACGGTCTTCTCCTTGTCAGCCTCTGCCACAGGAACCTGCCAGTACCCGCTAGTAAGGTCCAATGTAGAGAAGAAGTTAGCTGATTTTAGTGCGGCTAAAGACTCCTCTATCCTAGGTAATGGGTACGCGTCTTTATGGGTGATTTGTCTATAGTCCACGCACATTCTCATGGTACCGTCTTTCTTTTTTACCAAAACTAAGGGAGCTGCCCAGGGGCTACAGCTATCTCTAATGACCCCAGCTTCTTTCATTTCTCTCAGCATACCCTTGGCGTTCTGATAATGTGCAGGGGGCACAGGCCTGTGTCTCTCTTTTATTGGTGGGTGGCTCCCCGTGGGGATATGGTGTTCTATCCCTCTTACTCTGCCGAAGTCTAGCGGGTGCTTACTAAAAATTCTCTCGTACTCCTGAACCACCCGGTAGACTCCTTGTTTTTGGTGCAGGGGAGTGGAGTCAGCACCCACATGGAGTTTCTGGTACCAGTCCTCCTTTTGTTTCTGGGAGCCATTACCCTCCGCCTGTGGAGATGGAGGCAAAGGTTCCACGGCCCTGATAGCTTTGTGCTCAACAGCAAACAGTTTGGCAAGTGTAGTGTACCTGGGTAAGTGTACCTCTCTCTCCCCAATGTTGAGAATGCGAACGGGCACCTTCCCATGACGGACATCAACCACCACCCCGGGCTGTCAAAATGGTGGGCCTGCTGTCTGAGTACACGGGTTCTACCATGGCTTGGTAGTCTCTCCCTCTTAACTCGATGGCAGCCCGACACCAGATCATCATTTCTCTTTTGGGAGGCATGGAAATGGGGAATGGGTCACTCATTCTTACGCTAGCGATCTCACCACCAGACAGTTCTACCTGTTGCCGTCTCATCAGGGCTCTTATCTCTTTCTGGAGGACCCTCTGTTGGCTGGAGCTCGCATTCATCGCCACCTGCTGTAAAATCACAACGACTTCTGAAAGACAGTTTTCAATCACATTAGTACCCAAGGTTATTTTAGGGTGACTTTCACGACGGTCAACGTCCACAATGATCACTCCCTGTGCCGGCAGTTCCACCTTACCAATCTTGATGGTCATCTCTCTGAACCCCACCTGCGGCACGGGTTGGCCATTGCTGGCAATGATGCTTAAGTCATCATCTGGGTAGCGGGTTATGTCAGCGTCACTCCAGTACCGCTTGAAAAGTACGTAGGGGATTGTAGTCTCTTGAGACCCGGTGTCCAGCAGTGCACTCATGGGGATACTGTCTAGCACTACGGGTAAGACCGGGCGTCCCCCCACGTACTTATCACGCCAATTAGATGGGCCTGATGACCTTATGCCTGGGGGTTGGCCCTCTGCCCCAGGTCGGACCCATTTAAAGTACAGTACCTTGCTATGTGTCCTGGCTGACTGCATCGGCGGCAAATCGGCTGTCCATCCTCAGTGTAGCGGTCGGCGGGCTTCCCTCTGAACGGTGGGATCCTCCTCTGTCGATGCCACGGGACATCCTCCGGACTGGAAGCCAGCTCGATTGGTCTTGACGGTTCCACCTGCAACGACTGTACGGTCCTGGTCAATGCAGCCACACTCTTTGTTAGCTCCTGGACCTGATGGTGCAGGGCTGCAGGCTGGGATGGATTTAGGGCCTGTGCATCAGCCCCCACAAGGTCTGCGGGGTAGGGCGCTGCCCCTGGTGCTAAGTGATGGCAGGGCGCCGGGAAGCTACAGCGCCACCTGGTGCGGGTTCTCTGAGCACCCGGATGGCCCTATCCTTGAACTGCGCAAAAGTCAAATCGGGGTTCTGTAGGGCTATGAGGTGCAGCTGGGTTCTGTGGGCGCTGGACAGCAGACCTTCTATGAACAGGTCAGTCAACAGTTTATCAGTGTCCTGCACGCTGCCAGGGTCAGCTTGTTTGATAGCTCTCAGGGCTTCTTGCAGGTTCAAGGCATAGTCTCTGATACTATCCTGGGCCCGCTGCTTACAGCCATAGAACCGCATTTTGATTTCTGCTGAGGTACGGGTATCAAAGGTGCTCCGCAGCCGGGTCAGAATGTCCTTTACGGTCCTTTTCTCCTCATCTGACCATGATTTCACTTCCCGCTGGGCTGCATCGGTGAGCTGCCCCGTTAGAATGCTCACTTTCTGTTCTTCTGTCAGGGGATAAACTTTAAATAAGCTGTGCAGTCTTTCCCTAAAGTCAGTTAAGGTATGAGATTCCCCTGAGTATTGGGGCAGCCAGGCTGCTCCGGGGATGTAGGGCATAGAGAACGGCATTACTGCTGCTGCAGCCACGCTGGTTGTAGAAGGCCCCTCCGTGTCCGTCATCTTCCTCCCCCCTAGTTAAGCGTGGCCTACCTTCCGACGATCCTCTTCTGTAGGCCGCGGCTCCGCTGGTGCTGCTCCGTGCGAGGACCTTGCGTCGCGTCCTGGTGACGTCAGCGTCACTCTCTCTCCTTCCAGGACCTTGCGCAGCGTCGGTGCGTAGGGCGGGGTTTCAAGTCTCGCGCGCTTTGGACGTCCACGCCCCTCTTCTTCCCACGCGGCGTACTGCAGATGGCGTCCGATGGCGGGAAAACGGCTGAAGATGGCGGGAAACTGCAGAAGATGGCGAGACGGCTGAAAAAGGCGGGAAACGGCTCCGGATGGCGGGAAACCTCCTTTTAAGGTAGATGAAGGAGTGCGAAGCACAAAACAACGATAATAGCCCAATAGTTAGAAAATGAGAAAAAACTTTATTCAATATTTAAACAACAGAAAGTCTGGGGGGACGATAGATACACATAAATATACATGTAATCGCAAAAATCAATACACACTTGCGAAATTTTTTTTTTTAAAAAAACAGGCACAAAAACACACGGAGTGTGACAATATCATGGTTAATGTCCGTTATTGAGAAAAAATGCAATGGACAAAATGCTGCGCTATATAGGTCAAATGTGCATATAATCATTAATATTCCATCAAAGAAAGAGCAGCAACATCACCATGAAAGATCGTCACATACATCATCACCGCGGTATATAAATATATAGATGTCAATCCAAGAAAAGACTATTTTACCTTGTAAGGGGAAGCAAAGAAAGCACACTCCGTGTGTGTGTATCCCCGACGCGCGTTTCGGCGCTGCGTGCCTTCCTCAAGGGGACTGCTCAAGGATCACAGCTGGTCATTTAAATAGTGTCTTGTATGGATCACGTGATATTGGGGGCAGATACTACTAATCATGTGACCGGTCACCATGTAAACTGAAACGCTGTCTGGAGGAACCTCCCAGTATTAGTCATGCGACCGGTCACCATGCAAATCATAACGCTACCCAGAGATACCTTGCGACGGACCGGAAGTGACGCAGAGAGCGTCGTCGTTACCCAGACACCGGACTCCGACGGCATCGCGGCAAAAGCCCAGGATGCCGAAGGGAATACAGAGTGTGGGGACAACGAAGCCCCCGCGTACATGGTCCAGGTATATATGACCCAAAAGTGTACAGCGTCACTCACTTAAAAAAGAGAGGGAGAGAGGGGGCAAAACCATCCACATATGAACAGGGACACAGTCATAACATAGGGATACACACTGTCAATCATTGTCAAAAATCAATATATATGGAACGAGAGACACAGAGATGATGAAAAACGGGTGGAATATGCACTACAACAATATATATACATATCGCCAAAATGACATTATAATCTGCATATACAAGACTACATACATGAATACAACATCATCAATCATGCATAAGTGCATGTATATAACATGGTTTATACAAGAACTTGTCCTATTATGTCTAAAATAAGACCAACGTATGTGCATAATTGCATGCATGCCATACATAAGGGATGAACATATATAAAATCATGTCATATAGAACTGCACACAAACACCATCAATAATGTCACATCATAAATCACTACATATGAATATATCTGATGTCAGTATATATGTTTACATGCAGCCATTCCTAAATCCAAAAACATATATAGATAAGATCGGTCACTACTAGTGTTGAGCGATACCTTCCGATATCGGGAAATATCGGATCGGATTGGATCGGACCGATACCGAAAAAGTATCGGATATCGCCGATTCCGATACCGGAAACCAATGCAAGTCAATGGGACAGAAATATCGGAATGAAAATAAACCCTTTCTTTCCTTGTAGGTTAATTCTACATGAAGGAAAACAACTAAGAATAATGTAGAATATATTGGGGGAGGTGGGGGAGACAATAAAGGCATAGAGGTTTAGCCCAATCAAATAGAATAGCAGGAATTAATATTTTTTTTAAGACGTTCTGAGTTACGGAAATATTGACTATGTTAAGTATTTTTATATTTTGTCAGATATTTATGTTTCACTACTTCCATGCTCTTCACCTTCTTTTTTACTTCTCACACACTTTCTCCTTCATCATCCTCAGCATCTTTTTCATCCTCTTCTTCTTCACCTTCTTCATCTTCTTCATATTCTTCTTCTTCATCATATTCTTATTTGTGACAGGCATTCCTGTAGTTGTTATCTATAAAAGGTTGGACATTACACCTTTCGTTCTGCCCGTCACAAAAGATTTACAACAGGATTTGTCCGCGTTCAGTTTGGCCTGCAGCAGCAGGTCTTTTCCAGGGGCACCACGAGGAGGAACGGATTCACCCCCATACACTGCTTAGTCATTTTCTGCTTATAATTTAGATATTATCTTTTGCTCTGATTTTTAGTCTTATGCTTAATGTTCTTCCGCTTTTTGTTCTGCAGCTTCTTGTATTTTTGCTTCTTGGTTTTCTGTCTCTTGTTCTTCTGTATCTTGGTGCTTGTCTTCTCTTCTTTGTCCTCTTGGTCAACTTCTTCAGGGTCATCTTCTTGGTCTTCTTCGGGGTGGTCTTCAGGGTCGTCGTCTTCGGGGGTCGTCGTCTTCGGGGTCCTCGTCTTCTTCGGGTTGGTCTTCTGGGTCCTCGTCTTCGGGGTCCTCGTCTTCTTCGGGATGGTCTTCAGGGTCCTCGTCTTCTTCGGGGTGGTCTTCAGGGTCCTCGTCTTCTTCGGGGTGGTCTTCAGGGTCCTCGTCTTCAGGGTCGTTGTCTTCGGGGTCCTCGTCTTCTTAGGGTTGGTCTTCAGGGTCCTCGTCTTCAGGGTCCTCGTCAGGGAGATCCAGAGTGATTACCAAGAACCATTTCAAAAAGCTTGAACTTGGAAATGTAGCAGAAGGTACAAGAAAGCTGAGGAACTACCGAGAACCAGCTGACGGTACTGGAACCCGGATGGGTAGCAGAAGGTACAAGAGCCAATGGAACTGCCGAAGACCAGCTGACGGTACTGTAACTCGGTTGCTAAGCAGGAGGTACCTGTGCCAGAAAGCACTACCAAGGACCAGCAGACGTTGGTGGAACTTGGATACCGAGAAGGAGGCACCTAATCCAAAGGCACTGCCGAGAACCAGCTGACGGTACTGGAACCCGGATGGTAGCAGAAGGTACCCATGTAAAAAAAAGTTCAAGGCCGCGAGCCGGCCGCAGTTACCAAAACCCACAGTCCTACAGGGGGTGCTTGTCCTATTGGCACTATGGAACCAGCCTTCATTGCCTGATCCCGCAGCCCACATAGGAGTCACCTAAACTGCAGGCACCATAGAGTCGGCTAACCCGACCGCAACACGACAGGACAACGCATTGGAGGCAAAGTGACGTTGACACTACCCGGAAACAGCTGGCATGCTGGAACCAGGCTGGGCAGGAGGGAGTACCCGTGCCAAAGTCACTGCCGAGAACCAGCTGACGGTACTGGAACCCGGATTGGTAGTAGAAGGTACAAGAGCAAATGGAACTACCGAGGACCAGCTGACGGTACTGGAACCCGGATGGGTAGCAGAAGGTACAAGAGCCAATGGAACTGCCGAAGACCAGCTGACGGTACTGGAACTCGGTTACTAAGCAGGAGGTACCTGTGCCAGAAAGCACTACCAAGGACCAGCAGACGTTGGTGGAACTTGGATACCGAGAAGGAGGCACCTAATCCAAAGGCATTGCCGAGAACCAGCTGACGGTACTGGAACCCGGATGGGTAGCAGAGGGTACCCATGTAAAAAAAAGTTCAAGGCCGCGAGCCGGCCGCAGTTACCAAAACCCACAGTCCTACAGGGGGTGCTTGTCGTATAGGCACCATGGAACCAGCCTTCATTGCCAGATCCCGCAGCCCACATAGGAGTCACCTAAACTGCAGGCACCATAGAGTCGGCTAACCCGACCGCAACACGACAGGACAACGCATTGGAGGCAAAGTGACGTTGACACTACCCGGAAACAGCTGGCATGCTGGAACCAGGCTGGGCAGGAGGGAGTACCCGTGC